>NC_140493.1:89191529-89791529 GCF_964271855.1 Acomys minous | reverse complement strand
CCCCTCTGGTCAGGAGTGGGCTCTCCCATGGGGCCCCAGAGGAAGCAAAAACTACTTGGAAGCAAACAGACATTGGGCAAAAGACCCACAGGGAGCAGGCAGCAGAGGAGGGGGTGACACGGGGTGGAGATACTTACTGCAATCCTGGGAGTAATGGCGACTGAGGGCAAAGGTGAAGGTTGGTGACGATGGGCTGGTGCCCAGGACAGGGGCTGAGTTCATGGCACTGGAGACCACAGCAGAAGCGGGGACATGCTTGGCCTGGAGGTCAATGCTGGGGCTGGTGGGCTCATCTGCCAGTAGAGGAAAAAGGGGTGATGGACACAGGTCAAGCTGACTGAATGTCTCAATCTCACCAGGCTTCGGGCACACAAACTGCAAACCCTCAAACTCTTCCTCACTAGGGCATTTCTGGCAACATGCCCACTGCCTGGGGTGCCTCGCCCACCAGCCTGTGGTCAGGGAGTCTCTCAGCAGGTGCTGAGCCTCCCACTGCATCAAGGGCAGCAAGGAGTGGGCCCCCTGTGGAGTGGGCTCCTGAAACACAGATAGCGTTCTATCAGATCAGTGGCTTCTGAGGACAGACAATACGTCTTCGCATTAGACGGGAGCACCCGGCAGAGGCTGAGCTGGGATTTTTCTGAAACAGGGCTGGACGGCCAACACAGGCTGCTGACGGCATCCCAAAACCCTGCCTAAGCTTCTGGGGACCACCTTCAGCACTCTGCCTTCTTGCCCCCGCCCTCCCCTGCCCCAACTCTATAGGCAGCTTTCACAGCCTCCTCTGTTCTTGGGATGAAGTCCCGAGCTTGGCAGTGGACAGAAAAGGACCACATGGCCTGCAAGAGCTTTCTGCCTCCGCCACTGCAGGCTCTGCAGGGCCCCATCTTTCCTCTTTGAACATTCTTCCTCCGACTACTTCAAATCCCTTCTTAGTCAAACGTTGTTTTTCCAACATTTTCCCACAGCCCACAGCCGACCACACCCATCCAGACCACAGAGCCCGTCCCATGTGCTTCCTGTCTGACCATCCATCCCCCAGGTAAGTCTGAAGCCTACTCGGTACCTGAGTATCTATTGGAGGAATGTAGGATAAACGGGAGGGGGAGGAAGGGGGGAACAAAACAATACAAAATACAAAGAATAAAAGACACAAAGAAAGGAGGAAGGAAGGAAGGAAGGAAGGAGGAAGGAAGGAAGGAAGGAAGAAAGGAGGAAGGAAGGAAGGAAGGAGGGAAGGAAGGAAGGAAGGAAGGAAGGAGGAAAGTTAAGAATGATAGGAGCCAAGGTGCTAACACACATCTATAATCCTAGCCCTCAGGAGGCAGAGGCAGGAGGATTGCTGTGAGTTCGAGGCCAGCCTGGTCTATAAAGCAAGTCCAAGATAGCCAAGGCTACACAGAGAAACCCTGTCTCGAAAAACCAAACAAACAAACAAAAAAAAAAAAAAAAGAAAGAAAGAAAATAAATGGAATAAATGAGTGAATGAACAAAGGAACCAAAAAGAAGAGAAGGATGGATGAAGGAGGGAGAAAGGAAAGAAAAGCTGGATGAAACGATGACTAGAAGAATAAATAAATGGGAGAAGCCAGGCGTGGTGGCACATGCCTTTAATCCCAGCACTCGGGAGGCAGAGGCAGGCGGATCGCTGTGAGTTCGAGGCCAGCATGGTCTACAAAGTGAGTCTAGGACAGTCAAGGCTACACAGAGAGACCCTGTCTCAAAAAAATAAATAAATAAATAAACAAATAAATAGGAGCTAGGATGAAAAAATGAAGAACGGACAAAGGGATGGACAGAGAACCCAGATGATGCTAACAGCGCACAGCCCAGAGTCTTGGGCACAGTAGACAGGTAGGTGGGACACAACAGGACCTAGCCGCTGGAATCCTTAGCAAGCGGCTTGTAACACCACTCACCAATGAAAGGGATAGAAGCCAGGGAATCTTCTGTAGCGGCCAAAGGAGCCACCTTCTTGCCTGGACGTTCCCCTCTGGTCTCTGGTTCTGGGGACTCATTACCAAATCCAAGGTTCATCTGCCTCGCAGGGGTCAGCTGGACCTTGCGACCTGTTGGAGGCTTCTGCCTCAGGACCACCTCATCGCGGTGATCCTCTGTGGGAGGCTCCGGGGCTCGAGTGCTAGGATCTGGCCGGACGACCCTAGGTGGCTCGGAGGCCTCTGGTGGGAATGATGCAGGAGACTGTGCCAAGTTGAAGGAGGGAAGTCCCCCAAAAGGAGAGTCCCGGAAGGAGAGTGCATGCAGGAGACCAGTCCGGCGCTGGAATGATGGGCTATAGCTCCTATAGCCAATGTACCCGATGTCATCCAGGCCCTGCAGGCCAGAGGGGGGAGGGGCCTGCGGCCCTGGTAGGTCCCGAGAAGGGCAAGCAGAGGTGCGGGCAGATGGACGCTGGGGAGCCCAACCACAGCGTTCAAGGCGAGGTGACACCAGTGCTCCTGGCCCTAGTGCTTCAGCAGAGCGGGTGGCCCTGCTCAGGTAATCATCTGAGCGAGCTCGGTGCCAACCCTCCTGGCCCAGCTGGCTCAAGGCATCCTGGGAGGTGGAGCAGGGCCATGGGTGGTGGGTAGTCACATCCTCCAATCGGTCCTGGGAGGCACTGCGGGCCCGAGGTGGCATGGCTGGGCACCGTCTCTCCCCCGCCCTGCGGGGTATCTGATTTGACAGCCAGTGTGACAGAGCCTGCTGGCACTCCAGTCTGCTGGGAAGCACCCGGCTGCCAGGCTCTGGGAAGGCACGGGGCGTCCGGGACTCTGAGGGGAGGTGGGGAAAGGCACCAGGGCTTGGACGGGACTGGCTCATCCCCAATGAAGAGCTGTCCAGGTGGGCACGGGTGGCAGATGAGACACGGGACCCTGGGTCACTCCAGGCAGCAGGACTCCGGGGATCCGTGGGGAGCGCTGCGATGGGCTCAGGCACCATAGTGGCCCAGGCAGGGGCCCGGGTTGGTGGGGCGTAGGTCTTCCGTGGGTAGCAGAGTGGAGGTGGTTCTGGGATGCTGCGGGCCTCTCCACAATACGGCTCGTTGCCCCTCAGGTAGGCATCCTGGGAGTAGGCCTGGCCGGAAACACAGAGGCATAAAAGCGTGACCAGGCTGGACTTAGAGGCCAGGATTGAGACAGCTCTAGGGTACCAAGGTCCCCAGGAGGGCGGGAAAGGGAGATGATTAAGAAGGGGCACCCTGAGTGGATGAGGGTAGGCTCCAAGGACAGTCCTGGGGGAGGACAAAGAAATAAGACTCTCTCTCTCTCTGTTTGCGTGTTTCTCTGTCTGTCTCTGTCTCTCTCTCTCTCCCTCTCAAAATAGCCAGATTTCTCTAAGACTTTTAAAACAAGGACAGCCTTTAGCCACCAACATTCCAACGTCTGTTTGCTAGGGTCCTCCCCCCGTCCCGTCCTCTACCGCCTACTGTTCCTTTATGTCCAACGATGCCCACAGCCCCTGGAGCACAGTGGGGAGATGGACAGAAGCCTGTCCAGGTGGTAGAAGACAGTAGAAAGCTGGCTAAGGGGTGTGTCCAAGGAGGGGTGGTCCGAGGGTGGGCGGAGGCTAGAGAAGCCCACAGTCCCTTCCCCTTCGGTATAAGGTGGTGTGAATGGGGGCCCAGGGCCCGAGCCGCGGGATGAAGAACATGATCACTTCTTGCTCCCCAGAAGCCAGCTTAGAGGAGGAGCTGGGCAGGCTAAGGGCCCTTGGGCCACCTCCGGCCACCCCTAGGCCTGGAATTTGGCACTGGCTCCTGAAGCTGACGCTGCATTGCTGAGGAGTGACAGGGCTGGCTCCCAGGCTCAGCCAAAAAAGGAGGCAGCCCCCCAGGGACAGTAGCCTTGTGGCCCTGGCCCAGCCCAGTACTGGCTGAGCTGAGGGGGGCCTGTCACAGCAAAGGGTGGGAGGGTGAGCCCAGACACAGACACACACAAACTACACCCCATCACAGAGAAACGGCAAGGTACACACCCTGAGAGACACACATACACACACAATGAGATACACAAATAACTACCCCTCCAGTCCCAAACACAAACATCATGTGACAAGGACCAGCCAACCACACCCCCGCACACTCGGCCCCTCCAGCCTAGCATATTGGGCCAGCAACACATACCTTTCCCTCCTGCCATCCTGCCGGCTCCTGGGGCTCCCAGCATCACTGTGGCGGAGGCAGCATCCCGCCAGCCTGTGCCTGCTGCCTCTCACCACGGCCCCTGCCCGGCTGGTTTGTGTCTCTCAGTCCCCTCAGTCAGCCCTCCCTGAAGCGTCCCCCTCTCCCCCACCCGGCTCTCTTTCGGCTGCCTGGCGGTAGGAGGAGGGAGGACGGGTGTGGAGGGGACTTGCCGCGTCGGTGGTGGCGTCAGCAGCTGCCGCCGCCCGATTGGCCTCCAGCCTTGGCTCCCAACCACAGGAATGCCTGAGCCCCACCCTCTGGCTGACTGGAGATGGCGGGGTAGTGGAAGCTCCCAGATGTTGACATCTGGGGCTGCCAGCCCACTTGGGTCTGGTTTGGCAGAGTTCAAGGCTGCTGCCCTTGCCACCCCTTGCCCCTGAGAGCTGGACTGAGCCAGGGCACCCCAGGGTCATGCCCTTTACTCTTTCATAACTGGCTATGCCTCAAGTCTGGTGTATACAGGCCTGGGGTGAGCCATCCTCCTCTCTGAGCCTCCATTCTTTCCTCCTCATCCCAGGAAGAGCAAGGGGACATCTGAGGTCAGGAATGGAGGTTCCTACGGAGGCGTCATGCCAAGGGTGGCCCTGTCATTAAATGACACAGACACAGCCAAAGCCAGCATGGCAGCTCTGGGCCGCTGGGCTTGGCCCTCAGCCACCCTCTGAGGGGCAGTAACCTAAGGGCAAGCAAGCTGGCATCTGGGTAGGATCCATGAGACCAAGAACAGGGCCCGGCCAAGAGGGACCATTCTAGGCTCCAGACACAGGGCTCTGGGCTTGCTTCACCCAACACATGTGGGATGTGCCTTTGGGTGGTACTCTCCCAATGATTGTTTTTTTTTTTTAAGATTTATTTATTTATTGGGGCCTGGAGAGATGGCTCAGAGGTTAAGAACACTGGCTGCTCTTCCAGAGATCCTGAGTTCAATTCCCAGCAACCACATGGTGGCTCACATCTACAATGTGGTTTGATGCCCTCTTATGGCCTGCAGGTATACATACAGGCAGAGCACTGTATACAAATAAATACACTTTTTTAAAAAAGATTTTTAAATTTATTATTATGTATACACTGTTCTGCCTACACATATACCTGCATGCCAGAAGAGGGCATCAAATCACATTACAGATGTTGTAAGCCACCATGTGGTTGCTGGAAATTGAACTCAGGACCTCTGGAGGAGCAGTCAGTACCCTTCACCTCTGAGCCATCTCCAGCCCCTCCCAATGATTTTATGTTATGGGTATGCAGAGAATTGGTGTGATGGGTTCAGAATTTATATCTTCTATGTATGAACTCGGACTCCTGTGATATTGCTAAGCTTACATGTTAAGAGGGGCTGCAGCATGCTGCAACACTTGTAGGCAGCACTGCACACAATAACACGCCACCGTGTGTGTCACAACAGCACAGAATCCAGATGTCTGCAGCGTTTGTGTTACAAGACATAGGTGCAAATGAGACTACTATGAGGTGTGTGCTACACGGGTATTGGGGTACACTGGCATGAAGAGTGGACAGACTGTGGTGGCACAGAAACAGGGGGAGAATCTGTGAGCTTGTGTGCCTGCTACGGAGCTGAGTAGGACAGTGCTATGCAAGGCTGTGTCCTGATATGCACTAAATGGTACCTGTGACTGTGGCGTGTATGGACACACCTACTGAGCCATGTTCCCGCAGGCCGAGTGGGGAGGGGGTGCAGGGAGCGGGCATCTTTCACAGGAGCAAACAAGAACATGCCAGGCTGGCGTGGCCCGCTGAGCCACCCTCTCTTCAGATACCCTGGCAGGGATCCTGCCTACCGAGACCAGCACCTCCTCTCTTCCTAGCACAGAGCAGCCTTCAATGAAGCAACAAACAGCCGCAGCCCAGGGATGGGCCTGGAAGCCCCAGTTGAGCAATGTCAGGCTATTTCCTTCTCTTTTCTCCCACAGGAGCCCAGAAGACTGTGCTGGGCCCCGGTTCTCCATGCACACAGGACTCACCAGCTGGAGGATGTCTTCATCCTTGGGCATGATGGAGAGCTCCAGGATGTCATCACTGCAGAGACAGGGAGAGGGTCAAGCAGAGGCGACAGGGCCTGGAGAGAGGGGTCCCGCTGCAGGACCCAGGTTGGAAGGGGGAAGGGCGAGCACTCACCTGTTCTGGATCAGACCTATGACGTGGGAGTATGTCTTCCCAATGACGCTCTCTCCGTTCACCTTCACCAGCCGGTCTCCTAGAGACAAGGGGTAGGGGTCACGTGTGAGAGTCCAAAGCAGGTGGTGGAATGTACCCCTGGACCGAGCGTGAATGACACTGAGAGGAGAAACTTCCCCAGCATCTGGGTTCGAGAACCCCAACCCAGCTAAAAGGCACGGGAGCCCCAGAGGAGTGTTAAGCTGGGTTCCAGGCAGGCTCACCTGTACGAAGCCCCGCCCTATGGGCAGGGCCCCCGTCCTTCACATGCTTCACGAAGATGGTGTCCATGGGCTCCAGGCGGTGCCGGGGGGAGGGTCCTGGTGGGCATCAGCCAGGTTAGCTGGGGGTGGTTGCTGGAGGTCACACCCATGCACAACTACACATACAGGGGGACACACACTCAGAGGATGATCACACACAGACACAAGCATGCAAAGGCCCACAGAGGACCTATGCCCACAGCCAGACAAGGGACCATCCCAGGAGAAGGACACCACCAAGGACACATAAAGAGCTGCCCAGAGCCATGAGTTGAGTCCCTGGTCCTGTGCTAGAAGCCAGGCTTCACAGTACATGTGGACACACACAGCTCTTGCCCTTCCAGAGTTCACTGTCAAACAGACTTCACACACAGTCTCAAGACAATGGGAAGGGACCCATACAGGGCTGACAAGAGGTCTCAGTGGGGAGAGACACCTTCATGAAAGCCTGAAGGATGGTCTGAATTCAATCCCTGAAACCCACATGGAGGTGGAAGGAGACAGCTAGCTCCACCAAGTCCTCCTCTGGACGCTACACACTCCGCGTGGCACATGCGCACTCTGGCATTAGCCTGAGCACAGCCACTAACAATGTTGAAAATGTCTAAAAAGAGGCCCCTGTGTGGGCCGGAGAGATGGCTGCTCTTGCCCAGGGCCTGGGTTTGGTTCCCAGCACCCATGTGGCAGCTCACAACTGCCTGGAACTCTTGTTCCAGGGGAGTGACAGCCTCTTGTAACATACTTGACTCCCTGGACACACGTGGTGCACATAACTTCATACAGGCAGGCACAAACATAAACCATATTGGTTTGAATAATGCACTTATCAAGTCCCGAAGATGCAAGCTGGGGAGACCTCACATATACGGAGAGACGACGTGTCACAGGACTGGGGAGATACCCAATACACTCATGCCTCCCCCCCTTCCTCCTTCTCCAGGGTCAGGGACTCCAAGCAGAAGCCTGAGAACCCTGGGGTGGACACAGGGTGACCCCATCACTTGTCAATAAGACTGCCCTACTGGGACCTGTGCTAGGACAATGGGCTCCTTCTCTTTCCGTGGCAGAAGAACTCAGGAGGACCAGGTCCCCAAGGCTGCCCACAGACAAACACAGGGCAGGCAAGCTGCCTGTTTGGGGAGCCTGAGAGCCAGTAAAGGAGCCTTAGGATAGCAAAGGTGACAGTGAGATGAGTTAGGCTCTCATTTCTAAGACACACTGTAGGGCCCCACTCTTCCTATCGGGACCTCACTGTCTCCAGCCATAAGGGGAGCCATGCTCAGTACACCCCAACCCTGATCCAAGGCCCTGCAGTCTTAGCCCTGACTCTGTTCTGGGAGAAAGTAGAGAGAGGGTAGGACCAGATGGAGATCTGTCACCCAGAGGACTCAGATCAGATGGCTGTGGGAGGGACAGGCCCACAGGAAGCCGGAAGGGGAAACGAGGAGGGAGACTAGAGCGTGAGGAGGGGACGCCTGGAGCTAGCCCAGCCAGGAACATAGAGAGGAGAAAGGGTAGACAGGGACAAGAAAAGGGTGGGGCCACTGGGGTACAGGAGAGAAACTGAAGCCCAGCCCCGCCCCTGCCCCACCCCTTACCTCCTCCTCCTCCTCCTCCGCGGCCTCGGCCTCCATTCTCTTCCTCCTGCAGGGAACAGAGAGATGGGCGTGGCAAGCTGTTCAGCCTTCAGCAGCATCAGCAGCATACTGCACCTGGGCGGCCCTGCTGAGCCACCCCTACACCCACATCCAGACCTTTATCTCCTTCCAAGTAGCCAACAGCAAAGAGATGGAAGAGCCGTCAGAGGAGTACGCAGTCACACCCCCCCATCCTAGACCGGCTGATCCCCCTACACAATCATCGCAGGTTTCCAAGAACATCCAATCTGCCAGGGACCCATTGCCCTCATCCCCAGGGAGGGTGCAGGCCAAGGGAGGAGGTTCCCAACAGGCAGACAAAGATAAGCAGCCTGACAAGTGTAAACAGGGCTATCTCCCTCAGAGAATAGGCTGGGAGGCCCGATTAGTGACGGAGGGGGTTGGGGGGTGGGCTGAGGGGTTGGGGAGGTGCACACTTAGGGCTGGATGTGCTGAGCTGACACCAGCAAGCGACACAAGTCAGACTAAAAGCATTCTGATCTGAACGGAAAGAAGAGGGGGCCAGGAAAGGGTCTTTGATAAACAGAAGGAGGTTGCTAGGCAAGGCGCAGGGTTCCAGTAGCTAGCTACAGGGGTGAGGGAGAGCTGCTAGGAGGGCCAGGGGAAAGAGTCCTGGCTTTGGAGAACAGTAAGAAAGTCAGAGACAGGCTGAGCCAGCAGGTCTTGCGTTTCAGAGTTGATCAGACCTTCAGGGTCATCTCATCCCAGACACTACACAGTAGAAACAGGGTCAGGGTCCTATTCAGGACTCACTGGCAGCCCAGGCAGACCAAGGTGGGCCTGGAAGGTTGCTGAGTGCTGTTGAAACCTGGGCCTCCGCCATTTCCCGTGGGAGGTGCATGGCCACTGATGTGAGCTGACAGCATAGACAGCGGGTGGCAGAGGCAGACAGATGCATTTGGACAGCTAAACTCACTGCAGGCTCCCAGGCAGAGAACTCAGGCCTTCCCCTGCCTCAGGACAAGAGCTTTGCTCAGTCTGGGGCAGGTTCTAGAAAGGGAGGGAGCAACTCCGGCTTGGCTTGCCCAGAGTTGGCCAGTGACCCATGAAAGGGAGAGTCCACCATGCTAGACCGCAGCTGTTGTCACTGCCACTCCTCCACAGTGTCCTGAGAGAAGGGGGCAGGAGCTAGAGAGAAGGAAAGAAGCCGGGCGGTGGTGGCGCACGCCTTTAATCCCAGCACTTGGGAGGTTGAGGCTGGTGGATCGCTGTGAGTTTGAGGCCAGCCTGGTCTACAAAGCAAGTCCAGGACAGCCAAGGCTACACAGAGAAGCCCTGTCTCAAAAAAACCAACCAACCAAAACAACAACAACAACAACAACCCCCCAAAAAAAGACAAAACAAAAAAAAGAAGGGAAGGAAAGACTAGGGGCTTCAGGAATGAAGGGACTGGCATCCTTGGTCATCCATCAGATGCCACACTTCCGCGCATAGGCATAGCCACAGCAAATGACAGTGAAAACCATGAGATCAAAGATTCATACACATGTGAAAGCTGCAAAGTATGTGACAGACCATGTACACACAACACACACACACACACACACAGAGCTATGCACAGGTGCTGAGGCATGCATGAAGAGAAACCTTTTTTTTTTTTTTTTTTTGGTTGTGTGGCAGGTGGGGTCAAGGTCCCCAAGAGAGAATCCCCCAACAATTAATGCAGGCTGGTCTCAGCACTGTGAGAGAAAGAGGGCTTCATCAACTCTAATAGAAATCGGTCTCATCAAAGTCAGGCATGATGGTGCACGCCTTTAATCCCAGCACTGGGGAGGCAGAGGCAGGTGGATCTCTGTGAGTTCAAGGCCAGCCTGGTCAACAAAGCAAGTCCAGCCAAGGCTACACAGAGAAATCCTGTCTTGAAAAACAAAAACAAACAAACGAAAGGAAGAAAAAGAAAAAGAAAAAAATCTGTCTCATCGAGAGGTTAGGAGGCCACAGTGCTACCTGGCCACCCGACTCCCACCCCGATCTTCTACACTCTGTTTTTAGGAACCCTCTCTCCAGCTGGTGGCTTTGTTTTGGCCTGAGGAGTTCTGGGTATCTAGTTCAGAGAGATTAGAGATGAAAAGGCTCTTAGGGATCAAAGTAATAATAGCCCTCCCAGAGAAACTGAGTCACTAAGGGGCGAGATGGCTCTGAATCCACAGTGACTAAATCTATAGCAAACAAGACTAAGTTAGGGCTAAGACCTAGGGGCTGTTGGACCCCCACCCCTTACCCCAGCACTCTTCCTAGAAAATAAGCTGGGGTCCCTGACTCCTCCTCAGCCTGGGGACAGAAAGAGCTGATGCAGATCAAGAGCCAGTGGACCAGTGGACGGGAGTCCCAGGAGGCCCAGCTCCCCAGGATGGTAATTCCCTCCCCAGAGCGCAGAAAAGGGAAGGAGTTTGTCCACAGCCACAGAGGAAGTGTGCCTTAGACTCAGCTGGCACTGCCTCCTTGCAGCCCTCCTCTTAGACTGCAGCAGAAGGGAGCCAGGCTGGTCCCCTGGAGGGACTCCTCTGACAGGGGGCTAGGGTGGGCCACCTAGCCTCTCTCTCTCTCTCTTCAGGGTGGCAAGGCGCTGGCAGGCTGGGCTGTACCTTCAGGCTGCAGTGCACGGCTGACTCGGGCGGGTACACGATGAAGTGGCGAAGGGTGAAGCCAAAGCCATCCTGGAGATTCTTGCGCAGCAGCAGTGTCCTCGGCCCCTGCCAGGGGAGGGGGCGCCCAGAAGAGCACCCATCTCGTGGGCCCAGTGGAAGCTGTAGCAGCACAGGGGTAGGGAGGTGGGGGGTAAAGAGATGAGTGAGCACCTGCTGCTAGCTGCCTCGGAGCCTAGAACCAGACAGGAAGTGCCGACATGCTCCAAAGCCAGCAATCTTCCTCCCTCAGAGTCTCCTCACCACACCTTTGCCTCCCTGGAAATGGAGCCAGTACATACATGTTCTATGAGCCAAACACTGAACACACAGTTTTTCTGCACAGGAAGTTGTGCATACAACTCTTGCACGTCCCCACACATACATTAACATACATGAACACAACTCACAACTTAAGCAAACAGACCAGACCACAAACACGGGCACGGGCACACATATAAATGTGCACACATAAGCTGGGCAGTGGTGGCGCAATTCCCGCACTTAGGAGGCAGAGGCAGGTGGGTCTCTGAGTTTGAGGCCAGCCTAGTCTACAAAGTGAATTCCAGAACAGCCAGGACGACACAGAGAAATTCTGTCTCAAAAAACTAAACTACGCTAAATAAGTAAGTGGCAAATGTACACACAGGCAGACTCACAGAACCATATGTATACACTATACAGGCACACCGGCACAGGTGCACAAAACCAGTCTTGCATACACATGCACACAGAACAGAGAGAGCCACACCTCTGCACAAACTGACACACAAATGCACCCTCCAGGAGCATGGATCAGGAGCCAACTGGACATCAGGCCACTAAAGGGACTTGCTGAGGTTGCAAAGGTCTGCCCGAAGGCCAGGCTGGCTCACCAGAAAGACAGACGGGAGACACTGCCTTCTGTCCAAGCTGCTGGAACCCTTGGGGCTCCCCGGGATGGCAGGCTATCCAAAGCAGAGTTGAGGGGGTCAGACAGCAGGAGGCAAAAGGTGACGGACAGAGAAGACTGTCTTGAGTGTCTTTGGACACCGAGATAAACAGCCAGTAACAAGTATAAGACAGCTTGCATGCAGAGAGGCTGACAGAAAAGACGAGTGATCAGGGGACAAGCCATGGGAAGCCGTAAGGGCCAACAGCCATGGGCAGCCTGAGCTAGCACTTGCCTCTGACCCAAAGCCCTCAGGAAGCCAAAAGTGTCCCACCAGTTCCTTCGCCAAGTTTCCACTCCTTGCTCCTCCTCAGCCCCAGCAGGAACCTGAAGAGATGGCAGGCCAGGGCTGGAAGGAGCTCGTACTGTATGGGAAAGATGCCCTCCTGCTGGCTGGAGAAAGTGTGCAAAACACCTGATGACACAGGCGTGCTAAGGAGGCCCATCTGAGAAGCCGTGTATGTCCGCTCACCTAGTCAACAGAGGGGAAGCATGCAAAGGTGCCCAGCCACCATCCCACAGGCTTAGGAGGGCGAGCACATGCGGAAATCTCAATAAATAAGAGAAATATGAGACAGACGCAATAGGTTTGCTGACTGTAGTCGCAGAGAACAGAATCAGATGGACGACACAAAACAGCTAAATGAGGCTCCAGAAGAGGAGACTCTCCACATAGTCTGAAAAAAAATACACACACACCACACACACACATTATACACACACACACACACACACACACACACACACACACACACACACACACGGAGTTAGGTTGTAAGCTCGCCACCCCCAGAAGGACCCAAGCAAGACCTGTATCACTCCTGGTCCCAGTTCTTAGCAGGGACCCAGTGATGTCTTGTCACTTGTGGCTACACCCTGGCCTCTTCCAAGAGCTCCACATTCATGGGGTCCAAGGAGCCCCGAGAATGTTCACTGGGGAGTCCTTGAGACTTGAACACTCCCCCCCCACCCCACCGCCAATTTCCTATTTCTGCTGTCTGGAAAGATATCCTCACGGGTCCCTAGCGCCTCTCCCGCAGAAACCCCTGCTCCCCCTTTAGTGTGGCTGCGCCCCTTTAGTGTGGCTGCCCCCCTTCCCACTCCCACCCAGGCGCAGAGCTGAGGGTGTTTGCAAGGCTCATTGTTTTGCTGGTGTCCTGGATTAAGGTTTAAGCCACCAGCTGCCCCAGTGATGAGAACAACTGGGACAGGTCCCCACATGTTCCCTTCCCCTCCCCCTACACACACACACACACACACACACACACACACACACACACACACACATCCTGCCGAGAGCTGCCGCCAGCTGCCTGGGGGTGCCACTCCCTTGGGGGACCTGCTGTAATCCAGGACAGTGGGTCTGCCTTCCTCCCACTGGTCTCCCCTCAGCGCCCCTTTCTTACTTATCTCTGCCTCTCCACTTCCTCTCTTCTTTCCTTTCAGGTCCAGTCTCCCACCCTATCCAATTAGTCTCTTGAGAATGTCAGTAACCACCCCCAACCCCCCACCCCTCCACCCCCTCCACCCCCACCCTTACAGGCACCACATCCCTATCAGCAGAGGAGACTCCACAGACCCAGTCAGAGCTGGCTGCCTCGCCATGGGAAGTTCTTTCAGACCTAGCCTCAATCCTTCATATTACCTTATATGCAGGTTTCTGCTCCCCCCCCCTCACCTGGGACAACACTAACTCTAGCTCTCCTCTTGAGGGGGAGAGAGGTCCAACGTATAGAACCAGAGAGATCCAGCATTGAGAACTAGGAAGGCCACCAGCTCAGCTCCCCTAACTCTGTCTCACTGACCCAGGCACAAGACAGGGGTCAGAGAGGGCCCCCCACCCCCACCCCAGGCATTGTTGATTAAATCCTCCTGGCTCTCACCCTCATGTCAGAAAACAAAGACATCCAGAAACACCAACTGTTGTTAAATTAGGGCCAACAGCCAGGGGAACACATCAGGCAGAAGTGGGCACTCGATGGATTGGCCACGTCAGTACTGACCCCCCCCCACGCCACCCTAGCATAAAGAGGTCATTGCAGAGAACACAGTATCGAAGCTGGGCATGGTGCCCACTGTGACTCATGCCTACCAGCCCGGCAGATCCCGAACATCAGAAACACTGCCCCCAGCCCTGCCACTATCCGGCCCTGGGAATCACCCAGTGCCTGCTGAGGGCCATTCTGTCACCTCAACTTCCTCTGACCACTAGGAAACCCTTATGGGCCTCCATGCCCGTGCCCATGCTGATAGGAAGTCAGAAGAATGGAGTGACGCCCACTGCTTGGGTTAGCAACCCTAAGCTTAGCTCTTACTGGGTCTCTGCCAGGCCCCTTGCTCCAGGATTCCTAGATATGCCAGTGACTCCTCCAGTCACCAGCCTCCATTCCACCCTTCCTCTGTCTGTCAACCGGGAGGGCTGAGCCATTACTCAGATGCCATTACTCAGACTCGAGGCTCCATCTCGCACCCCTGGGAAAGTTCCCACACAAACGCTGCCACTTCACCTGACTCTCAACTTCCTCACACACTCCCCAACTGGAAGGATGTCCGTCTGGGAATGCCGGACGCTGTCAGCTAGAGAGCGGGTAACCCGATCGATCGATCGCCCAGAGCCGCTGACGGCCAGCTCTCGCCCCGGGTCCAAAGTTGTTGCTCACCCTGGCCGGACGCAGCCCGGGCGTGCGGCGGTCGCTGTGGCTCAGATAGGGCAGCCAGAGACAGCGGGGCTCCGGGGCGCTGCAGTCCACGCCGACGGCGCGCTCCCAGCGCCAGCCCCGGACGCCCGCGCGCTCCACGCGCCACACGGCGCTGCCTACCAGAGTAGCCTGCGGTGGCCCCCGAGCGTGGCCACTGGCTTCCGAAGCCGGATGCGCGGTGCGATACTCCGCGGATCGGCGGCCAGCGGCGGACGTCCTCGGACCCCCGCGCGGCAGGCGGAGCCCAAGGGTTCCAGTCCGCCCCCCAGAGCCGCGGGCCCGCGGCCCAGAGGCCCCGAGGGGGCGGCCGGCCCGCGCGGACGGTGGCAGGACGGCTGGAGCGGGGCCGCGCCTCCCGCGCTGCCCGGGTGAAGGCGCCCGCCAGAGCGGGGCAGGCACTCGCCGGCAACTCGCTGGGACAAACACCTCCCCCTCAGGGGCGGCCCCGGCGCCGCGCCAGCCCACCCTCCGCCCCACGCCAGAGGCTTCAAGAGGTCCCTGCTCAGGCACATCACACACCGAAGACACCAGGTAAACACTGAGACCCACATTGCCACGGGATCACACTATGGATCCATCAGCTTCAGACTCCTGCAGAAACGTATTCTGACACTGTGCCTCACATACATGGCTAGGACCCCTGCCACTTGTCCCCCACAGACCCTCAGTGTGGATATCACACATCATCCCATGTAAACATCCTAACCCCAGAGGGAACATATGCAAGCACAGCCATTTAAAGTATGACAGATCCTTCCAGACCCCACAGAGATGCCCACTTAACCACACACACAAGCAGAGTGGTGGGTGATTGGCACACACTCCTCAGGGTGTACTTGCCTCGGGACACTGTGCTCTTCAGGTGGCGCACACACTGCCAGCCCAGAGTGAGGTGTGGCAGAGTGTAAGATACTCCCTCAGGCTGCAGGGAGACCCCACTCCAGCCTCCCATGAACCCTGGCATCACCAAGCTGAGGGGAGGCTCCTCCGAGCTGGCTACCCTCCCTCTACCACCCCATAATGTGAGTGGGATGGGACACTGGCTGATTCCCTTTTCTGGCTCTCCAGGCCCCATCCTTTGCCCCAGCAGAGGTAGAGCCGGCAATGGCCCTGGGTGCTGTGTATCCTCCACAGTCACTCATGCCCGAGCTTATGGAGGCGTTTGTCACTACAACCACCACCACTATGGAACAGTGTCTGCTCTGAGGAGGAACTACTCAGCAGAACACAGACCCGGAGCCACAGGGCTGGGCTGCTGGGACAGCACTCTGCTCAGCCACTGTCCTCACCCTCCAGGAAGAGTGGCCTATGTGAGAGGTGCTAGATCCAGAAAGATGGGGGGGGGGGGGGAGCGTGCAGGATGGAGGGAAGGAAGAACAGAGGAGGAAGGGTGAGGGTGAGGCCCAGGGTGGGGGGACCGAGTCAGCCAGGGAGCGGGTTTTGTTCTCCTGTTTCCTGTTTGCTGCTTGTGGGGCCCAAGCAGGAGCTGGACCCCCCCCCCCAACCTCCACCCTGCGGAAGCCCAACGGGAAGAGCTCGGCTGCCATGAGCTGAGTCAGGACTCAGGGAGTCAGGGAAAGCAGGAAAGGACCAGTCAGGGACAGCGGGGCGGCTGCGACAGGGACAGGGAAGCGGAGCCTCCATTCCTCCCAGCCGCTGGGTAACTGAAAGCTAAGAATTCTGGGTCTGACCAACTCCTGCTCTGCCCCTCCTCATCACTTCCTCCCAAAGGCCACACCTTCATAGACCAAGTGGCCGTCCCATTAAGATGTCCGCAGCCATGTTGACTCTGGGGCCCAAAATAGGCAGCAGAGGCGCAAGGAAGTCCTTGACCCCTCATCAGGCCTCCTTACTACGTCCTCGGCAGCTGCCTAACTGCCATCTTAGCTGTCCTGTCTGTCCTAGAACCTAAGGCATAGGCCAGGATAGCCCTGAGTTCAGAGAGGTCTGCTCCCCTCTGCCACAATGTCAGGCTTTTTTTAAAAACGTATTTATGTGTATGTGTTCACGGGGACACGCATGCCACTTCCCTACCAGGTCAAGGGAAAACCTCTGGGGTCGTCAGTCTTTGCATTCTACCTGTGCCTTCTACAAAGGCTCTGAGGGTTGGAACTCAGGTCTCAGACCTGCGTGTGCTGAGCCGTCTCCCCAGCCCGCAACTGCCTTTTTGTCTTGTTGCCAGCACAGGTCTTATATTTAAGCAAAGAAATTCTTCCTTCTTTTGTCCCGTAGGCCTCTCGTGGCTGACCAGTGATGAGTGTCTGAGACTTGGAGAGGACTGGGTGCTATAGGGGAGGGCAGAGCTCTATGGCATCGTGTCCAGGCCTACGGAGACCTTGAAAGTGACCAGAGTCTTCAATGTCCACTTTCTGTCTGGCAGATTCGGAAAAGGCAGCCTCAGCAGAGACTCAGCAAAAGGGCAGACAAGAGCAGAGGGCTCACAGTAGGGCCGCAAAGGTGGGCCACAGCTTGAAATAACCTTCTAGGCCTGGGGAGCCAGCTCCCTCCTGTTTCCTCTGGGAAAGGAATGTGGGGTGGGCCCCAGAGCCCAAGGGGGAGGGCCAAGCCTGGGAAATACCAGGCGTTGCTGAGATTTCTATTCCAAGCCTTCCTGCTCAGAGTGTCCTCCCCCCACACCCTGCCTGCTTCCTCCCCAACTGCCGCAATCACCCGATGGCCAGCCCCTCCCAGACCCCTAAGAGGACCAGCTGGCAAAATCTATTCCACTTATCTTCCTAAGGGTCCCTGTCAGGGGCTCAGGACTGCATCCCCAAGAAAGGACACCTAGAATTCTAAAAAAAGTACTTCTATCTGTGACCCTTCCCTAAGTGCTAGATATCCATGGTGGCTTTGGTTTTGGGGGGATGGGGGCAGAATCTTACTATGTGGCCCTGGTGGCATAGGACTCTGTATACAGCCCAGGCTGGCCTTGAACTCACTGTAACCTTTCTGCCTCAGTCTCCTGAATGTTGAGATTAAAGGCATTGACAACCGTTCCTGGCTTTGAGAGGGTTCTTAGGTTTTTGTTTTGTTTTGTTTTGTTTTAATAGTTTGTTTTTATTTTAAGTACATTGGTGTTTTGCCTGCATATATGCCTGTGTGAGGGTGATCCTCTGAAACTGGAGTTACAGTTGTGAGCAGCCATGTGGGTGCCAGGAATTGAACTCGGGGCCTCTGGAAGAGCAGCCATAACCACTAAGCCATCTTGCCAGCCCCTGTTTTGTTTTGTTTTGAGACAAGATTTCTCTGTGTAATAGCCTTGGCTGTCCTGGACTTGCTTTGTAGACTAACTAGGCTGGCCTTGAACTCAAAGAGACCCATCTGCTTCTGTCTCCTTTGTGCTGGGACTAAAGGTGTGCACCACCACGCCCGGCTATTTTTATTAATTTTAAATTGTGTGTGCACATACACATGAGCACAGATGTCCAAGGAGGACAGAAAGCAGCAGCTCCCCTGGAGCTGAAGTTATAGACAGCTGTAAGCCATCCCCATGGGTTCTGTGAGTCACACCCACGTCCTCTTGTTAGACAGCATGAGCTCTGAACCACTGAGCCATCTCTCCATCCCCTGCCCCTCCTTTTTTAAGACAAGCTCTCACTGTGTGGCACCCTAACTGGCTTTGAACTCACTTTGTAGACTAACCTGGCCTTGAATTTACAGAGATCTGCCTTTCTCTGCCTCCTGTGTGCTGGATGGAAGGTGTGCACCACCATGTCAACCCAAATGTTTAAGTACAGACATGACACTCAAAGAGGACAAGGGCAGAGAAAGAGAGGGCTCACTCTTGTGGCACCAGGGCTGTGTCCCAGGGCCGGAGCCACCCCCAGGTCAGCCTTGCTCTTGTGGCACCAGGGCTGTGTCCCAGGGCCGGAGCCACCCCCAGGTCGGCCTTGCTCTTGTGGCACCAGGGCTGTGTCCCAGGGCCGGAGCCACCCCCAGGTCGGCCTTGCTCTTGTGGCACCAGGGCTGTGTCCCAGGGCCGGAGCCACCACCAGGTCCGCCTTGCTCTTGTGGCACCAGGGCTGTGTCCCAGGGCCGGAGCCACCCCCAGGTCGGCCTTGCTCTTGTGGCACCAGGGCTGTGTCCCAGGGCCGGAGCCACCCCCAGTCCCTCTACATTACCTTTTAGGTTATCCATTCAACTACCACACCAGAGCGGTGTCATGGGCCAGGGTGAGACCCCTTGGAAACCTAAGGCACACCCACTCCTTGTCAGCAGGGCCCTTCCAACAGGAGTGCCTCCAGGGTCCCCCAGCTCCAGATTCAGGCCCAGCCAGCTGCTCCATTGCCACCCACCAGGTGCCCCTCACACAAAGGGGGCTCCTGACATGATATCAGGGGCCTGGGCTTCTGAGAGAGGCCATAATGGGCTCCCAGGCTAGCCCTCCGGGACAGGAGGGTGGGGAGCAGAGGAGCAGAAGTCTGCAGAGTCATCAGGAACCAGGGAAAGGGAGGAGAACTGTCCCCCAGCCCAAGGGTCAGGGACAGAAGGAGGGAAGCTGATAGCACTGCCTGCTGAGCGAGCTAGCGGAGCCTGCAGCTCAGGAAGGCAGAGACAGAGCTCAAGGTCAGTCCCGCCTGCTCTTCCTTCCTCTGCTGGCTCAGCACCTCCTCCTAGATCTTAAGTCCCAAACCACAGGTGACCAACAAGGGCCCAACCCCCAGAGAATCATTCATCTGGTCTCTCATACCACCAAACACACACCCATAGCCACCCCTAACCTCACACACAGGGACAACAAATCCACAGTCAAGGCTACCATAGGCACATAGGCATGTGAAAAGACAATGCCTGCCCCCTGGCCCAGTCTCCTCCCTCCAGGGCAGTGCCTCCTGGGCCTCCTCCACCCTTTAGCCCCATTCACATCCCAGTTCCCAGCTTTGGTAGAGCAGAGGCCCCTCCTGACGTGCCCTAACAAGCCAAGTTGACAAGCCGGCCAGGCAAGCTGCAGGTCCAGCCCCTCCATTGACACACCACCAGCAGCTAGGAATGTGGGACCCTGTGCTCCTCTGGGCAGCTGACACTGTCTTTCCTACCCGGGCTCTCCTTTTCAGACCACTGTGCCCAGGACTGGAATGGTTTGTGACACAACATCCCCGCCCCTCATAAAGTGGGTCACAGCCGAGGAAGAGGAAGGCTGGGGCAGGGAAGCAGTTTTCCATGCCCCCAGCCTCCAACCGCTGCCACCTGTCCAAGAGGCAACAGAACAATCCTAGACAGAGGTCAGCAGGCAAGCCTAGAGTTCTCAATGAAAAAATGGAGGTGGAGAGAAACTTTCACCCAAAGGATGACAGGAGAATTAAGTCAACAAAAGAAAGTCTTAGTTGAGGTACCTGCCTGTTACCTCAACAATGAGAAGGCAGGAAAACAGTTAGAGGCTAGCCAGGAAAACAATTAGAGGCTAGCCAGGACTACATAGTGAGACCATATCAAAAAAGAAAAACTAAAAGTCTCAGAAAGGACCCAGAGCATACAGAAGGTGCTTGAAAATGCAGGCTGTTTGATATCCAGGCATGTACACAGCCAGGTCTGCACAAAACACAGTGACACGGCACATATGGAAGTAGGCACTTATCCACACACAGTGGCACCGCGGCCCCTCCCACAGCAGACCCTAGCCTTTTACGGGCTGAGACACATTCCCTTCAGACTTGGTGGCTTCTAGGCCCTCTGGGAACGGACAATATGAGACCCCAAGTGGAGGCCGTTCCCAGCAGGCTTGGAGCATGCCAGGCTGGCAGGACTATCCCCCGGCAGGAGAGCTGTTGCCAGCCTCAGTGACGCCAAGGGAGAAAGGCCTTAAAGACCGAGGCTTTGCTCATGCTGGGAAATGACCACTTACAGAGGAGGGTGAGCCTGCAGTCAGCCGCAAAGTAAACACCCAGGCCATTGCCAAGGCAACCGCAGGCAGTGTGGGACAGGGCCCACCACAGTCCCCTCTGCTCGGATCACTCCACACAGATGCTCCCGGCTGTCTTTTGGGGGTCCTCTGCTGCTGGCTGCTCCCTGAAAGTAAGGGCTTGTTGTCCCACTGCATGTGGGGATGTCTGGAGGACCTAGCCCACAGCTGTCAGTCCCTAGGGACAGGAGAAAGAAACCGCCTCAGGGTACGGCTGCAGCCTTTGGAGAGCTCCTAAGGATGAAGACCACTGTTGCTCAGAAGTGAATCTGCCCTAGAGTGCCTCTGTCTAGAGCAGGCTTTCAGAAATTGCTAGGCTGAAATGACAGCTCAGTCATGTAAAGGGCTTGCAAGCATAAGGACCTGAGTTCAAGCCCAAGGATCTAAAAAAAAAAAAGTCCAGATGTGGAAGTGTGTGGGTGTAACCCCAGCACTGGGGAAGGCAGAGACAGATGGATCCGTTGGGACCCCTTGGGGCTTACTGACCAGCCAACCCTAACCTACCTGTTGAGCTCCAGAAAAGTGAGACCTTGTCACATTTAAAAAAAAAAAATGGTCTAGGGCTGGAAAGATGGCTCAGAAGTCCTGAGTTTAATTCCCGAAAACCACACGGTGGCTCACAACCATCTATAATGAGATCTGGTGCCCTCTTCTGTCGTGCAGGTGTACATGCAAATAAAGCACTTATATAAATAAATAAATACATATACACATACCAAGATCTAAGACTAGAGAGATGGCTCAGGGTTTAACACCTGCTGCTTTTGCACAGGACCTCAGTTCAATTTCTACCACCCACCTGGTAGCTCACATCTCCAGTTCCAGTGGAGATCTGACATCCTCTTCTGGCATCTGAGGTCAGC
Organism: Acomys minous; assembly: GCF_964271855.1. NCBI lineage: Eukaryota > Metazoa > Chordata > Mammalia > Rodentia > Muridae > Acomys > Acomys minous. Next base: position 89,770,228 of record NC_140493.1, on the reverse strand, counting down.
ATACAGACATACTAATACCCATGAAGTAAGGCCGTTCTGGAACTCACTGTGTAAGTATAAAAAAGCTGCCTCAAACTCAGAACCCTGCCTGCTCCTGCCTCCTGAGCGCTGGGCTTACAGCACCATCACATCACACTCCGCAAATAAATAACAACAACAAAGACTAGGTGTACAGTGACCAAGGAATGGCAGCCAAAGTTGTCTTCTAGCCTCTACACAAATACACACACACACACACACACACACACACACACACATACACACACACACTATTTTCTCAGAATTCAAGAGGTAACAACATGGGGAACAGAAGTTCAAGGCCATTCTAAACTCCATGGTGAGTTTAAGGCCGACTTCTGGTACTTGAGACTCTGGGGGATGGGGAGGGGATTGTTTAGATGACAATGTGGGGAAACTAAAACAGCATGTACACACACACACACACACACACAGACAGACACAGACACACACACACAGCAGCTGATGTGGGAAACAATATGGAGCATCCATCAAAACTTCAATCTAGAATCACTATATGACCTAGCAATTTCACTTCTGAGCACAAACCCAAAAGCACAGAAAACATGCTCACAACAGTATTCTTTGCCAGGCATGGTGACATATGACCCTTTAGTCACACTCCCTGAGGTTCAGAGGCCAGCCAGCAGATCTTTGAGTTCAAAGCCAACCTGGTGTACATTGTGAGGTCCAGGTTAATCAAGGCTACAAAGCGAGACTTAATCTCAATAAAATAATATACACAAAACAGGCCAGGTGGTGGTGGCACATGCCTCTAATCCCAGCACCCAGGAGGCAGAGGCAAGCAGATCTCCGAGTCTACACAGTAAGTTCTAGGGCAGCCAAGACTACATGAAGAATCCTTGTCTGGAAAAACCAAGAGAAGAAATAGAGAGAGAGAGAGAGAGAGAGAGAGAGAGAGAGAGAGAGAAGGAAGGTGGCTTCCAGGGAGAAGAGCAACTGGAAACTACTGCTTTCATGGTTACAGAGCTGCGGTTTGAGCCGGATGGTGGTGTCAGGTCAATGGTCGTGGTGACAATGCAAAACACTAATAATGTCACAGAACTATACACTCAAAAATGGCTTTATGAGAGGCTGGAAAGATAGCTCAGCAGTTAAGAGCGCTCACTGCAGCTTTTCCAGGGGGCCCACATGTGGTCCCCAGAACGCTTATCAGGTGGCTTACAACTGCCTGCAACCCCAACTCCAGTTGTAAATGACGCCTCTGGCCTCCATGGGCACCTGCACTTGCACATGCCCACACCCCCGCACAGACACATAGACGTGATTTTTAAAAACTCTTTCCAAATGCTTGAGCTGTTAACTTTTGTAGGCCTGGCTGGCCTGGGACTCACTGTGTAGCCCGGGCTGGCAGAGAACTTGGAGAGATCCTCCTGCCTTGGCTCCCAACTGCTGGGAGTACCATCTGGCTCATAAATTGTATATAAATATATCAAAATTGAAAGAACTGGCAAGGAAGATCAGAGTTCAAACACAGAATGCTGCATACACCTGGGTGACCCTGGGGCCTGGGTAACTCTGGCCCCGAAGGACTCTGGCTCCAGTATGCATCTTCTCAGGGCTGCTATTATCCTCTTTGAGGTCCTAGAGAGCCCCACACCAGGGGAGCTGCTGGGCTGCCGGGGGCCATGACAGACCCAGAAAGTCCCTGCTGTTGATGGAATCCCATCCCTCAGGAACTGAACCAATGGCCACTCTTGCCAGCCCTGCCCCATGCAGAGGCAATGGGACTGTTGAAGAGTTCGCTGGCTCAGTGTGGGACTCCTGCCTGACATCTCACCTTACAGAGCACACCCAGTCTGTGCTAAGCCCCAGTGAGCCTGCAACCACCTGCAACACACACAAAAGGGTGTGCCCATGAAGGACCATCCCTCTTTGCCAGCTGCAAGGATCCTGACTACACAGTGTGTCAGAGCCACAGCCAGCAGAGCCCCCTGCTGGCTCATGCATGCCACTTCAGGTCATCTCACTTGGAAATACGAGAGACAAGGTGTCATTCCTGTGACCTGTTCCCCACCCTGCATACTCCAGGATGCTCAGCCCCAGTTGAATAAGGCAATGTACACACACTCTGATCAGTGTCTTTCTTTTTTCTTTCATTTTGGTTTTTCGGGACAGGGTTTCTCTGCAGCCTTGGCTATCCTGGACTCACTTTGTAGACCAGGCTGGCCTCGAACTCACAGCGATCCATCCGCCTGCCTCTGCCTCCCAAGTGCTAGGATTACAGGTGTGCGCCACCATGCCCGGCTCCCCCATCAGGGTTTTGAACCTTGAAGCCTCCCGTTGGTCCAGGAGTACCAAGGCAGCCTAATACCCTCTCCTCAAGAGACTAGGAAGCAATCATTCTTGAGCAGGGAGCTGCCTGCAGTAACTCTTGAGATCCCACACCCATCCTATCACTGGACAGCTCATCTGAGATGGACTGGAAACTCCGCCTGAGTCACCCTTCCCTGCTTCCCCTCCAGTTTTTCCACCTGGGCAGAGACAGCAGGTGCACTCACTGGCTTCTCTGAAGGGAGCGGGAGAGCTCAGCTCCAGTCCAGCTGAGCCCACATTCCCTGAGAGGGCAGGTTTAGCAGATTGCTAACATCTCCCCGAGGGCATCTCTGAAACCACCCACCCCCTCACCCTAGCCCTGCCCAACCTGCATTGCCCTGTGTGCAGGCCCTGCCTCTGAGCAGAACCTCTCCCCCAAGGAGGTAGGAGACAGGCAGCTTTCTCAGGTCAAATGCCCTTCATGCTCCTGACTATGAGGGAGTTGGGAGGGTTTCTAAGTTGGGATCCTTCACCAGAAAGGGACAAGAGGTCTCTTCCCCCACCCCTACCCCCAGAGGCAGGGTTTCTCTGTGTGTAGCCCTGGTTGTCCTGGAACTCACAGAGATCTGCCTGCCTCTGCCTCAGGAGTGCTGAGATTAAAGGTGTGCACCACCACCATGTGGCTTTTTTTTTTTTTAAGGAGGCCTCGCTTATGTCCAGACCCTCACTCTGAGTCAGCCCAGCTCTGCCCTCAGACATGGACTCAGAAGCACAGCAGAAGTAGGTGACAGGGACAGGGGGAGGTGGTGGCACACGCCTTTAATCCTAGCACTCAGGAGATAGAGGCAGGCAGATCCTTGAGTTCTAGCCAGCCTGGTCTACAGAGAGAGAGAGAGAGAGAGAGAGAGAGAGAGAGAGAGAGAGAGAGAGAGTGTGTTCCTGAACAGCCAGGAACACACAGAGAAGCCCCATCTCGGAAAAGGAGGAGGAGGAGGAGGAGGAGGGGAGCTGGAGAGATGGCTCAGTGGTTAAGAGCGCCACCTACTCTTCCAGAGGTCCTGAGTTCAATTCCCAATAACCACATGGTGGCTCACAACCATCTCTAATGAGATCTGTAAAGCACTGACATGCAGTACATAAAGTAAATACATCTTTTTTTAAAGGGGGGGGGAGGAGGAGGAGTGGGCCTCCTGCACACACAGCAGCTTGTGAACCTGAGAGGTGCCACCCACCCCCATCTTGTTCCCTGACCCAGGCCACAGCTGCCTAGAGAATTCGGTGCTCGCCTATGGGATGCTGAGGGGAGGGGGACAGAAGGTGGGAGAAAGACCTGTGCTCACCCCAACATCCAGGAAGGGACACATTTACCCCTGGCATTCACTTTGGTCCTTTTCTAAATAACATTGAGGTCGTCAATCAAGTACACATAGCTTTTCTTTGCTCAGTGAAGTTTTGGGGAAGGCATTCTAGGAACGGAGAGGCAGGAGGTGTCACCCACCTGGCCTCCCACCCACCATAAGGGTAGATGCTGCTACCCAAAGGGCCATGAGCCAGCCCACTTCTCGTCCACACCCACTCTGGGCAGCTTGGTTTCCCTCTGGGAGGTCAGTCTAGGCGGATAATATTTTGGCCACGGCCCCGGAGGACACACCTCCAGCCTTCACACACACCACACCCCTTTCCTGTGCTCCAGTCACCCAGCCTCGGGCCTCTTTCCAGCTCCCGTGAGCACTCTGCACCCTTCCAGCCTCTGGGCCACTGCAATGGTTTTGGAATGTTTTGTCTCCAATTCCCTCCCTGTTTCCCCAACCCTCACCTGGATTTGCTCCTACTCACCTAGGAGTTTATAGAACTAACATCTGGCAACACACCAGCTCCAGGTGGCTCAGCTAGGAAAGGCACTTAGTATTAAGACGGAGCACCTGAGGGTAATCCCCAGGACCCACAAGATGGAAGGAGGGAACTGGTCCACAAGTTATCCTTTGACCTTCATATGTTCCTGAAACTTCCTCTGTAGACCAGGCTGGCCTCAAACAGAGATCTGCCTGCCTCTGCCTCAAGTGCTCGGATTAAAGGTCTTTGCCGCTACACCCAGGAAAATGTTATTTTTTTCAACTCTGTTTATTTATTATGTATAGAGTGCTCTGCCTGCATATACACCTGCAGGCCAGAAGCAAGCATTAGATCACATTATAGATTGTCTGAGCCACCATGTGGTTGCTGGGAACTGAACTCAAGACTTCTAGAAGAGCAGCCAGTGCTCTTAACCTTTGAGCCATCTCTCCAGCCCAAAATGTTAATATTTTTTTTAAGATTTATTTATTATGTATACAATTCTCGGCCTGGTACACCTGCAGGCCAGAAGAGGGCACCAGATCTCATTACAGATGGTTTTGAGCCACCATGTGGTTGCTGGGAACTGAACTCAGGACCTCTGGAAGAGCAGACCATCCTCTTAACCACTGAGCCATCTCTCCAGCCCCCAAAATGTTCATATTTTTAAGTCACTTCTTCACACACATACTGGCCTGTGCTCAATGCCAGGTCTCTAGGCACCCTCTCAGGGCACCTATGTTAATGAGGCCATTTTGATCTTTATCTCCTCCTTAGCTGTGAGTCCTGGGAGGCCAGGACTGTGTCTGCTTTGAAGGGACAGTATGTGGCCCAGGTGGGCATCAAGCACAATGCTTCTGAACTTTTGAGGGAAGAATAAGAAAATGCCCTCATCACTGGGGCGGCTGCCCCTGCCTCCTGGGGCCCCGCCTGGAACAGAGACTACTTCAGGTCTTTTTGTTGTTTTGAGATGGGGCCCCATGCAGCCCAGGTTAGCCAAGGATGACTTTGAACTTCTGATCCTTGGTCTCCGGCTTGCAAAGATTGGGAATGAAGGCTTGTGACGCCACACCCATACTCCAACTTTTTGTCCTTTCTTGCTGTGAACTACGTCCAAAAGTGGGACCATTGGAGTGCAGAAGAGGGGGCGGGGCCACGAGTATAGACTCTGCTTCCATCTTCTGTAGCCATGCTTGGCCTCTCATTCTGTGTTCCAGCCACACGCCCTCTTCACCTGACCTCAAACATGCTAGACACACTACTCACCCATCTTTTCCCACAGTCCCCTGCCTCCTTTCCATGACTCCTGACTAGTCTCCCCATCCTCAGATGTCAGCTGAGGGGTGGACCCAGGTCCCTGTGTGTCCGATTCCTGCCAGCTGCATCTTCCTGTGGCAGGCCAAGCCTAGGCTCTTAGCCTCCTCGTCTCACTACCAGTTACTCCCTCTAGGCCCAGCCTAAAGGGGCAGCAGCTGTCAGGCCTTAGTGTCCTTATGTGCACAGGCTAGCAGAGGCAGCTGAGACATCAGGTGACTGCAGAGGCTGAAATGATAAGATGGGGGGGAGCAGGAGGGAGGAGGGGCCAGGGAAGGCAGAGTGGGATGGTCCTGCCAGACATGAGGAGCGACAAATATGCGAAGTACGCCTGCCCCAGAGCTATGAATAGTGCAGCTAGCCTGGTCGCAGCCCCCACCCGCCCTGTGGAACAAACTGCACTGGGCCTGAAATGATGTGAGCACCCAGGGGCAAAAGCCTCTTCTGCTGGCTGGGCTGAGCTGGAACGGGAGAGGCGTGGCTACGCAAAATAAGATCAGCATCGCTTGGTCTATCTCTGTGCATCATCGCAAGCTTGGACTGAAAGGTCACGCTACCCAAGGCAACACTCACAAGCTGGAGCGGCTGCGTTTCCCAAGCCTGCAGGCCCCTTAGGGTCATCATCAGTCACCAGTCAACTCAGAGCTGAACCCCATTGATGCCACGGGGCTGCTGGAGACCTTCCTGGTCCCATCACTGCCCTAATAAGGTTCTGCCTCCTTGTGACACCGTCCCTCACTACCTTAGCCCCAGGTCAGCCTCGCTTTCTTGGAATTCACAGGTCTGAGCTCACAAACAGCTGAGCACTTAGGAAATGACATCTGCCCCAGTCCCTGCCTCAGAGACACATTAAGCTTAAGGACTGGAGAGTCCAGGACCACGCCCTGTGCCCTGTTGGTCCCCAAACAATTCAAATTTCAGAGACTAATCTAGAACAATGAAAATGTCATCACCAAGTAGGGGCTCTGGATGGAGGGGTTGGCACACTAAGTAAAGAAGGGCCGGGGAGCCTGGGGCACAGTCTCCACTGGGTAACCCTGGTGGCATCCTTTCCCTTCTCCAAGGCTCCACCTCCTGAGCTGTAAGGGGACCTTCAGAGGTCTCAGCTGAACACCTAGCATCTAGAAGCTGCTCAGCAAATTTTGGTTCGGCAAGCCCCAAAGGATTTGCAAATATTAAAGGCAGTTTGATTTTATAAAGATCAAAGACATAGACATGCAACAAACAAAGCAGATGTGAACAAAAGACTCAAAATATGCCTAAGCTGGGGGTACGTGGGCACCCCAGAACTGGGGGTAGGATGTTCGGGGCTGGGGTAGGAATTACTCAGAACTCAGGGCCAGCCTGGGAAACATTGAGTTTAGATGGCTCAGTGATTAAGAGCACTGGTTGCAACCAGGCGTGGTGGCGCACACCTTTAATCCCAGCACTCAGGAGGCAGAGGCAGGTGGGTCACTGTGAGGCCAGCCCAGTCTTCAAAGCGAGTCCAGGACAGCCAAGACTACACAGAGAAACCCTGTTTCAAAAAACAAAAATAAAAACAAAAAAGAAAGTATGGGGCTGTTCTTCCAAAGGACCTAGGTTTGATTCCTAACAGTTCACAACCATCTGTAACTCCAGATCCAAGGGATCTGATGCCCTCTTCTGACCTCCTCAGGCACCACACACACACACACACACACACACACACACACACGTGCGTGCATGAATAGCACCACCTAAATAAAGACACATATAAACATATAAATGAAAGCCAAGTGTGGTGGCACATGCCTCCCAGCACTTGGGAGGGCAGGTGGATCGCTGTGAGTTCGAGGCCAGCCTGGTCTCCAAAGTGAGTCTAGGACAGCCAAGGCTACACAGAGAAACCCTGTCTCCAAAAACAAAACAAAAACAAACAAACAAAAAACCCAACAACAACAGCAACAAAACAAAACATACAAATGAACTCACTCCCTGGGCCCACAAGGTAGAAGCTGAGAACTGCCTGACCTCCATTTATGTGCTGTGGTGTGGCAGCACAAACACAAACACAAGTGCAAAAGGTGTTGAACATATCTATGTGTGTGATACACCTGTCCTGCGCTCACTGCTATATTGCCTAACACAAAGGTGCACAGGAGGAGTCGGGTGTGGTGGTGGTGCACACCTTCAGTCCTGGCACTCAGGAACCAGCGGCAGGTGGATCACTGTGACTTTGAGGCCAGCTTGGTTTACATAGTGAGTTTCAGGATAGCCAGGGCTACGGAGAGAGACCCTGTGTCAGAGTGGGGGAGGGGGACATGTCACCTTGTCCCCACTGGTGGCTGTGGAGTGGCTCATGCTGTTGGTCTGTGGCTGCAGTCAGGGCTCACTCTTCATGTAGCCGGGATCCTAGGGTTCTTTGTTTCGTTGTTTATTTTTGAGGCAGGGTTTCTCTGTGTAGCCTTGGCTGTCCTGGAACTTGCTCTGTAGACCAGGCTGGTCTTGGCTTTGAACTCAAGAGATCTGCTCTGCTTCCCAAGTGCTGGGATTGAAGGTCTGGGCCGCCATCCCAGGCCACTGTGTCCTCTCAGTGAACACAGGCTTCTCCAAGAAGCTTCTAGAAGATGCCACTATGGAGGCGAGGTTGCCAATGCTAAACAGCTGGTGGTGGGGATGTCCCAGCAGAAGTTGGGAACTTGTCCAACAACAGACAGCTAAAAGGTGGACACGCTGGGACTCACAGCCATGCTCTGAGTCTCACTCAGGCTGTGTGTGTGTGTGTGTGTGTGTGTGTGTGTGTGTATGTGTGTGTACCAGAGCCACCGGCAGTGATGTCTTCCCCTCCCTTATCATGCCAGCCCTCCTTGGATTCCAGGTGACTGCTCTGGGATAGGTGGACCTATGTTGGGCTGTGGGAGGTGATGACCATGCACTTTTATGTCAGGTAATATAGCAGTGAGCACAGGACAAGTGTACAACTCAAAAAGGTCTGTCTACCAAGCGGCTGCCATACTTACCCTCTTGGGATTTGTTTTGGTTTTGGTTTTATAATAAATATACAGTTGCCTAGTAATGGCCTTTGAACATCCATTCCAGAAGAAAGTATTTTACTAAAGCATTCTCACTTGGGACTAGGGGTCCGGCTCATTTGCTGGAATTCTTGCATGACGTGTATGAAGCTGTGGGTTGGGTTCCCAGCACAACACAAACTGGCATGGTGGTATTCCAGTAACGCCAGCACTTGGGAGGTGAGGCAGAAGACTGCAAGTTCACGGTCTTCCTTGGCTACCTATCAAGGTTGAAGTAGGTCTGGGATATATTAAACTTTGTCTTTAAAAAACTAGTGATAGTATTTTCCAGGGCAGGAGAGACGGCACAGAAGCGCACTGACTTCCAGAGGACCAGGGTTCTATTCCCAGAAGCCACGTGGTGGCTTACAACCATCTGCAACTCTAGTTCCAAGAGATCTGACACCCTCTTCTGGCCTCCTCAGGCTCCAGGCACACACATGGTGCACAGACACACATGCAGGTAAAACATCCATAGACATTTAAAAAAAAAAAAAGCTTGTCGATGATGGTGTACATCTTTAATCCAAGACAGGCAGATCTCTGAGTTCAAGGTTATTCTGATCTATAGAGTGGGTTCCAGGACAGCCAGGGCTACATAGAGAAGCCCTGTCTCAAAACAAACTAATAATAATAATAATAAATCTTTACAAATCAAATCAATAAAGATGAATGTTCAAAGGCTACTCTGAGGTGCCTGGCTATTTACAGTTCAAACGTGAGCTCCTCTGAGGGTAGATAACCTGTGACCCCAGACCCTAAGAGGCAGAGGCAAGAGGATTCCCTCAGGCTCCAGCCTGGCCAAGGCTACACAGACCTGTCAAAAGACTGACATAAGTAAATAAAAAAAAACACCACCATGCAAGGTCACCCAGGAAGCAAACTGAAAACTGGGCCTTTCTTTCTTTCTTTCTTTCTTTCTTTCTTTCTTTCTTTATTTATTTATTTATTTATTGTCTTTTCGAGGCAGCCTTGGCTGTCTTAGACTAATTTTGTAGACCAGGCTGGCCTCGAACTCATAGCGATCCACCTGCCTCTGCCTCCCGAGTGCTGAGATTAAAGGCATGCGCCACCACACCCAGCCCTACCTCGCCCTTCTGAATCCATAATCTGTGCATTTCACCCACCTTGCCTCTAGTCCCCCTTTCTGAACCTGCACTCCATTGCTCTTTTGGCCTGCCAGGGTCTTTTTTAAACACTGATCTTTTAGGCAAGGGGCCGTGGGAACATTCTGGTAATGGAGGGGGAACCTCACAAGCCACGGTTATAAAATCTTAGTGGAGTCTTTGTGTCTGGCTTTTGGGCAGTAGGAAAAGCAGACAAGGAACCCCTTGAGGGCAGGGCTGTGTGGAGGCCAGGCTGCTTACAAGTAATGACCACCCATGAAATGAAGGCTGCTTTGCTTGAAGATAGCGCCACTGCCCAATTTTCCCCAAGCACTGAGCCTCCTATGCTGCCCCAGGCTGTAGTTGGGGGAGGACAAGGACACTCTGCCAGCCAAGCCTGGGAATGTCCTTGGCAGCCCCAGGCCATGCCTGGTCCCTCAGATAAGCTGGTCCCTAGCACTGAGGGACCTGGGCCTCTGGGAGCCAGGGCAGGAAACAAAGGCTGCAGGAGGAGAAGTGAGGCGTCTCTCCCACCAGCCTGGGTGACCTATCCCGATTGCTCCCTTCTTGTACACCTGCCCACCCAACTCCCCCAGGTGCAGCAGGGTGCAGGGGCCCAGGGCCAAGGTCTCATTAGAGCTAATGAGAGCTCAGCTGTGTAGATGCTGGCTCAAGATACAGGGAGCAACAAAGAGAGCCCCATCCCCTCCCAGGAGGAAGCAGAGGCCACACCTCCTGAGGTCTTCTCCAGCACTAGTGAAGACAGTTCGTGCTGCTGCTGACACTCTCAGAGAATTGTGTCACTGGGCAGTTTCCCTGTGGGGTCATCACGGCATACACACACACTTGCACACTCTAACCTGCTACAGTTTACTAGGCACGGTCATCTAGTAGACCCACAGTCCAGTTCTTGTCCACACGGATCACATGGCTACAGTTAGTATGCAAACAGTATACGTCCACAGCATGGTGATTATCTGGCTGGCCCAAGTTTCCCCTGTCCACCATGCTCAGTTCCAACGATCTGAGTTCCCCTTGGGAAACCTATTCTTCCTTACCTGGGTGGCACCTTTTCTCTTTCTTTCACTTTTTTTTTTTTTTAAGACAGGGTCTCTTTGTGTAGCCCTGGCTATTGTAGACTCACTCTGTAGACCAGGCTGGCCTCGAACTCACAGCGATCCGCCTGCCTTTGCCTCCTGAGTGCTGGGATTAAAGGCGTGCGCCACCACGCCTGGCTCGCTTCTAGACCTCAGTTTCCCTAAAGGAAAAACAGGGGCACAGAGAAGGTACTCTCTCTAATTGGCTGTTCCTCTCTCCTGCAAACCATCATCGTCTCCTCATTGATAAGGAGAAGTCTGGGGGTGTCCAGCTTTCTAGAGGCTCTAAGGAGTGGAAAAAGCACCTATGCCCCAGATCCCCACTTCACACACATCCCTATTATGTGCCCCGGGTCCTGCATTCCTACCCTGGTCTCCCAAGTGGCTCTCACGGCAGCGGGAGGAATTAACAAGGAAGACACTGCTGGTTTTGGAGCCCAATGTAGACAAAAATCAAACTGCTGGCTGAAAGAAGCCGGGCAGCCAGCCAGCCAGAATGAACTCCGCTCTTCCCCGAACTGACACCCCTGCTTGTCACTGAGACCCCTAGTAGATGTCCTCCCACAGGGCTCCCACATGTCCCCCAGCCCCAGCACATTCCTGGGGCCCACAGTCCTCCTGCCCCGTGTCCATCCTACAGAAGCCAGCAAACCCTAGTCTAACCAGGCTCTCTCTCCTCTCGGGAATACGGGCTGAGCATTTGAAAGGGTCACTTCAAAGAGGGCCAGTCTGCGGAGAACCCAGTCAGACCCAGGGCCAGCTCCTCTGCCAGATTCTTGGCAGCTGCTGACAAAGGCTCCACTGTTTCCCCGCCGCCCCCCAACCCCCAGACGCCCCCAAAATGCACTGGGCATAAGGCTTTCTTTCCCCAGTGCCACTCCTACGGGCCAGATTCGGCTACAGGGAGCAGCTGAGGCAGGCCCCTGCTACATGAGAGGCTGTGTTGCTGGACCAGGGAACACTCGCCCTTTCCTTTGCACTCAAAGCCAGGATGGTCAGGCAGCCTCCAGGCCCAGTGGCCCAGGTGCCTCCCTGCTCCTCGGTCACCCAGATTTTCTGGCTCTAAAGTGGCCGTCCACCTTCTCCAACCCCCAGCATCCTTATACAAGGCCTTCCAGGCAGCCTGTTCAGGAACCAGGCCCTGGCCTCGAACTCACAGAGATCCGCCTGCCTCTGCCTCTGCCTCCACCTCTACCTCCCAAGGGCTGGAATTAAAGGTGTGCACCACCTCACCCCTACCCCACCCCTGGCGATCTGGAACTTCTGCTCCTCTTGCCTCCACCTCCCAAATGCTGGGATCACAGGCCTGCACCAATATGCCCGATCACTGTGACTCGGACCCAGGGCTTGCGTGTGCTCTCTCGGCAAGCCCTCTGCCACATGAGCTGTACCTCAGCTACCCTGTTTGTTCGTGTGGTGTTTGGGGGTTTCATTTATTTGCTTGCTTGCTTTTGTTTGCCTTTGATTCCCCCACCCCCACTTGGTTTTTCAAGACAGGGTTTCTCTGTGTAGCCTTGGCTGTCCTGGACTCACTTTGTAGACCAGGCTGGCCTCGAACTCACAGCGATCCTTCTGCCTCTGGCTCCCCAGTGCTGGGATTAAAGGTGTGCGCCACCATGCCCGGCTTTGTTTGCTTTTGAAATGGGGTCTCTCTCTGTAGCCTCCTCTGTTGTGGACTTCACAATGTAACCAATGCTGACTCTGAAGTGGTGGCAAGCCTCCTGCCTCCTACCACAATGGCTTGGACAGCAGATGTTAGCTACTCCACCTTACTAAAGGGTTCTACTGAGCCAGGAGTGCTGGGGTTACAGCTCAGGGGTTACAAGAAAGCCTGTCTTCTCATTTCCATCCACTGATTGCCCAGCAGCGGCTGCTGCCCGTGGAGACTGGCCTGATTCCCCTCACTCGTGCCTCTCAGCGAAGGATTATATCTGAGGTTAAGAAAACGGGAAGCCAGGGCTGGAGAGATGGCTCAGAGGTTAAGAGCACTGCCTGTTCTTCCAGAGGTCCTGAGTTCAATTCCCAGCAACCACATGGTGGCTCACAACCATCTAGAATGAGATTTGGTGCCCTTCTGTCGTGTGGGTGTTTATATTGTATACATAACAAATAAATCTTAAAAAAAAAAAAAAAAGAAAAGAAAAGAAAAAGAAAACAGGAGGCCAAAGCTCAGGCACAAAGTGCTGGCCTAGCATGTGTAAGCTTCTGGGCGCAAGCCTCGAGTCCACATGAAAGAGGAAATGGAGGCTAGTGTCCAACGCCACACCGTAAAGGTGGGGTAGCATTGAAATAAGAGCTAAGAAAAGTAAGGCCCACCCCATACACTCAACCACCAGCTAGTCCAGACTCCCAAGGGCCTGAGGGGGCATACCAGGCCCACGCCCCAGGCCCTCATCTCCCAGGGCCCCGTCTGCTGGGTCAGAAGGTAGACTGCTAAATATCACACATGCGCAGGTCCCTATGAGCAGATGAACTTGTAGCCTGGGGGGGTGGGGGTGGGGGGGAGAGGCTGGCTGACTAACGCTAACTCAGACCAGGAAAAGAAGAACAGAAAGTAAGGGTGACCTAACAGCCCAGGTATGTAAGGGTCAAAGGAAGCTGGCGATGTCCCTGGGCCCAAGGTTTAGGGCAGATGTGGGCTGGAAACCCAACACCTGCTGCTTGAGAGATGTATAGTTGATTAACAGTCCTGCCGGATGAGAGACGGTTATAATCCCAGAACTGATGTGTGGGGTAGACATTTAAGGCCTGACTGGGCTACAGAGCGAATTCAAGGGCAGCTCCTTAACTTAGCCAACATCCTATCTCAAAATAAAAGTAAAGGGGCTGCGGAGATGGCTTAGTGGGTTAAGAGTGCCAGCTGCTCTTCCAGAGGACAGGGGTTTGATTCCCAGCACCACACGGTGGCTGTCCATAATGCCTTATCCCAGACACGCTCAGACCACCCTCCAACTTGACAAGAACAGAACTTCCCGTGGCCTGAGCCAAACATCTCAGGATGGGATGAAATGCCAGCCTTCCATTCGGCCCACAGATCTTCCTCACATGCTGCCTCTGGGGAATGATGGGCCATGTGAAAGCCAGAGAGGCCAGGAGCACTGGAGGCTGTGGTACCTGAAGCCTCGGAGGGCAGGGGTGACAGGAAGCCGTCAGAGGCGCTTCCCTTCCTCCCTCGGTTTGGCTCTGGCACTCTGTGCAAACAACACAGCAATACTCCCAGGCTGTCTTCCCAAGACCCTAACCCCACCTACGCGCAAAGGAGGGGTTACGGGATTCTATGTGGGTTTGTCACAAACATTGTCTCACAATTCATGAATCCAGTTAGCCAGCCAGTCAGTCAGTCAGTCAACAAACAGTCTCCACAAACTGGCTGGGTGCCAGGCTATGTGGGTACCAAGATAAACATGACACCTTGGAATGAGGTTAAGAGTGTGGCCAGTGCCTCAGCGTTGTCACTCACTTGCGACCTTAGGAAGCCATGGACTCTCTTTGTGTCAGCTGGGATGCAGTAATACCTCAGGCCAGCAGTAAGCACCATGAGCCTATCCCGTATTATCTTCTGGCCTTTGAATAACTTAAGTCGGACAGAGAGATGGACAAGTCTCCCAGCCCAGGTCACCCCGGGAGATCAGTGGGGGAGGCTTCTGGCTTGCACTCCACAAACATTTATGGAGGGCTGCCCTGTGCCAGGCACTGTGCCGGGTGCTGGGGACACAGATGACAGGACACATTGTCCACTCATCTCTGCCACACCCCCAGGACTCAGTCCCAGAGTCTAGCACTGATGGGGTATGGGGGAAACAACATCACGGACAGAAGCCCTGAGAACCCGGGGCTCAAAGGACCCAAGTCCTCATGCACCACTCACAAGCCGAGGGCACAGCCGAGCATCCTTTCCTCTGTAGCATGAGAAATTGAACATGACAGGCCCTTTGGTATTGACCACTCTGACAGGTAATGAATATGTCTCCCAAGGGCTACCCATGTCCAAAGCCAAGGCCATCTGGGTCTGATGTTATTCCTGAGAGAGTAGAGAAGACACGCTCCCAGGACAGCCTGGCACTACCCTGCTGACACGCTGGCACAAGTTCACGAGAAATAGGGGCCTAGATCCGAAGTCGAGCTGTTTGAAAGAGGAGGGGGGTTGAGCGTGGGGAGAGGCAGTGCCAGCTCGCACAGGCCCTATTCATGACAGAGGCCGGTGGCAGAGCAGAAAAATTAAGACCAGGCTTTGTCTAAATCCCTGACCAAGCCGATACCTCGCCTTTGAACCAATGCAGCCAGCAGAACAGGGAAGAAGCCCTCTAGGAGAGTGCCAGTGGAGGCCGGAGCGCTGCCTAGAGAGGGGGGCTGAAAACCATGTGACCCCACCAACAAATACCGAGGGACACCTGAGGCTGTGCCACCCCGACAACCAACCAAAATAAGCAACCAGGCTCTAAACCAATAGGAGGAAGAATTGGCCTGGACTCTGACTCTCTCTCTCTCTCTCTCTCTCTCTCTCTCTCTCTCTCTCTCTCTCTCTCTCTGTCTCTCTCTTCCTCCAAGACAGAGTTTCTCTGTAACCTTGGCTGTCCTAGACTCTCTTTGTAGACCAAGTGATCCCACTGCCTCTGCCTCCCGAGTGCTGGGAGTAAAGGTGTGCGCCACCACCATGCCCTGCCAGACCTGGACTCTTTTAAATGGGCACAGACTCAAAGCAGAGTGGCAGTGGGACACTGAGGGCCAGGCATAAATCTAGAGCCCAGTGGCCCTTTCCTCCCCTGCTCTGTTCCTTCCGAGTACTCAGTGACCTCAACTGTAGAATGGGGTGCTGACAGACAGTATCTCCCTTCAGGGGGTGCCGTGACACAAGAATGAGCTATATCAATCCTGATCCAGAGGGACTGCTACCAAAGCTATTCCACTGTGGAGACTGGGACAGACAAAGCCAGCCTGGATAGAATAACTCTTTTAGGATGATGCACACCAAGCCGGGCACGGTAGCTGACGCCTGTAATCCCAGCACTTGGGAGGCAGAGGCAGGAGTTCGAGGCCAGCCAGGTCTACAAAGTGAGTCCAGGACAGCCAAAGCTACACAGAGAAACCCTGTCCTGAAAAACCAAATAACAACAACAACAACAACAATGATAATAAATTAAATTTTAAAAAATTAAAAATGGCTCACACCTTTAATCCCAGCACTTGGGAGGCAGAAGCAGGGGTATCTCTGTGAGTTCAAGGTTAGCCTGGTCTACAAAGTGAGTTCCAGGACAGCCAAGGCTACACACAGAGAACCTCTGTCTCTAAACAAAATAACAACAACAACAATAATAATAATAGAATAACAATCTCAAAAAAAAAATCTCAGGCACTAGTATACATGCTCATTTGAATATATTTGCATGGTCTCTGGATCTCTCTAGATATCTGCATTGGAATCCAGCATCACAGGAATCCACCTACTGGAAGAAACATCTCTACCACGTGCCAGACTGCTCTGGGATGCTACAGCTCACAAACCTGTCCCTGGAAGTTCTCCTGAAAAGCCAGCCCAATTCCTCACCTCAACACTTAGTCCGGTCACCAACTGTGGAGTTCATCTGTTATTTTATCATTGACGAGGTTTCTCTATGTAGCCCTGGCTGTCCTCAAACTCCCTATGTGGACCAGCTTGGCCTCGAACCCAAGAGAGTTCGCCTGCCCCTGCCTCTCCTGGGATTAAAGGCGTGCACCACCACGCCCAGCTATAGTCTGTCTTTTAACTTTACACAAGAAGAGAAGTTTTGAAGCATCCTTGCAATGAGGGGTGACGCAACCCACAGCCCACTCCTACACGGTCCTGCTCTGTAATGCCGCACCCTCCCTCACCCCCACTCAGCAACTCTGCCATCATCACTACATCCTTTCGCCATGAGTTCAGGGTTGTCCTGAGAGAGGACACAGAAGGCCTCATCCACACGACCCACACAGAGCCTTGTTCCCAGGTCCACTGCCCACAGTTTCAGCTGGGAGCCACAGAACTTGCCCCACCCAATCCCAACAGTATCCAAGCTGCCTCCCTAGAAACATTCCCCTCGAACTTTATTTCCTGCCCTATCCACCACCAGAACTCCCCACCACCAGAAAGGTCCCCAGACCTTTAGGTCAGACCCTATCTGTAAAACAGGCACTAACAGTGCCAGGCATGATGATGTACATCTTTAATCCCAGCACTTGGGAGACAAGAGACAGGTGGTTTATCTGAGTCCGAGGCCAGCCTGGTCTATAAAGCGAGCTCCAAGACAGCCAGGGCTACATAGGGAAAGCCTGTCTTGAAAAGCCAACAATAAAAATGTAGTAGGAACTCACACTTTTACTACACAACCCTCGAAGCTAGCACTGCATGGTGGTGATCTGCTTTCCTTATCATTTGAAAGGAGACGGGAGGGCAGGGGACACAGGACCTTGGAGTTCCCAGCCAACTCTGGTAGATCCGACCAACCACACGTAGGCAACTGAAGGAAGCCACCAGGGCTGGGGGCCTTTGGGCAAATGACTAGTTTTGCAATGAAGATTCAAATCTCCTGCTGTCAGCGCTGGCCACTTTGAAAATGGGGCTGTTGCCTGGCAGAGGGGAAAACCACGTGGGATCAAAGGCCACCCACCAGAAGCCCACAGGGGGTAGGGGTGGAGACAGTAAGGGGACAGGGATGAAGTATTGTTGGTGGGGGATGAATCTGAAGGACTCAAGCTTAATGACCTCCACTCCCGCCCCCTGTCCATCCTGAATTTCAAGTTTATAATTAGGAAACACACTTTGGCTGAAGGAAGGGTAGAGAAGCCAACTACGGAAGAACTTAATACATCCAGTTCAGATACCAGAATCTCCTTAAGAGTTTACAAAGTACGTGCCCGCCAGACCAACACCCGGAGGGCAGGAGCCCGCCGGAGTGTCAAAAGAGCTGGAGTGGCTCAATCCTGGCCTTGACCCTCCAACTGGACTCTAAGCCAGGAAAACTACTAGCCAGACACCGTTCAGCCTTTCAGCTTGTCCTGCCCCTGTGAGCTGGGGGTGGGGGGGTGGGGGGTGTGCTTGAGCAGGACCGGCAACCACACTCCAAGGCAGGGGACAAACTCTGGTGAGAAGGTGAGGGCCCCTCCCCAGCCTCAGCAGCTGGCAGATGAAAGAACCCAAGCAAAGCAGCCCAGCGCTGAGTAATGCCCCTGGCACCCCACTCCCGGACCCACCCACAGCTGGAGCGGGCAGAGGGGAGGGCCGGGCAAGGCTGGGGTCCCAGTGCCCAGAGTTTCTAAGCCTTACAACACAGCCCCACCCGGAGGGGGCGAGCCGAGGACGTCCCGCCCTGGGACCCCTCCCCCACTCCCTGTGGCTCCAGCTGTGCGGGGGCCTCGCCAACGGAAAACGAAAACTTGGGCAGAGGAAACGGCGGCGGGCGCCCCGCCTGAAAATCCCGGACAAAAGGCGCGGGCCTCCCACCCCCGCTGCCTGACCGCCCAGGGCCTGGCACCATCACCAGCTGTGTGGCCCCGGCCCGGTAGCCTCGGGCCCGTTGGGGTCCCTATGCGGAGCCCCTCTCCAAGTCCCTGCAGAGTGCGGCTGTTCCTCCTGCGGCTCCCCGGCAGGACACCAATCTCCCACAGCAGTACCCACCGACGTGGGCGCTGTGACCCCAGCCCGGACATCGTCCCTGGTCCCGCCCAGCCTGATCCGAGCTCTGAGCCCTCACCTGCGGGGGCCGGGGCTCCGAACGCGGCGGGATCCCGACCAGGCAGAAGGCGACTCCATTCATCGGGCCGCAGTGGAGGCTCTGCGGCCAGGGCACTGTTGGGGGCACCGTCCCGGGCCCAGGGGGCGGGGAACTGGGAACCGAGGGGGCGGAGCCATAAGGGGCGGGGCTAGGTTTGCTCCGCCCCGACGGCCCGCTCCGCCCTAACAAGCCACGCTCCTGACCGAGCTCGGCTTCGGGCCTCCCTAAACAGTGCACAGAAAAGTAAAGGGAACCGAGACAGGGGTCTTCGCGTACCATGCGTGGAGCCATGGGTCAGAACCGAGCCTGGCCCAGAGACAGGATCTCAAAGGAAATTTCGGAAGTGGGCCTCCAGGGGACCTGTCCAGATAGAATCGGTGAGTACGAAAGGGGAGGAGGGCCCAAACCCAATAATAGCACAGGAAAAGGCAGCCAGAGAGGGACAGAAATGGACCCAGAGGCCCAGAAAGCCTGTGAGTGGCGGAGAATTGACCTCATGTCAGACCAGAAAAGAACGGACAAGGCTTAGGGAGAAGACTCTAGAGCAGCAGTTTTCTTTCTTTTTTTAAAAAGATTTATTTATTTATTATGTATACCGTGCTCTGTCTGCATGTACACCTGCAGGCCAGAAGAGGGCATCTGATCACATTATAGATGGTTGTGAGCCACCATGTGGCTGCAGGGAATTGGAACTCAAGACCTCTGGAAGAGCAGACAGTGCTTTTACTTAACCTCTGAGCCATCTCGCTCGCCCGAGCGGCGGTTTTCAACCTGTGGGCAGTGACACCTTTGGGCCTCGAAAGAACCTTGCACAGAGGTCGCATATCAGATATTGTGCACATCTGATATTTACATTTCGATTCATAACAGTAGCAAGATTACAGTTATGAAGTAGCAACTAAGCCGGGTGGTGGTGCTGCACGCCTTTAATCCCGCGGGAGGCAGAGGCAGGTGGATCGCTGTGAGTTTGAGGCCAGCCTGGTTTACAAAGAGAGTTCCAAGACAGCCAGGAGAAAAAAAAATCGTTTTATGGTTGGGGATCACCACAACACAAGGAACTGTTTTAAACTGCTGCAGCATTAGGAAGGTTGAGAACCACTGCACCAGAGGCTCATGGAAGTTGAGGCGCACCAGACATGGTGTGGGGTGTGCTCCTCATCTAGAAAAGCCCCCTCTCAGGAGGACTCTCAGACAGGATCCCACGGCGTCAGTCAAGGCTGGAAGGGAGGTCCAACAAACACCCCAGACTTTCGGCGCCCACCGCAATGGAGTACTATGGTTCACACCTCTGGATCTGCAGATTCACGTCCCCCCGCCCCCCAATGAAGCACACCTATGAAGAAACAGCACCACCCCAGCCACCATTCCTGCTTCTCTGGGAGTTAGGCCTAAAGAGCCAGCCACTCACTTCCCAGGCCTCAGACAGAACTCCCCCCCGCCTTCCCCCCCCCACATGCCCCCACACAATCCAGTGAGGACCACTACGTCCTTCGTAGAGCTGGGAAATTCTTTTTGCTGTCGAATTTTCATCCTTCCTCTTCCTCTAGCCTATGCTAACTTCTTCCTCAGCCTTTTTACAGGATTTGTTTGTTTGTTTGTTTAGGGGGTCTGCGTCTTTCTTCTTTTTATAGAATATGCAGACTTGGCTGGCCTGGAACTATGTGAACCAGGCTGACCTCCAACTCGCAGAAATCCACCTGCCTCTGCCTCCCTAGCGATGGGATTAAAAAAAAGGGTACAACATCACGCCTGTTGGTGTTTGGGGGTTTTCTTTGGTATGACTCGGTTTGATGTTTTTGAGACAGGGTGGAGGGGCCTTGAACCTTCTTATCCCCCTGCCTCAGTTTCCTGACGACTGGGATAATAATCATGAGCTACCACACGTGGCTCCTTCTTGCAGTCTTAGAGGCTTCTGTATTCCTTGCCCCAGACTATGTAATAGAGGAAAAGCAGATATTAAATATTCCCCCGAGATATTCATTGATTTCTTTCCTTCTTTCTTTTTTTCTTTTTGGTTTTTCAAGACAGGGTCTCTCTGTGTTAGCTTTGGCTGTCCTGGACTCGCTTTGTAGACCAGGCTGGCCTCAAACTCACAGCAATCCACCTGCCTCTGTCTCCCAAGTGCTGGGATTAAAGGCGTGCGCCACCACGCCAGGCTTAGTCATTGATTTCAAGAAAGGCAGGCAAAGCAGAAAGACCGTCTACTGGAAAACCAGCCCCTGAGCTGGGAGAACACATAAGGATGCTCACTTTACCACCAGCTCCAGCAGGACAGACCCAAGTCCCCAAGGCCACTCACTCCCTGCTACTTGTTCAGGCTCAGGAATGCAGGTTGTGGGACTGGTGAGACGTCAACCAAGCCACCCCTACTCCTGAGAGCCCGAGAGCCCGAAGGCACACTGACAGGCTCACACTGTGTGCTTTTAAGTCCCTTGCACTTAAAAGGATTCTCCTAGAAAGATTTCTCTAACTTCTTTTATCCCATCAAGGTCAGAAGCCAGAATAACCCTCCTACACCTAAAAGTCCCCCTACCAACCGGTTGTAACCTGTCACAATGCCTGGATCCTCTCCGTTTCAACAGAGAACCAGCTCCTGCCCTTCTGCCTGTAGCTCCAGTGTTCAGAGGCATGTTGACACCCCCCTGCTGCCCCCCCCCCCGCCCCCAGCACAAGGGTCCTTCCCTTCCAGAACAAAGGGTTGTCTCTGTAAGGAGAGCAGACTTGAGCTGAGGCTGTGGGGGCAGGGAGGAGGTGGTGGCCCCTTGGGTACCCCTGGCTCACTTTTTCCAGCGCCTGAAGCCCTCAGACCCTACAGGAGGCAGTTAAGAGGAAGTGAGCTCACGCCAAGCGCCGGGGCCAATTCCTCCCTCCACAATGCACCCCCTCCCACTTCCCAGAAAGTGTACTCTCCCCCACCCTGCTGCCCCTCCCACCTCTTCCTGCACCCCCTCCCCCTCCTGCCAGTCATTTCTATCCATCCCCTCCGGCCTTCTCCTCCCCCCCTCCCCCCCCATCCTATCTCTCCTGACTCCCTGTCTCTCTCCTGTCTGCACATCCTGCCTTCTGCCCAAAGAAGACCCACTTTCTTCCTTGTATGATCTTACTCTGGGGTTTGGGACAAGGGTGGTCTCGCTGAGTGTTCTCCCGGGGATCCCCTATTATACACTCATCTTTCTAAAGCCCTCCGCCACTCCTGTCATGGCTTGTTGACTCAGAGTCGTACCCCCAGGACACATGAGACCTGCAAGGGTGTGGCAGGTGGCCCTGAGGATGTAGGCATCAAGCCCTGCTCCTTCCCTTCAGTTGCTTGGTCATCCTAACTCCAGGATTCCACGGCGAGACCCCAGGGCAGCCATGGAAGGCTGGAGAGACAGAAGGGCGAGACCCCAGGGCAGCCATGGAAGGCTGGAGAGACGGAAGGGCTGTCCGCAGGAGCGGCCTCGTGCTCCATGGGGCTTCTGAGCTGAGCAGACCTGGATAAGGGGAATTGGGAGGGAGAAGCAAGCTGAGGAGAAGGTTCTCCATGGACAGAGGCAGGGAGGGCTCCAGTGGTGTGTGGACAGGATGTGTGAAGGGATGAGGAAGGAAACAGGAGGATGTGAGAGACTGGGCTCAGGCACTTAGGTTTTGGCCCGGTCTGGCAGAAACTTGAGGGAGCGGTGTGCAATGTTCCCTCTGACACGTAGTGAGGACAGGAACTGAAGACAGTAAGAGAGGAGGTTAGGGATGAGGGGTGGAGCGGGATTTACCGGAATGAGGGGCAGGGAGTAACAAATACCAGAGGCTTTGGAACTGGGTAACCTACTAAGTGAAGAGGGAAGGAAATGGAAGAATTTAGAACAACTTCAAGGCTTAGACTGCTAGACCGTAGATGCAGGATGCTCCCAGGAGAGTAAACAGGCCGGGCCTCAAATGGTGAGTTACTGCCTTGGTTAACACTTATGAAGGCCTTGCCATTGACAGTATTTACAGTTTTTTTTTTTTTGGTTTTTTTTTTTTTTTTTTTTGGTTTTTTGAGACAGGGTTTCTCTATGTAGCCTTGGCTGTCCTGGTCTCGCTTTGTAGACCAGGCTGGCCTCGAACTCACAGCGATCCGCCTGCCTCTGCCTCCCGAGTGCTGGGATTAAAGGCGTACACCACCACGCCCGGCTACAGTTTTGTTTAATGGGTAAGGAAACTAGGCTTCAACCAACTTAAATACATTTGTGGGTTTTGTTTTAGTCTGGTTCGTGGGTGGTGCATGTGTATACAGTGTTTATGCATGCAAGTGTGTATGTGTATTGTATGTGTGTGTGAGTGTGCGTGTGAGTATGTGTGTATGTGTGTGTGAGTGTCTGTATGTGTGTGAGAGTGTGTGTGAATGTGTGTGTGTGTGTGTGAGAGTGTGTGTGAATGTGTGTGTGTGAGAGTGTGTGTGAATGTGTGTGTGTGTGAATGTGTGTGTGTGAGAGTGTGTGTGAATGTGTGTGTGTGAATGTGTGTGTGTGTGTGAATGTGTGTGTGTGTGAGAGTGTGTGTGAATGTGTGTGTGTGAGAGTGTGTGTGAATGTGTGTGTGAGAGTGTGTGTGAATGTGTGTGTGTGTATGTGTGAATGTGTGTGTGTGTGTGAGAGTGTGTGTGAATGTGTGTGTGTGAGAGTGTGTGTGAATGTGTGTGTGTGTGTGTGTGAGAGTGTGTGTGAATATGTGTGTGTGAGAGTGTGTGTGAATGTGTGTGTGTGAGAGTGTGTGTGAATGTGTGTGTGTGTGAATGTGTGTGTGTGTGTGTGAATGTGTGTGTGTGTGTGAGAGTGTGTGTGAATGTGTGTGTGTGAGAGTGTGTGTGAATGTGTGTGTGTGTGTGTGTGTGTGTGTGTGTGTGTAGACTGAGGCTGACGTTGAGTATCTTCCTCAATTACACCTCACCTTGTTCCCTGAGACAGGATCTCTCACTGAACCCAGAACTCTGGGGTTTCCCTGTCTCCTCTTTCCGGGCACTTGGGTTACAGAAGTGAGCTGCTGCACCCAGCTGTGCCTGGTTCCCTGAGCACTCGGGGTCTGAACTCAGGCCCCCACATTTGTACGGCAAGCACTGAACTGAGTCATCTCCGCAGGCTCCCTTTACTTTGGCTTGGGGGCTGAGTTTTCAGGCAGGTCCTCAACCAATCAGCTTAGTCTCGCCTGGGAGCTCTCCAAGCAGCTGAGGCTACCCTGGATCTCATGATCTGCTTGCTTCAGCTTCTCAAGTATAATATCATGGTTAAAGGCACGCCTTTAATCCCAGTGCTCGGGAGGCAGAGGCAGGCTATGAGTTCGAGGCCAGCCTGGTCTAAAAGCAAGTCTAAGACAACAGCCAAGGCTACACAGAGAAACTCTGTTTCAAAAAAAAAAAAAAAGCAAACCATAAAAAACAAGGGGCTGGAGAGAGATGGCTGAGAGGTTAAGAGCACTGACTGCTGTTCCAGAGGACCCGAGTTCAATTCCCAGCAACCACATGGTGCCTCACAACCATCTATAATGAAATCTGGTGCCCTTCTCTAGTTGTACATGCAGATACGTTGTATACATGATAAATAAATCTTTAAAAAAACAAAACAAAACAACAACAACAACAAAACATGGGCTGGAGAGATGGCTTAGTGGTTAAGAGCACCACCTGCTCTTCTGAAGGTCCTAAGTTCAATTCCCAGGACCCACATGGTGGCTCACAACCATCTATAGTGTGATCTGATGCCCTCTTATGGTGTACACGCAGGCAGAGCACTGTATACATAATAATAATAAATATTTAAAAAATAAAACCCACACAGGATTTGAACCCAGGCACTTAGGCTCCAGAGTCCACATACATAATCTACACTTGGTGGATTCACTGGCTGCTTAAACCCTGGGTCTGGTCCGTCTTGAATTAGAGTCTTGATTGTGGAAGTCTAGTGAGACAGGGAAGCAACTCAAGAGTCTCTAGAGAGGGCTAGAGAGGTGGCTCAATGGTTAAGATTACTGACTGCTCTTCCAGAGGACCCCGGTTCAATTCCCAGCACCCACATGGCGGCTCACAACTGTCTGTAACTCTTGTTCCAGGGGATCTGACTCCCTCACACAGACATACAACCAAAAGAGCAGTGCTCATAACATGAAAATACATAAATTCTCTTTTTAAAAAAAAAGTCTCTAGAGACAGTAAGGGATGAGGTGACCATATGATAAGACAGTTATCTGGAAGACCAGCCTTAGCGACAGGCAGGATAGAAATACAGGAAGGTGGCATGGCATTGTGTGGGGCAGAGAAAACTCCCAGCAGGTTGCTTGGAGCCAAACAGAGGTCTAACTGTGCAGACAGGCAGAGCTACAGGGAGAGGGGGAAGCTGAGCGGGAAGTTGGACGGAGGAGCAGGGCAAGCCAGGCAGGCTGCTGTCTGAGTGGTAAAGATGAAACAGGTCACAGATCAGATGAGACAGGTACGTGGGAAAGGCTGAGGACAGGGATGGTATGGTGGCCCATGCCTGTGACCTCAGCACTTAGGAGCTGAGGCAGGAGGATCACAAGCCAGAGGTCATCACGGTCTAGCAGTCTAGCAGCAAGTTTAAGGATAGCCTGGGCTACATATTGAGACCCTGTCTCAAGAAGAAGAGGAAGAAGAAGAAGAAGAAGAAGAAGAAGAAGAAGAAGAAGAAGAAGAAGAAGAAGAAGAAGAAGAAGAAGAAGAAGAAGAAGAAGTTGTTGTTAGAGGGAGGGACTGGAGCGATGTCTTGGCAGTTAAAAGTACCTAGCACGTAGCAGCTCATCATCCTGGTAATTCTACTTTTAGGGGACCAGGCCCCCAGCCCCCTGTTTTTGGCCTCCGTGGGTACACATGAAGTGCACAGACATATATCCAGCAAAACACTCATCCATCTAAAATGAAAATAAATAGTCTGGCCCTGTGTGGCGTACGCCTTTAATCCCAGCACTTGGGAGGCAGAGGCAGGTGGATCGCTGTGAGTCTGAGCCCAGCCCGGTCTACAGAGTGAGTTCCAAGACTGCCAGGGCTACATAGTGAGGCCCTGTCTCAATAAATAAGTAAATAAATAAATCTTTAGAACATGTTGTTTTTGTTTTGTTTTGTTTTTTGAGACAGGGTTTCTCTGTGTAGATTAAAGGTGTAGATTAATCTCTGTGGGATTGAAGGCATGTGCCACCACACCCAGCATAGAACATGTACTTTCAGGGTGCCAAGATGGTTCAGCAGCTCTTGTAGAGGGCCCGGGTTCAGATCCAAGCACCCACATAACAGCTCACAACCATCTGCAAGTACAGTTCAAGGGGATCTGATGCACTTTTCTGCTCTCCACAGGGATGAGACACACATGTAGAGTGCAGAGACATACGTACAGATAAAGCATCCACATGCATGTAATAAATATACCCTTTAAACAATGTTGTTGTTTTAAATATAGGGCCAAGCAAAATGGTACAGCAGGTTAAGACTCCAAAGCAAGTGTCCTGAGTTTAATTCCCAGAATTCTCATGGTGAAAATCAATTGAGAACAGTCTTTCGCCTTCCACATGCACACGGTGGCAGACATGCATGCATGCATACACAGGTATACACACAAAAATCAATAAATAACTGTTTTAAGAAAACAATATTTGTGCACGCCTTTAATCCCAGCACTTGGGAGGCAAAGCTAGGTGGATCTCTGTGAGTTCGAGGCCAGCCCGATCTACACAGAGAATCTAGAACAGCCAGGGTTACACACAGAAACTCTGTCTCAAAACCCCCACCCACACAAAAAAAGAGCACTGGCTGCTCTTCCAGAGGACTCAGGTTCGGTTCCCAGCATCCACACAGTGGCTCACAACCATCTGCAACTCCAGCTCCGGAGGACTGAATGGCCTCACCTGGTCTCCGCTAGCATTAGGCACACACATGGTGCGCAGGCGCACGCACATGCTGGCAAAAACACCCATTTGCATATAATATAATTAAAAACTAAACCAAGCATTTGAAAAAAGCTTTGTGTTTGGGAAAGAGACTGAGGACCCAAAGTGGGAGGCTGAGTGGAAGGAGGAAAAGCGGCGCTAGGACGAGACAGCGGCCAGGAGGGCAGCTCTGAGCTGGTGGACAGAAGCCAGGAGGCCAGCACTGAGCTGGCCAAGGAATCCTGAGTCGCCCAGGAGTTAACAGTGGCATCAGAGGGGTTCTGAGATGAGATGCCCAGACCCCCGCCTCACCAGGCAGCTGTCTGACTTTGAGGACTAAGACATTCTCTGAACTTCCTTCTCGCCCTTTAACATGAATCAGTAAGGCCTTATCTCTCATCTGGCTGTGAGAGAGAGAGGCAGGGAGGCGCATATTTAATAACAGACCCGAAGCACCCTGCAGCTATAAGGAAAACGCTCCACGCAGTTTCACTTCCATCAAAAACATCCTAAGTCCCTCATGGTGGTATACACCTTAGATCCCAACACTCGGGAGGCAGAAGCTGGGACATCTCTGAGTTCTGAGCTATCCTGGTCTACATTGCTTGTTTCGGGCTAGCCTGGTCTACATAGCTTGTCCCCGGTCCCATCCTGTAGAGCATCCTGAGTTAGTCAAACAGTGCAGATTCCAGATAGTTTCCTCCTAGGTTGAGGGCTGCTGCAGATTGTATCCTGCTGCTACAGAGGACAGGGCCATATAACCTCTGACCTCAGGAAAGGGTCAGAGTTCAAAAGCTGAAGTACACGCAGGGAGTATTTAACTCAGGTGCTTGAGTGCTCTCCTAGCATATCTGGAGTCCTGGATACCACCTGCTTAATCAGGCTTAGAGGTGCATCTATAATAATAATAATAATAAGAAGAAGAAGAAGAAGAAGAAGAAGAACAACAACAACAACAACAACAACAACAATAATATTATTATTATAGATTATTATAATTATAATTATAAAATTATTATTAACAACAACAATAACAACAACAATATTATTATAGATTATTATAATTATAATAATAAAATTATTATTATTATTATTATTTTTGGCTTTTTGAGACATGGTTTCTCTGTATCACCCTGGCTGTCCTGGACTCACTTTGTAGACCAGGCTGGCCTCAAACTCACAGCGATCCTCCTGCCTCTGCCTCCCGAGTGCTGGGATTAAAGATGTGTGCCACCGTGCCTGGCTATGAGATCTTATTATTTTTTTAATGTGGTTCCTGCTGAATTTGTATTGCTTTTACACTATGGTAAAGTCAACCTTGTCAACTGAGTTGGGTGGGGTAGTACATCCAACAACACAGGAGGCCGATGCAGGAGGGTGGCTAGTCTGGTCTACACTTCAAGTACCGGGTCGGCTCTGGCTACATAACAAGCCCTTGTCGAGCGGGGCGTGGTGGCGCACGCTTTTAATCCCAGCACTAGGGAGGCAGAGGCGGGTGGATCACTGTGAGTTCGAGGACAGCCTGGTCTACAAAGTGAGTCCAGGACAGCCAAGGCTACAGAGAGACCCTGCCTCGAAAAAACAAAAACAACAACAACAACAAAAAAACAAGCCCTTGTCACAAAAATAAAAAATTAAGAAGCTGTCGCTTGAGCCACTGTATATGGGGGAACTGTTTGTAAAATGGGACCGGTGGATTTAAGGGCATGAGCTTGCAGCGGTTCTTCCAATAAAGGAAAACGAGTGCCCCCTGGTGGACAAAGAGAGGAGGGCAGGGCTAGACGGGAGAGCTGGTCTTGGCAAGCCTGGCTTTTGGCTCCTAGGTCTCCCTAAGTCTCCCTAAGGAAACACTGCCCCCCCCCCACCGCAGTTTGCTTATGCAAAGCATGTGGGAGGGGGTGTGACAGAATGGTGGGGACAGTTTGATGAAACAGAAGATGTGCTCTCTCAAGAAACCCTTACTCTAGGGAGAGTAATGGATCCACAGAAGGTGCTTTTGGACAGAGGGGTGGGGGTGAGGGTGGGGGGGCAAGCACAGTTCTGAGCAAAACAAGAGAGAGGCTGGGTACTGAGAATAGAAAGCCATGGCCTTGGGAGGCTAGCTTAGACCCTTGAAGGCCCTCGCCTGGCAAATGGCAGAGGAAGGAGTGGGGTGCAGACTCTGGCAAACCCACACCCCTACTCAGCAGACTCACAGCCTTTTGTTTGTTTGCTTTGTTCCTTTTTTTTTAAGATTTATTTATTTTATTTATTGCACATGAGTGCTTTATCTGCAGAAGAGGGCACCAGATCACCTTATAGATGGTTGTGAGCCACCATGTGGTTGCTGGGAATTGAACTCAGGACCTCTGGAAGAGCAGGCGGCGCTCTTAACCACTGAACCTTCTCTCCAGCCCACTTGCTTTGTCTCTTGAGACACTGTCACTGTTGCAGCCTTGGCTGGCCTGGAACTTGCTATGTGGACCAGGGCTGACCTTGAACTGACAGAGAACTGCCTGCCTCTGCCTCCTGGGTGCTAGGATTAAAGGCAAGAGGCATCCTGAAGTGTCTGTGGGGGATATTATTCATTCAAAAATATGTCAGTCCCCAGTTGATCCCGGATGCCAGGTCCCTGTGGCAGAAATCCTATCTGAACACACCTTGGGAAGGGAGACTAAAGACCTCTCTGGCTAGGTTGGGGCCAAAGGCATTAGGGCCTTGCCAAACAGCTGGGAGCCCCTAGGCCAGCAGAAGCAGGAGGCTGCAGCTCCCCGCCCCTGCCCCCCTCCCGTGAAGCCTGGGCAAGTGTCACAGCAGGAAGCCATTACTCTGCTCCATCAGAACTGCCCAACTGCTAGGAGATGAGGCCTTGGGGTAAGGACTCTGCCCTACAGTAGGGTGTCCTAACTTTCAGTCATCAGCCAGTGTCACTCCTGGGCCAGAGTAGCTGAGCAGGCGTATAATGCAGTGGTTCACAAAGGTCGTGGCACCTGCTAGCAGGGCTTTGGAACACCAAGATGGAGGGGAAAGGGACTGAACTGTGTTGAGTGCCAGTGACGGTCTCATAGTCTTTTCAATCTAATTTTATTTAACCCCATGAGAACACTGAGGGATGGATATAATTAGGTCCGCTGCGAATGAGGAAACTGGCTCAGAGAGGGTGAGCGATGTATCCAGCTTTTCCCAGCTCAGACTCAGGACTCAAGCAAGCTCCGATGGTAAGTCCTTGCTCTCTGTTGTAGGGGGGGGTGGTAGGGTAGGGGCGGAGGGCTGTCAGGCCAGCCAGACCCTTCCTGTTCCAGGGAGTTCTATATAAAGACCAAGACCCTGCCTAGCCCCCACATAGGAGGGGCCTGCTCCACTCTCATGCTACCCTCCTGGAAGGAGAGAGGGAGTAAAGGTGGTGCTGGATCGTGATCAGGGAAAAAGGAAAGGAAAGAAGGGGAGGGGAGGGGAGGAAAGACGTGGGTGGCTCCCAACTCCCCCCTGGAAGCCCTGGAAATCCCCAGCAGCTGCCCCTCTCTCCTTTGTCTGGCCCTGAGCCAGCCCTGGGTGGAGAGAAGGGAGTCCAATGGGGAGGGCGGGGGGGGGGGCGGGGCTGGCCACAAGATTGGGGAAACCTGACAAATCCAGCCCCCTCGGGAGAGAGTCCAGACAGGCTCCCCTTTAGGCAACCCTACATGCCAGAATCCACACATACCAAACAGACACACCAGGGAGGTTCTTTCAGCTTTACAAGAGGGCTCAGCACATGGGGAACTTAAAATAGGAGCTGCTGCAGCTCTGGTTTCGGAAACGGCCATTCCAAACCTTGCTTCCGGCACCTTCGAACACCAGCACTTGGCAGAGAGGATCGCAGGCCTCTGGGCATAGAACACCCCAAGGTCTTAGATAGGTCAGGCTGGCACCTCCACTCTGAACGCACGCAAGAATCCCAGCACACCATGCCCATCCCAAGAGTGCCCTCACATTTGGAAGGCCCCAGGCTGAGTAGCCTCTTGCTGTTCCACAGAGGCCATCCCTCTCCACAGCTGGCAGCTCTCATAGCAGCCTGGAAATATACGTCCCAGGCCTACCAACAGCGCTCCACGGAGCCAGGTCAGGAGTCCCCTGGCCTAATGCCAGGTTCACAATACAATCCTGTAACACCAGCACTAAGGAACCCAGCCTGGGGATCATAGTGACACCAAAAAGAAGGAAGCGGAGAAGAAAAGAAAGTCCAATGTCCTGCTCTACTTCTAGGGAGAGATGGCAGCGGGCCTGGGGGACCGGTCATTTGGGAAAGCAGAAGCTGCTGACACCAGAAAAGGTAGAGCATGTAGATGTCTGGGCAGAGAGGTCACTTGGAGGAGCACTAGGGTAGGAGTGGGGCTGCAGGGGACAGGAAGCAGCAGTGGCCCTAGCCTCCCCCTCTTGAAAAAAAAAATGGCGCCGGGCGTGGTAGCGCACGCCTTTAATCCCAGCACTCGGGAGGCAGAGGCAGGCGGATCGCTGTGAGTTCGAGGCCAGCCTGGTCTAAAAAGCAAGTCCAGGACAGCCAAGGCCACACAGAGAGACCCTGTCTCAAAAAACCAAAAAAAAAAAAAAATGGCTACACAGAGAGACCCTGTCTCGAAAAACCAAAAAAAGGTCGGGCGTGGTAGTGCATACCTTTAATCCCAGCACTCGGGAAGCAGAGGCAGGTGGATTGCTGTGAATTCAAGGCCAGCCTGGTCTACAAGGTGAGTTCAGGACAGCCAAGGCTACACAGAGAAACCCTGTCTCGAAAAACCAAAAACAAAGCCAAGAAAAAAGAAGAAGAAGAAGAAGAAGAAGAAGAAGAAGAAGAAGAAGAAGAAGAAGAAGAAGAAGAAGAAGAAGAAGAAGAAGGAAAGAAAATGGATTCAGGGAGGCAGAGGCAAGCAGATCTCTGTGAGTTCGAGGTTAGCCTGGTCTACAGAACAAGTTCCAGATCAGCTAGGGCTATACAGAGAAACTCTGTCTCAAAAAACAAACAAAGAACAAAATAAAACTAATTTTATATTAAAGAATCCAGCGGCATTTCGTGACCCTCTTTTGGTGCTTCCATCAATACTCAGCCGCAAAATGAGATAGTTCAGTGGTTAAGAGCACTGTCTGCTCTTCCAAAGGACCCAGGTTCAATTCCCAGCACCCACATGGCAGCTCACACCTGTCTGTAATTCGAGTTCCAAGGGATCTGACACCCTTGCCCCCATACCAATGCACATAAAATAAAATTTAAAAAAGAAAAAAGGAAAAAGAAAAAAATGAGGAGCTGTGTCCCCTTCCCCCTACCAAGCCTGGTGGCTGGGGAGCTGCCACTGACCATTTAAATTAATGGCCAAGATGCCAAACAGGCCTCGAGCCTGGAGCAGCCCATGACCCCGCCCCAAACCTCACAGCACAGCCCAGGAAAGAAAACCAGAGCACTGATGCCTCCCAACCTTCCAGAATTTAGGATCAGCCATCTGCTGACTCCTCCCTTTCATCAAGTGGCACATGCCCCAAACCCTCTGCAACAGTGTTGGGGGGGGGCAGGGGGCTGAGCTCACTGGGAGGGGGGCAGATCTTAAGAGGCCTGGACCTTACACCATCTGGTGGAGGCTAAGGAACTGAAAGGAGCCCAGAGCAGGGAAAAGATGCTTATATGGACGGGTTCAGCACCTCAGGCACATCCAGTGACAGAAAAGCCAACCCCATCACTCCAAACCCCACCCAAAGACCTCACAGAGGGATGCTGGCATTTCCACCCCATCCTTTGCTGTCCCTCTTAGAGCCAGGGTTGTGAGCCAAAATCTGGGCCTTCTACTCACTGATCTGACTAGCAAGGCCCTCTGGGGTTTGCAGAGTGACAGCTCTAGCAGGGGGCCTTTCCCTGGCCACTGTGCCTAGCCCCACACCCTCAGTGTCCTGCCAGGAACCTGGGTAAAGAGGTGAGCAGCCGCCCACCTGGCCCGTGCTGCTGCGCTGCATTTGGGGCGCATGTGGCCAGCCTCCTAGCCCACCCCACCTTCTCACTGCCATGAAATGGTGGCAGCAGTTGCTGCAGCTGCTGTAACTGGGAGAAGAGGCAGACAGGCTGGGAGAAGTCCCTTGACACGTAGGGGGAAGGGCCGCTGTATCTTTAAGTCCCACTGGAGGGTGGGGACCTGGGGGACAACAGAGTTGTATGGCCACCCCTCAATTCTGCAGAGCCCGTGTCCCCTCAGGCCTAGGTTTAAGGAGCAAGGGCTAGGGGCTTCCCTTCCGGACTGGAGATGAAAGGGTCTTCTAAATGTGGGAAGGGGGCGCAGAGTGCACCCTCTGCGCGTGCTTCCCTGGTCATCAGCGATGGGGGAGTGCCCCGAGAGCGCGCGTGTGTGCATGTGTGCACCAGCTTGGTGTCAGTCGGGCCCCATCCCTCTCCTCAAGCTCGGCCCCGCCCCGAGCTCCTGCGCCCGCACCCCTCCCTCGTGGTCTGGCTCTCGCTCCCGCCTCGCCCACCCTCGCCGGGTCACCGCACCCGCAGCCTTGGTTCTGAGGCACGCGCCCATACCCGGCATCCGCTGACCTGCTCCATGCTGCGACCGCTACGCCGTCCTCCTCGTGCCGGCCCCAGGGGGCGTAGGGGGCGGCGGCCCCTCCATGCACCCTTGCCGGGCAGCTGCACGGGGCGACCGCGAGCCACGCCAGGAGCGCCTGGACTCCGCCGCCCGAGCCCTCCCCGCCGCGGGCTCCGCCCCGCCGCAGACTCCGCCCCTCCGCGGGCTCAGCCGTCTCTCCCCGGCCCGGGTGGGGGCTGCGATCCACGAGCTCACCTTCGCACACAGGCATCGGCTAGCAGCTGCGCGGAGTCACACACGCTGTCACACATAGTACATCCCAGGGCCTCATACATCAGGGCTGCCTTCACCCCCAGTGCTGCCTGCCTACCCTAGGGTCTTGTCAGTGGAGAGAAGACTCCTCTTCAAAGGAAGACCCTTGTCACTTTCCTGAGGCTAGCCCAGTCAAGAGGGCCCCACTTCTTCTTTCACAAGCTCCAGAAAGGAGCTCGGCCAAGGGAACCAAGAAGCCTGGTGCCAGAATTGACCCGATGGCCCAAATGGCAATGGGCCACTTCCGAGATCGAGAGCCTGCAGACATACCCACAGAGTGCGGAACACAGGGGAGGCACTGTGCCACTCCACGGGGTGATGGCGGTGAGAACAGGCAGCTGGCAGGGGTAGCTCCTTTTTTGCCAAGGTCCAGCCTTTCTGGAAATGTGCCTAAGGACTTTGGCTGGGGCGTGGGGGTGGGGAACAGGGATGGATGGAGATTCCAGCCGCCCACCCAGCATGCCATGCCCCAGCCGTGTGCCAAACTGGATGATGACCTGGTTACCCACTCCCAAGAAGGGGTTTTTTTTTCTGCCCCAGATGACAAAAGTACAAGGCCCACCAATCCTGGTGAAGACCAAGGCGTACCAAATGGATTCCTTCTTTCTTTGGCAACCCAAAGCAGGGTGTCCCTTGTCAGACACATCAGGACCAAATTGAGAGAGACATCTCATGAATAGGCATAGATGAAGTGGGTGTTCTGCCCCCAAGGCGAGAGTGGAGTCCAGAGAGGCCGTGGGAGGACAGTCACCTGCCCTGAATGGAATAGTAGAATTCCCAACATTCATACTCTGGGAGCTGGCTGCTGATGCCCAAGCCAGTGTCCAGGCTGGCAAGAAATTGGCCTCACATTTTTTCCACCCAGTCCTGGTCTCTCTCTCTCTCTCTCTCTCTCTCTCTCTCTCTCTCTCTCTCTCTCTCTCTCTCTCTCTCTCTCTCTCTCTGTCAGGCACCAGAGGGTGAGGGAGAAGCGAGTGGGAAGCTGAAATGGAGATTTTAAGATCTCAGTCTACCAGACAAAGGGGGCTTTATCGGCCGGGGGTTGAGGGGGGTACATGGGGGCAGGGAGACCCAAGCAAGCACTCAGCTCGTTTATTTGCTATTCCAGTTGGAGTCTCCAGCCCCTCCCATGCCTCCACACAGCAGGATATTAGGATCTTTGCTCCAAGCATAGCAGTGCTGTCCCTGAACCTGCCCCCCCCTCCTTGGCTAACCCTGGCACCACCCATGTCCTCCCCACTTTCCCCATCCAGCTCACTGTAGCCTCTCTCAGCCTCACTGCCATGCCCTCTAGGTGGCCTCATGGCCCCTGTCTGCTACCCAAGGGCCCTTGCTGGCTGCCTGGGGAGGGAGGGCAGACTTGGGTGGTGTCACAAGGCTATGGGGGTCAATAGACCCTTTGTCCCTTTATATGAAGTGTGTCCTGGACTAAAAAGATAGGAGTGCCAGCAAGCGAGCATGACCTCACACCCCCACCCCCACCCACCCCAAATGGCCTCTGCCAGACCCTGGAAGAGCTGCCCTCTGCTTGCAGAAGCTAGACTGTCTTCTTTCCCACTGGATTCCCTCTTGTTCTCTTTCAAAGACCAGGAAAGGAAAGCTGGGTAGCCACCCATTTTCCAAGCTGCTGAAATAGCTGCTGCTTGGCCGGGGGGCTTTGCGAGGTCTATCCCTAAAGATGATCTGGCTCTGAGAACTAGATTTCTATTAGCCAAATTCATGGCAGCTTGACTGTGAAACCCCAATGTCAAATTATCAACCCCCATGCAGTACTACCACAAACCTTTAATTCCAGCACTCAGGAGGCAGAGGCAGGCGGATCTGTGAGTTCAAGGCCAGCCTGGCCTACAGAGCAAGTTCTGGGACAGCCAAGGCTACTACACAAAGAAACCCTGTCATGGAAGAAACAAACAGACCAACAAGCAAACAAACACCAGATACACACACACACACACACACACACACACACACTTCAAACACCACAGAGAGCTTTACAAGTAGAGCCAAGAAGGAGTGGTTACCATCTCTGCCTAGCGTTTGGGATCATTATACGCAGTCCCCTAGCCAACTATATCCCCTGGCAGGGCCAGGGCATCTCTGGACATGCTCTTACCCTTTCTTTTTCTTTTTCTTTTTTGTTTTGTTTTGTTTTTTTGAGACAGGGTTTCTCTGTGTGTATCCCTGGCTGTCCCAAGTGCTGGAATTAAATAAAGGCATGTGCCGCCGCCACCACCTAGCCCTTTTATTTTATTTTAGTTTTAAAGATTTGTTTATTTATGATTGTGTATAGTGTTCTGCCTGCATATACACCTGCACACCAGAAGAGGGCATCAGATCACATTATAGATGGTTGTGAGCTACCATGTGGTTGCTGGGAATTGAACTCAGCACCTCTGGAAGAACAGTGCTCTTAACCTCTGAGCCATCTCTCCAGCCCCACTCTTACCCTTTCATACCCTGCCTAAGCCAGAATCTGCAGCAGCAGCCACACCTGAGGGATAGAGCAGAGGGCAATGGGGCTGCCACAGCCAGATTACTTGGTTACTTACATTACTTCTTCGCTCAAATTAAAAGACAAGGAAGCACTCTTGTCTCTTGATGAGTGTGTTGGTCACTCAACCACCCCTTTGGCTGTCTAATATTTTTAGACAAGGTCTCACTCTGTAATCCAAGCTTGCCTCAGACTCACTATGAAGCTCAGGCTGGTCTTGAACCCCCTCCTGCAGCTCTCTCCTGAGTGCTAGAAATGTAAGCATGAGTCACTATACCCAGCTTCAAGCCCCCTTTTTTATTTTATTTTATTTTATTTTATTTTATTGTTTTTTTTTTTTTTTTTTGAGACAGGGTTTCTCTGTGTAGCCTTGGCTGTCCTGGACTCGCTTTGTAGACCAGGCTGGCCTCGAACTCACAGCAATCCGCCTGCCTCTGCTGGGATTAAAGGCGTGCGCCACCACGCCCGGCTCCCTTTTTTTATTTTTATTTTTACTATTTTTTAAAGGCCTTTTCTTCTTCTTTTTTCTTTTAATTTATGTGCATTGGTGTGAGGGTGTCAAGATCTTGGAGTTACAGATAGTTGTGAGCTGTCATGTGGGTGCTGGGAATTGAACCCGGGTCCTTTGGAAGAGCAGACAGTGCTCTTAACCACTGAGCCACCTCTCCAGCCCCAGGCCCGCCTTTTTTAAAAGAAAATGTTCAGGTCTGGACAGCATGGAATTTTCCACCCATCTCTTGGTGATGCTTCAAGTCTGTCAAAATGAAAAACTGATGCCAGGCATGGTGGCGCACACCTTTAATTCCAGCACTTGGGAGACAGAGGCAGGCGGATCTCTGTGAGTTCAAGGCCAGCCTGGTCTACAAAGCAAATCCAAAACAGCCAGGACTACAAGAGAAACCCTATCTCAAAAAAACAAAAAAAGAAAACAAAACTGACTTAAGATTCAAGTCCAAGGTCTGGTCATGCCATCTGTCTGCGTCCTCACAGAGAACAGGTGACAGTGGCCCCACCCCACAGGGTTTCAGTAAAGGACACTCACGAGTATGATCAGGAAGCCCTGGGTCCACATGAATGAGCCACACACACTTCGTACTCCCTACAAGGGTTGAATTAATTCAGCTTATGTTATTTTTAGCTTTAGAAGCAGGAGAACGTTTCTGACCTTGTCACTCAATTCTAATAGTCTGTATCCTGTTATGCCACCTGGTGTTCCTTTTTTTTGGGGGGGGGCGGCCATAGTGATATAGCCCACTCTGCTTTCCTCCCTCTAATGGGGAGTTGAGAGCCCCCAAAGAGAGAAAGAAGGGTGACCCAGGAGGGGAGTGGAAGGGATGAGCCGGAATCGGCTGCGCTCCTGCACCTGCCTCTTTGAGAACAAAGCCAAGCATGATGCAATCTGGCCTGGTGCAGCTGAGGCTGCCAGGCCTGGAGAGGGAAAGTGGCTGTCAGTTGGGGAAGGTGGCAGGCACCAGAGTGTACACAGGTGTCCCTGGACGCCTGACTCAAGATTCACAGCCCATCCCGATGCGCCCCCCCCCCTCCCCCGCCATAAGACTCCTGGATACACTCTGAAGCTCCTCACCCAGAGTCTGGCCCCTCCCCAAATCCTTGCAGCTGCTTTCTGACATGATGCAATGAAGACCTCAGTACAACCTAGATAGGAGGCCCGGGAGTAACACAGGCCAGGCTGTCCTTCCCCAGCAAGCCTCAGGGTGCCTGCTCTCTCTCATTAGCTTATAAACAAGAGGGCAAATCCTCCAGAGGAGATGCAGAGAGAGGCCCCAAGGCCTGCCCCCAAACAGCACATATTTAGAGAACTGCACTGAATCCTAAGATGACACCAAGCCAGGCAGGGATCCGGCATCTGTCACTGGCCATCATCTAAACCAGTGACAGGGGCTGGGGCGAGGGGGCGGGGTGGGAGTCGGGGCAGGCTGTAGGTTGGTACCCACTGCAGTGTGGGGTTGTCAGTCTCATCGCCACGAATCATTAGTGAGTTTAGAAAACACGGCTCTCCCTTCATCTTAGAAAGAGGTTTTGTCCCTCACGTCAGGCAGAGGATTCAGGACAAACCACGGTCCCCTCCTGGCCAAGGCAAAATCCTCAGAAGAGGATTGGAAATGCAGACTGTGAATATCCCAGCCTCACCAACCACTACAAGCCAGAGAGGGCAGCTGGGTGGCTCAGAACAGCCACTAGGTGGCAGGAGAAGCCCGAGGGCTCCCCTAACCCGGGGCTCCGCTCACTCCTCGCCCTGACTGCCCACCCGGATCCCGGACCCCTGAGCCCCAGAACCAGGTAACACGAAGCTCCTGTCTTGCGTCCAGCTGGAATTCCCTTCCCTACTGAAGGTTCACTACGCGGTTCAGTTGGGCCACCAAGTGTTACAGGTAGGCGCTGGCACCGACGAGATGCAGCGCCCTGTCCTGATCTTTCCAATCACCTAGGAGGACCAACCTGGGCAGGCGAGTTCAGGGAGTTGGCAGTGTAATTGCAGCTCAGAGCTCCTGTCCTTCCCGAGACCACGTTTCGCCGCCTCTCCGCCATCCTCCTCACACATGCTGGGTTCTCCTCTGGCCAGAGGGGCCCAGAACCCTTCTGGGTTCCAGTCCAGGCCCCTATTCAAGCCCAGAGGTGATTTCAGCCAGGAGGATCTCCCTGCTACTACCCCGACTTGTACTCTGTGTGGGAGGGCAATTTTCTTTCTTTCTTTTTTTTTTTTTGGGGGGGGGTGTGTGTTCTCTGTGTAGCTCTGGCGGTCCTGGACTCACTTTGTAGACAAGTGAGGTCTCGAACTCACAGAGAGATCCGCCTGCCTCTGCAGGCGCTCTGGTGGCACTCGCCATTAATCCCAGTACTCCAGAGGCAGGCCCTCTAGAAGCTTCTTCTGAAAGGATGAGAGGGAGGAAACAGGAAGCAATCCGTTTTGGGAAATTGCTGAAATTGTTTGGATTAAAAAGGGGAAATACCTGGAGGCTGGAAAGATGCCTTGACGGCTAAAAGCACTGGCTGCTCTTCCAAAATTCCTGAGTTCAATTCCCAGCAACCACATGGTGGCTCACAACCATCCATAATGAAATCTGGTGCCCTCTTCTGGTATGCAGGTGTATGCACTCACATTAAATAAATCTTTAAAGCCCGGCGTGGTGGCGCACGCCTTTAATCCCAGTATTTGGGAGGCCGAGGCAGGCGGATTGCTGTGAGTTTGAGGCCAGCCTGGTCTACAAAGCGAGTCCAGGGCAGCCAAAGCTAACACAGAGAGACCCTATCTTGAAAACCAAAAAATAAAATAAAATAAATCTTTAAAGGGGTGGGTGGGTGGGATACCTGACACCTTTAATCCCAGCACCCCCAGTGAGGCAGAGGTAGAGTCTGGGTAGAGTAGTTCAAGGCCAGCCTGGATCTACCGAGCAAGTTCTAGCACAGCCAGGGCTACAGGAAAAAAACCACAAATGAACAAACAAAAAAACAAACACTCGGGAGGCAGAGGTAGGTGGATTGCTGTGAGTTCGAGGCCAGCCTGGTCTACAAAGTGAGTCCAGGACAGCCAAGGCTACACAGAGAGACCCTGTCTCGGGAAGAAAAAAAAATCTTCTGAATCCTTTAAGGGATTCCAATGACAAGCCACTTGTGAACCTGACTGAACTCTTTGAGCTTTGGCTTAAATAGTGGGGTGCTCAGAGTCCAATTGGCACAAATATCCACAGTAGTCATGAGATGTAAGACTCTCATTCTGAGATGTGGGAGCAGCCAAGAGAGACAGGAAACACACTTCCTTACTTCAGTTCTGTCACGGGTATGGGACGGAATAGCAGGGTGATCTTTCACTCCCTATTTGTCTGTAAGTTAAGCCTATGTACAGGGCGCTCGGCCACGGTAGGGGGCGGGTGACAGTCTTTGGGACAAAAGGCAGTAGCTGCAAGTGAACAACAGGAGATGAAGAGGTGGTTTCAGGTTGTAGAGTGAAGACCATTTTGGATCCACACTTACAAAAGGATGCTCGTTCTTCCAAGGGTCTTATGGCCCAAGTCAGAGGCGACCTGGACCTAGCTTTCCCAAGCTTAGAGTCCAACAGGCCTCACCACATTGGGTGACCTGCTACATTTGGAAAGTATACCCTAATAACATACTTCAAACTTATGTGTCTGCATAAATATGCAGTGTGTGTGTATGCAGACGCATGTGCTGCTTGTATGTGCACAGAGGCCAGGAGGAAGCCTGGTTCCTCAAAGCTGGACTTTTAAGTTTTGAGATGCCTGGCTTGTTCCATGGGTGCTGGGATCTATGTACCCCCCTCTCCCTAAACCCTTGCCCCCTGCCCCCACCCTCACCTCCCTACCTCCTCTCATTTAGATAGGGCCTCGACCCCTGAGTACTGGCATTACAGATTGGTGCCACCATGCTGGGATTTACTAATACCTACGGGGCTGTGTCACGGGCTGGCCTGGAATTCACCATGTAGACCAGGCTAGCCTCAAACTCACAGAGCTCCACCAGCCTCGGCCTCCCAAGTGCATCACCGCATCTGGGGCTATTAACACCACACTCTGGATGAGGCCTGCCAAGCTCACGTGCTCTGGCTGAGCTCTCTTGTGATGGGCTCCCAGATGAAGCTCCCTCCCCTGTAATGTTGCTGACTTTATTGTTGGAGCCACCTTTTCTTTCAAGAACAATGCTGGGGGTTAATGCCATTGTTGCACTATCAGGACGGAGAACAGGAACTGCATCCCACCGGAGCCAACTGGGGCTAGCAGACACTTCTAGGAGACCCCCTGGCACACTGGTTCCTTAAACAGGAACCAGAAGATTCAGTAGGAAAGGGTAAATGGAGGTTACAGTGGTTCCCAGAACACACCAGCATATGTAAGGAAGCAACAGGGCCTTACCCAAGAGATGGAAGGGCAAGGCTGGGAAAGCAGCAGGAAACCCTTATGGCCAGCCTGACCAGGATGGCTGCGCCGCATAAAATGTGCCATTCCATATTGTGCCACTGCTAACCCTGGCAGGAAGGCTCTCTGGAATGCTCCTGCACTTCCTAGGGCAGCTCTGGGCAGTGGGCTGCTATCAGCCTCAGGAACTTTCCAACAACTTACTTTAGAGACAACAGTGGATTTGTTCTACATGGCTGCCAGGGGGTGAAAGGTCAGGAGAGAGTCTGAAGAACACAATCCGAGTGACAGGTCATTTCTAAACGTTTTTATTTCAAATCTCTTTTCATCCCTCCCCAAAAAGACATGGGTCGGTACAGCAATCATAAAAAGGAGATACAAACACAAGAGTCAAATGTCTCCCGCACTGACACTTACAAAAACCGGGAATTATACACAGGGTTTCCAAACAGGACCTGCAGCAGCTACTAATGTCCCTTTACAAGAGTCAAACATGCTATTACTACAGTATTTACAGACACCCCGTTCTGGGACTAATCTACAGGGACATCCCAACACCCACCCCTCTATGCCCAGAAAAATACGAAAACACACCCAAAGTGCATTTGTTTTGTTTATATCAAAACATCTTTCCCTCTCCCCATCCCACCCCAGACCCCCCCCCCATTTAAGATTGGCCTGCAAGTCTATTTTAACCATTTAGTTATTTTTATACTTTATGAAAATAAATTATACAGCAACTATTTTAATAAATTAAGCACAAAAGGGGAGAATAAAGGAGGAAAACTAAATGGGAAGACAAAAGCCAGGCCACGCTTTGGCTTGGAGGGCAGGGGTGGCATAGCAGGACCGAGTGGTTGTGGGGTATGGCTCCCCTGTGGTGAAGAACCCATCCCCCAACCACTGAGCCCAGAATGACACCCCTCAGCACGGAGTTTCTGAAACACCACCAGAGTGCACAGCAGCACCTGTGCCATGCAGCACCAGTGTGGGCATCCTAATGTCTGGCCTGCCCAGAGCGGTGCCTGGATCTTGCCTGTCCCTCTTGGGAGCACCAGGGATGGAGTGGTCACACCAGCCCACTGTCCACGGAGCTGTGGGTCAAACCCAAGTGGGCTGAAGAAGAGTGTCTTGGTTTCCCTATCTGTCTCAGGAGCAGCTGCCATCGCAGTCCAGCTGCGATCCAATGTTGCTGTCTCCCCACTAAGGCTGGCTGCTTTTGTCTGCTCCTTGCTGCCTCTTGGCGTTCTGAGGAGGGATCAGTGGGGCAGGAAGCAGCACCAGGGACCCTTAAAAACCCTCTGAGGATGAAATGGAGCAAAGGCATGTCACAAACTCAGCATGCAGGATTGGCTTTCTGGGAGGTAGATGAAGTGGGATGGGCAGGACAAAGGACAGGCAGACAAGAGGGACAGGAAAGAAACTAGGTGATCCCTACCAGAACACCAGGAAGCAATGAAAGACCAAGGAAATCTGCATGTAAAGAAAGGCCCCTTTCCCTGGCAGATTACAGGGTCAGCACTCTATCGTCAACTGCAGTACCGCGTCCCAGAGCCCCAGGGTGATTCAACCCAACCTCAGGCCCCAAAATGTTATTCTCCATCTGTTCAAGGAAGGCTTCCCGTCACCCTGTACTGAGCACAAGGGCTCCAATGCCTAACAGATAGATGTACCAGGGGGCTTGCAGACTTGACTCTTGTGGCCCAGTGATTCCACAGCTATCATAATGGGGCACACCTCTCTTTCTTGCTTTTTTTTCTTTTTTCTTTCTTTTTTTTTTTTTAATAAAAAAAAGGTTTTGCTCCCCAGGAGCAAATAAATAATTTTGAACTACTGATAAACACTGCTGCAGTGAAAAGAAAGATGGCTACATGTATGCAATAGCACAAATTTAGTGTAAGGACAGCTGTGTTGATGACTAGAAATGAAAACCACTTATGCAATCCCCTCTCCCCACAAACCAAACCAAGAGGATTCCCATAGGGAAAATGTGTAACTCCAAGCTCTTCCCCTCCACACAGGGGGCATGCCATTCTCTTAAAGTGGAAAGCAAACCCTAGTCCCCACTAGTGGAGATGTTCCCAACACCCCAACTGTAGACAAGACTTCTACAAATGAGGGCACACGCTCACTCAGACTTCTAGAACTTGTGGCAGCTCGTTACATCTCAGTGACTTAGCCTCTGACTCCTGGGCTCAAAGGTCAGAGAGAGGCAACAAGGAAGGGAAAGACCTTACCTGAGGGAAGTTTCTCCTGTCCTACTTCACATGGGGACAGGGGCTTCAAACAGGTTGTGCCCTCCTAGGAGCATGGGGAAGCCTGAGGGGGTGGCTCCCTGGGGCGCCTCCAGGGCTGGCCTCTGATCTATTTCCTAGTCCTTATGGGTATGTACAGCCACTCCCTGCTTGGCCTCAAACAGTGGCTCAGCCCAAGTGACAGTGGGACAGGAGAAACAATAACTATGGGACACTTCCAAGAGGCTGGCACTGCCATTCACATTTATTTCACCTAGGCATTAGCAGGAGATGAGGCCATGTTCAGCTAAATATCAAACCAGGAAAGCTGGACCACACAGCCCAGGCCCTGCTGCTCCATGCCTATGCTACCAGCACAGATACGCATTTCAAGTAACAACAGGTTGTGGCAGTAACTGTCACTAGCTTACACTGACACGTACCTGTCTCGAGGAAGGTTACAGTAGATCAACTAGGCTGGGTCTAGTAGTGACACCCCCAACCACACCTCAGAAATCCACAGCAGGTCTCTAGAAGTGGTGGCCTTTCCCAGTTTGAGGCTGGCAGGAAACTACCAAAGACAAGTTGAGTCCCCTCTGTAGACTGTATTTCCGTTGGTACTGCCCACCATGGACAAAGGATAAAGGCCAGTGCTGCCTCTGGCCTTGCTCCTGCTCCCTTCTCCAGTGAACCTGCAGCATTGTCTGCCTGCCTTGACGGACTCCCCAACCACTCATTCCCTTCTACACAAGGCCTCCTGGGTACCAGGTCAGGCCTCACACAACTGTTTCCCACACTGCTGTTCTACTGAGGGTCAGGCCAGTTGGTTATGACTGAAACACATGCAGATCATAAGCACAGAGCAATACGCTTTCCCAGGACAGAAAGGTCAGGAGGCTGCCCATGCTCTGCGGCAGGTCTGGTTTCCACCTGAGTATATATATTTTCCACTGGTAACCCCAGTACCACAGAGGTGACTGCTGACTTCTGGCTTTGTCACCACATCCTCACACCCTCTTAGCCTTCAGACCTGTCCAATGACTGGGAAGTTTCAGTCTAGATCTCTTTGCTGTCAAGGAGGACCCTGATGCTGGTACTTAAGGTCGCTGCACACTTGCCACATGGATTTCTGCTTCTGTACTTTAGTTTGAGTGCTCTGTCACACTGCCCTCACCTGCACTCCAAAGCATCATCACCACGGAGCTTTCCTAGACCATCTGGTCTACCTTGATCACACCCTCTATCTAAGACAGCCCTTAATCTTCTCCTGCAATGAGTTGTTTTCCAGTTCCTTCATATGCAATAGTCATTTTACAGTTCCCTCCAGCAGGGATCTTGTCTTCTACCTCGTAAGTTCTTTCACACTACGCAGCTCGGAGCCATGCAAACACAGGCTGAAAACGAATTTTTAAATTCTGGGTGGCTGAAACGGGAGAAAGAATTCCTCCAAACTGCATATTAACCACTTGAAGACCTCTATGGATTTTGGGCTCTACTGTAGAATGGCCCTCTCTACAAGATGGCGAGTGACCTGTGCCCAAGAGGCAGAACTTACAGGGATGCCAGTCTCTAAACCCTGATCTTAAGCTGCTGGCAACATGAAGCCACGGAGGAAAAGGCTATCATGAGACATGGACAGATGCATATACAGTCCATTCTGGGCTCATTTCCTACAGCCAGCCGAGAAAGCCCATTTCCTGTCTGTTTAGCTGCAGGAGGATGAGGAAGGTGACTCCTTGTACAGAGGGAGCACACAGGCCACTTTCTAGATGATACCATCCTCTAAGTTACCTAGACATAGGGCTTCACGCTAAACCATGTGGAACCCCAAGCCCGACGATGTTGTTTATCATCTGCGGCAGATACAAGCAGAGGGAACTCAAAAGGCCGTCATGTGGAACACTACAGACGAGCAGTGAAGACCCAACAGTTCCACGCCCATCCTGACAGTCACTTCTGGTGTAGCCCTTTAGGAGAATAAACTTCTGTGGCCTATGAGTGGCCGTGGCCATCTTCAGACACAACAGCCATTCAAGCACCCAAGTTCTTTCCTGTCTCCACATGCAAGCAACTTTCAAACGAGCATCTGACAGATTCCCAGTAAGTGAAAGGCAGTGGGGTCTGACTCAGGAAATAATGAACACGGGGAAATGGAGAAGCCCTTGCCACCACCCGTCCCCGAGGGGGGATGACAGTGATAAGCCTGTGATCATGAGACTTGATGCCCTCTCTGCACTATAGAAATCCTGTTAAGGC
The DNA here is from genome assembly GCF_964271855.1 of Acomys minous. NCBI lineage: Eukaryota > Metazoa > Chordata > Mammalia > Rodentia > Muridae > Acomys > Acomys minous. The sequence continues at coordinate 89,725,234 of NC_140493.1, read as the reverse complement.
TGAGCCACGCAGACCCCTCTAGGAGCACAACAGCTGTTTCTCACTTCCTCCACATCTCCTCACTAGCTGACAGACAGGGCAACACTGCCTCCTCTGCTGTGGGTATGCTTTACCGCGAAGAATCTGGACGCATGCTCCATTAACCTCAGCAGCCCAGGATTGGAGCCCTGAGCTGCCCCGGTTACAAGGGACACCACCGCCTTGATAGCTGGTAGAAGCAATAAGAACATTGTTTTGACCTAAGTGAAATGCAGTTACTGAGGGGAGAGGGCTGAGGATGGAGGGAGAACAGGGTTTGCCTCAGATCACTGAGCTTAAGGAATTCAGTACAACAAAATCAACACTGATTCCACGAGAGGCAATTCTGAAATCAGGTTTGTAAACCTTAAAAGGAAAGGAGTAGGGAGTCATCACTTCCTGGAGAAATGGGACTAGCCGGCTTCCCTCTCAGCCAGCAGCCTTCTCTCCTCGCCACTGAGGCTGGAGAGCACAGGCAGTCTCCTCAGAGAGCTCCAATCTCACTCCTCTGCAGGTCTCTGCCTCCCCATGCCTTCCTCCCAGGTTTATGGAAAGACTTCAGCGCTGCCTCTGGAGCCAGCTGAGTGCCAGCCCTCCCCTCCCGGCCTCTTCCCTAACCAGCTCATCCCCAACACCACTTTCAAGTCATGGGTATAAACCCCAGCTGCCTTCGACTGAGTTTTCTACATTGAGAAATGTAAATACCAAAACATAACTTCTGAAAAGAAACAGTGTTAAGACTTCTTCCAGTTTTCCAAGGAGCTCATCAAGTCCTGGGGCGCACGGGGTGGGGACTGAGGAGCCCCATTCGGACGGTGGCTATGTGCTTCTTCCAAGCCCCAGGGCTGCAGGGGAACCACAGTCTGTGCCAGGAATCACAACCCTCTCGCTCTCCTCTTTCTGGCAATTCTTCTTTTGTGGTAGCGTCATTTGGTTCTTCACACTGGAGCTTGGCAATCCAATGCCTAGGTAAATGGGGAAAGAACAAAACCCACACTTCAATCACAGCAGCAGAGCCAGAGTCAAAGGAGAAGGGATTAGCAGCGGGACAACCAGATGTTTCCGCTGACACTGTGACACTGTGACAGCAGCACCTGTGGCACTGCCTCTGGTCATTTCGGCCATTCTTCTGTCCCACAAACATCAATGCTGTTCCTGAAAACCCCAAGGCCTTCTTTTAGCTGCCACTGTAATACTCTGCTCTGAGCTAGTTATATTTTCAGTCTGATTGCGCCCTCCATATGATGATGTTTGGAGCCCCCTCTCTCCCCAGCACCCCAGGCTTTCTGGAGGTGGTGCTACTAGTGATGTGGGTTTCTTGTAGGCACAGCGAGCACAGCAATCACATTCTAGTTGGCAGGTCCTAGTACTTTCCAGCAGGGAGTCGAGATGGCGCAGAGCGCTTACTAGTGCAGAGGAACTGGGCGTGGCTCCCAGCACCATATGGTGGCTTAGACATCCTGTAACTCTGTTTCCAGAGAACCCAATGGTCTTTTCTGGTCTTCTGGCCTCTACAGGCTCCTGCATGCATAACACACACACACACACACACACACACACACACACACACACACACACACACACACACACGGGAATACGGGCACCAGAGTTCATGTGAAAGTCAGACCCCACTCTCCACTCAACTGTGAAGAATGTCCTGTCCATTGGCTAGATCTGGGTAGGGGTTCGAAGTTTACTGCACGTATTGTCCTTGGGGAAATACTTTTTAAAAGGAACAGAATCAAGCCCGGTGTATGGAGCACGCTTTTAATCCCAGCACTCGGGAGGCAGAGGCAGGCAGATCTCGGTGAGTTCAAGGCCAGCCTGGTCTACAGAGTGAGTCCATCGGGCTTCTAGTTCCGTACTACAGTTCATTTTTTCAATTTTTATATTTGAGACAGGATCTTGACACAAAAAGCAGGGCAGCTGGGCACAGTGGCATAAATCTTTAATTCCAGCACTCAAAAAGCAGATGTAAGCAGGTCTTTAAAAGTTCTAGGCCAAGCCAGGTGTGGTGGCACACGCTTTTAATCTCAGCACTTGGGCAGCAGAAGCAGGTGGATCGCTGTGAGTTCAAGGCCAGTCTGGTCTACAAAGAGACTCCAGGACAGCCAAAGCTACACACAGAGACCCTGACTCGAGGGGAAAAAAAAAAGTTAAAGTTGGGAGGGCTGAAGAGATGGCTCAGAGGTTAAGAGCACTGGTTGCTCTTCTAAAGGTCCTGAGTTCAATTCCCAGCAACCACATGGTGGTTCACAATCATCTATAATGAGGTCTGGTCTCCGCTTCTGGTGTGCATGTGTGCATGCAGGTAAAACACTATATAGACTAAAAAAAAAAGTTAAAGTTGGAGGTTGTCTTATACTCTAGAAAATATAGTAATTAACACCTTTAAAGCAAAAAAACAAAACAGGGCTGGGTGTGGTGGCGCATGCCCCAGCCCTTGGGAGGCAGAGGCAGGTGGATCTCTCTGAGTTCAAGGCCAGCCTGGTCTACAAAGAAAGTCTAGGACAGCCAAGGATATACAGAGAAACCCTGTCTCGAAAACTGGGGGGGAGGGCGGAGAGCAGGCTGGAGAGTTCTGAGTTCAGTTCCCAGAAACCACATGGCTCACTGATGCCCTCTTCTGGCATGCAGATGTACGTGCTGATAGAACACTGTATACATAATAATAAAAACAATAAATAAATCTTATAAAAACAATGGCAACAAAACAAAAAGCAAACAGATTCTATTGCTCTTATCTTCAAACTGCTGGGATTACAGATATGTGTCACCATACTCAGCTCCTGCTCCAATGTTGTATGTAAAGCCATTACACAGAAAACTCTTCTGTGTGCTTATGCTGTGTTATGCTTAAACACTTAGATATGCTAGAACCCACTCCCAGGGCACATAACCTGCATGTAACTGAAGATCTGAGCAGTTTTACGTCTAGTCCAGAGCCCTTAGGTCAGAGCCCCACAGCGTGCAGAGCTACTGTTTCTGGGTTAACAGCCACTAGCATGCTTTCCCATAACAGCAAAGGAACCAGGACTTCCAGGACCCAGAGGAGACACACAATAAGACAAGTGCTTGAGATATATGCAGGTTATGTGGATTAAAGCAGTTTATTTCAGTTTATTGTTAGATTAGCAGCAGTTTAGATTCTGCCCAGCACCGTGCACCCAGTGTGATGCTCCCAAAGTAGTGCTCCCAGCTTAGTGCAGCTTTAAATGACATTTCAGTCTCTTTGTGTCAATTATTGGCTTCCTAGGCCAAACAGATACAATTTATTGTAACAAATTGGTGCCCAACTAATTTAGTGTATCTATATTCTTGAAAAAGCATACTTTGTTATAGTTTGGTGGGGAATAGCTCCCTAAGAAATAACCCAAATAATAAAATAGAGACAGCTACGGCCCCTCTCCAAGTCTCTATGGCAGAAGGCTCCTGGATCCCTTTTGGCTCTTTTTTGGCTTTTGTTGTTCAGGGAGAAAGGCAGAAAACTGAGAGATGCCAGGCTAAGTTACCAAGAAAGAGAAGGGAAGAAGGAACCAAACTCTTTTCCTAACAGTTGACAGTGGCTGAAATTCAGCACTTATTAGCTGCAAGCTGTTTGTCAGCTCTCTCTGGAAAGGGTCCGCCTACGCAAATTAGCAATAACTAAATTCCAAGGAATGGTGGACAGGGCTTCACTTACTGAAGCCTAAATTGGCACAACTGAGCCAAGACTTGTTTTGATTTCAACTAAATAGTGATTTATGTTCTTTAGTAATGGTAATATTATATTCCTCTTTGAAAGAGGTCAAATGAAACAGACCTGGATGAAAAGGAGACTGCTAATTTAAGTCAGTCTATATGTACATGAATTCAAACTACTGAACCAGCCTCGATTGTTCTGTGCATCCTGCACACCTCATACATTTATAATTTTAGAACTGTATAACGCTTGTGAGAAATTATATATTTTCAGAACAAAAGAACTGGACACTGATGCTGGATCAGACCCGACAGGATTCATCCTCCAGCATCCTGCATTCCTCATGTTCCATCCACAAGTGTTCTGTTCGTCATCAGAACAGAACATCTCCCTGGACAGCTTCGAAGAAAGCTCCTGATTCCAATTGGTCCAGCATTTCAGACTGCCCCACACAGACTTTTATTAAGTCTGGAAATTTCTCAACCTTTAGAGGCTGGACCACAAATGCTATCTCTAACTTGCTTAACCATTTTCCCTTTTTGTGTGTGTGTGTGGAACCCTACATAGGTATTATTCATCCCAAATCAGCCAGAAGAAGCCTTAAAAAGAGAATGACATCTCATTTCCTTTAAAGGGGATCGGGTAAGGTTTTGGGCTATGGATGTTTATTTTCACTGGTTATGTTATTATTGGTCTTATTCAGAGAGAGAACGAGATTGGATTCAGGGATTTTTCTCTGAGAATATAGAAATATATAGGGACAATAGGACAAAAGGTAGATTACTGAATCTACTCTTCAACTTAAGGCCTTAATTGTCACTCACAAGGCTATTTTTAATTCATTGGTATAGAATTAATGTATATTGTTGTAAAATAAGCTTATTTTTAATTCATTATTCTATTCAATTCTATCACAAGAATATATATCCTAGGTTCAATAAATAGATAAGGTAAAATATTTAAGATAAGGTCTTCAAAAATCTCAGAGACCTACAGAATATGGCATAAAAGATTTTTTTAAAAATTGTTTTGAGGATTCTTTGAAAATGAGATATGTTGACTCCTGGCAACACCCAGCCTGCCTCAAAGAAAGTAATGAGCATCAAGGAACCTCCTTATGGAGATGACTTCAGATATGGCAAAGCAGCCACTGGGCAAAAATGTCCTTGTTTTTTTTGCCACAGACAGAATTCTACCTGAGATGGGCAAGCTTGGATACAGGTGGAGTTGACGGCCAAACTCTGCCAAGACAGGGTAGGCAAGTCCTCAATAGTCCCTGCTTCACAAATATGTTTGTCAGATATACTGGACCAGAAGGCTGAAGATGATGCTCCAACATGTTAGAAAGCTTTGAGTGACTGTTCAGGCAGCAAAGTCATTTTTTTATTTTGGAAGCTGCTAACTAGCACTTCCTTTTTACTCAGGTAATTAATTTTATTCCTTCTCAAGTCTCTGATGGGGCTGAAGACAGCAAAACACTGTAAGTATGTCATTAATGTAATTTCTGACTATTTCAGGGTTCTTGCTGTATATGGTTTGTTGTATATATGTGTATATTTTACATATGTGTAATAATATAAATGTATAGGTAAAGGGGGGCTTTTATTAGACTAAAAGGGGGAATTGTGGAGGAATGCCTTGAGTGGATGTAGCAGTTGTCAATAAAGCGCTGTTCAGCCATGTAGCTGGGCAGAAGGACAGGAAGTGGAAGGCGAGAGGTAGGAGGCACCTGGAGGTTGACAGTTAAGAGTTGATGGTTGACAGTGGATGGGAGAGTTGGGGAAAGAAGCCGCCGGAGGAGGATCAGATTGGCAAATGCTTGGGATACATGTAGGTTTATTTTAGTTTATTGTTAGATTAGTAGCAGTTTAGATTCTGCCCAGCAGTAGCGCTTGCAGCTTTGCTTTAAATTACATTTCAGTCTTTTTGTGTCAGTTATTGGCTTCCTAGGCTGAACAGATACAATTTATGTAACACATGAGAGCCTGTCAAAATAAACAAACAAATTGGGTTGACAAGATAGCTCAAGAAGTGGGTTAAGGCACTGCCTAGAAGGCCTGGTGACTTGAGTTTGATTGCTAGACTCCAAGTACAGGTGGAGGGAGAGGACTAACTCCACAAGCTGTCCTCTGACCCCCATATGAGCACACTACAACTACCAGTCATGATAAGAATCTCAAACATAAGACAGGTGCAGTGGCCCACACCTTTAATCCCAGCACTTGGAAGGCAGAGGCAAGTGGATCTCTGAGTTCGAGGCCAAGACAGTCCACAAAGCAAGTCCAGGACAGCCAAGGCTACACAGAGAAAGCCTATCTTGAAAAACAAATCAGAGAGAGAGAGAGAGAAAGAGAGGGAGAAAGAGAGAGAGGGAGGGAGGGACGGAGGGAGAGAATTTCCAACACAAATCAGACAACTTATAAAGAAACAGTAGATCGCAGCAGGGCAGTGGAAAAATGGCATCTAACTTGAATAATTTAATTCCTTATTATGTGATGTGTCTGTATGGGTTTACGTGAGTATAGTATTGAATCCCCCTGGAGATCAGGTTATAGCAGGCTGTAAGCTTCTGGACATGAACGCTGGAAAAATTCAACTCAGGTCCTGTGCAAAAGCAGTATGTGATCTCAACTGCTGAGCCATTTTTCCAGACATTGTCTTGTTTTATTTTTTCCTTCCTTCCCTCCTTTTTCTTTTTCTTTTTCTTTCTTTCTTTTTTTTTTTTTCCGAGACAGGGTTTCTCTGTGTAGCCTTGGCTGTCCTGGACTCGCTTTGTAGACCAGGCTGGCCTCGAACTCAAAGCGATCCGCCTGCCTCTGCCTCCCGAGTGCTGGGATTAAAGGCGTGTGCCACCACCACCCGATTTTCCATCCCTTTTCTCTATTTCTTTTTTCTTTCTTTCTTTCTTTCTTTCTTTTTTCTTTCTTTGGTTTTTTGAAAAGGGTTTCTCTGTGTGTAGCCTAGGCTGTCCTGGAATCATTCTGTAGACCAGGCTGGCCTCAAACTCAGAGATCTGCCTGGCTCTGCCTCTGAGTGCTGGGATTAAAGGCATGTATCACCACTACCTGGTCATTTTTGGGGGGTGGGGAGTGGGGTTATGTAGTTTGAACATGGTCTCATGAAGCTGGCTTCAATCTTGCAGTGGCACACTAAGGCCAACCTTAAATACTGATCCTATGCCTTCACCACAGGGAGATTATGAGTGAGTGCCACCATGGGCAGCCTACTTTGTCCTTTTGAACATTTACTTTGTGGTGACTCAGGAAAGGCAGGCTGCTCCTTCTCATGCCCCAGCTCAAGCTGTGGGCCTTGGAGGAACTCTTACTGAAATGCAAGACTTTTAAAATAAAGGCATTTGTGAATTCCTTTAAGTTTATCCCCCCGACGGGGCTCTTGCTTTCCGTGTCTGTGCGTGCAGCGTCCTGGAGCAGCTGCAGCACATGTGTGCAGTTACACTCGGTGATTAGCTTGCACACTGCTTATAGATGTCACTCCTTCCCTACACTGGACCTGACCTCGTGATCCTCCTGCTGCTCTCCCCCAGGTGCTAGATCACAGGTGTGTACAGCACTAAGCTCAGGGCTAGGGCGTGACGGATGCTGCCAAGTGTTCTCCTACGGCACTGTATCCCCAACTCGAGTTTCACTCTCCAGGTTAAGATGGCGTCTGAGTCGCCTTGGATCCGCTCTGCAGCTCAGAAAGCTCGGCACAGCAAACTCTGAAAGGCAGCTGTTCTCACTCAACCTGTGAGTCGTGACCCTTTGGCAAATCTTTATCCAAAAAAGTAAATTTACAGTTATGAAGTAGTAGCAAAATAATTTTATGGAGGCTGGAGAGATGGCTCAGCAGTTAAGAGCACCAGCGGCTTTTCCAGAGGACTCAGGTTCAAGTCCCTCAATACATGGCAGCTTACAACCTATTCTAGGAAATCCAACACCTTCATATAGACACACATGCAAGCAGAACACCCATGGACATTAAAAATAAAAATAAGTTGGTTTTATTTTTTTGGTTTTTCAAGACAGGTTTTCTCTGTTTCACAGAGCCTTGGCTGTCCTGAACTCTCTTTGTAGACCAGGCTGGCCTGTCTCTGCCTCCCAAGTGCTGCAATTAAAGGCGTGTGCCACCATGCCTGGCTAAATAAAATATTTTTTAAAACAACTTTATGGTTGGGAGTCAGCATAACATGAGAAACTCTATTAAAGGCCTGCAGCATTCGGAAGATCAAACCACTGGTCTAAGGCCTTCGTGCCTGTTGCATTTTTCTTCAAACCAAGTATGTACCTACTAGAGAACCAATTATCAGACACATCTGTGGGCCAGGAAGTGACCTGGTGCCTAGGCTTGAGAACGCGGCAGGTGTCCCTACCTTCGTGCTGCTACGTGGAGGGCTCCGCCTCTTGCTTGTGTTTGGCCATGAGCTGCGCCTCCTTTAGGGACAGGTACACCTCTTCCTGAGGGTCATAGTAGTAGAACTTTCGAATGTAAGAGATCAGAGGTCTGTGGAAAGCAAGGAGACACAAAGTGCACCTCTTACAGGGCGCTTCTCAGGGTATTTGGCTGCTGTTCCCTTTAAGAAACACCTCTTGCTGAACTCTCCTCCCTTCCCCACTCCTTATGGCTGTGACTACTGAACAGCCTTTGCCAACCTGACACAATTCTCACCTTCTCCCTCGGTGCACACTTCTGTCTCCCCCACTCTACTGCACCGCACGCTGCCCAAGGCCTGCACATGAGGCCGACATACAGATCTTCCTCCCTTTTTGCTCATAGCTCTAATGTTAGTGCTAAGACACAAAGAAACGAAGGAACACTGCCTTCAAATATTTTATGTCAGGTTTGACCTCTGGGAACAACTTGCAAGATTCAACGGCTTTTCTGCTCACACCACTTCCCTTCACCCCAGCCCAAGCACAACCCTGGACCCCATTGTACTTAGGCAGTGGGAGATCCGGGATATGATCTATTCGGACAAGCTGCCGGATCCGGAATCTGCAAAGATGCTGGAGGGACTTGACATTGCTGAATCTGGACACTGGATAGAGCAGCTGTACTGGAGTTGGTGGCAGTCCTTCAAGAATGAAAACAAAGGAAAATCCTCAGAGAGAATAGAGCAGCTAACTACAGCTTCTACAGGAACAGAAGTGAGGGGGTGTCGTGGAGCTGTTTTAGAGTTCATGTATGTACCCTGTGCTAAGAGGGCTGTTGACGGCCATCTGTGGAAGCACCACTACCACATTTTACTCCAGGGAGTTTAGTGTCCTCTGATAACCTCTCCAGCAACACTTTGTTTTCATTTTTTTCCATACAGGGCCTTGCTACATAGCATAGGCCATGAAACTCACTAGGTAGAGAAGCTAACTTCAACCTAAAGCAATTCTCCTGCCTCAGCCTCCTGAGTACCGGGACCATAGGTGTGAGCCATCACACTTGAATTCTAGAATCACTCTTAACTGTAGAAAATAGCCCAATGAACAAGGCAGCCAGAGACTGCTTGGGACCAAGGTGCCAAGCCCAAGCCTGAGGCTCTCAGGGACAGACAAGACCCCAAAGCCTCCCTGTTGGTAAGGGGAGAGATCTGTTCAGCAGTGTCCAGCAGTGTCCTGAAGACCAGGTTCGGGCATTCAGAGGTACAATGGTTTGAATAGCCTTTATTACCAGGAAGGGTCATGTGTTAAAAGGTTAGCCATGTCTATGGCAGTGCTGGCACAGAACACGCACGCTATGAAAGGCCCTACAACATTCCAGCTGGCACACAGGAAGAGGGCAGGCAGGAGGTGAAGCTGATGTCAAAGCTGCCACTCCGGCACTTGTCTCTTCAGGCCAGGCCACCTTGGTACTTTTCCTGCCCCCATTACTCTCCTTTCTACCTACTGGAGCATCAAGCTGGATTACAAGAACAAAAATGATGATGATGCTTTTGAAAGAGCAGGCTTAGTGCAACACGATGCTCCCGAGCCTGCGGACTTGTGCCAACCAGGCTCCAAGCAAACATCTCCCCCACCCCCAGGATCAGCAGCAGCTCTGGGCAGGGGAAGTCCAACCCCCAGTCAGTGTCACAGAACAGACACCACCAGGAACAGCAGGGACACCAAAACACATTCAAATGAACCAACAGTGCCCTGGTTTCTATAAGTGAAAGGAAAAAGCTAAAAAGTTACTGAAGGAGGGAATTCTTTTTTCTCCCTTTTTCTGGTTTGTCAAAACAGAGTTTCTCTGTGTAGCCTTGGCTGTCCTGAAACTTGTTCTGTAGACCAGGCTGGACTCAAACTCAGAGATCCACCTGCGTCTTTCTCCTGAGTGCTGGAACTAACTGGTGTGTGCCACCACGCCCAGCTAGGAATTCTTTCCTTAGCCACAGTCATATCCAAAGAAATACTGCAAACACAACTGGTTAGAAAATAAAATCCTATCATTACTGGGGTTTAATTTCAAACAGTTTTAAAATCTTTTTGATTGAAGGCCTGAGAAAAAAATAAAGTGAAGCTTTTAGGTTGCCTCAAAAAGCCATTTTATGGTTGTTGACAACTGACATTCTCCAAAAAGCCAATCAATCACAAAACAACCATTCTGCATGGCAGTCAACAGAAAAGCTTTCGTGTTTACCTTTAGGAACCAACATTTAATTCAAAACCAAGAGATGCTCCTACCTCCATCCCATACATGAAGACACTAAGTGCCTTTGCACTTAGAGAACCTGTTCCAAGCACTGCACTCACTAACAGACAGCCTGCCCTTAGCACTCTCCACCTAAGGAACACAACACAGGGAACCTTAATTCCCTTCTTGGGGGACTCTGAGCACTTGTCACTGGTAAGAGCTACCCATGGCAGCCAGCACTTTATGCATGACCAACCTCTGCTAGACACCTCACTCTTGGCAGACTAAGGTCCCTCCTCTCTCTTTGAAAGCCTTTACTCTTCTTCCCCCATCCAGGTGGCTCATTTTTTAAAAAAGATTTATTATATTAATTATATATATTTAATTATATATTATTATATTATACCTGCAGGACAGAAAAGGGTACCAGATCACATATAGATGCTTGTAAGTCACCATATGGTTGCTGAGAATTGAACTCAGGACCTCTGGAAGAGCAGACAGTGCTCTTAACCTCTGAGCTATCACTCCAGCCCTGGCTATTTTTTTTTTTTTTGTAAGTTTTATCTTTAACTATGTGTTGTGTATGTCTCTATGACCCCCACTCCTAGGAGGCCAGAGCTGGGTGTCAGGTCCCCTGGAGCTGGAGTTTACAGGTATTTGTGAGCCACTGGGAAGAGAAAAACCAGTCCTCTAAAGAGTAACAAACACACTTAACCCCTCTGCCTTCACTCCAGCCCTTTTCTTTTTTTTCTTTTTTTTGGTTTTTTGGTTTTTTGAGACAGGGTTTCTCTGTGTAGCCTTGGCTGTCCTGGACTCACTTCGTAGACTAGGCTGGCCTCGAACTCACAGTGATCCGCCTGCCTCTGCCTCCTGAGTGCTGGGATTAAAGGCGTGCACCACCACCGCCCGGCTCCAGCCCTTTTCTTTAGTTTTGTTGTTGTTGCCTTGTTTTTGAAGTTTATTTAATTTTATTTTATGTGCATTGGTGTGAAGGTATCAGATTCCCTGGAACTGGAATTACAGACAGTTGTGAGCTACCATTTGGGTGCTGGGAATTGAACCTGCGTCCTCTGGACGAGCAGTCACTGCTCTTAACCACTGAGCCATCTCTTTAAGTCCCTTGTTTTTGTTTTCGAGATGAGGTCTCATATAGTCTGGGATGGGCTCCTTCTGCCTCTACCTCCCAAGTCAGGAAGCAATCAAGGGAGGGGGAGGAGGGAGGGAAGGAGGGAAAGGGGGAAGGGGTGGGGGACAAGACAAATGGGAGATCATTAACACAAGAAAGCCCATGTTTTATAAAGCAAAGAGTTTCTTTGGCTTCTGGTTTTAGAAGCTCCAGTCCACGCTTGCCTGGTCCCACCGTTTTTATGCCTTAGTGAGGCAATACAGAGTTAGCAAAGGAACATGCCACAAAAAAACGTATGCATTTCAAAGGATATCATCAAGGAAGTAAAAACACAGCTGGGATCCAGGCATAGTGATGTACTGACTCAGGAAATAGAGGCAGATTTATCTCTTGAGTTGGAGGCCAGCATGTCCATACCCTGACTCAAATCAAAACAAACAAAAAACTTAAAAAGGTAACACAAAATGAGAGGCTGTAGTTGCAGATATGGCAAGAGATTTATACCAAGAATGTACAAAGAACTCTAAAAACTCAACAATAAAAATAATATACTCCAGTTGAAAAATAAAGTGGGGCACTCAGAGTATAGCACAGTGTGGTACAGCACCTGCTTAGCATGTGCAAAGCTTTAGTTAATGCCCAGCAACCCAAAATGAATAAATGAGGTTTACAAAAAATAGAGAAGTGAGATGAGAGTAGAGTGTGCAGCCGTGCTGGTCAGTGTTACCTGTGGACCTGGTCGCCGAGGATTGTCTTGTTGGCATTAGCTGAGGAGGAGAGACCTGTCCCTCCTCTGTGTAAGTACAGAGGAGCTGAGCAGCACAGGCACTTCCTGCTCTGTTCCTGGGCCTCGATGCAATGTGAGCAGCTGCCTCAAGCCTCCCCTAAGCTGACCACATTACTGTGAGCCACAACTCTTTCTCTAGCTGGAGAGAGGGCTCAGCAGTTACAAGCAATGGCTGCTCTTCCATAGGACCAATTCCCAGCACCCACACGGCAGCTCACAACTCCAGTTTCAGGGGATCTTAGGATTCTGCTTCAGTCTGCCTACCTGTGATGTCACTGCCTACCTGTCACTGGGCATGGCTTTGCCCAGTGTATAAAAGGACAAACCACTCGCTCCTCTCTCTTTTCTCTCCCTCCTCTCGTCTTCTGTCTCTCTGAGGTACCCCTCTCCCTTTCTTTCTCTTCCCTCCTCTCTTCCTCTCGTCTTCTGTCTCTCTGGGGTACCGCTCTCCCTTTCTTTCTCTTCCCAAGCTCAATGTAATAAACATCTCCATCTAGTATCTGTTGACTGGCTTTTTTTTTTTTTAGACAGGGTTTCTCTGTGTAGCCTTGGCGATCCTGGACTTGCTTTGTAGACCAGGCTGGCCTCGAACTCACAGAGATCCACCTGCCTCTGCCTCCTGAGTGCTAGGATTAAAGGTGTGCGCTACCATGCCTGGCGCATCTTATTTCTTAATTTTTAAATCATTAAAGATCTGATGTCGGGGGTAGGGGGTGGGGGTGGGGGAGGAGGCTGGAGAGATGGTTCAGCGGTTAAGAGCACCGACTGCTCTTTCAGAAGACCTGAGTTCAATTCTCGGCAACCGCCATGGTGGCTCACAACCATCTATATGTGATCTAACGTGCACTGTATACCTAATAAATAAAAAAATCTTTAAAAAAAAAAGATCTAGCCGGGCGTGGTGGCGCACGCCTTTAATCCCAGCACTCGGGAGGCAGAGGCGGGCGGATCGCTGTGAGTTCGAGGTCAGCCTGGTCTACAAAGGGAGTCCAGGACAGCCAAGGCTACACAGAGAGACCCTGTCTCGAAAAACCAAAAAAAAAAAAAAAAAAAAAAAAAAAAAAAAAAAAAAGATCTGATGTCGGGCTGGAGAGATGGCTCAGTGATTAAGGGCACTGTCTGCTCTTCCGTTGGACCCAGGTTCCATTCCCAGCACCCACATGGCAGCTAATTACTGTCTATAACTCCAGTTTCAAGGTCTATGCACATAAAATAAACTAAAGATTATTAAAAAAAAAAAAAAAGATCTGATGTCGTCTTCTGGCCTCGTCAGCCACTAGGCATACAGGCATACCTGTGGTACACAGACATATGCAGGCAAAACATCCATATACATTGTGCTGGACGTTTTTTTGTCAACCTGACACGAGCTAGAGTAATCTAAGAGGAAGGAAGCTCAAATGAGGAAATTACTCTAAAGACTGGACTGTAGGCAGACCATTTTGGCTGTAGGGTATTTTATCAATTAGTGGCTGATGGGGGTAGGGGAGGACACAAGCCCATTGTGGGTGGTGCCATCCCTGAGCTAGTGGTCCTGGGTCCTATAAGAAAGCAGGCTGAGCAAGCCATAGGGAGCAAGCCAGTAAGCAGCACCCTCCATGGCCTCTGCACTAGCTCCTGCCTCCGGGTTCTCACCTGGTTTGAGCTCCTGCTTTGGCTTCCCTCAGTGAGCTGTGACTCAGGATAGGTAAGCCACATAAACTCTTTGCTCCCCAAAGTTGCTTTTGATCATATTTTGATAATAACCTAACTAAGATGCACATAAACAAACCTTTCAAAGATAAAATAAACACTTCATCCCTTGTTTTTTTGAGACAGGGTTTCTTTGTGTCATCCTGGTTGTCCTGGACTCACTTTGTAGACCAGGTTGGTCTCAAACTCAGAGAGGACTGCCTCTGATTCACTGGGCAGTGCTGTGATTAAAGGCATGCGCCACCATGCCTGGCCTTCGGTTGCTTTTTTATAAGATATTATTATATTTTTTATTTTTTTTTTGAGACAGGTTCTCACTATATAGCCCTTGGCTAGCCTACAAAGCACTTTTAGTTATTTCTGTGTATGTATGTGTGCATGCTTGAGTTTCTGTGTACCACGTGTGCACACACATGCAGAGAACCCCGACTTGGAGCTACACGCAGTTGTGAGCCACCTGATACAAGTGCTAAAAACGAAGTGTGAGCCCTCTAAAAGAGCAGTGCGTACTTTTAAAAAAGGTTTATTCATTTTTATTTCATGTGTATTAGTGTTTTGCCTACATGTATGTAGGTGCGCTGCATGCGTGTCTGGCCTGAGGAGGTCAGGAGGGAGCTAGATCCCTTGAAACTGGAATTGCAGGCAGCTGTGAAGTGCCATCTGCGTGCTGCGAGTGGAACCCAGGTTCTCCGCTAAAGCAAGGACATTTAAACACAAGCCCTGTCTCTGGCTTTCCTTAGGCTGTTTCAGAGCATTTTATCATAGCAACAAGAAAAGAAACTAAGTGAGAAACTGGTACCAGGAACAGGGACACTGAACCTGCTCTGTGGCCGGGATGTGGACGAGTGTTGAACAGTGCACAGGAAAGCTCCAGAGTGCAGGAACCAGAGCTCCACTGGCCTTCTCGTGGGAACTAGGAAGGCAGGAGCACTGAGGAGCAGTGGGCCACTCACCAGGCCCCAGAGGGAACAAGGATCTCCCAGGAGCTGGGCAAGAGGCCACTCATGAACTTAAAATTAGCCAGCAATGTGCCTTCACTCTTTTTATGTCTGAGAGCCCGAGAAACGTGGAAAGCTAATGGAGGAAGTTGTCTGGCACGGGAAGCTGCAATTGTTAAAGAGATCAGCACCATTGAAGAGGCACCTCCTATCAGCACTAGCCTAACAGGAAAGGTCGCCCTCGGGGCCCATCTTGTGAAGCCCTGGGCTAGCTTTAAAGGATAGCCTAAGCTTACAGCACACCAGGACCTAGAAAGCTCCAAGTTTGTAGCTTGTTTGATTCTATAGGAGCTCACAGTTAAGACTTTGGGGCTTTTTTTCTTTTTTTTAAAGAGTTGATGGCTGGGCGGTGGTGACGCACACCTTTAATCTCAGCACTGGAGAGGCAGAGGCAGGTGGATCCCTGTGAGTTCGAAGCCAGGCTAGTCTACAAAGTGAGTCTAAGACAGCCAAGACTACACAGAGAAACCCTTTCTCGAAAAACAAAACAAAACAAGAGTTGGATGAGCAAGGTGGCTGGGTGGGGTAAAAGCACTTGAAGCCAAGCGTGAATTCAACACCCAGAGCCCATACGGTGGAAGGAGAGAGCCAACTCCAGCAAGCTGACCTCTGACCTTTACATGAGCACTATGGCACAGGAACACGTGTGTACACAAGCACAAATAAATAAATGTAATACATCTTTTAATTTAAAAAATGAAATTGGGGGGCTGGAGAGATGGCTCAGTGGTTAAGAGCACTGCCTGCTCTTCCAAAGGACCTGGGTTCAATTCTCAGCACCCACATGGCAGCTCACAACTGTCTGTAACTCCAAGATCTGACACACTCACACCAACGCATATAAATTAAAATTAAATAAAAAATATTTTTAAAAAATGAAATTGGTTGCCAGGTATGGTGGCTCACACCTTTAAACCAAGCACTTAGGAGGCAGAGGCAGACGGATCGCTGTGAGTTTGAGGCCAGCCTGGTCTACAAAGTGAATCCTGGACAGCCAAGTCTACACAGAGAAACCCTGTCTCAAAAAACAAAAAAAAAAAAAAAAGAAAGAAAGAAATTGGTTGGGTGGTGGTGGTGGTGGTGGTGGCGGCGGCGGCAGCAGCAGCAGTGGCGCACGCCTTTAATCCCAGAACTCGGGAGGCAGAGGCAGGCGGATCTCTGTGAGTTCAAGGCCAGCCTGGTCTACAAAGGGAGTCCAGGACAGCCAAGGCTACACAGGGAAACCCTGTCTTGAAAAACCAAGAAAGATTAAATTGTTACAGGCAATGTGGATCTTTAAAGTCAGCTGGAAGGCAGACACTATGCTATGTGTGTTATAATACGGCCCTGAGCCTGTGGGGACAAGAGGTGGAACTGTGATGGTTAGTGCTGTCGTGTGCTTGGTTGTTGGTTTGTTTGTTTTGGTTTTTGGAGACAGGGTTTCTCTGTGTGGCCTTGGTTGTCCTGGACTCTAGTGCTGTCGTTTTATCAATCTATCATCACCTAGAATGGGCATGCCTGTGTAGGACAGTCTTGATTATTTTCTGTTTGTTTTGTTTTTTGACACAGGGTTTCTCTGTATAGCCCTGCCCAGTCTTGATTATTTTAACTAAGGCAGAAAGACCCCTTCAGGTAAACATTTATACAAATAAAATATATAAATCCAGAGCCAGGCATGGTAGCACACGCCTTTAATCCTAGCACTTGGGAAACAGAGGCAGGAGGGTCACTATGAGTTTGAGGCCAGCTTGATCTAGGACAGCCAAGGCTACACAGAGAAACACTGTCTTGAAAAACTAAAAATAAATAAATAAGTAAATAAATCTAAAGGGGCGGGGGAAAGCAACCAAAAACATTTAAAAATTAAAGATTTAAAAGTTCGCCTTGGTGGTGCAAGCCTTTAACCACAGCATTGGGGGCGGGGTGGTGCAGAGGGTAGCAAATCTCTGTGAGTTTGAGAGGCCAGCCAGGCCTAGTGAGTTCTAAGACAGCCAGGGCTATAGACAGACCATCACTCAAAAGGAGAGAAAGATTTAAAAAACATCAAATTTGGAAAAAGGGGTATGACTAAACTTTAGTGTATAGGGATAAACATTTTTGTGTTTTGTTTTGGTTTGTTTGTTTGGTTTTTTTTTTTTTTTTTTTTTTTTGGTTTTTTGAGGGGATAGGCATTTCAATATCCAATTATTGGTAATAGAAAAATGAAAACCACACACTTATGCGAGCACTGGGGAGCTGAACAGTCAAGGGCTGCATGACATTGCCTAGAAAAAGAAAGAGCAACAGAAGAAAGTCTCAACTATCAATGGAAACCAGGAGGCTTGTGCGGTGGCTGGCGGTGTTCAAGTTCTGCCTGCGTGGTTTTCACCTTATGCCTAGAAGAGGCACGGCTGCCTCTTCTCCACCAACTGTCCAAACTGGACCAGTCAAACCTTTAGATTCAATAATGATTTTACAGGAAGTTCAGAGCCCCATACTGCTACCATGGGGTTATACTAGGTAAACTCCAGACAGAATGATATTTTATTTAAAAGTATTCTTGAGTTAGGGTCTCATCCTAGAGTATACATTGATATGTTTAAAATCTTGTCCCAGCAAGGTATAGCAGCTTCAGCCAGGCAGTGGCGGCGCCCGCCTTTGATCCCAGCACTCGGGAGGCAGAGGCAGACGGATCATCTCTGTAAATTCGAGGCCAATCTGGTCTATAAAGTGAGTTGAGAACAAGCCAGGACTACAAGAGAAACCCTGTCTCCAAAAACCAAAAAAGAAAAAAAAAAGGCATAACAACTTTCACCTATTAAAAAAAATATGGTAGAGCAGCTTTCACCTATGATTCCAGTGCTTAGGAGGTGAAGGCAAGGGAACTGCACAAGTTCAGGACTAATCTGGGCTACACACTGAGTGCTGAGATGAGAAGTTCACCTTCAGCTTGGCAGTGTACGTGAAGCCAGCCTGGGACACATGAGACACCGCCTCCCAAAGCAAATGCGGATACACAGAGAAAGAGCCGAGAGTGCGATTGCACTGCAGAGCTTGCTCAGCGTGCTCAAGACCCTGGCTTCAGTCCACATGCTTCATGTGGGGATCACAAATATGCCCACGCCGCCCAGTTTATGTTGTGTGGAGGCTGAGCTGGGGCTTCACGCATGCTAGACAAACATTCTACCAAACGGGCTAATGCCCAGTCCCCTTATCTATAACTTTACTAGAGGAATCCATTAGCTACCTTTAGGGTAGCCTAAGAATTAAGAGATATGCAACAGTCACTCAATAACACTGTAGCAAATACTCCGCCCCGTGCACAGTGTTAGAAATCTTAGCTGCAATTTCTGATGATAAAGTACACTTGTGGGATAAAAAGAGCTGTACTGGTGGAGCCCAAGAGTCCACCAAGTCTCTCGCAGAGATGCTCCAGAGTCCTGATGAGCGTTGCCTCGCTCATCAACAAGCAGAGCGCATCACCCTGTTTCTGCAATCACGTCTTTGCCTTCCTATACCATCCCTTCCTTAAGTCTATGTGCTCCTGGAGGGCGTCACCTGGCTTACTTTTATACTGGGTTACAAATAAATGTTTGTTAAATAAATATCCATCATATCCACAAATGTTTAAAATTGCTAAGCAGAGTCAATCCTATGAAGAATTCTAACATTTTCCTTCAACTAAGACAAGCAAGCGCATGAGTCCCCCAACGGTGCTGGCAGCGTGGCAGCGAATACCAAATGAAGTGAGAATTAATACAGTTCACACCCTGTCTTGCCTTATTTAAATCACCAACATTACACAAACATCACTGTCACCTGGCCCAATCCTGTTCCTGATGTTCTGCCCGAGGCTCCCCAACAACTCCTACATTTTAGAGCAATTTCTTGGCACCCGCTTAGGAAGCTAATTTGATTCAAAGTGAAAGCAGGAAGTTCTCACTTTAAGTTGTTTGTATCCTACAAATTCCTCACATCAAATGCTAAGAACCAAGCTCCTCTACACGGCTCCCTCACCTCCTCTGAGACCAGACAGAGATACCTTCTAGCATGGGCTGGCTGTATGGCCACACTGGTGAAGCCACAGCGGGCGTCTCTATAAACTACAACTGTGCCCAGCATCGGGGACCTACTTACCACTGCCTGTCTGGTGAGCCCACTCGCACACCCCTGTCCCTGAGGAAAGGACTGTTCACACTGCTCTGTTTCACAAGTAAGAGTTACGAAGCCTTAGCAGTGACAAGGAGCCGTTCTCACTGTCAAATGTTACAAGGTGCATGGGCATCAGAGATGGAGCAGTTTTCTTACTCATGGGCTCAGAGAAGCAGACACCACTCTTCAGAACATTGTAGGATCAATGTACAGGAGCTGGGATTAGTCAATGAACTCTGCAGGACAAAGTTTCAGCTGTGGTTTTGTTTAGGGGCTGGAACATTATGGTAGGATACTAGATCATATCCAAGTTGGGTTTAATAATTAATATAACTAGCAGGTGACTGAGGCAAAAGGACCATATATTTGAGACCAGCTTGGGCTACATCAAAAGTTCAAGACCAGCTGAAATACACAGTAAGGTCCTGTCTCACAAAAGTTACAATAATAATTACTGTAACTACAGATTTACCTGGGACCCTGGATCTCAAGAAGTAGAGGAACTTCCCATTTTTGGAGTGCATGATGGCTCTCTTAATGAACTCTACCACAGACTGACAGCGATCCTCAAACTTGGGATGGCACCATAAGCTGAAGGTTCCTGAAAGGAAATGTTAAAGAGTAAATTTACAAACTTTTTTGGTAGGGTATGGTAATACATTCTTGTCACCCTAGCACCCAGGAGTCTAAGGCAGGAAGATTTAAGCTAGAGGACAGACTGAAGTACGTAGCAAAACTCTAAAAAACAAACAAACAAACAAACAAACAAACCAGGGCTAGAGAGATGGCTCAAAGGTTCAGAGCACTGGCTGTTCTTCCAAATATCCTGAGTTCAATTCCCAGCAACCACATGATAGCTCCCAACCATCTATACTGGGATCTGATGCCCTCTTCAGACCTGCTGGCTCACATGCAGATAGAATACTGTATAAATAATAAAAAAAAACTTAAAAAAACAAAACAACAAAATTTTTTGTTTGTTTTGTTGTTTTTTGGGACAAGGCTTCTCTGTGTAGGCCTGGCTGCCCTGGAACTCTCTCTATAGACATGGTTGGCCTCGAACTCACAGAAATCCACCTGCCTCTGCCCCCTAGTCCTGAGAGTAAAGGTGTGCACCAACACTGTCTGGCTGAACATTTTAATGGTTTTAATAACTCATTCTATTTTTTTAAAAAAGATTTATTTATTTATTTATTTATTTATTTATTTATTTATTATGTATACAATGTTGTGCCATGCATGTGTGCCTGCACTCCAGAAGAGGGTACCTGACCTCATTACAGATGGTTGGGAGCCATCATGTGGTGGCTGGGAATTGAACTTAGGACCTCTGGAAGAGCAGTCAGTACTCTTAACTGCTGAGCCATCTCTCTAGCCCAATAACTAAACTCTTAAAAATTAAATTTAATGGTACACAGAGAAATCATCTTGAAAAAAACAACAAAATACATTTTAAACAACTTTTTAAAAAAATTCACTTTGCGGCTGGGCACGGTGGCACACACCTTTAATCCCAGCACTCGGGAGGCAGAGGCAGGCAGATCACTGTGAGTTTGAGGGCAGCCTGGTCTACAAAGTGAGTGTAGGACAGCCAAGGCTACACAAAGAAACCGTGTCTCAAAAACCCAAAATAAATACATAAATAATAAAAATAAAAATAAAAATAAACTTAAAAAATAAGTTCACTTTGCTGGGGATGATGGCACACACCTTTAGCCCTCACACTCTGAATGCAGAAGCAGGTGGATCTCTGAGTTCGAGGCCAGCCTGGTCTATAGAGTCCCAGGACAGCCAGGGCTACACAGAGAAATCCTGTCTTGAAAAACCAAAAACCAAACCAAACAACAACAAAACCTCAAAAATCTTAAGATAAAAAAATAGAGGGCCAGCAAGATGGCTCAGTGTGTAAAAGCACTTGCCACCAAAGATAACAACCTGAGTTCTCAGCTGAGAACCAGCACAGCAGGAGGAAAACACTGACTCCCTCAGGTTGCCCAATCTACCATACACATGTGGTAGCATACACACAGGCTTGCACACAATCAGCCACAAAATGCATAAATTAAAAAGAATTGTTAAAAATTACATTTAGAAAAAGTATAAAAGACTTTCTCTTCCATATGTATTACTACTCCTTAAATGTCTTACTTCGCATATTTAGGTTTATAAATGCTAAATACATTGGTCATATAATGAAGACACACACATGCTATAAAGGATGTGAGAGCAAGGACTATAGTAAAAGTGTGCGTGAGCTCAGATCTCCTCAGCCTTCAAGTGTGCACACGACTCACTCTTCAAGTGTGCACACTACTCACTCTTCAAGTATCCCTTCTTGTGTAATAGGCACGGAGAAAGCAAACTAGGTCTTTCCTTCTGAAGCCTCTAAAACCCCATGCCCACAACAGTGCGAAGTTTCTACCTCACACTCCAGAGTCACAAAGGGAAAGGGGAATCTAACTCCTATGACTTAATACTAGGTTCCAAAGGGAGGCAGAGGCAGGTGGATTTCTATGAGTTCCAGAGCAGCCTGGTCTACAAAGTGAGTCCAGGACAGCCAGGGATACACAGAGAAACCCTGTCTCAAAAAACCAAGCTAAACCAAACAGACAAACAAGCAAACAAAACCCCCAAAACCCAAAGCTAGGTTCCAAAAGACTTAACCACAGAAAGAGCACAGTTTGGGGTCACTAACCCTCCAGGGAACTGCAGACTCAAGTCCCTGCAGCGCTCTTACATATCACTGAAAAGGAAGCAGGCATGTCCCACTGCCAACAGGCACAGGCACAGGCACAGGCACAAAGCTGCCTTCTACTAAAAACCCCATTTATTTAAGAAGAAAGGGCCTTTAAACAGACAGTCACTGCAGAAGTACTTCGGAGAGCTCGTCCTCCTCACCTCCCGTGAACCTAACGCTCAAGAAGCATTCCTCTACCATTCTCAGTATTAACAGTTGCCTGGGGCCGGGTGTGGTGGGGCACGCCTTTAATCCCAGCACTCAGGAGGCAGAGGCAGGCGGATCGATGTGAGTTCGAGGCCAGCCTGGTCTACAAAGTGAGTCCAGGACAGCCAAGGCTACACAGAGAGACTCTGTCTCGAAAAACCAAAAAAAAAAAAAAAAAAAAAACAGTTGCCTCACTCTGAACTGCTTCATTTTGTATTGGTTTATCTGTGATTCTGCTCTTTTGGAACAGCAGAAAAACAGGCAGCAATGACTTCCTACCACACCCCACTCCCAACAGTTACCTAACCCATACCTTCTTTAGTTTTTAAAGCCCTATTTGTATTTTTTATTTATGTTTGCGTGTGTGTTCCATGTATGTACGGGTACCCATGGAGGCAAAGGAAGGCACCACATTCCCTAGAACTAGAGATACAGACAGTTGTGAGCCTCCTGACAGGATGTTGCGAACTGAACTCTGGGAGAGCAGCAAGTAAGTGTTCACGACCACTGAGCCATCTTTCCTAAGCTAATTCATGGCGTCTTTTTTTGTTGTTTTGTTTTGGTTTTTGGTTTTTTTTGTTGTTGTTGTTTTGTTTTTTTTTTTTTTAACTTTATTATATATACAGTGTTCCACCTGCAGGCCAGAAGAGGGAGCCAGAGCTCATTATAGATGGTTGTGAGCCACCATGTGGTTGCTAGGAATTGAACTCAGGACCTTTGGAAGAGCAGCTAGCGCTCTTAACCTCTGAGCCATTTCTCTAGCCCTGGTTTTTGGTTTTTAAAGACAAGGTTTCTCTATAGCCCTGGCTGCCTGGACCTCACTCTATAGAGCAGACCTCAAACTCAGAGAGACCCATCTGCCTCTGCCTAAGTGCTAGGATTAAAGATGGGTACCACCACAGCCCAGCTATTATTAGTTTTCAGTTTTTATTTATCTTTATTTTATGTACATTGATATTCTGCCTGCATGTTATCTGTGCAAGGGTGTCAGATGCCCCAGAATTAGAGTTACGAAAAGTTGGGGGCTGCCATGTGGTTGCTGGGAATTGAACCAAGGTCCTTTAGAAGAGCAGCCAGTGCTCTTAACTACTGAGCAATCTCTCCAACTCCTCTTACCACAAGCTTTTTTTTTTTAATTATTTAGAACATACAATTTTACTATTTATTAAAGACAAAAACATTTGCATGCTAAGATGAATATGTCTGTTATTTTTATAAAAAGAATTAAATCCTGGACTGGTCATGATAGAGCACACCTTTAATTCCAGCACTCGAGAGGCAGAGGCAGGCATCAGATCTCTTGAGTTCTAGGCCAGCCTGGTCTATGTAGTACGTTCCAGGACAGCCAGGGCTATGTGGAGAGATTCTGTCTCAAAAAAAAAGAAACAAAACCAAAAACAAACAAACAAACAAAAAATTTCAAACCAACCAAACAAAAAGAATTAAGTCTTGGCTGAATGTTTGCTACTGCAGGATTTGGAACACCAACATTTTTTCAGAGTTGACAGATATTTAAAACTGAATGTTGCCAGGCGTGGTGGCGCACACCTTTAATCCCAGCACTCGGGAGGCAGAGGCAGGCGGATCGCTGTGAGTTCAAGACCAGCCTGGTCTACAAAGTGAGTCCAGGACAGCCAAGGCTACACAGAGAAACTCTGTCTCAAAAAACTAAAACAGAACAGAATAGAACAACAACAACAAAACAAACAACAACAACAACAAAAAAAAACCCCTGAATGTTGTGGCGTCTGCCTACAATCCTAGCACTTAGAAAGCAGGAGTTCAAGTCCAGTCTTGCACGCCCGCGGCAAGATGGGAGGCAGGAATAAGACAGTCTTTAGACGCTCAGGCCAACTATGCTGATGTATGCTACACTAGTGAGCAGGACAGTCTCAAGGGAAAGTGTACAGGCTGACGTTCAAGATGTTCAAGGTGTCCCCAACTTCACAGGCGCCCTGTAGCATGTACATTCCTGCACTTACCCCTCCCCCCACCCCAGTGAGCTGTGGGGATGTGGGGATGTGGAGATGTGGGGCCGCTTCCGGCTGTGTGCAGCAGCTGACCATGATTTGCCTCGTGCTCTAGCAGAAGCATAGTTTTGCCAGCTGCAGATAATTTCTGCAACTGTGTGACATTTGGAATTCAGGGAACTTTTCAGAGGGTATATAAATGCTAGAGCCCCATAGACATGGTCAGTGGTTGTTAGTCATTCAGGGGGGTTGGTTGCAGCTTGTTAGTAGTCATGTTCAAAAAAGAAACAAAGGGAAAGAAATTAGATTCGGGGATCGCTATCTCTTTCTCTCCCAGCTAGTGACAGGGGGTGAGATGGGGGAGGGGGAGTGATAAAGGGTGGGGAAAAGAAGAACTCACAGAGTAGCAAAGAGCAGCTTCTCTCTCTCTCTCTCTCTCTCTCTCTCTCTCTCTCTCTCTCTCACACACACACACACACACACACACACACACACACACACACACACACACAGCAGACAGGCTGGAAGCTGGCTTAGAGGTTAAGAGCAGTCACTACCTTTGCAGGTTTGGTGGCTACCGTTCATATCCCGCAGCAGCTCCAGGACACCTAATGCCCTCTTCAGGTGGTGCATACACATACACTCAGCCCACACACATAAAATAAAAATGATGAAATAAAAATTTAAAAGGAGGGCAGGGGACTAGCTCAGCAAAGGTAGGAGAAAAGGCGATGCTGGAGAAAGGCGTCCTTCCGGACGGTGCCTCTTACCTCTATAGTGCTCCATTCTGGTGTGGTGGGTGATACCCTGTGATCGAAAGCTGAGGCTCAGGATGTAACGAGGATCAGAGCTGTCTCGTACCAGGAAAGAACCATCTGGCTTCCCTTTCAGCTTCATCTCTGCATCTTCCCAATTCATAGGCCCCCAGTACCAACCACACTATAAAAGGTAGGAAATAGTAAGGTAGCTAACAGAGAAATGCCAACATCCTGGGCACAATCTGTCTTACAGCAGAGATGTCCCCCTTTCTCTAAACTATCTGAGAAGGCAAAAGCCACTAACTCTTGTGCCAACCACAGCAGTGAACGCCGGTCTCCTTACACTTTTGAGTCCCCCAAAGACTACATTTCATTACCAACGGTCCTTTCAGGACCAGAAGGAACTGGGTCAGTTTACCTAGCAAACCACCTTAGACTATTCCAAATATTTCTCTACAATCCTCCTCCATTGTGTCTAACTTTTTCCCACTCAAATTCAGCCTTCTTACATTTCCTATGGAATGAACAATAGCCTACTGTCTAGCCACTGTGAATACGGAAGCAAAAAACACCTCTTCCTCTAAAAGTATAAGGACAGTTCAGGCATGGAACTCAGGTGTGGGAGGAAAGCTGAGCTGCCAACCCTCAGGCACCCCACCTTCTCCAGCTCTCGAAGACTGGCTGCAAAGCTGCTTGCGTCCGGCCGGTAGAGGGGGCACTGGAGGTGCTGCGAGGGCTGGCTGTGCAGAGGCTCTGAGGCTCTGATGGGAGCAACTCGGGGAAATGCATCTGCAGGGCAAGAGTGGAGACCACTTGTTTACCTACACTGTTCCTACCCACAGGCCGACTCCCCGCACCACACCCCTCCCCCCCCCCAAAAAAGAGATGCTAACTGAAGAGGGCAAGGCATTAGAAGCTAAGCTGGAGCGAGAGGGTGAAGCCAAAGCAGTGGGAAAGAGCTGAATGGGCTGGAACAAAAAGCTGTGTGGGCTCGTGTAAGCTGTGAAGGATGGTGGGGCGGTAGGGAGCCGCTCACTAACCTGACTAAGGTGACTACTTCAGGGGCTTCACCAGCCTAGAGCGAGTCCAACTTCTCCCACCTCGAAGTGAAGTGCCGGTAAAGCAGCCTTGGAAATAGTGACTCGCTTACTTGCCCAGGGAGAGTAAAGACTTTGCCAGGCAAGCAGAAAAGAATGCTGATTTCATTCATTTTAGTCCTTGGGTACCGGAGGCTGGCAAAGCAGGTATGGGCTACTAAATGCTTGGTACTTATTTACAAGGCTGCAGTAAATACCAAAAGCTTAGAGGAAAAAAAAACAAACAAAAAAACAACCAAACCACAGAATTTGATAATCAGCAACATACTAACCCTCTTCCCTGAGCTGAACTTAAGGCAGTTTCTTAAGTGAAATCACTGAGAAGCTGCAAAACAGCCCCAGAAGAAGGGACCAAAAACCCCAGTCTTTCATCTCTAAGAAAAATAAGA
Organism: Acomys minous; assembly: GCF_964271855.1. Taxonomy (NCBI): domain Eukaryota; kingdom Metazoa; phylum Chordata; class Mammalia; order Rodentia; family Muridae; genus Acomys; species Acomys minous. The sequence goes on along the minus strand of NC_140493.1, from coordinate 89,699,060 downwards.
TTTACTTCCATAAAGGAACAGGTTAGAGAAAAAAATTTTCAGACTCATTTTCAAGGTCTAGTCCAGCCAAGGAATAAAATTGAGGCTTTCTTCTAAGTTTTAATTTCCATAAATAGACTTCTCCCGTCCTTCCACTCTTAGAAGTCTTGCCTCTGAGCTAAGCTAACCTGGGGCGTGGGGTGGAGGAGGCGGAGGTAGGGGGAAAGACTGCAAGGAAGACCCCATCGGAGCCACAAGGACAGATGTAGGCAGCGTCCCACTGATATCATCTAGAAGAGAGAAGAAAAGCAAGAGGTTCAGCATCAGGAGCATACAGCAGCGAGGTGAGGGCAGAGGAGGCCAGGATCTCAGGCTGCTCTCCCGCCCCGGAGGCCAGGCTTGAGGACATCTTTATGCATGGCGGGCAAGTCCTCCTAACCAGCTTTGCTCTGCTTAGAAAGCAGGAGAATGAGGGTCTTCCTAAAGCAGCCCAGCAGCGACAGACTGAGGGCAAGGGAATGTGCAGCTAGCCAACATGGACAGTAACTATTGCTGCGTGCGGATGAAATGCCCGCCCACCCAAGTGCCTACAGAGATGACAGGGGTGTGCAGAAAGGGTCGGGAAGTAATTGGGTCATCAATAGAAACCCAGACACGTCTCTGGCTCCTGACAAAAAGAACAAGTCCCTAGAGCCCACCCTCCCTCTGGGTAAGATGGCAAAAGGGCAGGTCGGAAACTATACCTAGGAGGCTGAGGCTTCTTCTTGGAGGAGGAGGGGGAGTTGGAGGGTGTGGAGAGGTCAGGCCCCGCTGAGAAATGTCCACGTCCACAAGCGACACTGTCTCACCTGAGGGATTCATATAACAAGCATGTTACAGAAGCACCATGCCCAAAGCTGAGGCCAAAAGGAAAGGGGAACGCAGGGCAAGCAAGGGAGGCCAGAGGGCCGAGGGTCCCAAAGCTCAGAGTCTGATCTCTCCAGGCTGGAACTACCCTCAACACTAACTGGCTTAAAATCCAGTTGTTGCCGGGCGTGGTGGCACACACCTTAATCCCAGTGCTCAGGAGGCAGAGACAGGCAGTTCTCTGTGAGCTCCAGGCCAGACTGGTCTACAGAGTGAGTTCCAGGACAGCCAAGGCTACACAGAAACTGTCTTAAAAAAAAAAAAAAAAAAAAAAAAAAAGAAAGCCGGGCGTGGTGGTGCACGCCTCTAATCCCAGCACTCGGGAGGCAGAGGCAGGCGGATCGCTGTGAGTTCGAGGCCAGCCTGGTCTACAAAGCGAGTCCAGGACAGCCAAGGTTAACACAGAGAAACCCTGTCTCGAAAAACCAAAAAAAAAAAAAAAAGAAGACTCTCCAGTCCTCCTCAGGTTAGTGAGCTGGCTTGGAGGTTACAAGACCTGCTACTCTTGAGCAGACCCACATTTGTTTTCATACACCAACATGGTGGCTCATAACCACCCTAACTCCAGCTCCAGGACACTCAGCGCAGCCACCTGGCCTCTGTAGGCACCAGAAACACAGAGTATACACAAATAGGCAAATCAACTCATATACATAAAGTTTAAAAAGGACGAGGGGTGGCAGGATGGGTCAGTAGGTAAAGGGACTTGCCAACAAACCTGACAATCTGAATTCAATCCCTAAGCTCTGCACAGTGGAAGAAAAGAACTGACTTTTTTTATTTTTAGTTTTTCGAAACAGGGTTTCTCTGTGTAGTGGCTGTCCTGAACTCACTTTGCAGACCAGGCTGGTCTCGAACTCACAGAGATCTGCCTCCCTCTGCCCCCCAAATGCTGGGATTACAGTACAGGCGTGCGCCACCATGCCCTGCGTTAAGAACTGATTCTTGATCATTGTCCTCTGACCTCCACAAGCATGATGTGGCACACAATCAATAAATAAGAAGTAAATAAAAAATAATAAAATATTAAAAATTTTTAAATGTTTTCATCCGATCATTCATGGCTGGAGAGATGGCTCAGGGGTTAAGAGCACTGGCTGCTCTTGCAGAGGACCACGATTTGCTCCCCAGCTCCCATACAGCAGCTCACGTCCATCTGTAATTCCAGTTCTGCGGTATCTGACACCCTCGTGTAGGCTCTACAGACACCAGCTACAGAAGAGGATCACAGAGACATACATGTAGACAAAATACACACATAAAATAAAAATTCTATCACCCCTTTACTACACGAGGGGCCAGATTTCCTCAGGAGAAAAGCATTAGCTTGGCCTGACCGTGAGAAAGCTATGCAATGCTATTTGGGCCGCTGACTTCCCTTGAATAAGGGCTCTAACTCTGAAAAGAAATCTTTTTTATCAAATAAAACCATACCATTTGTCTTTGCACACTAACATGCTAACGTGGAGCAAGCAAGTAGTTTTCTATATGCCATATGGACACGACAAAAGCAAGAGCCAGAAAACTAACAACTGGGTAAGGAGCAGTGAGACGGCTCAGCATACAGAGTGCTCGCCTCTAAACCTGAAGACCTCAGGTCAACGCCTACAAACTGTTTCCGGCTTCCCAAATATGTGCATGCACACACAGTCAATGTTTAAAAAAGGAAGAACTTCAGGGTAGCAGGGCACCCAACACTCAGTGGTCAGAGGCAGGAGTTCAAGGCCAGCCTCTGCTCCTCATTGGGTGTTTGGGGCACCAGTGAAAGTTCTAGGACACTGGCCATGGATTGACAACTGTCAGCCTCACTACTGTGAACAGTGCAATAGGCACAGGCACGTCTCGGTCAGGAAAGTCTAGGATGTCATTTAAAAGTGCTAAGGCTCGGTCTTAACCCAAAAGTACAAATGTGCATGTCCCCATTAACTAGAAAAGTATGTAGCCAATAAGATAAGCAAGTCTGTGTACGGAGACCTACCACAGCACATGTCTACATGACGTCATTTGTTCTAACAACTCACTAGAACCTATGCAGTGGGGGGACCCACTGACCTGGAAATGCCCATTCTAAATCAATTCTTCTAATCACCTTTAAAGGGGCCATAATATCCAAAGAAGTTAGAGACTGGCATTTTAAATTTAGTTAATTACATTTTTGAGATAGGGTCTCTCACCACCTAGCGCTGATTGGCCTGAATCCCTACATAAACCACACCAGCCTTGAAGTTTGCAATCCTTCCTCCCAAGTGGTGGAATTACAGGAGTTGATCACTACACCCAACCAAAGACTATTTTTTAAAGGGCTTCTTAGTCACAACCAAGTAGGGCAGCTGGCTTCTCAGACTTGAGACAACGTGAAAAAGACCTTTTTACAGCTTCTGCTCAACCAGGAGCTTTTACCCATGACTGACAGACAGAAGGTCTCTCTCCGAAACGTTTCCCATAATATGAGATGGCATGGGAGTAACCCGCTACCAAGAGGACACTCAACAGCCTTCTCACTTTAGCAACTGTGTTCCCTGCTGCAAGAGGACAGACTTAAAATAGACACAATGAAGAACACCAACAGCTGCAAGAACTCCACCCCCTAAAACAGTAAGACAAGAGCTCACATAATCCCATTTGCCGTAAGTCTTTAGACCAGACCAGCCACTCATGGGTAATCTATGGACTTCCTTGGAAGCTGGGACAGGAATTAGGACTTCAAGGAAATCTTTTATGCATCACAAGCTTATATTTTTTAAATTCTTGCCTTTAATTTATATATAATAGCACTAAACTGTGCAACTTCTAAGGCTACCCAATTCCATGAAGCAGCCTTCATCTTCAAGGTAAAGCACCTGAAATCAAGAACACACTCCGCAGCCGGGCGTGGTGGCGCACGCCTGTAATCCCAGCACTCGGGAGGCAGAGGCAGGCAGATCGTTGTGAGTTCGAGGCCAGCCTGGTCTACAAAGTGAGTCCAGGACAGCCAAGGCTAACACAGAGAGACCTTGTCTCAAAAAATAAAACAAACAAACAAACAAACAAACAAACAAAAAAGAACACACTCCGCATGCCATCCCAACCCAGGGGGCATGGGATGAAGGAAATTACTGCAGACAGCCGGGGAGGTGCATGGAGCTCCCCCAGCAATCATTTCCTGAAAGGGCTCAGAACATTCCCAATGTCAGTTGTCAGAACAGAGAAGGAAAGGCATGATCCTTACCTGTGAACAAGGGGCTGAAGGAGACCGGAGAAAAGGCACTTTGAGTTCTTGTCAACCTGGGTTTCCTAGGGAGCAAGAAAGCACACAGAGAATAAAGGGGGAAGTGAGCACATATGCACTTAAATCACTAGCACACTGGATTCCAGATGTCCTGAAGCACAAAGCAAACCCTTTATTACAGACATGTTGGCAACACTTCTGTAATAAAGCCTAAAATTTAAAGGAGAATGAAATAATTAAGGCAATTCCTTAAATAGATTTGGCTACTGAATCCAGCCTCCAAAGCGATAGCAATCCTTTGGATCCTAACATGCCCAGCACATTAAACACCTTGAGGGGGTAATTACTAAGTCTATTTCACAAGGAACAAAGTTGGATGCAGACTTGATTTTCATCTGAAAGCCATGCCAAAGGCTTTAGGCCTAAGCAGCTGCCAGCTTGGAGCAATAGCTTCCCTATGGGCCTGACTCTAAGACAAGGTTCCAAACGGAGCCAGGGCACCAGGGAGCACACCCCAGACTCAAAAGAACACTAAAAAATCCACCTTCACCCATGACCACTTCTCTGCCCATGGCCCTGGGATGTGAGCCAAGGCCATGGCTAACAGGTGGGCAGCTCTGCCTGGCACCAAGTGTACCCTCCCCTCCCTGAGTCACACAGCTCTGCCTTTGTGTTCTCCAGAAGCCACCTTCCATTTACACACCAAGGTGACAATTCAGCAAACAATGAAAAACAAAAGATGCCAACACAGACTTTGCAGCTGAAATGCATTAAACTTAAAACATCTTTTTTTTCTTGTTTGTTTGGTTTGGTTTTTCAAGATGGGGTTTCTCTGTGTAGCCACAGCTGCCCTGGAATCCACTCTGTAGACCAGGCTGGCCTCGAGTTCACAGACAGCAGCCTGCCTCTGCCTCCCGAGTGCTGAGATTAAAGGTACGAGCCACCACTGCCTGGCTTAAAACATCTTTTCATTCACCTCAAGATGACAAAGATTTTACTGAGGGGGTAGAAACAAGCGATGTGCTCACAAAGGGCAAGAAGTCGGTTGTGATGACTACATAAATTTGTCAGAAATCAGCCAGGCTAGGCATGGTGGTGTAGACCTTTAATGTCAGTATTCAGGAGGCAGAGACAAGCCAGCTTGGCCTACATAGTGAGTTCCAGAATAGCCAAAGGTAAGGACTACATAACAGGGAGGCACCCCCCACCCCATGCAAGAAAAGAAAGAAAAATCATCTGGCCATGAAGACATACACCTTTTTAATACCAACCACCTGAAGGGAGTTCCAGGCTAGCCTGGTCTATATGGTGAGTTCTAGGCTAGTTAAAGCTACATAGTCAGAAACTGTCTGAAATAAAGTGTCTCACACACACACCCCAAAATCAATACAACTGGACACCTAAAAAAGGTGAATTTTGTAGCATAAAATTTATACCCCAGCTGTGTGTGGTGGCACACGCCTTTAACACCAGCACTCAGGAGGCAAAGGCAGGTAGATGATCTCTGTGAGTTCAAGGCCAGCCTAGTCTACAAATTGAGTTCCAAGACAGGCAGGGTTCTGTTACACTGAGAAACTTTGTCTTGAAAACCCAAACCAAAAAAGCAAAAAACACAAAAACAAACAAACAAACAACAACAACAAAAACCAGGCAAGCAAATAAGCCAAACTTATAGTCCAATAAACCAGACTTTTTAAAGAGTCTTATCTGCAGCTGGAGAGCTGGAAAGGCCCTGAGTTGCATTTCCAGCACCTGCACTGACTAGGCTGTAGGGGTTTATGGCCTCAGCACCCACACACCAGTGTGCCTATGTTCACACACACAAACATATACATATTTTTAAAAATATTTAAAACCCCATCCCACAATTGACTGACTCTAGACATTATAATTACAGTTACATAATGTATGACTCCAGATATCACAGCTGGCTCACCTTCCAGAAATACTGTGATCCAAAGGAATAAATGAAAGTAAACTCTTTTTAACTCTCAGCTGAACCAACAGAGTAAGAAAGCACACAGGAAGCTGGGTGGTGGTGCACGCCTCTAATCCCAGCACTGGGGAGGCAGAAGCAGGAGGCTCTCCGAGTTTGAGGCCAGCCTGGTCTACAGAGTGAGTTCTCAGACAGCCAGAGCTACAAAGAGAAACCTGTCTTTAAAAAAAAAAAAAAAAAAAGGAGAAGAAAGGAAGAAAGAAAGAAAAGAAAACACACGGAGAATAAGGGGAGAAGCGAACACACATGTCTAAAACTCTGGCTTTCAAATGTCCTAAAACACAAAGCAAACCCTTTATTACAGAAGAAAAAAAATCTGAAATGAAATCCTATTTAAAACCATTTGTATTCACAGGTGTGGTGGTGCACTCCTTTATTTCTAGCACTTGGGAAACTGAAAGTGGGGGAGGGGCTCTAAGCTCCAGGACAGCCAGGGCTACACAGAGTAAGTCTGCCTTGAAAAACAAAAACAACAAACCCAAAAACAAAACAAAACAAAGTATTTGCTTTCAGGACCCATGGTACAGCCTAGTTAGTAAAATGCCACCAATCACGCACAACGCCCTGAAGTCAACCCCTGCACCAGCCCCCACACAAAGCAAAAACATGTGGGGGGGTTAGGGGTTTTTGTTGTTTTGTTTTGTTCTTTAATGTGTATTTGGGGGCTGGAGAGATGGCTTAGCAGCTAAGAGCACTGCCCACTCTTTCAGAGGACCTGGATTCAATTCCTAACACCCACATGACAGCTCACTGTAATTGGAGTCTGTAGCTCCAGTTCCAGGGGATCCAACACCCTCACACAGACATGCAGGCAGGCAAAATACCAATGCATATAAAAATTTAAAAAATTTTTAAATTTTTAAATTTTTAAATTTTTAATGTGTTTTTATTTATAGGCATGTGTATGCTTGTCTGTCACACGTATGTGGGGTGTCCACTGAGGCAAGAGATGGGACCCCTGGAATCAGAAGAGTCCTAGGCTCCTGCGAGCTACTCTGGACACTAGGAGCAGAACTCAGGTGCTTTGGAAGAACAGCAAGCGCTCTTAACCCTTGAGCCATCTCTCTCCAGCCTCAAAACAAAAGCTGTGTTTGTGCTTTGTTTTTGTTTTGTTTGAAACAGAATCTCGCGTAGTCTAGGCTGGCCCCTGCCTCGCTAAGGAGCTGAGGATGAGCTTGAACTCTCTCTGCTGTCTCTCAAGTGCTGGGACCACAGGTGCACGACAAGATGCCCACCTTTGCATTCTTGTTTAACTTTTTGGATTTTTTGCTTGCTTGCTTGCTTGCTTGTTTTTTGTGTTTTTTGAGACAGGGTTTCTCTGTGTAGTCCTGGCTGTTCTGAACTCACTTTGTAGACCAGGCTGGCCTCAAACTCACAGAGATCTGCCTGCTTCTGCCAAGTGCTGGAATTAAAGGCTTGGGCCACCACACCAGCTTTCAATTTTTATTAAAAATTTTAAAGATTTATTTATTTATTATTTATACAGTATTCTGCCCGAGTGTGTGCCTGCACACCAGACAAGAGCACCAGATCTCATTGTAGATACTTGTGAGCCACCACGTGGCTGCTGGGAATTGAACTCAGGACCTTTAGAAAAACAGCCAGTGCTCTTAACCTCTGAGCCATCTTTCCAGCCCCAATTTTTATTAATTTTAATTATGTGTCTGTGTGTTTGTTTGCACACGTAAGTACAGGTGTCATCAAAGGCCAGAGGTGTCAGATTCTCTGGAGCTGGAGTTACAGGTGGTCCTGCGCTGCCTCACATGGGTACTGGGAAATGATCTCAGGTCCTCTGTGAGAGCAGCATGTGCTCTTAAGTGCTGAGCCATCTCTCTCCCACTCCTGCTTTTGTCTTAATGTAAAACCTGAGCTTCTCAAAATGCAAACAGAATTTCAAAAGCAGACAATGAAAACTTTGGTCTTCATTCTCAGCTTCCCGGATGTGGTGCTGCATACTTATTCCCAGCACGTGGGAAAAGAAGCAGGACCGTCACAAGTTCAAGTTCAAGTTCAAAGCTACATAACAAGACCATAACTCAAAAAACAAAGCAAACAAAAAAAGACACACACCTTTAGTCTCAGCAGCACTTGGGAGGCAGAGGCAGATCTCTGTGAGTGCAAGCGAGCCTGATCTATATAGTTGAGTTCCAGGCCATCAAGGGCTACATACACCCAGTGTCAAAGAAAGAGATGAAATACAGGCGGCTTCCTTCTGAGAGGTCTGACAACCCACACTTGAATATATCCACAGCCCACACTGGGGACATGGCTACAAAAAAACAAGATACCACCACACATGGTATCCATTTATAAAAGTTGCTCATGCCTACAGCTTAGTGCCAACAGCCCAAAGGCCTAGAGTGGAAAGTTAATCCCACTGGACATGAACTTAGAAGCTGAGGAGCATCTAGGCTGACTTTTATTTGATAACTGTGGGTACAACATTAAACTCAGCAAGTAGAAACCCAAAGCACTGGCCTTTCAAAAGGTTCACACCTCAGCCATTTGGCAGTTTGCCTCTTTTCACAGGAAACTGCATCACTCTGCCATCTGCCCATGCTAGGGACGAGTCTCTCCAGCGCCAAGCTCTGAAGAACAGCAGTACCCAAGTGCACACGTCTTGCGGGGGCCTTCTCACTTCAGCTCATCTTCTCCCCCACCCCCGACATTTTGAAGAAAATCATAGTTTCTAGGATCTAGAAAAAGAAACCATCTGAATTTAAACCCAGGCAGAGCCATCTGATAGTGCTGTATGGTTCCTCCTGGCAGAGATGGGCGCTTCAGGGCTGGAAGCTAAAGGTAAAGGGTCTGAGAGGCTGAAATGACAGTAGGTGTGCAGCATTCTGTAGGGAGACGCTGCCTAACTGAAAACCCATTTCCTATCCCAAGACCCTGTGAGGATTCTAAGGTCTACCATTCATGAAAAGGTCAATCTAGATGACTTTAAAAAAAAAAAAAAGGCAAGGAAATAATTTAACATAAAATTGAGGATGGCAGCCAGGCGTGGTGGCGCACACCTTTAATCCCAGCACTTGGGAGGCAGAGGCAGGAGGATCACTGTGAGTTTGAGGCCAGCCTGGTCTACAAAGCGAGTCTAGGACAGCCAAGGCTACACAGAGAGACCCTGTCTCGAAAAAACAAAAAATAAAATAAAACTGAGGATGGCTGGGGGAGGACAGACCACGAGGAAAGCAACACTTGAGTGTAGGTAAAGTATGGATATACCGAGCCTACTTACTAAGCCTACCGATGAGTAGCTGCTTATGCGTTTAGTGCACACATTTCCTGTATCCCCTTTTAGATATAGTAAACATCTGGGATGATAAAAGCCCAATTCTCAGCTGATAGGACGGTTTTTGTGACTTTTTCTTTTTGGCACAGGGCTCTCTGCACCTGAGAAGCAGCTGAGGATGACCCTCCTGCTTCCATCTCCTCAGTGCTGGGTTACAAGCACGCCTGGTTTATGCAGTCAATGCTGGGGATTAAAGTCAAGCTAAGCTCCATACAGCCCAGGCCTCCAAAGAAACATATTCTCCAATGCTGGGACCCCAACCCAGGGCTCTGAGCATACCAGACAAGCAGGCTACCAACTGAGCTGCCTCCCCAGCCCAGGTAAGCACCCTAACTAACCCTCCATACCATATCCATGGGTTATTGATACCTTCCCACATCACCTCGAAAAACACTGCAGGACTAAATTACAGTACTTTAACTTTGCCAGTGAGCCACTTGCATCTTAGAACAGACTCACTGGAGAGGCAGGCTAAGGATTTAGTAGGTCATGACTCAAGTGACCTCAGACAGAAGGCTTCAGGCAAAGGTCTTTTGGGGTGACTGCTATCCTTTGAGTCAAGTATGTCATGGCCTGAGATGTAGGCAAGAGAACACCCCTGTCCACTTTCACTCTGCAAATTATCTGCATTGCAACAGATTAATGAGATAAAAGGAATTAGAAGTGTTACTCTAGGCAGGGCGTGGTGGAGCACGCCTTTAATCCCAGCACTCGGGAGGCAGAGGCAGGTGAATCTGGTCTACAAAGACAGTTCCAGGACAGCCAGGGCTAGCACACAAGAAACTCTGTCTCCAAAAAGGAAAAATAAAATAAAATAAAATTTAAAAAAGCGCTAGACTAAACAGGACAACAGCACATAGATGTAACCATTGGCCAGTTTTCAAAATCCTTGGAACGCATAATATAAACAATGAACCGCAATATCTACCACTCTTGTCCATAAATCCCTTTATTGTTGAAACCTTCGTGTATCCTTGCTAAAGCACCTTTCAAACTAGGATGCTCACATACTAGCCTGTGTGCCTCCAAGACACCTCTGCCCCTCTAAGGCACCCAGTGCCAAGCCAGGCAGCCTGTGCCATTTCCAACACGTCACAAGGCAGTGTCTGTTCATGTGCTAGCTACAAGCACAAAAACCATGTGTTCATTTTTACTTCCAATACACAGACATCTGTGCAGCAAGGTCATATCCAAAACTCTGTCGTAAACCAACTAGAAAACCGATGGAGGGAACTTCTAGGGAAAAACCAGGGGCAGAGCCTGACAATGTTGAAAACCTCAGGAATGATGTTGTCAAGGAGAATATTAACTGCACAAGACTCCACTAGACAGACAAAAGTCTTAAAAGCCAGGGAACTTGTTCTGAGAGAGCTGACAGCCACAAGCAGTTTGTAAAAAGATAATTTAAAAGGCCAACAAAATATGAAACAAAAACCCAAACACAGCTCACACACCACAGTATCACCTTGCTTTCGGCATATCATGTTATGACTCAAAAAGGCCCCTTTGAGCCTGGCTGATATGGTGGCTTTAGCATGCCTGTGATTTGAGCACGTGGGAGTTGGAAGTGAGAGGATCAGCTCATGGCCAGCCTTGAGCAAACACACAGTAAATTTGAAGCCATCCTGGGCTATCCAAGACCAGGCACATCTGTAATCCCAGAGCTCCAGGAAGCTGAGGCAGGAAGGTGATTGGCCAGTGCAGACTGCATCTTAAAAGGACAACAAGGGGGATGGGGAGGTGGAGAAAAGGGGCCGGAGCGATGGCTCAGCTCTTTCCTGCTATTCCTCCAGGGGAGCTGAGTGTGGTTCCCAGCACCCAAGCTGTGCAGCTCACAACTTTTCGTAACACCAGATCTATGGGATCCAATGCCCTCTTCTGACCTTATCAGGCACAATTTTTATGTGCACATACATACAGACATACACATTTTTTTAAAATCCTTTTTAATAAAACCAAAAGTAAGAAAAAAAAAAAAAACAGCAGCAAAATACACCCCTCCCCCTGGCTCTCAAGACCCAAAAAAACAGTAACTTTCTGCTCTCAGCCAAGTCTACCCATGACAGCAGGGCCCCAAACTCATGCCAAAGAACCTCTCCGATGCAGAATTGCACCGTTCCCCCAACAAATCAAACATCACTGTAGAACTGCTCTCCATCTCAGCATCTCACAACCATGAAGACTGCCAGGGACAACTCATCTGTTTAACTCAGTACGCAAACCCCTGAGGACAGTGCTGCTCCCGACCAGGTGAGTATTATGTGATGATTCTAACAGGGCAGATAAATGCCTTTTTTCACCAAATCTGAAGACAATCAACTCAACACATGTGAAACAGACAAGGGAACTCCACTAGCTTTCCTGAAATAGCAAAGTTCTATATTATACCAAGGCCCACAGGCATGAAGCCCAGCTCTCTGAATTCTGACATATGTGTGATATAAGGCCTAGCCCAGCTCCTAAAGAACAGAAATCTGATTAGTTGGCAGGCTTAATCTTACTTTAAAGAGCTCTCAAAGCTAACTCACTCTTTTTTTTTTTTTTTAAATAGAAAAAAAAATTTTTTGGAGACAGGGTCTCGAATGTAGCTGTGGCTGGCCCGGAATTCATTATGTAGACCAGGCTGGCCTCCAACTCAGAGATCTGCCTGCCTCTGCCTCCCGAGTGCTGGGATTAAAGGTGTGCCCAGCAACGTTTATTTATGTTTAAGAAGTTTGGGGTGGGTGCAGATATGTGGGGGTCAGAGGACAACTTGTGAGAGGCATTTCTCTCCTTCCAGCACGTGGATCCCAGACTGGTTCAAACTCAAGCCATCATGAGGCTCGGCACAGACACCTCCATCCGGTGAGCTGTCCTGCTGACCCTCATACTCTTTTTGCTTCTACAGATTTAGGATTTTTACATATGTGTGTGCATGTATGTGCAGGCATGTGTACATGTGCCTGCTAAGATCAGAAGAGGACCTTGCATCCCCTGAAGGTAGAGTTACAGGAGGAGCTGCCCAACCTGGGGACATGGGAACCAAACTCCGAGCTTCTGCAAGATCAGCAAGAGCTCTCAACTTCTAAGCCGTCTCTCCAATCCCGCCTATACTTAGACTCTCAGGACGTGTACATCTGGGCAGGTCCACTTAAGCAAATCCAAAGCATGTGAAAGGAAGCTGAGTTGTTCACCAATGCAGACTGCTGAGCCTTATAAAAGCGATTGTTAGGAAATACTTTGCCACCGAAAGCGATAGCTGTGGGAAACGTGTAGATGGGAAAGTTAGATGTTGAGAAGAGCAAAGAGAAATATGCCTAGAGGTTACCATAAACGCCCCAAATTACATGGCAAAGGCAGCGGAGGCCCATAATTAACTGAAACCCACATGGCTCCGGAAGCCTCAGAACTGGCAAAGACAGACCTTCTCAGTGCTTCGGGTCCCACCATTTCAAACAAGACGACGAGTGAAAACTCCAAGCCACTGCTCTTCCTAACAAGGGAGGACTCGCTTAGGAGACACAGATCCACAGGCATCACAACTACCCTGGCCAGACTTAGCAAGGTTCTCACAGCCTCAAGGCTGCCAGCAAGACTGGCACATGCTAAGTGCAGAAAAGATAGCAAGCAACACCAAAGCTTAGCACAGGGGAAAGTACCAATTCAATCTACTACTTCTCTTCCAAAAAGCACAAAATATTCCATGCAGTGTTCACATCCCCTGTAAGGACATGAACAGGACAGTTCATAGCTGTCCCATTTCACGGATGAAAAGGGCTGGATGAAGAGGACAGATCTGCCCTCCGTCCCACAGCTAATGCTGAGCTTGCTGATTCTTACACAACATGATGCCTCCAAATAGCAGTCAAGTCAACCAAACGTTTACACACAAATACCTAGCTCTTCTCCAATTCATCAGAAAAAGCTCTTAGACGCAAACAACGTCTTTCTCCAGTGCCCTGAACTAAGCTTCTTTGCAGAGGTGCAGCCTAATTTGCTCTGCAGCAGACATCGGTGTTGTGCTTGGTGTGAGGGTTGGTGACAGCAGCCAATGGCCATTAAATTCTGCTTCCAAAGGCAAAACACCGTACCATGCTATACGCCTTTTCCACTTCCTAATCTATTAGACCTAGCAGCTAATTTCACGCCACACCTCATACTTGGTGTCTCGGGAATCTTAGACGAAGTCCTGGTCAATGTGGAACAAAGACAAGACAAACCACAAAAAAACCATCAATCCACCCTGTGCCATCCCCCTCAGCTTCAATCCTGCCCTCCACCCACAGCTGAGGCAAATTTCATCCATACTGGTAAGTGGAGCATCAAATACAGAACCTACTACTGGAGAGAAAAATGTGGTTTCAGCAGTCACACACTTTTCAAGACCTGAGCCCTCAGCAGTTCACAAAAAATAAAAAATAAAAAATAAAAAAGTAAAAAATAAAATAACATGGGTCCTACCTAAAGGGACAACATACTGGGGCAAACAACCAGGGATCTGGGTTTGGTCCATGGCATCCATTGGCAACAAAGCCAAATTGAGCCCACACCTTTATCTTGGAGTATTCAAGTTTCCTTGAGAAACCCACATCCAAGAATGAATGGTTTTGAATCCAGGATCAACTAGGGAGCTTTAAAAATTCAACACCTCCACCCCACCCCCAGATTCTAGTATTCAGCAAAGTTATCAATCCCTCTGCTTTTTGGCCTTGGTTTGTCACTGTCAGTATGTTTCAAGAATCCATCACATAAACTACACCAAGACAAATTCCAGCCAGGCATGGTGGCAACAGGCCTATAGTCCTGACACTTGGGAGGCTGACTCAGGACTCAGGGGGATGAGAGAGAGGAAGATCAAGAGATCTAGACCAGTCTGGGCTACATAGTGAATTCAATGCCTGATCAACATAATAAAACCTTGTCTAAAAACAAAACAAAACAAAAGCCACAAATTCAAGTCTAAGGCAAATTCAGAACTACAATTCACAGATATATCACAAGGTAAATCTCATTCAGGGATACAAAAGCTGGCAGCTTTATATAAACTGACACAGCAGAGCTATGTCCTAATGCCAAAAGTCCAGCCACTTTTTAGAAATTCAGGGGTGGGGGGAACCTCTACATCTAAGTTTGGAATTGTCATTAACTAGCCTAGATGTCAACGTGTATACCTCACCAGGAATTCTCAGGTCTGTGTGAAAGAGAGAGCAAGCCTAAAGCTAATCTCAGAATGTGGTCAGCACACAGGCTTTACATGGCAAATATCTAAAAACAGCCAGGAAAATACTATGAATAGAGATGTCCGGCTAATTGCTGGCCAAACTCCTCAGGCCATTTGCAGGCATGTACATGTGAAGTGGATGGGGGCAGGTGCGCTGCGAGAATAAGCAAGATGGTCAAAATAACAGGCAGGTGCTTGACACAGCTTGTTGGCCCCAAGGCCATACAGATGCAGCAACCTCCCAGCATTGTTAGTAATGACAGACATGGGGGGGGGGGCCTGGCTTAAAAAGTGGGACCGGTACAGAGATAGAGGGTGAGGACTTCAAATCATCCCCAGCAAGAGACGCTAACCCACTGAGAAGTGTCACCGAGTGTGAACTCTCCAAGAGTGAAAGCTGTTTCCACAATTAGCTCTGATCTAATGGGAGATGTCACCACCTTTAGTCCCAAGTGTCTGCCTCCTCCAGAAGTCCACAGCTTGAGAACTGACAGTATCGTGTTAGCAGTAGGGGAAAAGAAATGGAAGTTTGTCGCCTGCCCGCCCCCCCAAGCCAATCAATCTCACCTCCCCGAATCCAGCTCCCGGCCCGCAGAGCCTCCCATGTCCGTTAGGCTCGCAGCTGAAGCTGCCAGATCTCCAGAAGGCCTCTTGCCGGTCCCATCCCCACCGCCTGAGCCACCGTTGCAGCTCTTCGTGCGAAACAGTCGACTGAGGCGGATTTTGAAGGAGCCTTTCCGAGAAGGGCCCGCGAGGGGCCTGAGGGGCCCGGGAGGCGGCGGCGGTGGGGGAGGTTGCTGCTGTTGCTGCTGCAGCTGCTGTTGCTGCTGGGGCTCCCCTCGGCTCAGACGCCCTGGAGGGACCAAGTCCTGCAGCGGGAAGGGCACCGGGGGTAGTTCGGGGCCCGGGGGCTGCAACAGAAGCCGGCCGCCCCCTCCTCCTCCTCCACGGCCCGGGCTGCTGAGCTCCTCTTCGGAGCAGCTGTTAGTCTCCAGGCTCTCGGCCTCCGATTCCAAGCCTTCCAGGACCAGCAGCGCGTCGCTCGTTTCCGTGGGGTCCTCCCCGGCCTGCTGAGCGGCAGCAGGCGGCGGGGGCTGAGGCGGCGGCGGCTGCGGGGGGCACGGGCACGGGCAGCAGCCTCCGCCGGCAGTCTTGATGCCCGGCCCCGCCGGCTGCCCGAGCCCCAGAGCCGCCAGCTGCGCCTCTAGTCCAGCCACCGGACCCCAGGTCCGCTCGAGCGTCAAGCCCGACGGGAGGGCCTTGGGATCCAGCGCACAGCGGTGCCGGGGACACAGCAGTTCCGAGGGTCCCGGCTCCGGGGCCGCCTCCGCGTCCTCCTCCTCCGGCGGCCGCCCCACGTTGCGGAACACCATCAGCTGCGGCGGCCGGGCGCCCCGCGGGCCGGGCCGAGCGAGGAAGGGTGGCGGCGGCGATGGGCCATGGCCCGGGGGCGGCGGCGGCGGCGGCGGCGGGCCTGGCTCGGGGGCCGCCTCTCCATAGCCGAGGAGGCGGCTCAGGACCCGGTACGAAGCGGCCGCCGCCGCCGCCTCGCCATCCCGGAGCTCGGCCCCCTGCATCGGGGTGAGGGAGGGAGGGCGGGCGGCTGGGAGCCGGGCTGGGTGGGGACTAGGCCGGGCCCCGCCGGAGCCCCGCCCGCCGCTGCCCCCGGAGCGACAGCGCTAACGGCCGCCGCGGCCTCTGCCTCATAGAGGGGGCGGGGGGAACGGGGGGGGAGTGCGCGGAGCCCAAGGCGAGCCCAGGCAGCGCGCCGCCGCCGAGGACCACCCCCAAGACGTCACTTCCTGGATAGGTCCCGCCCCCTGCCCTAAGGTGCGCAGCGTCTGCCTCCGTTACGCCTGACGCTGTCTCGGCCCTGCTCGCTATTGGCCGGTAGCTGGTTCTGTGGCCTCCTTGGTCTCCAGCACCGACCCCTGCGTTTTCACTTCCCGGGCGCTCGGGCCCTATCCACTCCTCTGTTTAGAGCGGAGCAGGCATTGGGACCCGGGTCTGGACCTGGGAGCCCCGGGCACCGTCTGTGGGTCTTGTCCTATCCATGCTGCTTGGGGTGTGTGGCCTTGGCCAAGTCATTTCATTAAATCTGAGTCCTCGAGCTGGGTGGTGGTGGCACACGCCTTTAATCCCAGCACTCGGGAGGCAGAGGCAGGTGGATCGCTGTGAGTTCGAGGCCAGCCTGGTCTACAAAGTGAGTCCAGGACAGCCAAGGCTACACAGAGAAACCCTGTCTCGAAAAACTTAAAAAAAAAAAAATTCTGAGTCCTCTTTCCTGGAATCCAATGAATTCTGGAATGACGACGTGGAAAGGTGTTCTAGACCCAGCGGCGTGGGCATGCTGTGCCTTGTTAAAGCAACTGGTTCTTTAGGGAAAGAAAAGGTGTGTATATAGTTACATCACGTTATCATGAATTCCACTGGTATCAAGGATGTGGTACACAATCTCCAAGAAATAAAAATATATGATAGCCGGGACTGGAGAGATGGCTCAGAGGTTAAGAGCACTGTCTGCTCTTCCAGAGGTCCTGAGTTCAATTCCCAGCAACCACATGGTGGCTCACCACCGTCTATAATGAGATCTGGTGTTCTCTTCTGACTTGCAGGCAGGATATTGTATACATAATAAATAAGTCTTTTTTTAAAAAATACGATGGCCAATTCTGATTGCCAAATGCGTACTTCCACTTATTGTCATAGTGTGTGTGTGTGTGTGTGTGTGTGTGTGTCATGTTGAGGATAGAATCCAAGATGTGGCACATGCTAAGCATGAATTCAACCCCCCGGCTTCAGTCTCCCAGCCCTTTCCAGACTGGTGACAAGTGACCAAAAAAGTGTAATTGTCACTTTTATATATAAATTTGTTGTAACTTATTCACATATTACATCCCTATTGTTATCCCCTCGCTCTTATCTTCCCGTTCCCATCCCCCCTCCCTCTACTGCCCTAGTCCCCTCCCCTAGACCTCTGACAGAGGGGACCCTCCTACCCCACTGTCTGGCCGCAGCCTATCAGGTCTCATCAGGATAAGCCTGCATCCCCTTTCCCTGTGTGCCCGCAAAGCCGTCCTGCCAAGGAGCAGTGACCAAATCGTGAGCACCAGAGTGCGTGTTAGAGGTTCAGTGGCAGCCGTCCCCACACACACACACTTGGAGAATCAGCCGTCTATCTGCTACATCCGAACAGGGCATCTAGGTTCTCTGCATGCATTGTCCTTGGTTGATGCATCAGTTTACGCAGGCCACCTGGGTCCAGATCTGCCAGCCTTGATGGTCTCCATGGAGAGATCCTGACTCCCAGGCCTTCCATCCCCTCCCCCAACTCTCCCGTACAACTCTCAGCGTTCTGCCCGGTGTCCAGAATTCCAGTATCTGTCCCAATCCCCCACCCCACCCCGGGTGGGGTCTCTCAAAGCACATCTATGTTGGGCTAATATCCACTTATAAGTGAATCTATACCATGCGTGTCTTTCTGGGTCTGGGTTAGCTCGTTCAGGATGATTGTTTCTAGTTCCGTCCATTTGCCTGCAAATTTTCAAGATTTTTAGGCAGCTGAGTGATATTCCACTGTGTAAGTGTATCACATTTACATCTTTACCCATTCTTCGGTTGAGGGACATCTAGGTTGTTTCTAGATTCTGGCTATTACATATAAAGCTGCTACGAACATAGCTGAGCTAAAGTCCGTGTTGTATGGTGGAGCGTCTTTCAGTTATATGCTGCCACAAGACTTTTTACCGGTATTTTCCTCTGTTGATGCAAGAGGACAGTGAAGGAAAGAAAAAAAAAAAAGACAAACCTGATCAAATTGTCAATAACGGAGATAACTTTGCTGGATCGGGACAGTTTTCAACCACTGGAAGTTTCTTCAGCTTTTCATGTTAGTCCTAATGCAACACCTACTGATCAACAGGAGGTGTAAATCAGAATCACTCATAGCCGCCATCACTTAAAGATGTATGTGTATATGTATGTGTACATGTATGAACATGTGTGCAGGTGCCCAGAAAGGGCATCAGATCCCCTACAGCTGTAATTATTAGCTGTTGTGAGTCACTGGACACGGGTGCTGGGAACTGAATTCTGCTCCTCCGCAAGAGCAGAACGTGCTATTAACCACTGAGCTATCTGTCCAGCCTCCTCCATCATTTTTAAACTCAAGGTGAGGGCTGGAGAGATGGCTCAGAGGTTAAGGGACTGACTGCTCTTCCAAAGGTCATGAGTTCAATTCCCAGCAACCACATATTGGCTCACAACCATCTATAATGAGATCTGTACACACAATAAATAAATAAATTAAAAAATAAATAAATAAAGTCAAGGTGAATAGCAAACAACCAATCAAGCACTGGTTTGCAGCACTTGCTCGGTAGCTAATATCCACCCGACCTTACTAAATTCAGGGAGACATGAGTTCAATGTACCAGTCTTTATGTGGTTCCGTCACATGCAGTGAGAGCTTAAATGATCCCAGGAGCATAGGTAAAGTTATGAGTTTGGATCCACCAGGCTGGCTCAATGGGTTAAGGCACTTGTCGCCTAAGCCTGAGTTCTGTCCGTGTGACTCACACGGTGGAAAAGGGAACCATCTCCTGAAAATCATCCTCTAGCTTCCACGTATGTACCATGACACATTAGACACACACCACACGAAATAAATAAGTAAATGTAATAAAAAGTTACAAGTTTTGAGAATGTAGTACATTTGTTTTTGGGGGGTGTTCTTTTTGGGGGGTATTTTTAATGTATAAGTTTATATATGTATATATGCATGTAACAGACATGTATACATATGTATGTATATGTATATATGTCATACATATAACACACATCTATGCATATGTATATATGTTGCTGGGGATTGAACCCAGGGCCTTCTGCATGCCAGGCAAGCACTCTACCATTATGCTGTATCTCTATTGCTATAAATTTATATAATTTAATTTTGAATAGTAACTGGTTTTGGTTTTGGTTTGTTTCTTTTTTTTTTTAAGATTTATTGATTTATTTATTATGTATACAATGTTCTGCCTGCTTGTACCCCTGCCGGCCAGAAGAGGGCACCAGATCACATTATAGATGGTTGTCAGCCACCATGTGGTTACTGGGAATTGAACTCAGGACCTTTGGAAGAACAGCCAGTGCTCTTAACCTCTGAGCCATCTTTCCAGCCCTTTCTTAAATGTATTTTGGGTGTTTTTCTTTCATGCATGTATTGTCTGTGCGCCACATGCTTGCCTGGTGTCCTCAGAATCCAGAAAAGCGTGTCAGACTTCTGGGACTAGAGTTACAGACTTGTGCCTGGAATAGAACACAGGTCCTCTGGGAACCCAACCAGCACTCTTGACCACTGAGCCATCTCTCCAGCCCAGTGGCTATGTTTAAAAGCACTTGATCTTTCTTTGTTTTTTAAGACAGGGTTTCTCTGTCTGTCAAGCTGGCCTCACAGAGATTCACCTACCTCTGCCTCCTGAATGCTGGCGTTAAAGGCGTGTGCCAACACTGCCCCGCAACAGCACTTGATCTTAGTCAGAAGACTAAGACTCTATTATGTCTAACAACTAACTGGCATACAAAATCCCAGAAATGATAGCAACTGAATTTCAGAAGCGGGCATAAATCTGCCTTCTAACACCACTGGACTCCACTTCTACCAATGAAAAAGGAAGGCACGCATTGTAGCCTTGCTTACTTGGCAAGGGATGTCAGAGACATGATGACAAGTTGTAAAGGCTTTGCTTGACAAAGTTCCAAAGATCTCTGGCTGATCACCACTGCCCTTAAATATTATCTGTATCTATGGTCCAGGTCTAATTTTGCCTAAAAAGTCCTTTGAAATCTGCCTTTTCTCCTAAAACTGCCTTTCTATTTTTCACTTTGAGTTTAGCCCTAATGAAATTTACAGGGCTGGAGAGATGGCTCAGCTGTTAAGAGCACTGGCTGCTCATCCAGAGGTCCTGAGTTCAATTCCCAGCACCCCCATGGTGGCTCACAACCATCTGTTATGAGATCTTGTGCCCTCTTCTGGAGAGTAAGCACACATGACAATGGAACATTGTATACATAATAAATAATTCTTAGAAAAAGAAAAAGAATAAGAAAGAAAGAAAGGAAGGAAGGAAGAAAGAAATTTACACTGGAAGACTTTTCCCCACAGAGAAAGTTGAAAGAAGGCATCTGGCCAAAGGCTTGAGACAATGAGAGAGTTTTGGCTCTGACTATCATGAGCAACCAGGCAGAAACTTCTTGAAAAGAAAGTTAGGAGCGTGGTGGTGCATGTCTGTAATCCCAGCACTCGGGAAGCAGAGGCAGATGGATCGCTGTGAGTTCGAGGCCAGCCTGGTCTACAAAGCAAGTCCAGGACGCCCAGGGCTACACAGAGAGACCCTGTCTCGAAAAAAAAAAGTTAGGACTTTAACATAACAGTACCCGGTTAGATATTGTTAGCTGTAGAAAAGTAAAAGTTGTTCTTATAGTAAATCAAAAGTTTCTTTAGAACCTGCTTTGAGAGCAATAGAAGGTGAACTTGGAACACCCTGCTTTACAGATGTTTTACAATGGAGGACCCCTTGGCAGTTAGCCTAGGCTTGGATAAAGATGGATAGCACACCTGTAGGTCTGGGATAGGAAGTAAGTCGAGTTTTTTCTGTGTTAAGACTGTTTAGTTTCAAGCCATGTTGCATCATGTAAACACAATGGCTTAAAGCCCAGGGAAATTTATGATCAAACTTTTCCCAGTATTGTTTAAGAAATAATAATCAAGCTGGATGTGGTA
Organism: Acomys minous; assembly: GCF_964271855.1. Classification (NCBI taxonomy): domain Eukaryota; kingdom Metazoa; phylum Chordata; class Mammalia; order Rodentia; family Muridae; genus Acomys; species Acomys minous. Next base: position 89,677,695 of record NC_140493.1, on the reverse strand, counting down.
GCACACACCTTTAATCCCAGCACTCAGGAGTCAGAGGCAGGCAGATCGCTGTGAGTTCAAGGCCAGCTTGTTCTACAAAGAGAGTTCCAGGACAGCCAGGGTTATTACACAAAGAAACCCTGTCTCAAAAAGCCAAAAAAGAAAAAGAAATAATAATCAGGTCATGCTGACCATTGCTTGGAAGTTGATTGATTTTTACTATATGCTTTATTGAAGATTATACAGAACTGTTTGTAATTTTTGTTAGATTGTTTTCTTGCTCTGTTGATTTTTAAATGCTCTATTGATTGTACAAGATGAAAAAAATTATGATGTAATCTGTAATAAAAAAATTGAGCTTTACTTTAAATAAAGTACTGGGGTTGGAAGCTGGGAGTGGTGGCACACGCGCGTGTGTGCGTGTGCATGTGTGTGTGTGTGTCTGTCTGTCTGTCTGTCTGTCTGTCTGTCTGTCTGTCTATCTGTCTGTCTGTGTGTGTATTCTCCATCATATACCACTTTTGCTGTTGACAAGGTTTCTCTGTGTAGCTCTGGCCGTCCTGGAATGTACTCTGAAGACCAGGCTGGCCTCGAACTCAGAGATGTGTCTGTGCGGGGGATTAAAGGTGTGCGTGTGCCACCACGCCACCAACACTGAGCTCATGCACCCATTTTTTTTTTTTAGACAGTTTCACAAATGTAAAGACTTGAGTTTATATCCCCAGCACAGTATAAAAGCCAGGCAGAGCAGGCCTAGGAGTAGAGAGATCCCTGGAGCTCACTGACCAGCCCACTTATCCAAATGGATGTGCTCTGGGCTCAGTGAGGAGCAGGCAGGCACCTTGCCGACTGAGCCATGTTCCCAGCCCAGTGGGGCCATTTCAAGATAGGAGCTTACTCACAGCCTGTAAAGATTATAAAGATTTATTTACATATATATTCTAGGGCTTTGTCTGCATGCGTGTACACCTGCATACCAAAAGACTGCATCAAATCCCATTACAGATGGTTGTGAGCCACCATGTGGTTGCATGGGAATTGAACTCAGGACCTCTGCAAGAACAGCCAGTGCTCTTAACCGCTGAGCCACTCCTCCAGCGCCACAGCCTGCAAGTGTAATTAGGATAGAGAGAGCGCTCCTTAAGGAGATATCTAGGGCCCTGATGGTCTACCGGCTGCCATATCGCTCACACTGCCCACCAAGCTGTATCTTGTCTCTCCGGTGCAGTTCAGTTCTACTAACACTCCCGTTCCCAACACCATCTGTTATTTACCACACCCTTTTATCTTTTTTCTTTTTCTTTTTCTTTTATTTTCTTGGTTTTTCAAGACAGGGTCTCTCTATGTTTAGCCTTGGCTGTCCTGGAGTTGCTTTGTAGACCAGGCTGGCCTCCAACTCACAGCCATCCGCCTGTCTCTGCCTCCTGAGTGCTGGCATTAAAGGCGTGGTGACACGAATCTTTAATCCAGCGCTGGGGAGGCAGAGGCAGGTGGATCTCTGTGAGTTCAAAGCCAGCCGGCAGTCTACAAAGTGAGTCCTGGACAACTAGGGCTGTTACGAAAAACCATAAAACAAACAAACAAACAAACCAGCCATCAAACACATTTTAAAAGTTTTTTTTTCCCCCTAAAATATCAGGGTGTGGTAGTGCACACCTTTAATACCAGCATTTGGGAGGCAGAGGCAGGTAGATTTCTGTCAGTTCGAAGCCAGCCTGGACAGTTCCAGGACAGCCAGAGCTACAGCCAGAGACCAAACCAAACAAAACAAAACTAGTAATAATAAAATAAGTCTTTTTTAAAAAAAAATCTGCCTCCCAGCCAGGCGTGATAACATAACACATGTCTTTAATCTCAACACTCAGGGAGGCAGAAGCAGCTGGTTCTCTGTGAGTACAAGGCTAGCCTAGTCTACAGAGTGAATTCCAGGACAGCCAGGGCTACACAGAGAAATCCAGTCCTAAAAAACCAAAAAAAATAAAATAAAATAAAATAAAATCTGCCTCCCCTCGGGAAATGTAAATTCTGGAAGGCTTCGTTTGTTCTCTGTCCCGCATGGACTTGCTAGTGTTAGAATCTGTCTGACATGGAGTAGACCCTCGATTACAGAAATACAGAATTGTTGTGCAACCTTAAGCCTCATGAAAGACCCCTAATTTGCATCCACCTCTAATCCTGCACGAAAGGATTAGCAGTCATTCTTGTAAATGAAGAAACAAACCGACCATTCATCTATGGTCAATCCATTAAAAAAGATGCAGTGGAATTTAAAACTAACCGTCTTGTTGCAAAGATTTTCTTCTCTATCCTTGCTCCCCTTAGCTACTTCTGCCTTCTAGAAGGGAAGGGAATAAAAGAAAAGAGTGAGAAAGAAACAGACAGAAAGAAAGAAGTAAAAGAAGGGAAAGAGGGAGGGAGGGAGGGAAGGAGGGAGGGAGGGAGAGAGGGAAAGAAAGTTAGGTGCTACAGAACCACAGACTACTTGGTGCCTAAAATAAAAGCCAGCTTGGAAAGATCCCTGGCTCTCTGGGAAATGCTCCTGGGGAGCATGTCACAAAGGCGAGGACTGCAGCTCTGCAGCGCCACCTGCTGTCCAGCTGCTTCCTTTTTCTCCTAAGAAGAGGCCAACTATGAAACCCATGTGGTAATGGAAGTTTTAGGGAGCCCACAGAGGTATAGGGCACAGCTCTCAGTAAGATGAAGGACAAGAACAAAGAAACAAAGAAAATAAAGCAAGAGAAAGGAAATATCACCTCTCTTGCATTTCCTTAACAGTCCAGGCCTATACCCTATGTCTGAAAAAAAAAATTTAAGAAGGAACCTTAATTTAGTCCTAGCACTAGGGAGGCAGAGGCAGGTGAATTTCTTCTTTTTTTTTTTTTTTTTTTTTTTTTAAAGATTTCTTTATTTATTATGTATACAATATCCTGCCTGCAAGCCAGAAGAGGACACCAGATCTCATTATAGATGGTTGTGAGCCACCATGTGGTTGCTGGGAATTGAACTCATGACCTTTGGAAGAGCAGTCGGTGCTCTTAACCTCTGAGCCATCTCTCCAGCCCCCCGAGGCAGGTGAATTTCTATGAGTTTGAGGCCAGCCTGATCTACATAGTAAGTTTCAAAACAGCCAGGGATAAGTAGTGAGACCCCGAACAAAAAATAAATATAAATAAGCCGGGCGTGGTGGCTCATGCATGCATTTAATCCCAGCATTCAGGAGGCAGAGGCAGGTGGATCACTGTAAGTTTGAGGCCAGCCTGATCTACAAAGTGAGTCCAGGAGAGCCAAGGCTACACAGAGAAACCCTGTCTCGAAAAACAAAAAATAATTAATAATAATAATAATTAATAATAATATAGATAAATAAAATTAAAATACATTTTTGTATGACTTAGACTACAGTTAAGTTTTTGGTTTGTTTTTTTGTTTTGTTTTGTTTTCTTTTGTTCTGAGACAAGGTTTCTCTATGTAGCTTTGGCTATCCTGAAGTTACCCTGTAGACCAGGCTGGCCTCGAACTCATAGAGATCCACCTGCTTCTGCCTCCTGAATACTGGGATTTAAGGCATGTGCTACCATGTCTGGCTTAAATTGGGTTTTGTTTTGAGACAGGTCTCCCTATGCAATCAAGATGAGAGAGAGAGAGAGAGAGGAGAGAGAGAGAGAGAGAGAGAGAGAGAGAATGTATTAAATAAGCATATATTGAAATAGTAACAACAGTTGTCTCACACCTGAAAGGCTGAGAACCCCATCACTTCTCAGTCCATGGACCCGGGTGCCTCAGCAGTTCCAATCTTGTGCCAAAAACCAGAAGAGCTGCTGGTCAAAACCAGCCAAGAAAACAGCAGCAGCTTCAGCAACAGAGTAAATTAACTCTCCAACAAGAGACAAGACCAACTGAGCAAAAGATGAACAACCTTCGTTCAGTCATGCCCCCCTCTAATCTGGACTGCTACCAGAAGGTGCAGTCGCACATTCTGGGTGGGATGGGTCTCCCCCACATCAATTAACGCAACCCGGACAATCCCTCAGGTGAGGCTCCCTACCTAGGTGATTCTAATTTGTGGCAAACTGACATTAAAACCACCCATCACGCCTTCACGTCTCTTTTTTTTTTCTTTCTTTCTTTCTTTCTTTTTTTTTTATTTTTTATTTTTTTTGGTTTTTCGAGACAGGGTCTCTCTGTGTAGCCTTGGCTGTCCTGGACTCACTTTGTAGACCAGGCTGGCCTCAAACTCACAGTGATCCTCCTGCCTCTGCCTCCCGAGTGCTGGGACTAAAGGCGTGTGCCACCACGCCCGGCTACCTTCACATCTCTTAAAGGCTATAAAAGAGGTTCTTATAAGCCAGATATGGTGGTCCATTCCTGTAACTCCAGAGCCTATGGGAGGCTGAGACAGGGGGATTGTGAGTTTTACGCCAGCCTAAACTATACATGGGGACGGGTGCGTGCGTACTACAGTGGTCGGATCTTAGAACTTTAATTAAAAAGTTGTAAGAACAATGGTTTAGAGCTCCGTTAGGAATGCTGAGCTCCCCCTAGTCCATCTACAATAGCCAAGGTTTGTGATGTAACAGATACGGTTCCTGTCCCTCTCAACATTTATGGCTCATTTATTTCTAATTATACCATGGCCTAGAGTTATATGACCATCCAAACATATGTGTTCCTGCTAAGACAATAAGATCTTTAGAGCCTGGGTGTTCAAAACCAGCCTGGGCAACAGAGCAAGACCTCACTTCAAAAATAACAACAAAGGCTGGGAGTAATGGCATACTCCTTTCATCCCAGCAGCTGGGAGGCAGATGCAAGCCTCACAGACTAACTAGAGTTCCAGACTAACCAGGGCAGTGACACTGTATCTCAAAGTAAAATTAAGAAAGCCTGGGAGCTGGAGAGATGGCTCAGTGGTTAAGAGTATTGTCTGCTCTTCCAGAGGTCCTGAGTTCAATCCCAACAACCACATGGTGGCTCACAACCATCTAGCCGAGTGTAGTGGCGCACGCCTTTAATCCCTGCACTCGGGAGGCAGAGGCAGGTGGATCGCTGTGAGTTCGAGGCCAGCCTGGTCTAGGAAGCAAGTCCAGGACAGCCAAGGCGACACAGGGGAAACTCTGTCTCAAAAAACAAGAAAACAAACAGCCATCTATACTTTGATCTGATGCCCTGTTCTGGCGTGCTGGTATACATGCAGATAGAGCACTGTATACATAAAAATATATTAGTCTAAAAAAACCTAATAAAGCCAAACATGACAACATATACCTCAAATCTCACACGTAGGACAATCATACTGAGAATTCAGTGCCAGCCTGGGCTACCCGGTGAAAGGCTGGCCTGATGGTCATAGTCATCTCTGGACCACAGTGCCATCTGTCAAAGTGGGTCAGTCACAATCCCGCTTTGACAGGGTTTATGTGGGGATTAGGTAGAGGGAAAAAAAAACACTTGACAAATTCTAAAATACTACATAAATGTTAGGTACTCTTAGAAAAAGCTTTTTAAAAAAGCTTTGGGGGAAGGGTGTTAATGAATTCTAGTGGTACCAAGTAATGGAATGAGTTCCTCGCTCCCCACGTCAGTCAGCACACAGAATCAGAGACACCACATGAACACACACACACACACACACACACACACACACACACACACACACACACACATACCACAGAATGGGGGAGGAATATCAGAGAGGCCAAGGGAAGCCCTATAGATAACACAGTGCAGAATTCTGTTCCCAGAGGTGGCACTCACTGCTGCATGAACCTTGGCATGTCCCTTACCTTTCAGGACTTTAGTTTCCTTATTTTTAAAGAAAAGTCTGGACAGGGCATGGTAGCTCGCACCTATAATCCCAGGACTTGGGAGGCTGAGTCAGGAGAAATCAAGGCCAGGCTAGGCTACAGAGGGACACCTTGTTTTATTTTATTTTATTTTTTGACACCTTGTTTTAAAAAACAAGAATCAGTGGATGAAGCTCAGCTTTTTTATATTTTATTTTCTTTTACTTTTTGGTTTTTCAAGACAGGGTTTCTCTGTGTAGCCTTGGCTATCCTGGACTCACTATGTAGACCAGGCTGGCCTCGAACTCACAGCGATCCACCTGCCTCTGCCTCCCAAGTGCTGGGATTAAAGGTGAGCGTCACCACGCCCGGCTTAACAAAACTAATTTTTAAGAAAAGAAAGAGGGAGAGGAGAATGAGAGGAAGTAGTTTTCACAAAGTAGGCACGGAGAAGTTAGGAGGCTAACAGGAAGATGGAGAAGTGGAGGCAAAGCTGCTCCTTTTCTTCTCCCTGCCTATCACCCCATCCCACCCCCACCCCCACCCCCACCCCACCCCCATGCTGCTGTGCCTGTTCATCCTGTGGGTGAGGTCAGGAGAGGAACCCTCTGTGACTCTCCAGCTCGGTCACAGTCCCGCAGTGTAGCCCAAAGGATGTGGCTTCATCCCAGAGCCTCCATTTACTCTTCTGTAAGGAGGTGTTGTTATGGCTCTGAGGTTGAGTGACAGCTGGAGCAGAGGAGTCATAACTCCGGGCAGCTGCGTTCTCGGGGTGTCTCCGGGCTTTAGTGTCACATCTGAGGAATGGGGCTAGGAAGAGCCACCATACGTGGCTGTGGAACAGGACTCGTTAATTCCTGAACTGCCACCGTCTGCTCACAGGCTGGCCTCTGGCTTTCCTGGGCGCTCTGACCTGCCTTTGTCATTCCCCCATCTCAACACCACTAAGCAGCCCAGTGGCAGAGGTGCGGGCATCAGGGACACACTGCCAGGACACGCAGCTAGCCCTTTATTATGCCCATTGCAGTCGCTGCCAAGAGGCCAAGTCGGGCAGAGGGGTGGAGGGAGACACATGGCTCTGTCTGTGGTTGCTATGGTGCCCCAGACGGGATTTGCCCATCTCTCCTAATGGAGCAAAGGGTAGAAGGAGGAGGGGGATAGAGAGAGAACAACCGGTCCCCTCGCTTCCCCTCTTTTCTCTCTGGAGCAGATGTGGGGTGTGTGTGTGTGTGTTTCGGGGGGATGTCTGCATACTGGACCAGACGTAGAGAAAAGAGTAGTATGCCAGGATTAAGAGGTTTTGAGGTGGGGAACACCCTGAGTGAGGAAGGGCAGGACCCTCATACTATATCCAGAAGCTAATTGATGGCATAGAGAAGGGACACACACACACACATACACACACACACACACACACACACACAGGCGCGCGCGCACACACACACATATAAAAAAAAAGACTAGATGGCACTAATGTGAGAGAGAGGACGAAGGGAGGGAGGGAAGGAGGGCGGGCGAGAGGGAGAAGAGAAGTGTGGGGACAGACTACATACCAGCCTCTGCCTGCATCTCATTCTGAGCTACCCAAACTCCAGGCAGCCTGGACTCCAGGGATCTGAGAGCTGCAGCATGGGCACCAGGGCAGCGGTCACGGCCACGCCCTCTCTTGTTTGGGGGCTTCTGAGTTACTGTTTCTTGTGTAGCTGGGCTCTGAGGAGCCAAAGGCCCTTGCGTTCACTGCCTCCGCTTCCCCCGCAAGGCAAGCCAGGATCTGGGACCGTGTGGAGGCCCCCAAAGGGGGCTGAAGCAGCCCTGGCTTTTCTCTACTCTGGAGATGTCCAACAGCTGTCGGGAGCTAACTGCAGTGAGAGTTACGAAGTCCTCGGGGCGGAAGGCAGAGCGGGCATGCCCCCAGTCCTCCAGAGAGCGGCGGGGACCCTGGCCCAGGCCGCCAATTTCCTCAACATGCTCCTACAAGCCAATGACATCCGGGAGTCAAGCGTGGAGGAGGACGTGGAGTGGTATCAGGCCCTTGTGCGCAGCGTGGCAGAGGGGGACCCAAAAGCCTACAGGGCTCTGCTGACCTTTAACCCTCCACCAGGGGCCAGCCACCTTCGGCTGGCCCTGCAGGCCACTCGGATGGGGGATGAGACCATCCTTCAGGACCTGTCTGGGAACACGGTACAGGAAGAGAATCCAGAAGAAGACCCGGATGGCCCCGACCTGCAGAAGCGCGTACTGACCAATGACCTAAGGAGTCTCGACAGTCCCAAGTGGCCACGGGCAGATGGATACGTGGGGGACATACGGCAGGTGAAGCTGTCTCCTCCTTTCCTGGAATGTCATGACGGCCGGCTCCGTCCTGGCTGGCTAGTCACAGTCTCCGCCACCTTCTATGGACTCAAGCCGGACCTCACCCCAGAGGTCAGGTAAGTGGGTCTGGGAAGGAGCTGATGGGCTTGTGAGGATGAGGAGGACACAAGTCTACTGTGCTATGTATAGGGCACTTGGCAAGAACATGTGTGTGTCTAGGGGGCACAGATGTGTGTGTGTGTGTGTGTGTGTGTGTGTGTGTGTGTGTGTGTGTGTGTGTTTGTCTTCGTTTCACTTTGTTTTGTAAAAAGACAGTTTCTCACGTCGCCAAGGCTGACCTGTAATCCTGATCTTCCTGCCTCCCCTCTCCAAGTGCTAGGATTACAGGGGTGTGCCTGTGGATCTGTTGATGTTATTTATATGTTAAGCATAATGAGTATGTCTGTGAGCATGCACACATGCAGTTAGGTCCGCATGCATCTGTACATGGGCGGGTGGGGGGGTGGGTGCAGATGGGTGAGTACAGGAAAGGACAGGACTTGGTTCTCAGGTCTGAGAGAGAGACTGCAGAGGTAGGAGAGAACTTGTTGACAGTAATAAGCCATGTTCCTGGCTTCTCAGAGGAACCACGTGGACTTTAAGAGGCTTCCCAGGAGAAGAAAACATTCCTGGACAGGGGCTTGGAACCAACGCCCTCTCTTCCTGTCCAGGAGTTGTCTCAGTCCCCAGTGTCATTGCCAATGACCAGGCTCTTGGTCGAGCAGGCCCCGTTATCCTGTATGCTGCCCCCAGTAACTTGTGATACTCCTCAGAGAAGTAACTGTGCCTTCAGCTACGGTAAAGGGCCCAGTGCCCATGGGGAGCGGGCGGCAAAGGAGCACAGCACGGCCAGGCATGCAGCTCTCTGTCCCTATGCGTTGTTCCTAGCTGGGCTCCCCTCCTGTAAGCAGGAATCCTGGCTCCTGGCCAGAGCTCTCCCAATTCAGTCCCAACAGGGTTTAATCCACTCCAGGGCTCCTTTGCTGCGATTAGTTCAGACCTGGCTTGGGCAGAGTAAAAGGGGTGGTAGATAGCTGAACTGCACATGTTATGTGTGTAGATGCTATAGGCAAGTGTGAAGAATCCCTTCCTAGTGATCATCGGAGCCCTGGCTCCTGCGTGTTTTGACAGGCCTTTCCCCACTACCCACTGATGAAAAGCAGAAAAGCCTAAGATGCCGAAGAGTGGAGAAGTGGGGAAGGAAACCTAGTGGGAGGGGGACTGTTGCCATAGAGACCGAGTTAATGTCACTGGAGATCTGCATTGTGTGTGTGCCCTTCCGGCCCTGGGCTAAAGTGTGCAAAGACCGCACTGCCCCATAATCTAGTGATTGCCTCAGCATCCTCACTGTGCCCCTAACTGCTCATTCGCTGCCCTAGGGGGCAGGTGCAGATGGACATCGACCTCCAAAGCGTGGACATCAATCAGTGCGCAAGCGGTCCGGGCTGGTACTCTAACACACACCTGTGTGATCTCAACAGCACTCAGGCAAGGAGGATGCGTCCACAGAGTCCCTTTTCCCATCACTGCCCCTACCCAGCTCCGGTGAACAGCTGACAAAAGCCACCCTGACATCTTGGGGTTGGCAGAGGTGGAATAGCAGGCTTTTGTAAAGGGGGGAGGGGGCAGTGTACAGCCTACTCTATCTATACCTTCCACTCCCCGCCCCCAAAGCTACTTCTTGTGCCTGTGAGACCTCAGTGGACCTCCCTGTTTGCCCTCCACTCTGGTACTCGGCACCCCAGGATTCCCCTTTAGGGAAACTTCTGAGCTTTCCCTAAGCCACATGCTTCACATTGGCACAGCTCTGAGCGCCTCGTGGGAGAGAGGACGCTCCTTGGGTATTCACCGAAGTAAACAGAACTGCTGGTAGGTGTAAGAGGGGTCTAGCCAAAGCTTGAACCGGTCTGGGACTGGCAAGGGTGACAAACTCCAAGCCACGCGCAGGATCAATGCCCTTTCGCGGATATCTGTTCTCAGCCACTGACCTCAGCCATGTCCTTAGCTTCCCTGCCCATCTCTGAGGCCAAGGGCTGTCCCCTTGCTGAACAAACAGCCATAGGAGGGAGCAGAATAAAGAGGTGGCCTTGGCATGCCACCAGCATGGCCTTAGGCTGAGGAAAGTAGTCCCGTGTTAAAGCCACATAGGTCCCGATGGGCATCTTTTTTTTTTTTTTTTTTTTGGTTTTTTGAGACAGGGTTTCTCTGTGTAGCCTTGGCTGTCCTGGACTCACTTTGTAGACCAAGCTGGCCTCGAACTCACAGCGATCTATCTGCCTCTGCCTCCCGAGCGCTGGGACTAAAGGGGTGCGCCACCACGCCCGGCTATGGGGGTCTTTTTAACTCACCTGTCTTAGTTAGGGTTACTGCTGTACATGAACATGTTACCATGAACAAAAGACCCGGAGGAGGAAAGGGTTTGGTTCATTCACAGCTTCATATAACTGTGTTCGTCATCGAAAGCAGTGAGAACAGGAACCTGGAGGCAGGAGCTGACGCAGAGGCCGTGAAGGGGTGCTGCTTGCTGGCTTGGTCACCGTGACTTGCTCAGCCTGCTTCCTTCCTTTTTTCTTTTTGGTTTTACAAGACAGGGTTTCTCTGTGTAGTCTTGGCCTCGAACTCACAGAGATCCACCTGCCTCTGCCTCCCCAGTGTTAGGATTAAAGGCGTGCGCCGCCATGCCTGGCTAGCCTGCTTTCTTATAACACCCAGAACCACCAGCCCAGGGATGGTTCTTCCATATCAATCAGTAATGTAAAAAATGCCCAACAGCTGGACTTTTTTTTTTCTTTTTTGGTTTTTTTGGGCAGGCTTTCTCTGTGTATGTAGTCTTGGCTGTCCTGGACTTGTTTTTTTGTAGACCAGGCTGGTCTCGAAGTCACAGCAATCCACCTGCCTCTGCTTCCCAACTGTTAGGATTAAAGGCATGCGCCACCATGCCTGGCTAAACAGCTGGATCTTATGAAGCCATTTTTCTCATTTGGGGCTCCCTTCACCCCTGAAAACTCTAGCTTATGTCAAGATGACATAAAACTAGCCATCATAGCTGGGCGGTGCGGGGATTAAAGGTGTGTACCAGCCTTTAATCCCAGCACCCGGGAGGCAGAGGCCGGCGGATCTCTGTAAGTTCGAGGCCAGCCTGGTCTACAGAGTGAGTTCCAGGACAGCCAAGGCTACACAGAGAAACCCTGTCTCTCTCTCTCTCTCTCTCTCTCTCTCTCTCTCTCTCTCTCTCACACACACACACACACACACACACACACACACACACCTAGCCATCACACCACCTGTGTGCCAAGTGGGGCGGAACCCTTTGAAGCAGGTATAGGTACACAAGGTAGGACTGGGCCCTGAGTTTTAGCTTCACCTCCCCCAGTACCCCTAGCCCTAGCAACAGCTAGGCACCAGGAAATGGGACACTAGGCTTCTGTTCCTGCCAGTCTGAATAAAAAGTTATGCATCCTGTGCTCTTTTCTTGGATACTCCTTGAAAAGACTTAACAGCAGGGAGTGGGGAAGTTTCCCCGAGGGGAGGGGGGCGGGGCAAGAAGCAGGGAAAGCTTCCGGTGAAATCCCCTAATGTAAACCCAGAAGCCATGCATGGAGGGGGCTCTTCCCAGCAGGGAGCGCTTCCCAAGAAAAACATCATGCAAACAGAAGTCATCTGTCACCCCACCCCCACAGTGTGTCCCTCTGGAGAGTCGGGGTTTTGTCCTTGGCCGCTATCTCTGCCGCTGCCGACCTGGATTCTACGGGACTAGTGGTTCTGGGGGTACGTAAGCGTGGAGTGGGCTAAGCAGAGGTTTTGCAAGCCAAGGTAAGTTGGGATGGAACATCTATAGAAGAAAGGTAGGTTGAAGGTGACCCTGGGAGGGAGGTGGGGTGGGGGGTGGGGAGGTGGGGGGAGTGGGGGCGTTCAACAGCAGAAAGTCACGGGGAGGGGTTGGGCATGGTGGTGCATGCCTGTAGACTCAGGACTTGGAAGGCTGAGGCAGGAGGATTGCCATGAATTCAAGGCCAGTTTGGGCTACATACTGAGATCCTGTCTTAAGAGAAAAGCAGGAGTCAGGGGTGGGGGGAGGAGAAAAGAAAAGAGACAGAGAGATCAGCAGGGCTGTTTGTAGGCATGTGCCTTCTGAGAATAAACCCAAACATGCAGGTCTGAGATGGTAGCCTCCGAGTGAGCCTCAACCCGGCAGCAGCTCTTCCTGTTACCCTGTCCTGTTACCCCTACATGGGGTAACTCACTTTTACTCCTGGGGCATAAGCTACAGAAGAGCCTTTAGCTCTCAGGACCCAAGTCCAGAACCTCAGAAGTCTCTAGGCAAGCTCCCCTCCTCACTCCCATCCTGTTCTTTGCAGGGTTAGAGGAGAGTACAACCCAGACCGCTGGGCAAATCGGGTCCCCACGAGGCAGCTTAGGGAAGCTGCTGCGGTGCCAGCCGTGTCCTGAAGGCTGCACCAGCTGTCTGGATGCCACACCGTGCCTGGTGGAGGAGGCCCTGGCGCTGAGGACGGCAGTGTTGGCATGCCAGGCCTGCTGCATGCTGGCTGTCTTCCTGAGTATGCTGGTCGCCTACCATTGCCGCAGGAGCAAGGCAAGGGAGGCCCCACATCTCTCTTCTGTGCCGGCACCCAACCCATCTCAGCTTGAGAGCTAAGTCCTGGGAGAGTGGGTGTCCGCCTTGCTTTTCTGCACCTGAATGTGTGACACTAGGCAATGACTCTGCAACGTGAAGGCACTGTGTTTGATTCAACAAATACCAGTTGAATGCCTACTCAGAGCCAACCACTACATAAGCACTGTGCAAGAGAAGGAATCTGGGTCCCCCATGCCATGGAGGAAGCAATGAGACAAGGGCAAGGATGGAGGTGGCTGTCGGGTGCTGCAGGAGCCCAGAGGGGATGGCATTGGAGAGAGTTTCTAGAAAATGTTATACCAGAGTCTGGCTTTTATAGGGAAAAGAAGGGATCTTATTCTAGATCAAAGTGCAGTCTGAACCCAAGGCTTGGAGGAATGCCAGAGGCCCTTTCTAACTCCAGCCACCTTTGCTGTGAGCCCAGCCTGGCCCTTGGGGTGAGACGGGAGGCTGTGCACAGAGGGTGGAGCTAGTGCTGGAGCGGGAAGCCCAGGACCAGAGCTAGCCTCCGGACAGGCCTAGGCTGTGCTTGATGCTCTCATTACCTTTTCCCCCTGGGCTCACAGAGGATCCGGGCATCTGGAATCTTCCTGCTGGAAACCATCCTTTTTGGATCCTTACTTCTCTACTTTCCCGTGAGTCTGTACCCGGTAGCTGGCCTTACTTCTCCGTATCCCCCACCCCCAAAACTGTCACCGTCCTCCAGAATCCTTTGCTGCTTTCTTAGGAAGGTTTGGAGACTTTATATTCCCCCTACCAAGCCGGGTGTGGTGGCGCACGCCTTTAATCCCAGCATCGGGAGGCAAAGGCAGGAAGATCACTGTGAGTTCAAGGCCAGCCTGGTCTATAAAGGGAGTCCAGGACAGCCAAGGCTACACAGAGAGACCCTGTCTCGAAAAAGAAAAAGAAGAAAGAAAAAAAGAAAGAAAGAAAGAAAAAAGAAAAAGAAATAAATAAATTCCCCCTACCTATTCTCAGAAACAGCAGGCTGGCCTAGTGAGCTCTGGAGCCAGAGACCCAGGCTTAAAAGAGTTCTCTGACCTGCTGTGTGGTTTAGGACCAGGCGCCTACCCTTCCCAATACTTAAGCTGCAACTCTGCAAAAGGGCAGCGTGAGGCCTCCGCTGTAGAGATGCCGGGAGCATTGGTCATATGACGCGGATCTAGCGTGGAGGGAAACGCACAGCGGAGAGCAGCTGTTTCTGTCCCCTTGCCACCAGGTGTTCATTCTTTACTTCAAGCCCAGCGTGTTCCGCTGCATCGCTCTGCGCTGGGTCCGGCTGCTGGGCTTTGCCGTCGTCTATGGGACCATTACACTGAAGCTTCACAGGTAGGGCCCTGACTTACCGCCATCACTGCTCCGCTCCCCGCCCCCAGGCCACCCAGTTCATTCACACGGAGGCGGGGAGGGGGGGTGTTTCAAAGTCAGACCTTCTCCCGTACCCCACAACCAGCCACGATCTCTCAGCCTTTCCTGCTCCATGTACCTTACTCCCCTCAGGGTGCTCCAGCTGTTTCTGTCTCGAACTGCCCAGCGGGCCCCGCACCCAAGCAGCGGGCAGCTGCTGCGGCGTCTAGGGCAGCTCCTGCTACTGGTATTGGGTTTCCTGGTTGTGTGGACAGCCGGCGTCTTGGAGTCAGGCATGCAGGACACACCTCTGGTGACCCGAGGCCACACTCCCACTGGCCGCCACTTCTCCCTCTGTCACCATGACCACTGGGACTACATCATGGTTGTGGGTGAGCTGCTTCTGCTGAGTCCAGCTTCGGCTGGCTTCTGATTGGTCACCTCCAGGGTGTTCTTGCACTAGTGCCCCTGTGTCTGGGCTGCTCAGCACCCTTGGTTTTGGAGAGGGTCAGCGGGCTGCTGAGGTAGTAAGGTCTCTCTCTCTCTCTCTCTCTCTCTCTCTCTCTCTCTCTCTCTCTCTCTCTCCCCCCCCCCCCTCTCTCTCTCTCTCTCTCCCCCTTTCTCCACAGCGGAAATGCTGCTGCTCTGTTCAGGCAGCTTCCTCTGCTATGCCACCCGGGCTGTCCCCTCAGCCTTCCATGAACCTCGCTACATGAGCATCGCCCTGCATAACGAGCTGCTTCTCTCCACTGCCTTCCACACAGCCCGGTAAGGACTAACCCTCCTTCCTCAGACTCCTCCCACCCTGCCAATGCCTCTCGCCTCCAGGGGAGGGGATCCAGCTAACAATGATCCTCGAGATGCTGCTCTGCCCAACAGGACTCCATATATAACCTTCCTATACCCAACACCCTATATTTTGTTCAAGAGAGATACCCAGGGCTGGAGAGATGGCTCAGAGTTTAAGAACACCGGCTGCTCTTCCAAAGGTCCAGAGTCCAATTGCCAGAACCACGTGGTGGCTCACAACCATCTATAATGAGATCTGGTGCCCTCTTCTGGTGTACATGCAGGCAAAACACTGTGTATATATCATAAATAATAAATCTTGAAAGAGAGAGAGAGAGAGAGAGAGAGAGAGAGAGAGAGAGAGAGAGAGAGAGAGAGAGGAGAGAGAGAGAGAGACCCAATCCACAAGAAGAGGAAGTGTGTCTAATTCCTAATTCCATGTCTCAGTCTTAAGTGGTTTTTTTCCCCCTCAAGCCCTCACTCCCTCGTTATTCCTTAACCTTCAGAGCAGCAGGCTCTCTGTGTGGTTGTGGGGACCTGGGCCTGTGGTAGAGGAAGAAGCAGGCCACAGGGTGACCCTAGCAGGGTCCGGAGCACAGCTCTATAACCAGGTGGACAGCGGCAGTGGGGTAAAATTACCTAGGAAGACTCCTTAGCCGAGGAAACCTTGAGATTACACCTGTAATCCCGAGAGGGATGGAAGGGTACCTTGCTGGTGAGTACCAGGCTGGGCCTGGGGTGGAGAGCTAGTGAGGCGAGGCAGGCAGGCAGCTCCCCCCTCCCTCCTCCAGCCCCACCCCCACTGCACTGATGGCTGCCCCCACTGCACTGATGGCTGCCCCCCACTGCACTGATGGCTTCTCCCCACTGTCCTAATGGCTGCCCACTGCCCTGATGGCTGCCCCCCACTGCACTGATGGCTTCTCCTCACTGCACTGATGGCTGACCCCCACTGCCCTGATGGCTGCCCCCCACTGCACTGATGGCTGCCCCCTACCACACTGATGGCTGCCCCCTACCACACTGATGGCTGCCCCCCACCGCACTGATGGCTGTCCACACTGCCCTGATGGCTGCCCCCCACTGCACTGATGGCTGCCCCCCACTGCACTGATGGCTTCTCCCCACTGTCCTAATGGCTGCCCACTGCCCTGATGGCTGCCCCCCACTGCACTGATGGCTGCCCCCCACTGCACTGATGGCTGCCCCCCACTGCACTGATGGCTTCTCCCCACTGTCCTAATGGCTGCCCACTGCCCTGATGGCTGCCCCCCACTGCACTGATGGCTGCCCCCCACTGCACTGATGGCTTCTCCCCACTGTCCTAATGGCTGCCCACTGCCCTGATGGCTGCCCCCCACTGCACTGATGGCTTCTCCTCACTGCACTGATGGCTGCCCACTGCCCTGATGGCTGCCCCCCACTGCACTGATGGCTTCTCCTCACTGCACTGATGGCTGACCCCCACTGCCCTGATGGCTGACCCCCACTGCACTGATGGCTGCCCCCTACCACACTGATGGCTGCCCCCCACTGCACTGATGGCTGCCCCCCACTGCACTGATGGCTGGCCCCCACCGCACTGATGGCTGTCCGCACTGCACTGATGGCTGCCCCCACTGCACTGATGGCTGCCCCCCACTGCACTGATGGCTGCCCCCCACTGCACTGATGGCTTCTCCTCACTGCACTGATGGCTGACCCCCACTGCCCTGATGGCTGACCCCCACTGCACTGATGGCTGGCCCCCACCGCACTGATGGCTGTCCGCACTGCACTGATGGCTGCCCCCACTGCCCTGATGGCTGCCCCCCACTGCCCTGATGGCTGCCCCCACTGCCCTGATGGCTGCCCCCCACTGCACTGATGGCTTCTCCCCACTGCACTGATGGCTTCTCCCCACTGCCCTGATGGCTGCCCCCCACCACACTGATGGTCACCCTGTCCCCTCTGGCCCTCAGGTTTGTGCTAGTTCCTTCCCTGCACCCAGACTGGACCCTTCTCCTCTTCTTCCTCCACACGCACAGTACAGTCACGGCCACACTGGCTCTGATCTTCATCCCGAAGGTAAGGTCTGTCCCCTACTGCATGAGGTAGGCCCGCCCGCTCAGCATCCTCTCCATAACAGGAAGAGCAATGAGCAACCAGGCAAGGACTTGGTAGGAAGAGGGAGCTAGTCCCTGCTTCCAGTTCCCATGCAAGCGTAAAGCTAGGGACAGAGGGAGATTAGTTGTTGTTCTTGCTGCTTTGGTTTGGTTGGTTGGTTGATTTTTTGTTTGTTTGTTTGTTTTTGTTTTTGAGACAGGGTCTCTCTGTGTAGCCTTGGCTGTCCTGGACTTGCTTTGTAGACCAGGCTGGCCTTGAACTCACAGCGATCCACCTGCCTCTGCCTCCCAAGTGCTGGGATTAAAGGCGTGCGCCACCACACCCGGCTGGTTGGTTGATTTTTTGAGACAAGGTTTCTCTGTGTAGCCCTGGCTGTCTTGGAACTCACTCTGTAGACCAGGCTAGCCTCAAACTCACAGAGATCCCCCTGCCTCTGCCTTCAAAGTGCTGGGATTAAAGACATGTGCCAACATGCCTGGTATCCTTTTTTAAATTTTATTTTGTTTTTTATTTATTTATTTATTTTTATTTTATTTATTTCTCTGTGTGTGTGAGTGTGGTGTGTGTGTGTGTGTGTGTGTGTGTGTGTGTGTGTGTGTGTGTGTGTTTATGGTATCCTTTTAATCCATCTGGTAGACTCTAAAGATGTGGGGAGCAGTTCAGAGAGGTGGGTTGGAGAGCGGAGGGCCACGCCTAAGGGACACTGTGCCTGTGTCACTGCTGAGGAAGAATGACAGCGAGTTAAGTTCCCTGAAGCCTTGGTTTCCAAACCAGAGAAGGAGTAGGGTTGCAGCCTCCTGAGGCGAAGGCAGAGCAGGTGAGGGAACGAGTGGACAGGACACCACGGTGTCTCCTGTCCCCTCCATCTGTCTCGGCCAGTTCTGGAAGCCAGGGGCGCCTCCCCGGGAGGAGATCTTGGAGGAAGTGTATGAGGATGAGCTGGACCTGCAGCGCTCAGGCTCCTACCTCAACAGCAGCATCGCCTCAGCCTGGAGCGAGCGCAGCCTGGACCCAGGGGATATTCGGGTAGGTCTCCCTCTCCCACCGCAGTTCCTTTGATATCAATTTCTTTGTTTGGTTGGCTTGGATTTTCAAGACAGGGTTTCTTTTGTTGTTGATTTGTTTTTTGTTTGTTTGTTTGTTTGTTTTTGTTTTTGTTTTTCCAGACAGGATTTCTCTGTGTAGCTTTGGCTGTCCTGGACTCACTTTGTAGTCCAGGCTGGCCTCGAACTCACAGTGATCTGTCTTGCCTCTGCATCCCGAGTGCTGGGATTAAAGGCATAAGCCACCATGCCTGGCTCAAGACAGGGTTTCTTTTATTTTATTTTTCTTTTCTTTTTTGTTTTTCGAGACAGGGTTTCTTTGTGTAGCCTTGGCTGTCCTGGACTCACTTTGTAGACCAGGCTGTCCTCGAACTCACAGAGATCCACCTGCCTCTGCCTCCTGAGTGCTGGGATTAAAGATGTGTACCACCACGCCTGGCCTAAGACAGGGTTTCTTATGTTTAACAGAGCCCTGGCTATCCTAAACTTGCTATGTAGCCCAGGCTGGCCTCAAATTCAGAGATGGTATTCAATACAATGGTATTGAAACAAGTCCCCAAAACCCAAATGCCCAGTCTCTTAAGGCCCAGGGCCAGCCAAGAGTTCACTCTTAACCCCCCATGTTATCATGGGGTGGGGACAGACTAGCCAAGTTGAATGGCTGCTGGCCTCTAAACATCAGCTGTGGGGGCTAGGAAGTTTCGGCAAAGAGCAGCCTCCAGGATCCCCTTTCTTTCACTAGAATCAGGAGACCATGTGATCTCATAAACCCAAGGCAAAGAAACCATCTTTGGGAAGCCACCCAGCAGCCTCTGCAGGTCTCCCTACGGCTTCCTCATCCTCTGCGTCCTGCCTAATCTGCCTTTGTGCTCCACAGCCATGCCACCTCTGCCCCTCACTTTTTAGGACACAGACCAATCCTTTACCCTTGTGCCGGCTTTGGGGAGAAAGTCAGAGCGTGAGAGTGTTTCATTGACACTGACATGTAACACCTCCTAGAATGTTCTAAGGAAGTGAACACTGGTCACATAGAAGATGTAGGGGCCCCAGGAGATGGTGGCACAGGCCTTTAATCCCAGTGCTTGAGAAGCAAAGGCAAGCGGATCTCTGAGTTCGAGGCCAGCCTGGTCTGTAGAGTAAGTTCCAGGACAGCCAGGGCTACACAGAGAAACCCTGTCTCAGAAACAAACAAACAAATAAACAAACAAAGATACAAAGGCACAGAGAGGTCAATAAGATAGCTTTGAGGGATGGAGAGATGGCTTAGAGGTTAAGAGCACTGTCTGTTCTTCCTAAAAGTCCTGAGTTCAATTCCCAGCAACCACTTGGTGCCTCAGAACCATCCATAGTGAGATCTGGTGCCCTCTTCTGGCATACAGACACACAGGCAGGGAAAATACTGTATAAATAATAAATAAATCTTTTAAAAAATAGCTTTGAAGCCGGGCCTAGTGGTGCACGCCTTTAATCCCAGCACTCGGGAGGCAGAGGCAGGTGGATCTTTGTGAGTTCAAGGCCAGCCTAGTCTACAAAGCGAGTCCAGGACAGCCAAGGCTACACAGAGAAACCTTGTCTCAAAAACAACAAAACAAACAAACAAACAAACAAACAAAAAAGCTTTGAAGCCAGGTGTTGGTAGTGCATGCCTTTGATCCCAGCACTTGAGAGGCAGAGGCAGAGGCAGGTGGATCTCTGTGAGTTCAAGGCCAGCCTGATCTACAGATCGAGTCCAGGACAGCCAAGGCTACACAGAGAAACCCTGTCTCAAAAAACCAAAAAACAAACAAACAAACAAAAAAAACACAAACCTTTGAGATACACATGGGTCTCATACCCAGTCCAGCCTCCCAATGCTAGTCCATTTCCCATGAGATCACAGGGCCCCCAAAGAAGTGAGGGCTCTCTAAACCCTCAGGGCTGCCTGGAACCAGCTCAGAACCAGCTTGGCTCTGGCCTTGAGGAACAGAGTCATGACTTCTGAATTTTAGAAACAAGAAAGGGACACAGCTCGTTGGAGAGGTGATTCCTCCAGAAAAACAAAAACAAAAACAAAAACAAAAAAACAGTTTAAACAAGGGCCGAGGAGGAGAGCAGCATGTTGGTGAGGGAAGTGGGGGGCTCAGCTGTCTCAGAGGTGACTCTGCTGCTTTCCCCCTTCCCCCCACTTCCTTGTAGGATGAATTAAAGAAGCTGTACGCCCAGCTAGAGGTCCGAAAGACCAAGGAGATGACTGCTAACAACCCCCACCTGCCCAAGAAGCGGGCCAGCTCACGCCAGGGCCTGGGCCGCTCTTTCATAAGGTACCTGGCTGAGTTCCCAGAGGCCCTGGCTAGGCAACACTCTCGAGACTCAGGCTCTGCAGGCCGCAGCAGCCTGCCAGGCTCTTCTCGAAGGAGGCTCCTCAGCTCCAGCCTTCAAGAAACTGAGAAGCCGCCAGCCCTGCGCAAGACCCGCAGCACCTATGACCACCACAGGGAACACACCACACCTCCCCTTGAATCCACGCTGAGGAGGACCCTGTCCAGGAAGTCCTCGCCAGCAGAGATCCAAGAGTCAGTAGAGGAGCCCCCTGCCCTGGCCTTCAAGTCGGCCAGTGTTCACAACCTGACAGTGGAAGAGAGGCTCCCTAGGGCCAGGCCTGTTTCCCTACAGAAGTCACTCAGTGTCGTGGCTGGCTCCAGGGAAAGAGCCCTGCTTGTGGCCAGTCAGGCCTACCTGGAGGAAACCTACAGGCAGGCAAAAGAGAGAGAGGAGAGAAAGAAGGCTGAGGCAGCCATGGTGAGCCCTGTGCGGAGGCCATCGACCAGGAGGCTGGAGCGGCCTCTAAGGGCTCCTCTGTCAGCCCCACCTTCCCCTGCCAAGAGCAGCAGCGTGGACAGCTCTCATACCCTTGGGAGGCCTCCTGAGGAGGCTGGGAGAAGGCTGCCTCACCCTCCCATCCGGCACCAGGTCTCCACGCCCATCTTGGCCCTGTCCGGGGCCTGTCTGGGTGAGGCAAGAATGCTGGCTCCCACCCCAACCCCTACACTGGCTCCCACCCCAACCCCTACACTGGCTCCCGTTCTGTTGCCAGCCCTGGCCCCGACTCCCACCCCTGTCCTGGCACCAGTCCCAAAGCCCCCCCAGAGCCCCACCCTTCTCACTTTCATCTGCCCCTGGGAGAACGCAGAACTGCCAGGCAAGAAAGAAAATGTGGTCCAGGAAAGCCCCACAGGGCCAGAGCGAAGCAGCCACTCACCTGCCTCAGCTCGTACCAAGATCTGGAGGGCCCTCTCTGTGGCAGTGGAGAAAAGAGGGACAGGGGAGAGTGAGACGCTCACAGAGGGTGGTCACGTCCAGGGGGAAGCCGACAATATGGAGGAGGACAAGGCCAAGGTCTTCTCAAAATCCCACAGCCTCAAGACTCCTCTGCAGCAGGGCTCCGTGCGCAGCCTGGGCCTGGCCATCAAAGCTCTGACCCGGTCCAGGAGCAGCTACAAAGAGAAGGAAGGTGGAGAGGGCGGCCCTGAGACTGGGAAGGGAAAGCCTACAGACACAAGCGCGGGGGCACCACCCCGATCTCCCAGGCTAGGCCGACCCAAAGCAGTGAGCAAACAGGCTGCCCTCACCCCCTGTGAGGATGAGGAGACCCTCCAGAACCAACAGAATGCTCACACCAGTAGAATGCTCCATGTTGGTCAGAAGGAAGGGAGCAGAGAGCAAGAAGAGAGAAACAAGAGAGCACCCCAGGGTGTCGGGGAGCGGAAAGCTGAGAAAACTGGCAAAACCGCGCTTGCCACACTGAGGCAAGTTTTCGGAGACAAGAATGCTGAACAAGCAAAGGAATGTCCTGTGGGACACCAAGAGGTGTCCAACAGTGCCCTCCAACCCCTAGGCAGTGCTGACCACAGGGTGGCAGAGGTATGCCCCTGGGAAGTAACTGAATCAGGAATGTGCCAGCCAGAGAGTACCAACAAGACCAAAATGTCCTCCTTGGAGGGGACAGAAGGCAGCTTCGAGAAGAAGCAGACAACAAGACAAGTTCCAAGTAGCTCCTGGGAAAGGAGGGAGAAAGTCTTGGAGGAATCAGAGCCTGAAGGTGAGGGGGCAATTACTCGAAAAAAGCCAGAGAGGCTGGTCCGGAGCCAGGAGGTGCTGTGCCCTTGGGAAAGTGCCGACCCTGGAGGTCTGTCTCCTCACTTGGCCCATCAGGACTCTGACAGGACCCAAGGCAGATTTGTGGTGGGCAGTACAGAAGTGAGGGACGGGGGAAAGCATCCAGAAGCTCCTCCACGCGATGTCGTCAAGGCAGAGCTGTGCCCGTGGGAGATGAGTGATGTCGGTGAGGGGACGGGGACACCGACAGTACAGACACTCCCTGAGGAAAGGCCGAAATCCCCCAAGAAGGCAACGTTCTGGAGAGAACAGAATCTAGGTAGAGACCTAGTGTCTCTTTGTCCATGGGAAAGCACCGATTTTCGGGGTCCCTCAGCAGTCTCACTTCCGGACCCAGGAAGCTCAGGGAGTTTTGGCAGTGTCAAGGCAGAGGTATGCCCATGGGAGGCAGGAGATATATCTCATGATAAGAAAGCTGAGGTCTGTCCCTGGGAGCTGGGTGATGAGCAAGCAGGGACGGAAATACTGAATCAGGGGGCAGATGGGAAATCTCTCCCAGGAAAGGAGACCTCTACCTCCAGAAAGGGATGCTCCATAGGGACCGGGGAGCAAACTGTGAGGGCAACGCCCACAACCCGTCAAGGGCAGGAGTCAGTGTGCCCCTGGGAGGACGCAGTTCCTGGGCAGACCATCTCCTATCCGGGCGACTCCTCATCCAAGGCTGCTGGGAAATCCCCAAGCAATGGGGGCAGCCAGGCACTGCAAGTGTGTCCTTCGGACGTGCTCAAACCAGAGGAAAAGCAGGCAATGCCTTCAACAGCAGAAATCTGTCCCTGGGAAGTAGGCGGAAGAACAGATACCAGGACATCAGAACACATCCCAGAAGAAGAAGACTTCCAGGAAGATGAGAAAATACCCCAAAAAGCGAGAATCCAAGCATGGGAAAAGGCTGAGGGGCAGATCCAAAAGCAGGAAGCAGTCTGCCCCTGGGAGAGCATGGACCGTGGTAGCGCCCCACAAAAAGACACAGAGAAACCCCAAGCCGCTCTCCAGAGGCAAGGCAGTATGGGAAGCAAAGCTGATGAGATTTGCCCGTGGGACGTGGAGGAAACCCTGACAGCTGAGAAGGCCAAGATCTGTCCCTGGGAAGTAGGTGCTGCAGAGGAAAAGATTGTGGTAGCTGAAGAAGCCTCGGGGACCGCTTCAAATGATACGGGCGAGACTTCTGTAGCTTCTGGACCCAGCCAGAGAGCTGCTCCTGCTCCAAAGAAGCCAGAGGGGCCAGGCCTGGAGGAAGAGGTTGTCTGTCCCTGGGACAGCTTCAGCCCAGGGGACTCCTCGCAGCGGCCAGACACTCCACACACTGAGAAATTGAAAGAAGGACTCCGGAACCTGGACCGTGGGAGTTCCAGGCCAATAGAGGTGTGTCCCTGGGAAGTGGAGGAAGTTCCTACCAGTGAAAAAGCCAAGATCTGTCCCTGGGAAGTGAATGAAGAAAGCGCGGCTAAAGGACTGGAGCAAGAGACGGGGAGTGAGCCAGCAGAGCCAGCAGAGCAAAGGAGGAAGACTCTGGAAAAGGCGGGACCCCACTTCCAAGAAGAAGGCACATCCAAAGGGGACGCAAAGCTCCATCAGGAACAGGAAGAGGAAGCTATCTGTCCTTGGAAAGCTAAGGACTCTGCTCAGGTCTCCAAGGTCTCAGACTTGCCCAGCAGCAGCAGTGGTCGAGCAGGAGAGGGACAGTCCTCAGAAGCAAGTGACGGGGCAACAGAGAAGGGAAACCTGAGACAAGACCTGAAAACACGTTCTCTCCCAGAATACGCACCCCAGGAGAAAGCTCTAGCTTTAAAATCACAGTTCCCCGCTGACGAGGGAGGAGCAAGCGAGAAACAGCAGTCTGTCTGTCTGCCGGAAAGCCTGGTTTCAGCAGGCTCCTCCTCCCACTCACACAGCCAGTGCACAGACCAACCTAGCACCAGCACCCTGACACCGGTCAGTGCTGGGGATGGGGTGGCTGAGGTGTACCCAGGGGATGCTCCTGATCCGAATAAACCTGACAATGACACCAAGGTTGAGATCTGTCCCTGGAAGGAGACTGGGAGAGTTATGGAGCCGGAGGCATCAAGACAAGAGGAAAAGGAGAAATCTCAAAAAGAAAAAGAAAAGGCCCCTGAAGAGCCAGAAGGCAAAGGTGTGGCCATCCAGGAAACACCACAGGCGGGCAACTCTGGGAGGCAGGAAGCTATGTGTCCCGGGGAGAGTCAGGACTTTGGGGTGCAAGCGGCCACAGGTGCTTCTAGTGGGAGCAAAGGCGATTCTGAGAAAGTGAGCTGTGTCGAGACCAGGGTGGCAAAACTGTGTCCCTGGGAAGTGGAAGAGGTCCCCTCTGCTAAGGAAGTGGGGGTCTGCCCTTCGGAAACAAGGCCAGGAGGATGTGGGGAGGGGCCACTGGACCGAGGGCAGAATGGAGAGTCACACGGGGCTGGAGGGGCAGCAGAGGCAGACTGCCCCTCGGAAGGCGCAGTGTTAGCAGGGCTCTTTCCCCAGACAGACACTCTGGACACAGAGCACCCCAAGATCAGCCCCCATGGAGTGGGCAGCCCAGGGAAAAGGCTAGCGGAAGTCTGTCAATGGGAAGTCACAGACCCAGAAGGAAATAAAACCAAGGGCACCATGGCGGACATCTGTCCATGGGAAGACGCTAGAGCCGGACCTGATGACTCTAACCTCCAGGCTTTACCAACAGCCCAGAGAGTCGTCCCTGCTGCCCCTGAGAAATCACTTTGCCTCTCAGTACACAGACCTCTGGAGGGCTTTCTGTCAGAGAGCAAGAGCGCCCACCCGGAAGGGAGCAAGCTAGCCGGTGCTTTCCCTCTGGGAGGTGTCAAGGAACAAGACCCTTCGGGACTTGAGTCTGGAGCTGAACCAGCTCCAGAACCAAGTCTTGAAAAACCAGAGGCTCCGAAGATTTTGTCCCTAATCGAAGGCCAAGGACAAATGGCTTGTGAAGCTGAAGCTGAGGAACAAAGCCCCCCGCCTGCCTATCCCTGGGACTGTGAATGACAGCACCACCTCCCATGTCCCAGTGTCCCCAAAGAGCTGATTCAAAGACACTTGGCTACTGAACAAGGAACTGTACAGGAAGGGTGCAGAAGGCGATGGTGGTGGCGCACGCCTTCAATCCCAGCACTCGGGAGGCAGAGGCAGGCAGATCTGTGAGTCCGAGGCCAGACTAGTCTACAAAGCGAGTCCAGGACAGCCAAGGCCACACAGAGAAACCCTGTCTTCTTGCCTCTGAGGCCACCTACACTCATGTGCACATAGCCCCACATAGTCCGACAGACAGATAGGCAGATACATACACAATTAAAAAGAAATATTTGAAAGAGGAAAGAAGCCGGGCGTGGTGGCGCACGCCTTTAATCCCAGCACTCGGGAGGCAGAGGCAGGCGGATCGCTATGAGTTCGAGGCCAGCCTGGTCTACAAAGTGAGTCCAGGACAGCTAAGGCTACACAGAAAAACCCTGTCTCAAAAAACCAAAAAATAAAAAAAATAAAAGAGGAAAGATAAGCAGAGCATGGTGGAGCACGCCTTTAATCCCAGCACTTCGGAGGCAGAAGCAGGCAGATCGATGTGAGTTCGAGGCCAGCCTGGTCTACAAAGCGAGCCCAGGATAGCCAAGGCTAACACAGAGAAACCTTGTCTCAAAAAAACCAAACCGGGGGTGGGGGGTGGGGAGAGGAAAGATAAATCAGAGGTAGAAAAAGACAAAATTTGTGCCTGGAAAACATCTCACAGCCCTAGACCTGGTCCTTCTCCCCCCCGCCCCCCGCCACGTCCCTTTCTCCAACACATGGCCCATGGGGCCCAGGCTGGGCTAAAACTCAATATGGAGCTGAGGCTGACCTTAACCTGCTGGTTTTTTCCTGCATCCACTTCCTGAGTTCCAGGATTACAGGTGTGCATCACCATCCCCCATTTCCTCCGTGGTGGCAAATGAACCTAGAGCTTCCTACGTTCTAGGCAAGCACTCTGACACCTGAACCATATCCCCAGGCAGCCTTTGCCTCTCTGTGGGTATGTGCGGTACTGGGAACCGAACCCCAGTCTTCAGGAACACTAGGCAAGCACTCTGACACCTGAACCATATCCCCAGGCAGCCTTTGCCTCTCTGTGGGTATGTGTGGTACTGGGAACCGAACCCCAGTCTTCAGGAACACTAGGCAAGCACGCTCCTGCTCAGCCTCGCCCTCAGCTCGAGGGCTTCCTCTTCTGACTTGACTCCTCCTATCTCTGCTTTCTTAGTTCTTATTCATGCCTGACTGTCGGCTGAACGGTAGCCAAAGTGACAACAGAGAACAGAGAAAGGAAAGGCAACTCTCTCATGGTGTCATTGTCGCCAACCCCCTCCCTCTGCCGCCCCCACCAACACACACACCGGACAAGGTGTTCCCTCTTCCAGATGTCCCCAGTAAGCAACCTACTGGCTTTTCCAGCCATCTTCCCATCTTCCTGACCCAGCTCCTGGCATCTCCAGGCCTCACCTCACTGCCTCCTTCTCCTAGTCCTTTCTATAGTCAGCAACAGGACCCCTCTCCTCAGTAAATGCAACTGGAGCCCAGGGGGAAACCTCTGGTTCTCAGGCAAGATCCACTTGGACTCACTTGGACTCCTTCCCAGAGGGGGCCTGAGAAAGAAAAGAGGTCCTGTTCCATCAGAATCCCACCCAGGTGTGGGATCTGGGCCTGATTCAGAAAGAGTCGGGCTCCCAGACAAGGGAGAAGCCCCAGGGCTGGGAAGGGCACCTCGTGAGTACAAAGCCTCCTTATTAGCGGGCCCCCTCCTAGCTTGGCTCAGTTCAGGCTACCTGGCTTTAGCACTGGGAGATAACTGAGGGTTGGTGTTAGGTGACATTACCAGAGAGAAACTAAGAAGGAGAAAAACACACAAAGATGTTCTGGCTCGGGAGAGCGAGACCGGGTGAAGACAGGCAGAATAATGTAGCAGAGCTGGTAGGGGCGTTAAAGACCCACCCTCTAACAGTACTGACATATGTAGCTGAAGTTTTGGCGTCTTTAAAAACTCAGTTATAGCCGGGCAGTGGTGGCGCATGTCTTTAATCCCAGCACTTGGGAGGCAGAGGCAGGTGGATCACCGTGAGTTCTACACAGAGAAACCCTATCTCGAAAAACCAACCAACAACCAAACAACCAAACAAAAACCTCAGTTATGTTATGTAAACATGCTTTTGTTTTAATTCCAGGTATGTGATATAAGGTAGATTCAGATTGCCCAGAGCAGCAAACCATTGGCCTCATGCAGGCTCTAAGAGGGTCATGATCTTTGCCAGCTGCAGATAGTTTAATTCTGAGGACTCTGGAGCGGGAATAAATATGAGAGCCCAGAGAGAGACAGGGGGCTTAGAGAAAGAAGATTGCTGCTTCCCTCTGCTGCTGCTTCTGGTTGCTGTTGATGCAGTTTATTTGTTTTTCAAGACAGGGTTTCTCTGTGTATCCCTAGCTGTCCTGGACTCACTTTGTAGATCAAGGTGTCCTGGAACTCACAGAGATCTGCCTGCCTCTGCCTCTCTGAGGACTGGAATTACAGGTGTGTGTCCTGCCTCTGACTCTCTAAGGACTCAGGTGTGTGTCACAGTGCCCAGCTTGTTGATACAGTTTGATGAGGACTTGGAGATAACCTAAAATGAAGTTTGGACTTGCTCCTAGGAACCCAACGACCCTAACCAGCAAGAAGTAGCTAAGGAAACCTACGCCCCCTTTCCCCACTAATCAATCTTCTTTCTCTTCTACCTAGTGTTGGGGTGTTGGAAGGAATTGGGGTGGAGAAAGGAGGTAGAGACATAAATAAAATAGTTTTTTTGTTTTTGTTTTTTGAGACAGAGTCTGTGTAGCCTTGGCTGTCCTGGACTCACTTTGTAGACCAGGCTGGTCTTGAACTCAGTGATCCTCCTGCCTCTGCCTCCCAAGTGCTGGGATTAAAGGCGTGCACCACCATGCCTGGCAAAATAGATTTTAAAATATATGCACCTACAGATATTGGTGCTATTTAAGAGGTAGAAAACTCCAAACGAGACCAAATGCCCAGTGAGGAAACCAGGAGTCTATATGCAAATACTGAACAGATACAGGGCCTCACAGGGCTGGGGGTTGGGAGTGGGTAAGTGTTCCATTTCCAAAAGGGAACATAATAGATTCTCCTAGTCTCCTTTAGGGGCCACTTGCCCTCATTCCCACACTGAGGGTTTCAACAGCGGTATTGTTGCTCTGGGCTGTGGCTACTTAACCCTACAACTTCTAAGCTAAGGTAGACTTCACTAACTGTGCACCCTAGAGCAATCCCGCCGAGTCTGGTCTAGCTGGGAAGAGCAAAGTTACCCCCACACCCACATTGACTGTTATAAATAGCCACCCAGGAAAATAATAAAGAACGCTTGTTCTCAGCTTCTGTACTCTGCTCTGGCTTATTTTTAATAGTAGTTTCCTTTGTCAACGGCGGGATAACAATGCCTCCTGCAAAGCCACCTCATACTTGATCGGACTTGAGGGGAGGGGGGGGGTCCAGCTTACTCTCTGCCAGAGCCCAGAATCACAGCCAACAGATGCTCTCTGCCTGGTTCTCCTGGCCAACCCTGCACATCTGGGGCCATTTGCTCAGCTCGATTTGATCCCAGTGGAAATGAAAATTGCACTTAGCCTCTGGCTTCCTGGTGCCAGCTATTGCTTAGCTGCGATTTAGGATTACCTAGAAACCCCGCGTCAGATCCCCAGCAATGGGATGAAATAGCTTATCTGAGTCACCGCTTTTCATGAATTCAAGACAAATCGATGTAACATTTGCCTACTAAGTGTGCTTTTTTGTTTCTCGCCTTCTCTTCCCTGCTGGATTATGTCTCTTCCCTCAGACTCCCCAGCTATGGATCTGGCTCAAAGTGCTTCTTATTTTGCCTTAATCCAGGGCTCAGGCAAATAGGATGTGTCCAAGCCAAGCCCTACTTGGACAGTAATGCAGAAAACTGATGTACATTTTAAGCGGGGGGGGGGGGGGAGGCTGGGGGGAGGGGGGGGTGAAACTAAACAGCATGAGACTGGGCTTCAGAATAGCCCAGCAGCATCCCTTCCCTAAGCATATACCCCAAGTCCTATCCACATGCTGTTATAGAAATACCAGGCTTCCAAGAAGAGACTTGATACCCTATGAGTATATACAGGGGGAGGAGGTCCCCCTCAGTCACAGTCATAGGGGAGGGAAGTAAGGGGAAAAAGGGAGAGAAGGAGGAATGGGAGGATACCAGGGATGGGATAACAATTTAGATGTAATATGAATAAATTAATAAAATATAGGCTGGGCGTGGTGGCGCATGCCTTTAATCCCAGCACTCAGGAAGCAGAGGCAGGCGGATCACTGTGAGTTCGAGGCCAGCCTGGTCTACAAAGTGAGTCTAGGACAGCCAGGGCTACATAGAGAAACCCTGTCTCAAAAAAAGAAAGAAAGAAAGACAGACAGACAAATAAAATATATTTTAAAAAAAAAAACAGGCTTGGGGCTGGAGAGATGGCTCAGAAGTTAAGAGCACTGTCTGTTCTTCCAAAGGTTCAATTGGAGTTCAATTCCCAGCAACCACATGGTGGCTCACAATCATCTATAATGTGATCTGGTGCCCTCTTCTGCTGTGATAGTGTACATGCAGCCAGAACACTGTATACATTAAAAATAATAACAATAAAAATACCAGGCTTGGGAAAAGGAGAGATGGCTCAGAGGTTAAGCAAACTGACTGCTCTTCCAAAGGTCCTGAGTTTAATTCCCAGCAACCACATGGTGGCTCGCTGCCATTATAATGTGATCTGATGCCCTCTTGCTGGCCTAGGTGTATGTACATCATCATCATCATCATCATCATCATCATAATAAATAAATCTTTAAAAAAATAATATCCGGCTTGGGTCAGTGAGGTGGCTCTATGGGGAAAAGCATTTGTCACGCAAACCTGACCCATGTTCAGTTCCTGGAGTCCACACTGGAAGGCACAATTTGTCCTCTAACCTCCATCTGTTCTGTTTGTTTTCGTTTTTCTGAGACAGGGTTTCTCTGTGTAGCCTTGGCTGTCCTGGGCTTGCTTTGTAGACCAGGAGCTCCATCCAAAAGCCGTACCACGAACACATCACATCCAACCACCCTCACACACATAATAAATTATAGGTGAATAATAATGTTGAGCCAGGCATGGCGGCACACGCCTTTAATCCTAGCACTCGGGAGGCAAAGGCAGGAGGACCCCTGTGAGTTCGAGGCCAGCCTGGTCTACAAAGTGAGTCTAAGACAGCCAGGGCTGATACACAGAGAAACCCTGTCTTGAAAAAAACAAAACATAACAAAAATAATAATAAAAACAATAATAATGTTGATAAATAAATGATACCGCCCGCCCTCCCCCCCAATAAAGCCTCTCCTGTTTGCAGCTTTGCTGAAAGGGGCAGGTTTAGAGAGAACAGAATTAGGTTACTTATTTCTGCCCCAATTCCAGTTTCTTTTTACCCTACTCTAGACACGGTTGGACCAGATTTTGACCTTCAGTGACAAAGATAATTTAAGCATGAGAACTTACGCTGTCATTTTTTTTTCCTGTGTTGTTGAACCTAGGGCCTCATACTTGCAGAGTAAAACACTCTACTCGAGGCTGGAGAGATGGCTCAGTGGTTAAGAGCACCGTCGGCTCTTTCAAAGGACCCTGGTTCAATTCCCAGCACCCACATGGCAGCTCACAACTGTCTGTAACTCCAAGATCTGACACCCTCACACCAACGCACATAAATTAAAATTAAATATTAAAAAAACCCACTCTACTCATTAAGCTACATTTCCAGCAGGCTCTGGGTTTTGCTGTCCTAGACTCGTTTCGTAAACCAGGCTAGCCTTGAACTCAGAGATCTACCTGCCCCTGCCACCCAAGTGCTGGGATTACAGGTGTGGACTACCGCTGCCTGGCCTAAAGTCCTGATTTTAAGTAAGAACTCACACTGGATTGAGGAACTCAAAAGCACTATAAACCAAGCTTGTTGCTGGAAAAGTGAGATTGCTCTTGTCATGCCCAGATACCCCAGGGCACTGAGCATTCAGCTCCCCCACCCCCTTCTCCAAACAGTCCTGGTGGAGCCAGGAAGGAGCAGGGGCTGAGCTGCTGCACTCCACATAAGCATGTGCGCTGGTGCATTCGTATTCAGTCCTGGGCTGGAGGGAGCCAGCATCTTTGGGAGATGCAAGAAATCAGAATCAAATCTTACTGATTCCCCCTAAGTACTAACTCTGTCTTGTCCCCTGTATCCTCCCAAACTTCCTGGAGCCACACAGCTTTCTTTTCTTCTTTTTAGTTTTTCAAGACAGGGTTTCTCTGGGTAGCCTTGGCTGTCCTGGAACTCAGAGTGATCCACCTGCCTCTGCCTCCCTAGTGCTGGGATTAAAGGCGTGGGCCACTACGCCTGGCTTTTTTTTATTTTTTTAATAGTGTCTATTATGCAGCCCTGGCTGTTTTGGAACTCAGCAATGTAAATTAGGCTGGCCTTGAACTCACAGACACCCACCTTTCTCTGCCTAAGTGCTGTACATTGCTTTGGTAGTCTGGTCTAGTTGGAAAGAGCCAGGCTTGGGGTTTGTTTTTTGTTGTTTTTGTTTTGTTTTGTTTTGTTTTTTAAGACAGGGTTTCTCTGTGTAGCCTTGACTATCCTGGACTCGCTTTGTAGACCAGATTAGCCTCGAACTTACAGCGATCCACCTGCCTCTGCCTCCCAAGTGCTGGGCAGGTTTAGGGCTTAATCTCCAGGGCTAAAAAGGTAGCAGTGGGGTGGAGACAAATCTAATAATTAAGGATAAAATATAGGCTGGGCATGGTAGTTCACACCTATAATGACAACATTTGTGAGGCAGGAGATCACTGCAAGTTTAAGGCAAGCCTGGGCTATATATCAAGTTCCAGGCAAGGCAGGTCTAGATCTTATCTTAAACAAAACAAAGTACATAAAATCTGAAGGAAAATTTTTTCTTTGGATTTATATATAAAATAAATAGAGGCTGGAGAGATGGCTCAGAGGTTAAGAGCACTGTCTGTTCTTCCAGAGGACCTGAGTTCACACACATAGGCGGGAGGAATACTATATAAATAATACATTTTAAAAATCTTTTATGGGAGGCAGAGGCAGGCAGATCGCTGTGAGTTCGAGGACAGCCTGGTCTACAAAGCGAGTCCAGGGCAGCCAAGGCTACACAGAGAAACCCTGTCTCAAAAAAAAAATCTTTTAAAAATTTATTTTAATCACAAGACTTGGGAGGTGAAGGGAGGCCAGTTTGGTCTACAAAGCAAGTTACAGGACAGCCAGGGCTGTTACATAGAGAAACTCTGTCTGGAAAACACACTGGGACAGAAAGGTGGCTCAGTAGAGTACTTGCTGCTCTTGCAGAAGGCTCAGATCCAGGTCCTAGCCTGCATGGTGGTTTCCCCCATCCGTGACTCTAGGTCCGGGCCATCTAACATGTCTTTGGACCCCCAGGGGCACCAGGCAAGCATGTGTTGCACAAACATCCATGCAGACAGATGCTCATACACATAAAGTGCCGCCCTAGCTCTTCTGCTGTTTGAGACGTGATCTCAGGTAGCCCAGGCAGTTTCAGCTGCGTGGAGCCAAGCGTGACATCCGGCTCCTCATCATGCTCTTGCTTCCACTGCC
The DNA here is from genome assembly GCF_964271855.1 of Acomys minous. Taxonomy (NCBI): domain Eukaryota; kingdom Metazoa; phylum Chordata; class Mammalia; order Rodentia; family Muridae; genus Acomys; species Acomys minous. The sequence continues at coordinate 89,644,822 of NC_140493.1, read as the reverse complement.
CAAGTGCTGGGGTTAGCGCTGGATACCTGGTTTATAAACACTACGTACCCTTCCCAGTCCAGAGCTCCTGGAAATGGCATCGCTCACACTGCACTGGTTTCCCTGATGGCACAGAACCACTCTATTCCCAGTTTGATCCAGGGAAAATGTACAGAACACATAATTTAGCCAATACTTTGATAGTACTTTATTTCAAATGCTGATCTCCACCCTCTAATTTGAAAAAGAAAGTTGTCTGTCGCCACAGTTCCTGCTGTGAAAAGCCCAGAACCACATGGCTGCTCTCTCTCATACTGCTTTTCATTTCAACTCAGAAGCTAAGTATGACTTTTAAAAGAAGATGCACCATGGCTGGGCATCCCAGGCACCGACCAGGGCCAGATATGAGCCATGACTGTAATAGGCAGGGGTATGCGTGCTTAAAGACCCAGGCAGGGCAGGAGAGAGCAAGGGAAGCCTCCAAGGCTTAGGTGATTCTGTAGCCCCATCATAGGGGCACTCCTCAGGAGTACCCCCCAACACCCCAGACAGGGAGACAGGGTTTCTCTGTGTAGCCTTGGCTGTCCTGGACTTGCTTTGTAGATCAGGCTGGCCTCGAACTCACAGCGAGCCACGTGCCTCTGCCTCCTGAGAGCTGGGATTACAGGCGTGTGCTGCTGCCGCTGCCACCACCGCTGCCACCACCAGGCTCCTCAGGAGTCATTTTTGCCATTAGGCTAGCTGAGGCTTATGGGCCTCCTCTGGTGTCTCTTCATACTCCTCCCATGGTTTGAGCTGAGGACCAGGAATCATCAAGGTCTGAAAAGAATGGAAGAACAGGGAGGCTGGAGTTAGTTACCAGCCAAGCCTCCTGTTTACCCAGGACGGCCTCACTCCCTCACCAAGCAACCAGGCAGTTCCCCTTCCCTAGCGTCGCCTCATTCCCTCTCTCCACTAGGTGGAGCCCAAGAGGAGAGGTTTAGGATGCCAGCACTGTATACTACAACCCTGTTCAGGTCTAGCCAATGGACAGTGCATTCTCCACAGCTGTGTGGAGAGCGAGGACTGCCTATGACATGAACTCTGGCGCCCCTTATTTGATCACTTCCCCTTGGCGGGGAGGCCTGGTGGCACTCAGAGGAAGGGGAAGCAGGCTATCTGGATGAGACCTGATAGGCTGTGACCATATGGTAGGGGAGGAGGTCCCCTTCTGTCACAGGCCTAGAGGAGGAGAATAGGGTGAAAGAGGGAGGGAGGGGGGAATGGGAAGATGCAAGTGAGGGGATAACAATCGGGATGTAATCTGAATAAATTATTGAAATAATAATAATAATAAAGGAAAATACCTCCTCCCCCCAAAAAAGTTCAATGTTCTTTGTCAAAAATAAAAAATAAAATAAAGCAAGCTGCTAACTTACCTTGAGGATGGGTTGCTTAGGGGGCGCCCACGAGGGCACAATCTTGCCATGCATTCTCCAGCTCCCATACGGGTTCACCAAGTGTCTTTCAAACACCACATACTCCAGGACGTCTTTGGGCACATCTTCCTGTCCATACATCAACCGGCCAAACCGATCATAGATGGCCAAAGTCTGCAAGGATGAAATAAAATCTGGACTGTTTTATTCTATTTTTTGCCACACAATCATTTTTGAAACAATTTTAACAAAAAATTTTGGTATTTTTGTTTTTGGTTTTTCGAAACAGGTGTAGCTTTTCGAGACCAGGCTGGCTTCTGTCTTAGAGATCTGCTTGCCTCTGCCTCCCCAGTGCGGGGATTATAAGAGTGCACCACCACACTTGGCTTGTTTTGTTTTGTTTTTGGTTTTTTGGGACAGGGTTTCTCTGTGTAGCCCTGGTTGTCCTGGACTCACTCTGTAGACCAGGCTGGCCTCAAACTCAAAAGATCCGCCTGCCTCTGCCTCCCTGAGTCTTGGGATTACAGACATGCGTCACCATGACTGGCAACAAAAAAATTTAAAGAAAATAAAAATTATTTCAGAATTCTGAATTTAGAACTACCCAGCTGCTGCCATATTATTCTTCAGGGTTCTTTGATGGATGGGGACGGGTGGGGATCAACAACAGGAAGACTAAAAACCCTCCTACCATGTCTCAGCAGGGGCACAAAGACTGTGGCGAACTGTTCCTGAGACCCTACAGACCTGGGCCAAGGGTGGAGCACAGTGGTGGGAGCACTTCCCTAGCATGCATGAGGCTCTGGGTTCAAACCCAAACTACAAAAAACAAACAGTCCCGGACTGAACAATCCAGAGACAGTTGCTCACCCAGAGAGCTGTAACGATACAATTTAATAAGAAGGTTTTCACTGGATCCCTGGCCCACTTAATACCCTTAGTCTCCTCAGGACTTAGCCTGGTGTCCTGCTGTGTCCTCAGCCTGATTAAAGTTTTGCTTTTAATTTATTATATATACAGTGTTCAACCCGCATATGTGGCAGAAGAAGGCACCAGATCTCATTGTAGATGGTTGTGAGCCACCATGTAGTTGCTGAGAATTGAACTCAAGACCTCTGGAAGGGCAGACAGTATTCTTAACCTCTGAGCCATCTCTCCAGCCACAGCCTAAGTTCAACTAGGCATTAAGAGAACAGTATGGTGTCTTGGGCTTCCCACGTAACCTGTTTTTACAACCTAGGCCCAGAATATGTGCATGGTGTGGCAGTGATTTGCTGAAAGCAGCCTTATACAACAAATACCCAACAAAAATGCTGGGAGAACCTGAGGGTGTCGCTTGATAAGGCATCTACAGTACCATTTACTTTTCTGAGTGCTTCAAGGTCAGATGGGGGTCAGCAATGTTGGTTCCACGATAAAACTCTGTTACAAAGATTTCTCTCAAGACTCCACCATCCCGTTTTCTGTGCTAGCCAATAAATACGAGCAAAGCCCTTTGTTAGGGACAGACATCAGAGAGCACCCAGGCAGGGACAGACAACATTCACAGGACACACTGAGTAGGCCAAGAACACACACAGTTGGGAGAGAAGTGGAGAATTCAAACTGGGCTTGTCTGGGTCTAACTGCTCCAACAGGAAGGCTGAGATTTCATTCCTTAAAGCAACACCGATGCATAGGGTATCTCTGAGGTTCTCTTTAATGTACTTAACATGGAGTAAAGAAGAGCTGGAGTGAAAAAAGAATGACTGTACCTGCCGAGTGTGCAGGCGCACGGTGACCTGGCCGTACATGTTGGTCTGGTTCACCAAACCTGAAGAACGAACGTGAACCACTTGGGCCGGCTCTAAAGACTCCACAAAGCTCCATCGGACAGTCTTGTACTTGAGGTCCCAGACCATGTCCTGAGGGAAGGAGAAGAGTTCACCAGGCTTTCCCTCCTGTGAGGCTCTGCCGAGCCTGCCTTCTGCAACGGTGCAGTCAGCAGGCAGTGCTGTCCTTTCTTCCTCCCCGTCTAAGGGAGGAAATGGAGGCTGAGCCAGGGACTCACTCTGTAACCAGACTGTAATGCTGACTCGGGCTTTCTTTTTATTTCTGGTAGTTCCAGACAGGGTTTCTCTCTCTGTTATCTTGGCTGTCCTGGACTCGCTTTGTAGACCAGGCTGGCCTCGAACTCACGGATATCCACCTGCCTCTGCCCCCAAGTGCTGGGATTAAAAGTGTGCGCCACGATGCCTGGCGAAGTATATGAATTTTGAATTATCTTGTTCATCTTGTCTGACTTATAGCCAGGCATTCCCAACTTATTTGCATCCATATGTCGGTGCTTTAGGAATTGGCATTCCTTTTACAGCATGTCACTGGATCCAACTAGCTCTTTTGATAAACTGAAGATGCGTGCTTTTAGGGTATTTGTTAATTTCTCCCAAACAGTTGCTATAAGTTCTGTGCCAGTCTTCACTGATTACCCATAATGACACAATCTCAGCATTACCATAAAGTACTATGATTGCTGCTGGGTCTGTTCTTAACAATGGATGTAACTGCTCAAATCTTATTCTACCTTTTATGTTTAAGTCTGAAACTTTTTCTGTAGAAGTCTTTAATTTTTCACTTTGTGTGCTAAAAAGATCCCTCCCAGGGCTGGATGTGGTGGCACATGGCTTTAATTCCAGCACTCATGAGGCAGAGGCAGGCTGATCTCTGAGTTCAAGGCCAGCCTGATTTATATAGTGAGTTCAGGACTGCCAGGGCTACACATAGATACCCTGTCTCAAACAAACAAACAACAACAACAACAAAAGAAGATCCATTCCATAGCACCATCTTTGGGGGGGGGTGTGGTCCCAAGCTGTTTCTCTTCTTTTCTCCTTTTTTTTTTTTTTTAAATTTTCAAGACAGGGTTTCTCTATAGCCTTGGCTGTCCTAGACTCACATTGTAGACCAGGCTGACCTCGAACTCAAGAGATCCACCTGCTTCTGCCTCCCAGAATCCTGGGATTATAGGCATGCGCCGCCACCACACCCAGCATGTCCCAAGCTCTTAAAGCCACTGAAGGACACGATTCTGTAGTGTTGTCATCAAATTGAATCTGTTCTTGTGTATCAGAGAACTGCCCTCCACCACGCCCCGGTTCTCCCTACACTCACTCCCTTCCTGCTACCTCAGTGTTCAATGCTCTCAGCTTCTTCCCCCACCATGGTAACCATTGCAACTGTGGGCTGGCCGCTAGTCCAGCTGTCACCAATCCCTCCAGTCCTGGGGAATTTTGAGTATTTTAAGTAAGCCAGTTATTTAGAATTTGTTCACAGCCTGGCATGGTGGCAGAAGCCTGTAATCCCAGCATTCGGGGAGGCAGAGGCAGGTGAATCTCTGTGAGTTCTGAGGCCAGCCTGGTCTACAAAGTGAGTCCAGGACAGCCAAGGCTACACAGAGAAACTGTCTCGAGAAAGAAAAAAGAAAGAAAAAAAGGGGGGGAGGGGGGAGGAGGGCTGGAGAGATGGCTCAGAGGTTAAGAGCACTCACTGTCTGCTCTCCCCAACTCCCACATAGTGGCTCACAACCATCTACGATGTGATTTGATGCCCTCTTATGGCCTGCAAGTGTACATACAGGCAGAGCACTGTATAAAAATAAATAGATAAAAAAGAAAAAAAGAAAGAAAGAAAGAAAGAAACTTTTGCTGAGCTGGGCAGTGGTGGCGCACGGCTTTAATCCCAGCACTCAGGAGGCAGAGGCAGGTGGATCACTTTGAGTTCGAGGCCAGCCTGGTCTACAGAGTTAGTCTAGGACAGCCAAGGGTACACAGAGAAACCCTGTCTCAAAAAAACAAAAACAAAAACAAAATCAAAAAAAGAGAGAAACTTTTGCTGGCTCCAACTTGCTTTTCATAGTGGATTCTTCCCAGTCTCAAACCCTAAGGACATGGTATCTAGAATCTGCCTGCCGAGGCATCCCAGCATTCTGAAGGCGAGAACCTACCGGAAAACAGTGTTCAGTTACCAAGGTATGAAGCCGGTCATGGTCAGAGCTGGAAAAGAAGAGATATATTTATCACTGATTCTGACTTTTATGGTACCCACTATGAAATATGAAAACGGGCTCGTTAGATGGCTCAGTGGGTAAAGGAGCCTGCCACCACGCTGATAAAATGAGTTCAACCCCCAGAACCCACATGATAAGAACTGACTCCTAAAATTGTCCTCTGACCTCCACACACGTGCCATGACAAATGTGTTCCCATTCACATATGCACCCAACAAATAAACAAAGGCTTTAGTTTAAAATGGTCCTGAAGATAGAAAACAGTGCACTTACACAAATGTTTTCTGCTTATGTACTGTAAGCCACATGATATGCTAATTTGTGATCTACAACAAAACTGATATTTAATAGCATTTAACAGTTTATGTTGGATGGAGAGATGGCTCAGAAGTTAAGAGTACTGGCTGCTCTTCCAAAGGTCCTGAGTTCAATTCCCAGCAACCTCATGGTGACTCATAACCATCTATAATGGGATCTGGTGCCCTCTTCTGGCCTGCCAGAATACATGCAGGCAGAGCACTGTACATATAATAAATAAATCTTTAAAAAATATGTTTCTTGAGCCAATCGGTTGTGGTACACGCTTTAATCCCAGCACTCAGGAGGTAGAGGCAGGTGGATCTCTGAATTGGAGGCCAGCCTGTTCTACAAAGCAAGTGTAGGAAAGCCAGGGCTACATGAAAAAACAAAACAAAACAAATCAAAAAAACAAAAAGAGAGCCAGGTGTGATGGCACACACCTGTAATCTCAGCACTCGGGAGGCAAAGTCAGGCGATCTCTGTGAGTTCAAGGCCAATCTGGTTTACAAAGTGAGTCTAGGACAGCCAAGGCTGTTACACAGAGAAACCCTGTCTTGAAAATATAAACAAACAAACACCAAAAAGAAAAAAAGTTCAAAGCCGGCCTGGACTATACACATTCAAGGGGGGGAAAAAAGGGACACATAGTAAGATCCTTCTTCTAAAAAGAAAACAAGGAGCCAGCACTTGGAGAGGCAGAGGCAGAGGGCAGAGGGCAGAGGGCAGAGGGCAGAGGCAGGCAGATATCTATGAGACCAGCCTGGTCTACAAAGTAAGTCTAGAACAGCAAAAGTCACACAGAGAAACCCTGTCTCAAAAAAATCAAAAATGAAAATAAATAAAAGTAAGGCCCTCAAGCCAGGCGTGTTGGCAGACGCCTTTAATCCAGCACTCGGGAGGCAGAGGCAGGTGGATCACTGTGAGTTTGAGACTAGCCTGGTCTACGTGGAGAGATCCACAATAGTCAAAACTCCATAGACAGACCTGCCTCAAACAACAAAGAACTACTGAAAAGGCAGGAGAAAAGATAAACATCTACAGTTACTACTTGTCATATTAGAAAGTTCTAAAATTCTTACCTGAAGGAAAGTGACCTCCACAAGCTGTGGAGACTGGACGCGCACAAACGGTGTTCACTTACCTGTTTAGACAAAGGTGAGCCTCGATGAAAATATCCTTTGCTTTTTCAGGGAAGTCCTTTATTTTAAAATTAACATCGAATTCTTTTATCTTTCGAATTCTGTAAAATTAAGCATGAAACCATCGTACCGATGGTGAAGGTGCTAAGCCCGGACCCTAACAACCCCAGCTCAACCTCAGGGACCCACAGGGTAGAAAGAAACACCTGACTCCCACATGCTGTCTTGACCTCCAAGTTTGTGCTGGGGAATGAGCTAGCAAGTGCACATGCACATACACAAAACAAGTAAGTAAACTGGGCTGGGCAGTGCTGGCACATGCCTTTAATCCCAGCACTCGGGAGGCAGAGGCAGACTGTGAGTTCGAGGCCAGCCTGGTCTACAAAGTGAGTCCAGGACAGCTGAGGCTACACAGAGAGACCCTGTCTCGAAAACCACCCCCACAAAAAAAAAAAAAAAAAAGAAAAAAGAAAAGAAAAGAAACTGGGAAGCCGGGTGTGGTGGCACACGCCTTTAATCCCAGCACTCGAGAGGCAGAGGCAGGCAGATGTCTGAGTTCAAGGCCAGCCTGGTCTACATAGTGAGTCCAGGACAGCCAAGGCTACACGAAGAAACCCTGTTGGGGGCGGGGGGGGGGAAAGAACACGACTATGAAAAGGAGATTGCCAAGTTCAAGGCCAGCCTCAACTACCTAGCAAGACCTTGACTCTATTTAGGGTCTGGAGAGATGGCTCAGTGTTTAAGAGCACCTGCGGCCCTGGCAGAGGACCAGGCTTTGGGTCCCGGCATCTATATGTCAGCTCAAAATCACTTGTAATTCCAGCTTTAAGAGACCTGCCCTCCACAGGCCCTGCACACATGTGACACACTTACACGAAGGCGAAACACAAACACAGAGAGGGAAGTTCATCAATGCAATACGCCATCTACCACATGAGGATCAACTATCGCATGCTCTCCTCAGCCTAGAATGCTGAAGCCCCGTTGTCTCGGATACCTACGCCAACTGGGATGCCACATTCTTTCTTAATCGCTCAGTTCTCTGTGTCAGTCCTTCCTTCGAAAGGGATGACATTCGAGCATCACCTTCCGGTGGGACATAGGGATCAAATATACCAGCTGTAAGGAGAGAAGAAAATGAAGAAAGTGCCGAAAGATTTAGAAAACATCATCTTGAGGTCAGATAAAACTGGGAAGGACACAGGATATAAAGTGGATAATCAAATAGACCTGCACATAGAAGAAAGTTTGGTATACTTGTGGAAGTACCAGGAACTAAGTGACTGCACGACTGGACATCTTTTTGTTATATTTGAAAAAAAGGGGGAAAAAAAAAAGGAGAAGAATCTAACTCCTCCTAGAGTCTGTTTCTACTTCTACAAACTGGAGAAATTTCATTCTTTCTAGAAGTGTAAAGGGCAACAGATGACCTCAGGAACAGGACTAGTGGGAAAGCCCTAAGTCTCAACTACTATTTAGGCAGGAGGATTGTAAATCTTAGTCTACCAGAAAAACTTAGAAAGATTCTGCTTCACTTGGGTGTGCTGGCACACGCCTTTAATCCCAGCACACTTGGGAGGCAGAGACAGGTGGATCTCTGTGAATTCAAGTCCAGGACAGCCAAGGCTATATAGAGAAATCCTGTCACTCAGGGAAGAAAAAAAAAAAAAAAAAAAAGAATGACTCTGTCTCAAAGGCAAAAAGCAAGGGAGACTAGGGGTATAGTTTAATGGCAGAGTGCTTGTTTGGCCCTATATTTAATCCCAAGTACTGTAAAAACAAAAAAACAGATTTTATGAAATACAGTCTACAGAAAGCTGATTTAATCATTACTGAGGTCCAACTTAGTAGTTAATTGAATGCTATTCATTGGAGTCTAAGGCATTCCAAGCACCAGATCTCTGGGTAGACAACTGCGTCAGGATTCCAGAAATGCTGTTCCTCACCTGTACAGGCCAAATGTATAGGACGCTGCAACCGCTCCGGTGGAACAACCAATCCTGCTTTCCTGGCATGTTCCAAGAATTCCTTCTCTGTTTTGTACTTGGGTTGAGGATTAGGGGGTCTGAAGCGGCTTTTGGTCTTTACTGGAACTACAGCGGTGGACTGAGTCACCAGAAAGGGCTGGGAGATAAAAAGAAAGGTTAGCATATACGTGACTTGGGCAGAAAAATCTATTTGAGCAAATTCTATGCAAAGGCTTACTGGAAAGACAGCCAAAGAAGGCTTCAGGAGAAGTTAGGAAGCAACTATTACGGAAAAAGTGATGTTAGGACTTGAACACCTATTAACGGCTCTTACCACAGGCCAGCAAGCCAATAATAACATTCATTAGTATCAGACAACACTTTTTTTTTTCCCAAGACAGGGTTTCTCTGTGTAGCCCTGGCTGTCCTGGACTCATTTTTGTAGACCAGGCTGGCCTCGAACTCACAGCGATCCACCTGCCTCTGCCTCCCGAGTGCTGGGATCACAGGTGTGCGCCACCACACCCAGCTTGCCTTCATTCTGTCCTTCTGTCACCTAACTGACCAAGACGCTTCTGAGAAGTCAGGTGACCTTTTCCCTCTGATCATGAGTTTTTGCGCCAGGATAAGACAAAACCCCTATCTTTTCCAGTTTTAAGAATGAATGGCCAGGCGTGGTGAGACCCTGCCTCAAAAAACAAAAACAAAAAAAGAAGCCAAAAGAAACAAACAAAAATAATGCATAAGAAACGGGTCCACCTTCTAAGTCACTAATTTTCTTTTAACATCTTCTCGCCAGACACTAGAATTAATGTGGAATTTAATGCCAGTAATCTTACTCGCCCTTAAGGGCCCAGGCTGTCTTCTCTGAGCCACTAGAGAGACCTAGAGGAATCACATACACCTCAAATTCTTCCACAAAGTCTGACTTGTATCCTCCAAATTCACCAACGGCCACTGAAATGATTATTCCCCTCTACTCTGTCCTCCTCTTTCTGTCCCTAAAATTTCATTCATCTCATCCCTACCCACCTGTCGAGACCACCATCCCAAAGCCCTGGATAAGGAGGACAATCCCCGCCGCCACACGGGGGCTGCCATTTTGTTCACGCAAAGGCCGCCGGGATGCTAGCTGAGCCGCAGAGAAACCAGCCGTGGGGGGGAAGGGGGAGGGAAGGCTCGTAGGGTGGAGCGAGCCTGGGAGTGGAATTTTCCAGGGAGCGAGCCCTCGGCCAAAAGGTGAGCCGCGTGCACGCGCACGCTCTCATGGGGAGGTGGGGCGGGGGGCGCGCGCGCGCAATGTGTTCGCGCGTGCGCAGTGAGACCACTTTGGAAGTAGGGTAAAACGCACGGCTGTCACGCGCCAGGCGGAGGCTGGTGGAGAGCCAGCTGCGCCTGCGCGTGAGGCTCTCTCTGGGACTCAGGGTTGTTTCCTTCCTGGTTTCTTAGCACTTTGTAACAATTTATTTACATTCGGTTAAAAAAATAAAAGAAGCCGGGCGTGGTGGCGCACGCCTTTAGTCCCAGCATTCGGGAGGCAGAGGCAGGCGGATCACTGTGAGTTCGAGGCCAGCCTGGTCTACAAAGTGAGTCCAGGATGACCAAGGCTATACAGAGAAACCCTGTCTCGAAAAACAAAAAAAAAAAAAAAAAGAAAAGAAAAGAAAAGTGCTTCCCTCTGAAATGAGTACTTTAAGATAAATATTTTCTTGCGGGGCGTGGTGGCGCACGCCGTTAATCCCGGGGGAGGCAGAGGCGGGCAGATTGCTATCAGTTCGATACCAACGTGGTCTACAAAGCTACTCCAGGACAGCCAAGGCTAACACAGAGAAACCCAGTCTCGAAAAATGAATAAATGTTTTCTTTCATTACTTGGAATTTAGTGTGAAAATTATAGTTTCTGAGTGTGTATCTGACCTCAAAATGCTGTATAACCTTAAACCTTAAACCCACCGAGTTTTATATGTGAAAATTCTTACTGTTCCTTTAGGGAAACTGACCTCTGTGGTTACTGAAGAGCAAAAGGCACGTAGATTGACAAGAATCTGTCTTTTTTTTTTCCCCCCTTTTGGTCATGTCCCAAAATATGTCATTTCCAAAAATACCATTTACCAAATTTGATAATAACTGGTATTTCAAAATTGTTTACTAGGTACCTAGCAATTTAAACATTTTACATATATCAACGTAATCCTTACAACAAATAACAAATATTCCTGTTTTCACATATGTGGTTGGGCTAGATAGTAAATCTGTAATTCAAATTTAGAGAACTCAAATACTGGCAGAATTGAGAGTCAGGTATGGGGAGTGTAAACACTCCAGAATTGCTTCATGTTCAGTGGTTAAAAGAATCAGAATGTAAGTGCCAGCACTGGGGAGGCAGAGGCAGGCGGGTCGCTGTGAGTTCGAGACCAGCCTGGTCTACAAAGTGAGTCCAGGACAGCCAAGGCTACACAGAGAAACCCTGTCTCGAAATAAATAAATAAATAAATAAATAAATAAATAAATAAATAAATAAATAATCAGAATGTGATGATCAGGTTATCCTGGAACATCCACTACCGGAAATACTTCTGAAGAACAGACACTGTCTACACTTTTTCTTATCATATATTCTTTAGATTACTTCTTTTTTTTTTTTTCTTTTTTCATTTTTTTCAAGACAGGGTTTCCCTGTGTCACCTTGGGGGTCCTGGACGCGCTTTTGTAGCTCAGGCTGGCCTCGAACTCACAGAGATCTTCCTGGCTTTGCCTCCCCGAGAGCTGGAATCGAAGGCATGCGGCACCACCTTGTAGATAACTATTCACTGAACCTTTATCTTACAATATTCTGAAGTAGATTAGGGTTTACAGCTTGCACGTAAAAACTTCCAAGCTGAAGGAGAATTGCTGATAGCTTCAAGTGCTAAGGGCTATTACCACAGGAAGTGCAAGACTCCGCACAGATTTGGGAATCGTTTGTAGCATTTCACATCTTCACTTTTTTTTGTTTTTCAAGAAAGGGTTTCTCTAAGTAGCCCTGGTTGCCCTAGAATTAACTTTGTCCCAAGCTAGCTTTGAACTCAGAAATGTGCCTGCCTCTGCCTTCCCAGTGCTGGGATTAAAGGTGTGTGCCACCACAGCCTGCCTCAAATCTTAACCTTTTTTTAGGGGGGGTTGGGGGAGGGGCTCAAGACAGGGTTTCTCTGTGTATCCCTGGCCGTCCTGCACTTGCTTTGTAGACCAGGCTGGCGTGGAACTCTCAGCGATCCGCCTGCCTCTGCCTCCCAAGTGCTGGGATTAAAGGTGTGTTGCCACCACTGCCCAGCTCTATGATTTCTTTTACTCACTGATATTATTGGGGTTTTGGTTTGGTTTGGTTTGTTGTTGAGATAGGGTCTCACTGTGTAGCTCTGGCTATTGTGGGACTCTCTACACCAGGCTGACCTCAAACTCAGAAATCTTCCCACTGCCTCTGCCTCCTGAGTGCTAAGATTAAAGGTGTGCCCCACCCTGCCTGGCCAGGGATGCCCCATACTTCTTTACAGACGCCTATATATCTACTCTATTCATTCTGAAATAAAATGCAATTTTCTTTTATTAATTTGATATATCTGTTGAGGGTAGAAAACCTGATTCCCCAGATGCGTGCCTATTGATTGCTACCTAATATTTATTACAGTCTTTCTTGGACGGGCTCTGCTGTGCAGTTTTTTGTTATTGTTTTGGTTTGGTTTTTTGTTTTGTTTGGTTTGGCTTGTTTTTGTTTTGTTTTTTTTTAGGTTTTTTGAGACAGGGTTTCTCTGTGTAGCCTCAGCTGTCCTAGGGTTTCACTGTGTAACCTTTGCCATCCTGGAACTCACTCTGTAGATCAGGCTGGCCTCAATTGAACTCAGACGTGCCTGCCTCTGCCTCTCTAGTGCTGTAATGACAAAGACTTGATGTACCAGTTGTTTTTTGTTTGTTTGTTTTTAAAGATTTAATCCCAGCAGAGGCAGGCAGATCTCTGTGAGTTCAAGGCTAGCCTGGTCTATAAAGCAAGTCCAGGACAGCAAGGCTACACAGAGAAACCCTGTCTCGAAAAACCAAAAAGAAAAAAGCAAAACCAAACAAACAAAAAACCCCCAAAACAAACAACAACAAAAACTAATCCTGGCAACTAAAACATGGAATACTTCATATATTTACAAGTCATCCATGTGCCAGGCATGGTGGCGCACACCTTTAATCCCAGCACTCAGGAGGCAGAGATAGGTGGATCGCTGTGAGTTCGAGGCCAGCTTGGTCTACAAACCGAGTTCAGGACAGCCAAGGCTACACAGGGAAACCTTGTCTCAAAACAACAACAACAACAAAACCAACAGAGCAAAACAAAAAAAAGAGTCATCCTTGCACAGGGACCATGCTGATCTCTGTGTTGTTCCAATTTTAGTGTGTGTGCTGCTCAAGGAAGCATGGGGCAAATTTCTTTTTCTCTTGTATTCCGAGAAATGCAGATTATTAAGTGTTAGAGGATTACCAAATATCCTTTGGTGTTACTTCCTCAGCAGACAGCTGGCAATTAACCTTGAATTTAATGAGGTAGAAGGATAATAAAAATTTTCCAAGACAGCTGATCAAAAGTGCAACGATCACTTATAATCCATCCCCCAATGAACTAAGCCATACTGAGTACCCTTTCTTCATCCAGGCTGATATGGGCTTAGCTTGCAGTAGCTGAGAAACTGACCAGAGGTCAGGCACAGATGAGTTTAGCGTGTGCTACCCTCTCTGTGTGGTTCAAGTAAAACCACACAGTAAACCAGGTGTGGTAGCAGAAGCCTTTGATCCCAGCAGAGGCGGGTGGATCATGGTGAGTTCGAGGCCAGCCTGGTCTACAAAGTGAGTCCAGGACGGCCAAGACTACACAGAGAAGCCCTGTCTTGAACCCGCCCCCCTGCGCAAAAAAAAAAAAAAAAAAAAAAAAAAAAAAAAACAGGGCTGAAGAGATAGCTCAGAGGTTAAGAGCACTGGCTGTTCTTCCAAAGGTCCCGAGTTCAATTTCCAGCAACCGCATGGTGGCTCACAGCCATCTATAAGGAGATCTGGTGCCCTCTTCTGCACACATGCAGTTAAAATACTGTATAAATAATAAATAAATCTTTAAAAAAAAAAGAAAGAAAGAAAAACCAAAAAAAAAAAAAAAAAAAAAAAAGAAAAGAAAAGAAATACTATGAAGTCAGGTGGCACGGCTTTAATCCCAGCACTTGGGAGGCAGAGGCAGGTGAATCTCAGTGAGTTAGAGGCCAGCCTGCACTACAGAGCAAGTCCCAGGACAGCCATACCTGTTACACAGAGAAACCGACTGGCCTGAGGGGTTGGCGGGGGTGGGGGAGGGAAGCAGAAGTTTCTTTCCCATTTCTCTCAATAACTCAAGGTGTTCCTGGAACCATTTTTTTCCCTAGTAAAACATTCAAATTGAGCCTAAGGAGAATAGGACTCCTTGTTAGCACTGGGATACATATCCCTCCCAGTGGCAGATGACATCAGGACTGAAATTTAAGGGGCTGGAAAGTATGGCTCAGTGATTAATAGCGTGCACTGCTATTGTGGAGGACCTGAGTGTGATTCCTAACACCCTGTTCAAGAGGCTCGCAACTGCCTATAACTCCAGCTCAAGAGGGATACAAAATCTCTGGTCTCTGCTGCCACCGACCCGCACACATGCATACCTAAACATGCACACACATACACAGAATTAAAAATAATTTTTAAGGCCAGGTGTGGTGGTGGTGGCGGCGGCGGCAGCGGCGCATGCCTTTAGTGCCAGCACTCAGGAGGCAGAGGCAGGCGGATCACTGCTTCTGTGTCGGAGATGCACAAGGGAATCTGGGCTTTTAGGACTCACTAGAGAGATCTCCACGGTCACCTTTTTCCTGCGGAGACATTAGTGATCAGAGATGCAGAGGAACATCTGCAAGACCACGAGACAAACGGAAGCTAGCAAGAGTGGGGTTTCGGAACCAATGTTATGATCAAAGATTAAGGCAGTAAGGTGTAAGGTGATAAGATTATGTTGTAGAGGAGTTTATTAAATGAGCATGGGAGGAGAAAAAAGGGGGGAGGTGTACCCCAGAGAGAGAGAAGAAGAGGGAGAGAGAGAGAGAGAAAGTAAGAGGGTAGAGCAGGTAGAGAGGCTAGAGAGAGGGGGCTGGAGAGATGGCTCAGAGGTTAAGAGCACTGGCTGCTCTTCCTAAAGGTCCCGAGTTCAATTCCCAGCAACCACATGGTGGCTCGCGACCATCTGTAATGAGATCCAGTGCCTTCTTGTGGTGGGAAGGTGCACATGCGGGCACAAAGAGGGTCTTTCACAGTGGCAGGTAAGAGATGACGACATCACAAGTAGGCGGGACTGAAGCAGAATCCTAACAGGCTTTCTCTGTGTAGCCCTGGCTGTTCTGGACTCCCTTTGTAGGCCAGGCTGGCCTCGAACTCACGAAGATCCACCTGCCTCTGCCTCCTTAGTGCTGGGATTAAAAGCATGCCCTACCAGCCAGGCTTTGGTTTTGTTTGTTTGTTTGTTTTGTTTTTTAGAAATTCTGAAATTTCTCTGAGTGACCTACATCTACAAGAGCACAGCTGTTTTGAACAGGAACATTATTTTTCCCCTGGGGAATTGAAAGACTCTGGTTCTAAAAAAAAAAAAGAAAGAAAGACTCTGGTTCTAAATGTGATGCTTCATGGATTACTACAAGTAATAAGCTTGACAAATGTCACGTGTGCTTCTCCAACAGAAGGGAGACTACAAAGAGAAGTGACTTCTTCAAGGCCAGGTGCCACAGAGGAAGCAAGAATTGTGACCTCCCAGCACACAGTCTCAGCTAATTTTAGTTAACAACATTAGCAATGCTTCTTTTGTCACTCAGAGTAATTCCCGGTGGCTCTCACAGTGCTTAGGGATGTCACAAGTGCTGGACGCAGCAGCTTGGCCACACCTGATTCTCTTCCGATACAAAGGCGGTCATTCGACGCCTAAATTACAGAATTATTCGTTCATTAAGATCAAATGAGTTCCACTCTGGTTAGCTATGGCTTCAGTGTCCCGGCTTGCTGATATTCCAGAAGTGGATCTGTATGGGGAAGCCTAGTAGGATGCTAAGCAGGCCCTTATGTTGGACACAGAAGAGGGAAGTCCCTACCCTAGAGACCACCCCAGTGCAGGGCCCCTAAACAAGAATTTTCCAGTTGTGACCTGGCTCCTCAGGGGCCCTAGCATGCACTTCCCTGTCTCTGCTGAAGCCTAGCCTTAGACACACCGGAAATTTCAGTGCCCCGCCCCCCGAGTGATTCCAAAGGTCCCCGCTGCATCTGCCTTCTCAAAGCTGCCTTTCTTTCAATCCTTGCACTCCGCTCGGCTGCCTGGGACGGAGCCTTGCCTTTGTGCTCGTCCTAGATTCCTCATTCTGAAGGCATGTTAGGGAGGGATATTATTCATCTCCCGCTGCTGGAGAGCGAGGTCTAGAATTAATCCCTCGCCTTGCTCCACTTTCTCCCATCTGGCTAAATCAAGCACTAATCCTGAAAGGGAATTTCAAGCTGTTTCTGACTCCCTCCACCCGACCCGACACGCACCAGGTTTTGGGAGGAGAGCGCAAAGCCCTTACTGAGATCAGAGTAATCTGTTTCTAACCCAGTTCCATTCTCAGGGATTACTTCTAAGAGGGGGGAGAGGGAAAAAGAAAGAAATCAACGCTTAATGCTGGGAGTGTGAGGAGGACACGCCAGCGCTGCCCTAGAGGGCTGTAAGGCTCCGGGATCCTGGGGGTCCCGGAGCTCCCTCCCTCCCCAGGGTCGGCGGGCTGGAAAGGCAGAGCCTTTGTGTTTGGCAGTGATAGACACCGAATGAAAGAGTGGAAAAGTTGATGGCTTGTGGAAAGATTAAGGTAAAAACTGCCCCTGTCCGTATCTACAAGTTTCATGTCTTTATATGCTCTCAAGTTATGGGTAAAATCAGCCCATTAGCAAATAAGTGTGACGTGGTGCGAAAGCTCTCCTTGGGGCCCCACTCGTTTTTTCTTTTTGTTTTTCTTTCCCCCCTCTATAGACAGCATTTCTCTGTGTAGTCTTGGCTGTCCTGGAGCTCACTCTGTAGACCCGCCTGCCTCTGGCTCCGGAATGCTGGGATTAAAGGCATGCGCCACCACCGCCCAGCGCTGGCCCCACTCTCGCTGGCTTCCGTTTGTCCTGTGGCTTTGGAGAAGTTCCTTTGCATCTCTGATCACTAACTTCTCCTCAGGAAGAAGGTGAGGATGGAGGTCTCTCCCGTGAGTCCTAAAAGCCCAGATTCCCTTGTGGATCTCCGATACAGAAGCCAGAGCCCAGGAGTGTGGACCGCCAGGAAGTCTTGTGTGCTTGACTGACATTTCCTCTAACCTGTACCTCATCCTCCACACCCACAGACCCCACAATACCCAAGCATGCTCTCCCCCGACAACACCCCATTCTTCTGAGACGACCTTCAGTAGCTCCATTTGTGCTATTTCAGGAAACTTCCACTAGAGGGCACCAGGGCTGCACTGGGATCTCAAACCGAGGCAAGCCCTGCCTGTGTAAGTCAGGACTCCTATTCAGTGCTCATCAACCTGGTCTGCTCTTTACTGAGCTTAAAAAAAAAGTCTTAAAAAGCCTTCACTATTTCTCAAGCATAGCTTGGTATGACGGAAGCCGTGGGGGTTCTGGCAACTGCCGCGGACTTGTTGTATGATTTCCAAACTCTATGAGCAAATGACTTAAACCTGTTGTGGCCCATACCCTTTGGTGAAACGGGGATTGCAAAACTGACTTCACCGAGTGTTAGCTTGTGGATCCTGTGAGCGGTAGAGCGCGGTGACTGGGGTTATTTTGTGCTAGAGGAAAGGTCTGGAACCTACTGCAGACTGGGGATGGGGTGTTATAACCGTCCCTCCACACAGAAGTGTGGTTTTTTGTTTTTTGTTTGTTTGTTTTGCCATTTTATCCTTCAGTCTTACAGTTCTGCAGGCTGATGCCGCGCGGTTGCTCCGCCTCGTCCTTCCGCGTATCTTACCACCATAGCAGCCTACGTCCCTTTGTCCTTTATCTTGGTGTTTCACGGAGGTGAGTGAAATTTCTACTTCCTACTCACGCCTCCGTGAGAACCCTCTCCTATCCTGTTTCTGGAGCTGCCACAGCCCCACCTCGTCCTGTCCTAACCCTTTCCTGCTCACCTCTTCTCTCTCATGTACCCTTTCTTGAGATACCCAGTTGAGTGAAGGTTTGGGCAAGAGGGAGGGACAGAGCGGCCAGGGCTTGCGTGTCAGTAGACACGTTACAGCTGCAGGGCAGCCCAGGGTGAAACCGCAAAGCAGAGGCCGCAGGGCAGGCAGCTGACAGGCCCGCCCCTTGGCTCCGGCAGTTGCTGTCTCACCCCAGAATTTTCCTGGCAGGAGTGGGAGACGTTGGTATTGAGTCCTCCGTCCCTGACTCATTCTCTGTCCTAGCTGAGTGCTCCTCGGGGGTTGTATCTCTCCAAGTATCTCGTCAGGGTTCTGTGTTAGCCACACGGCCGTGTCATCTCAGACAGGAAACTCCAAAGACGAGGAAACAGACCATCTACTCATTTCATTCCCGTCTGTCTGCCCCAACAAGGAATGTAAAGTTTGTACTAGGGGCTATAAAACGAACAAGCCCATCCTATATTGCTACGTTAAGGAACTTGATATTTTTCCAGATTGCTTTAAATCATTGAAACAACCCTGCTTAACTTTATCCAAAATAAGAATTGTAAAAGAAACTGTGCAGGGCAAGAAAGAGGGAAACACAGGGCCAGGAAGCAGCAGGGTGACTCAGGCCTCATCCATGGACATAACTCCCAACCCAGCCCTAAATTCCATTCTTTTCCTCCACAGTGATATTCCAGGCTTTCTGGAGTTTACAAGACTATTCTTTCTGGGCCAGGCGTAGTGACGCACACCTTTAATCCCAGCACTTGGGAGGCAGAGGCAGGAGGATCGCTGTGAGTTCAAGGCTAGGCTGGTCTACAGAGTGAGTCCAGGACAACCAAGGTTACACAGAGAAACCCTGTCTCAAAAAACAAAAAAACAAAACAAAAAACAAAAGACTGTCCTGTCTTATGTTGTAAATTCACTCCTGTGGATTCTATGGGAAACCAATTGTCTTATGCTTCCTGAGTTAATATGTGCATTTTGCTATTTGTCATGTGCAAAATGTGAGATTGACATGTGTTGCCTCCTAGACAGGTGGTCAAAATCACTTAGATTCAATGACGATTGCTGTAGCAGTCTGAGGTCCTGAGGTAACATTTTTTCTTTCTTTCTTTCTTTCTTTTCTTTTCTTTTCTTTCTTTCTTTTTTGTTTCTTTTTGTTTTTCAAGACAGGGTTTCATCTGTGTAGCCTTGGCTGTCCTGGACTCCCTTTGTAGACCAGGCTGGCCTCGAACTCACATCAGTCAGCCTGCTTCTGCCTCCCAAGTGCTGGGATTACAGGCATGCCCAACCATGCCTGCCTTTTTTTTTTTTTTTAAAGTCAGGGATTCTCTGGTGTAGCCTTGGCTGTCTTGGACTTGCTTTGTAGACCAGGCTGGCCTTGAACTCACAGAGACTAGCCTGCCTCTGCCTCCCAAGTGCTGGGATTAAAGGCATGCGCCAGTATGCCCAGCCCCTATTTGAGTTTTGTTTGGTTGCTTTTTGGTTGTTTTTTATTTTGGGTGGATAGGGGTGTTTGGTTGGTTGGTTGGGTTTTTTTGGTGTTTTTTTGTTTGTTTGTTTTTTGTTTGTTTGTTTGTTTTGGTTTTTTTTGGCCATGCCCAGCTGAACTATACCCTTTATCTATTAGGTCAAACCAAGAGAAATAGTTATTATTGTAGATTAAAACAGTTGAATATGGAGAATTTCAATTTGTCAGCCTTTAACAACTGATATTTTGCCAGGTGGTAGTGACACATGCCTTTTAAATCCCAGCACTCGGGAAGCAGAGGCAGGCAGATCTCTGTGAGTTCGAGGCCAGCCTGGCCTACAGAGTGAGTCCAGGACAGCCAAGGCTACACAGAGAAACCCTGTCTCGAAGAAAAAACAACAACAACTGATATTTCAACAACTGGACAACCAGATATTTGAGAACAAGTTTTATTCATCACCTTAGTTTTCCCACCCTGTTTCCTCTCCAGTGCTGCTGGCATCATAAGCTCAGACCATTACAACCAGCCTTTTCCTTTTTTTAAAATTTATTTTATTTTATTTTTTTGAGACTGGATCTCATGTATCCCAGGCTGGCCTTGAACTTGCTATGTAGTTAAGGTTCCCCTTGAACTACTGATTCTCACACATTAATTCGCTAGTGCTGGGGTTACAGACATGTGTCACTCACAGAACTCCCTTTATTAATTCCTGAGGTCTCTCCCACCCTGACTGTTCACTAAGTGCATCCTACGTGTTCCCCGTGTCTTCCTTAACTGGTTAGGCCAGAGCCAGTCATCGGGACACATGGTGAGATTGTGACCTCTCACTACCTGACATTCTCCTGAAGCCGCGGCTGAGTTTTGTTGACACTTGAACCTTTTCACCTAAATTGTTGTCAAGCCAGTTGAGCTCTTTCCTGTGTGACTTGATTTATTTTATTTTTTCTAAACTTACATTGTAACTCTTGACTTTATCCCTGTAAAATTTCATCTTGTTGATTTTGGCACTTTCGTAATCCATTAAAATGATTTGACCACACTGTAAACATACATATTAAAACATCACACTGGGACTGGACAAATGGCATATTGGTTAAGAGTGCTTGAAACACACACACACACACACACACACACACACACACACATTCATAATTAAAAATTAACAGGGCTGGAGAGATGACTCAGGGGTTAAGAGCACTGACTGCTCTTCCGGAGGACCCAGGTTCAATTCCCAGAAGTCACATGGCAGCTCACAACTGTCTGTAACTGCTGTTCCAGAGGATCTGACCCCCTTACACAGACATTCATGCAGGCAAAACACCAATGTACGTAAAATAAATAAATAAAGTTTTAAAAATGCCTTGCTAAGTCTTAGCTTAGGAAATTTGCCTTAGAAATGTGTTGCTGTTTAAATTGTTCTGTGTCCTTGGGGGCTCTTCATGAGCTTAGGTTTAAAAAAAAAAAAATGGAAAAGCACTGGGTAGTACATGCCTTTAGTCCCAAAACTTGGGAGGCAGAGGCAGATAGGTCTGAGTTCAAGACCTCTGTTCTACAGAGTGAGTTCCAGGACAGCCAAGGCTACACAGAGAAGCTCTGTCTTGAAAAACCAAAACAAATAAAATTTGATTTTGTTTTTGTTTTTTTGTTTTTGTGTTTTGGTTTTTTGAGACAGGGTTTCCCTGTGTAGCCCTGGCTGTCTTAGACTCGCTTTGTAGACCAGGCTGGCCTCGAACTCACAGCGATCCGCCTGCCTCTGCTGGGATTAAAGACGTGCGCCACCACGCCTGGCAAATAAAATTTGAAAAATAAAACTAGGGCTGGAGAGATGACTCAGCAGTTAAAAACACTGCCTGCTTTCCCAGAGGACCCAGGTTCAATTCCCAGCACCCACATAGCAGCTAACAACTGTCTGTGACTTGCATCTCAGGGGATCTAGCACCGTCACACAGATATACACACAGCAAAACACCATCGCACACTAAAAATAAAAATACTTGGGCTGGAGAGATGGCTCAGGGGTCAAAGGCACTGACTGCTCCTCCATACCTCTTAAATTCAATTCCCAGCAACCACATGGTGGCTCACAACCATCTATAATGTGATCTGGTGCCCTCTTCTGGCCTGCAGATGTACATGCAGCCAGAGCACTATCTACATAATAAATAAAAAAACAAATCTTTTAAAAATACTTTTAAAAAAGAACATAAAAATTAAAAACAGCTGGGCATGGCGGCGCATGCCTTTAATCCCAGCACTTGGGAGGCAGACGCAGGTGGATCGCTGTGAGTTCGAGGACAGCCTGGTCTACAAAGCTACTCTAGGACAACTAGGACTACAAGAGAAACCCTGTCTCAAAAAACCAAAAAAAGAAAAAAAAATTAGTAAATAAATAAAAGCAAACAAAACCCCCCAGTGGTGGCGCATGCCTTTAATCCCAACACTCGAGATGCAGAGGCAGGTGGATAGCTGTGAGTTTGAGGCCAGCCTGGTCTACAAAGTGAGTCCAGGACAGCCAAGGCTGCACAGAGAAACTCTGTCTTGAAAAACAACAACAACAACCAAAATACTAGGGGGCGAGCTGGGCACGGTGGCGCACACCATTAATCCCGGCACTCGGAAGGCAGAGGCAGGCGGATCGCTGTGAATTCCAGGACAGCCTGGTCTACAAAAGTGAGTCCAGGACAGCCAGGACTGTTAACAGAAAGAAACCCTGTCTTGAAAAAAAAAAAAAAAAAACTCAAACAAACAAACAAACCCCAAACGAACAAAAAACTAGGGGGCTAGAGAGATGGCTCCACCATTTAAAAAACAAAAAACAAAAAAAAACCTAGGGCAGTGAGGCCTGGTGACACACTCCAGAGACAGAAACAGGCAGATCACTGTGAGTTCGAGGCCAGCCTGGTCTACAAAGCAAGTCCAGGACAGCCAAGGCTACACAGAGAGACAAAACAAAACCTACCAGCCAAACAAACAAAAAACTAGCACAGTAGGGGTTGGAGAGATGGCTCAGAGGTTAAGAGCACTGACTGCTCTTCCAAAGGTCATGAGTTCAATTCCTAGCAACCACATGTTGGCTCACAGCCATCTATAACAAGATCTGTATCCATAATAAATAAATAAATCTTAAAAAAAAAAAAAAAACTAGCACAATAACACCAAAGCTATTTTTCTTTCTTTCTTTCTTTCTTTCTTTCTTTCTTTTTTTTTTTTTTTTTGGTTTTTCAAGACAGGCTTTCTCTGTTCAGCCCAGAAATTCGCTCTGTAGACCAGGCTAGCCTCAAACTCAGAGATCTGCCTTCCAAGAACTGCGATTAAAGGCGAAGGTCACCACAGCCCGGCTATTTTCTCTCTTTGGGCGCAAGCTAGCCTGGAATTCACAGAGATCTCACTGCCCTTGAATCCCAAGCACTGGTATTAAAGTCCTGTGCTGCTATGGCTACCCAGCAGCTTAATTTATTTATTTAGTTAGTTAGTTAGTTTACCTTTTTTTTTTTTTCCTTTTTTGGTTTTTTTGAGACAGGGTTTCTCTGTGTAGCCTTGGCTGTCCTGGACTCACTCTGTAGACGAGGCTGGCCTCAAACTCACAGATATCCACTGCCTTTGCCTCTTAAGTGCTGGGATTACAGGCTTGTGCCACTGCTGGCCCCAGGAGTTCTGCTTTATCTCAATCTAGTCTCTCTCTCTTCCCGTGTGTGTGTGTGTGTGTGTGTGTGTGTGTGTGTGTGTGTGTGTGTGTATGTGTGTGTGTGTATGTGTGTGTAAGATCCAATATGAACTATGCATTTACATGGTCTATGAAGCCTGGACTGCAGTGCGGAAAGATGACTGAACACAAAGGGTGTGCCAGGGGTAATAGACGAAGGGGGAAAACCCAGCAAGGCCTGTCTGTTGAGATTCCTCGCCAGTGCAATGTTCTTCCTTACAGGTGGGTGGGGTGATAGGTTATAATCAAACCGTAAAGCGTAAGTTTCTTTATAGTCAGTGTACATAGAGAGGCGGGGGAAGCTCCTGTAACATTTTGAGATCACATGCTGGCTTTGGGAGGAAGGGCAGGTTTATCTCCTGTCATACCTTGGGAAAGGAGGCTTCCTGCAGTCTCTGTGGCTTGCCTGGGAGAGCTTGCGAGGGTCAAAACACAGCTGGGGGGGAGATCAGGAGACAATTTAGTTTCTAAGATCTTTATTGGGGGGCGGGTGTTGTTGGCTGAGCTGTCCACAGCCATGCAGCTCATTTTCTTTTTTTTTTTAATTATTTATATTTATTTGGTATTCTGCCTGAATGTCAGAAGAGGACACCAGATCTCATGGTTATGAGCCACCATGTGGTTGCCGGGAATTGAACTCAGGACCTTTGGAAGAACAGCCAGTGCTCTTAACCTCTGAGCCATCTCTCCAGCCCCCAGCAGCAGCTCATTTTCTGATCCATGTATTCCTGTGCCTTTTCTATTCTATATTGACTTGCTAATACTGCAACCTGTGGCTGACCCATTAAAGCAAGCCAGTCCCACCATTACATAGATTCTTTCTATTTTATTTATTTATTTTGGTTCCTCCTCCTCTTCCTCCTCCTCCTTCTTTTCCAAGACAGGATGTCTGTGTGTAACAGCTCTGGCTGTCCTGGACCTCGCTCTGTATACCAGGCTGGCCTCAAACTCACAACGATCCGCCTGCCTCTGCCTCCCAAGTGCAGGGATTAAAGACGTGCGCCACCACTGCCCCACTGTAGACTTTTTTTTTTTTTAATTTTAATTTATGTGCATTGGTGTGAGGGTGTCAGATATTGGAGTTACAGACAGTTGTGAGTTGCCATGTGGGTGCTGGGAATTGAACCGGGGTCCTTTGGAAGAACAGGCCAAACTACTGAGCCATCTCTCTAGCCCCGTAGACATCATTCTTTTTTTTTTTTTAAATATATTTATTTATTTATTATTATGTATACAGTGCTCTGCCTGCACACACACCCGCAGGCCAGAAGAGGGTGGCAGATCACATTAGAGATGGTTGTGAGCCACCACGTAGTTGCTGGGAATTGAACTGTGGACCTCTGAAGGAGCAGACAGTGCCCTTATCCTCTGAGCCATCTTTCCAGCCCTAGACATCATTCTTAACTCTAGTGCACGCTCTGCTCTTGGACTAGCTCCTTGGGTCCTTACCAAATTCTAATCTTACTGTCCTAGGCATCCCAGTGCTATACTTTATGCCCTGCCTCAACCTAAGCCTACATACCCTGTTCTGTTAGCTGATTGCCTGGCGAAAGAACCCTACCATTCTAAACCGGGCGGTGGTGGCAGAGACAGGCGGATCACTGTGAGTTCAAGGCCATCCTGGTCTACAAAGTGAGTCCAGGACAGCCAAGGCTACACAGATAGACCCTGTCTCGAAAAACCAAATAAATAAATAAGTAAATAAATAAATAAACTCCAAAACAAAAAAGACCTTACCAATTCTAAAAAGCACAACTTCTGGTCTCCTTCGGCCTGTGGCAGAGAACGCGTGAGATGTGAGAGTACAGGCAGGGAGGCGGCAAGCTCTTTCTCTCTGAGGCGGTAGAGCCTCTGTCTTCAGGTCTCTGGGTAGATTTCCCCAGTGCTAGCACACTGTGAAATTCAGGAGGCACTCGAGGCCAATTCAGGCAAGGCTATTCAAACATCCATTAAGGCCTGACAATGGGCCGGAGGTTACTGCGGTGTTGGAGCAGAACTGAATCACTCACATTTTGTTGAAAGGAAACGGAGTGCCTGGGTTGCTGGCTGCAGGAATGTGTGTGCTCAGTGGCCAAACAACCACAGAGTGGAGGATATCGTGTAAAGGAGAGACAGCCAGAGGAGGAAGGGAGAAGAGAAAGTAGGGTACAATGTTTTACTTATTTATTTATTTATTTTTGTTCTTAGGAACAGTTGAGATGCAGAGGGAGGCACCCTCGGAGGCTGCAGGCTTTTAGTCAAGGTGAGTCAAACTCCTCGCGGGCTGATCTGGAATGGCGGGAGGGAAGGGAAGGCTGGAGGGCAAAGAGCACTTGGGAAAAGTTCCAAGGCCTCTGAGTGTGTGTTTCTGCATGTGGGAGTGGTTGTGTGAAATGCTAATTCCTGCTATTTCTTGGCAGCTTTTCTGGAAACTGTGATGACAGCTACTGGTGGGAAAAAGCACTAGTAACCACAGCCCTGCTCCCTGCTTCTAGGTAACTGGCTATCACCTGAGCCATTCCTTATGGCAGATTACTGCTGTTTCAATTCCTTTCTTTCTTCCTCTCATGCTCATGTGATTTTTTTTTTTTTAATTTTTGGAAAGCTTTTTTTTTTCTTCCCGAGACAGGCTCTCTCTGTGTAGGCTTGACTGTTCTGGACTTGCTTTGTAGACCAGGCTGGCCTCGAACTTACAGTGATCTGCCTGCCTCTGCCTCTCAAGTGCTGGGATTAAAGGCTGCGCCATCACCGTCCCGCCTTTTTGTTGTTGTTTGACTTCTTTGTTTTTGTTTCTGCTTTTGTTTATTCGAGAGAGGATTTCTCTGTGTAGCCTTGACTGTCCTGGACTCACCTTGTAGACCAGGCTGGCCTCGAACTCACAGTGTTGTTTGACTTCTTTTGTTTTGGGGAGAGAGGAAGGTTCATGTTTCCTTTTGAGATACAGTCTCACTATGCAGACCAGGCTGGCATGGCTACCTTCCCATTCCCAGCGACATTCCTGCTCTCCTGCCTCTGCCTCCTGGGAGCTGGGATTTATAGGTGTGCAGCATCATGCTCAGCTGAGAAGTCCATTATAGATGGCTGTGAGCCACCATGTGGGTGCTGGGAATTGAACTCAGGACCTTTGGAAGATCAGACAGAGTGCTCTTAACCTCTGAGCCATCTCTCCAGTCTGAGAAGGTCCAGCACTCAGGAAGTAGAGGCAGATCTCTGAGTTCAAGGCCTGCCTGGTCTACAAAGTGAGTTCCAGGACAGCCAGGGCTACACACACAAAAAAAAACCCTATATCAAAAGAAGAAACCAGCCGGACGTGGTGGCGCACGCATTTAATCCCAGCACTCGGGAGGCAGAGGCAGGCGGATCACTGAGTTCGAGGCCAGCCTGGTCTACAAAACGAGTCTACAACAGCCAGGGCTACACAGAGGAGCCCTGTCTCGAAAAACCAGAAGAAGAAACCAAGACAAAACAAAAAGCAGTGAATCAATGAGCTACGATCTCAATATTAACCAGAAGAAGAATAAAGAGCCCTGGACTGTGAGACTTCAGGTGGCTCGGCGGCTAGCCATCAGAACAACAGCTTTCTTCCCCTGCCCATATCTCCACCCTGCCTTCGGAATTTACCTCCCCATCTCTCTCTCTATTTGATATTTACTACCTCAGACCCCCATTCACCTCAAAGGTCACCTATTGTTAGCCTAACCACCGTTGCTGAGTTCTGCTTCTGTAAAGGGTTTGTTTGGTTTTTTTTTTTTTTTGGTCGTTTGGTTTTGGTTTGGGTTTTTGAGACAGGGTTTCTCTGTGTAGCCTTGGCTGTCCTGGACTCACTTTGTAGACCAGGCTGGCCTTGAACTCACAGTGATTCGCCTGCCTCTGCCTCCTGAGTGCTGGGATTAAAGGCGTGCGCCGCCATGCCTGGCTCTGTATTTAAACCCTCCGCTTTTACAGAATGAGGTCTTCCATCTCCTCGGAGCCTGGTGGACCCCGGTGCAACGGCTCAATAAAATTCCTTTGCCTTTGCATCAACTCTGGACTCTGGCTCTCAGTCAGACCTCCAGGAATAGACTCTGGCGGTTGGAGTCTAGCAGACAGAAGACAGAGTCTACAGAGAAGACATTGTTTGTTCCCCTGAGGCAGGGTCTCTCTGTGTAGCCCTGGCTGTCAGGGAACTCACTCTGAAGACCAAGCAGGCCTGGAGGTCAGAGATCTACCTGCCTCTGCCTCCTGAGTCCTAAGATTAAAGGCATGTGCCATCACACCCAGTGACAAGCTTTATTATTAAAAAACATTTAGAAGCCGATGAGTTGGAGGCCAGCCTGGGCTACAGAGTGAGTCCAGAACAGCCAGAGCGGTTACACAGAGAAACCCTGTTTTGAAAAACTAAAACCAATGCCAGCACTCGGGAGGCAGAGGCAGGTGGATCGTTGTGAGTTCAAGGCCAGCCTGGTCTACAAAGTGAGTCCAGGGCAGCCAAGGCTACACAGAGAAACCCTGTCTCGAAAAAAAAAAAAAAGAAAAGAAAAAGAAAGGAAAGAAACAAAGAGTGGAAAGAGATGAATATACATAATAAAAGACTTGTGAGTGTTACAATAGATGGAATGCTCAGTAGTGATATGCTATGTGGTCACCTTTCAGGAATGCTTAGTGTCCTATGCTGAGCCAACTCTGTGTTTGAAATGCTAGCACAGCATTTGTCCAGCTCTGAAAATAGGCTTTTGATGCTTTCAAGTTGATTATCTTTGATTTTCACCGAGTGAATCTATATAGCCAATAAAAATTATTGCCAGCCGGGCGTGGTGGCGCACGCCTTTAATTCCAGCACTCGGGAGGCAGAGGCCAGTCTGGTCTACAAAAGTGAGTCCAGGACAGCCAAGGCTACAGAGAGAAACCCTGTCTCGAAAAACAAATAAAATAAAATAAAACATTATCAGCTGGGCATGATGTCGCACGCCTTTAATGCCAGCACTCGGGAGGCAGAGGCAGGCGGATCGCTGTGAGTTCGAGGCCAGCCTGGTCTACAAAGTGAGTCTAGGACAGCCAAGGCTACACAGAGAAACCCTGTCTCAAAAAAAAAAAAACAAAAAACAAAAAAACAAAAAAAACAAAAACAAAAAACCCCCACATTATCACTAGTTCACTCCTTAAAATAAACCAATTTTTATATTTTTAGGTTTTTTGGGTATCTATAGCTTCTACAGGAATGAGTAGAGAATGAACGCAGTAAAGAATCTAGAGAAAGGCTGGAGAGATGGCTCAGAGGTTAAGAGCACTGGCTGTTCTTCCAAAGGTCCTGGGTTCAATTCCCAGCAACAATATGGTGGCTCACAACCATTTATAACGTAATCTGGTGCCGTCTTCTGCAGGTGTACATGCAGAGCAATGTATACATATAAATAAATAAATCTAAAAAAAGACAAAAAAAAAAAAAAAGAATCTAGAGAAAAAGAAAAGAAGAAACTGAAAATGTGACCATGGCTGGGGATGTGGGGGTGCATGCCTTTAATCCCAGCAGTTGGGAAGCAGAGGCAGGTGGATCTCTATGTAGACCAGCCTGGTCTACAGAGTGAGCCCAGAACAGCCAGGGTGACAGAGAGAAACCTTGTCTCAAAAAACCAAACCAAACAAACAAACAAACAAAAAAGCGGAGCGGTGGTGGCACACACCTTTAATCCCAGAATTTGGGAGGCAGAGGCAGGTGGATAGCTGTGAGTTTGAGGCCAGCCTGGTCTACAAAGTGAGTCCAGGGCAGTCAAGGCTATACAGAGAAACCCTGTCTCGAAAAACAAAAACAAAAACCAACCAACCAAACAAACAAAAAACAAAACCCCAAACCAAACCAAACAACACCCTAAAACCTAAACAAAGCCAAACCAAAATCCCAAAAGATTAAAAACAAAGAAACTGAATTAACCATTAAGGAGGAAATATACATATTCACATACCTGATAACGCATTCATATCCAGATAATACGAAGAATAGCTATAAATCAACAACAAAGA
The DNA here is from genome assembly GCF_964271855.1 of Acomys minous. NCBI lineage: Eukaryota > Metazoa > Chordata > Mammalia > Rodentia > Muridae > Acomys > Acomys minous. The sequence continues at coordinate 89,615,620 of NC_140493.1, read as the reverse complement.
GCTGATGCATTGAATTGCAAGACTGAGCAGACACTTGACAAAGACTTATGAATGAACAATAAGCCATGAACAGCCACTTCCAGTAATGGCTGGGATTCTCCTTTCAGAACGAAAGCCCTTGTCCTCAGCTGTTGGGAAGCCAGCCAAAAAACAGCCCTCAACTGTCAGTCCACTTTGTGATTACCTCAGCTTGTCTTAAGGTCACTCCCTTTCCTCCCGGTGGCCAGTATCCAGATACTAAAGAGCTTAGGTGTATAAAGACCCAGCCCATTGCCTGAACTTAGAAAATCTTGAAAGTTATCCAGGTTCATTGCTTCCTGGAAGGTCAGCTGAGCCCTCTGAGACAGCGATAGCTCAGTTTCTTCCCCCACTACTGACTTTTACACTTTTCCTCTCCTTTCTTTTTATTTTATTTATTTATTTATTTATTTATTTATTGTTTTTTTAAGACAGGGTTTCTCTGTGTAGCCTTGGTTGTCCTGGATTCACTTTGTAGACCAGACTGGCCTCGAACTCACAGCGATCCACCTGCCTCTGCCTCCCAAGTGCTAGGATTAAAGGCGTGCGCCACCACGCCCAGCTTTTTATTTTATTTTTATTTTTACCTCTTTTTTTTTCAAGTCATGGTTTCATTGTGTAGCCCTGCAGTCCTGGAACTCACTGTGTAGGCCAGGTTGTACTCAAACTCACAGAGATCTGCCTACCTCTGCCTCCTGAGTGCTGAGGGTAAGGGGATGCACCTCCATAACTGGCCCTTTGTTGTTGTTTATTACTTTATTTTATGTGTATGAATCTTTTGCTTGTATGCAAGTCTATGTCTTCAGAGGGCATTAGATCCCCTGGAAACTCCCCTGGGAGTACAGGCGTGTGTGTGTGTGTGTGTGTGTGTGTGTGTGTGTGTGTGTGTGTGTGTGTGTGTGTGTGACCTCCCCAACTTTTTTTGTTTGTTGTTTGTTTTTGTTTTTCAAGGAGTGTGAAGGTTGTAAGGTAATCTCAGGTGTTAGTCTGCTTTTCCTCTTATTTGTTTTGTTCTTGATTTTGTTTTTCGAGACAGGGTCTCTCTGTATAGTCTTGGCTGTCCTGGACTCGTAGACCAGGCTGGCTCTGAACTTACAGAGATCCACCTGCCTCTGCCTCTGCCTCCTGAGTGCTCGGGGATTAAAGGCGTGCGCCACCATGCCCGCCTGGTACCTTTCACCTTCTTTGAGGCAGGGTCTCTCTTTGTTGTTCCTAGCTGAGTAGACCAGATGGCCTGCCTCAAGGGTTTCTGGGTATTCTCCATCTCTCAGTAGGAGTGCTGGAATCATGGATGGGTGTATACTACTGACTGTGGCTTTTGCAACTCCAGCTCAGGTTCTTATATTTCCACAGCAAGAGGTTTGCTCACTGAACCATCTCTGCCATCCAAAATCTACATTGCAGAGATTTAACCATTGCTATACTTCAGATTTTAAACACACACACACACACACACACACACACACACACACACACACACACACGTCCTCCTCCAAGTCTCGAGAGATTCACGTAGTTATCAAAGTATCCTGTAGAGTACGTGTCCTCACAAAGCAAGGCTATGCATGCGGCATGCTCAGGCCTCCTGCATGCCACCCTTTCCCTTTCTGAGTCTCTGTGATGTTGCAACATAGCCACGGGGTTTCTCAGACAGTCTGAACAGATGGAGCTGCTTGATTTTTAAGTCACATTCTTCCCAACCGAGAGCTAAACCAACCTGTCTTCTGTACTATATAAAGTATCCATCCGCCATTATTTTGGTACAATCTCCCAATTCATCACCTTTTTCTTTCTTTTTTTTTCCCTCGAGGCAGGGCTTCTCTGTGTAACAGCCCTGGCTGTTGTGGAATGGTATATTAGACTACAAGGGCTTTTCTTTCTTTTTTTTTTCTTCTAAATTTATTTATTATGTATACAGTACATTAGATTACATTATAGATGGTTGTGAGCCACCATGTGGTTGCTGGGAATTGAATTCAGGACCTCTGGAAGAGCTGTCAGTGCTCTTAACTGCTGAGCCATCTCTCCAGCTCCACAAGGGCTTTTCTATCCCAGCTAGTTCCCAAATAATTGAGACAGAGACCTTTTGGATTTTTTTTTTAAAGGTTTATTTATTTATTATGTATACAGTGCTCTGCCTGTATGTACACTTATAGGCCAGAAAAGGGTATCAGATCACATTATAGATGGTTGTGAGCCACCATGTGGTTACTGGGAATTGAACTCAGGACCTCTGGAAAACAGCCAGTGCTCGTAACCTTGGAGCCATCTCTCCAGCCCCCAGCTCATCATCTTAATGGTAGGTGGCAGTAGGACCCTGGGAAGAAGTGAAGATCAGGTGAGATTAAGAAGGTAGGGCCGCCAGGCGTGGTAGCACACGCCTTTAATACCAGCACTAGGGAGGCAGAGGCAGGTGGATCAACGTGAGTTCGAGGCCAGCCTGGTCTACAAGGGGAGTCTACGACAGCCAAGGCTACACAGAGAAACCCTGTCTCGAAAAACCAAAACTAAACCTAAGACAGAACAAAAAAGACTCTATCTTCAGGGCTGGGTGTAGTGGCGCATGCCTTTAATCCCAGCACTCTGGAGGCAAAGGCAGGTGGATCTCTGTGAGTTGGAGGGCAGCCTGGTCTACAAAAGCCAGTCCAAGACAGCCAAGGCTACACAGAGAAACCCAGTCTCAAAACAAACAAACAAACAAACACATACTATATTCAAAAAGAAAATTATATGATAGGGGTAAGTGTGATAGCTTACTTCTATAATCCCAGTACTTGGGAGACAGAGGTAATAGAATTTCCATGAATTCAATTAGCTTTTGGTTACATAAGGAGTTTTAGGCCACTTTAGGTTACTGTGTGAGATCCTGCCTCAATATCAAACAAACAGGGCCAGAAGAGCTGGCTTAGTAATTAAAGTACCTTTTGCAAAGGACCCAGGTTCAGTTCCCAGCACTCACATCAGATTCTTAACTCTCTGTAACTCCAGTTCCGTGGGAACCAATACTCTCTGGCTTCATGAGCGCCTACATGGTACAACATAAAAATTCGCACAGGCAAGCACACATACACATAAAAAGAAGAAAAAATTAAAAGCAAACAAAAAAAATTCCATGAGCATTCTACCCTTCACATATTTTTTTTTTCCCTTCCCTATTAGAAAATTGTTTTGGGAGCCAGTGAGGTGACTCAGTGGGTAAAGGCATTTTCCACCAAACCGGAGAGCAAAAAGTGGGAAAAGACCAGAACTGATTCCTGGCCTTAGAAAGATGACTCAGCAGTTAAGATTTTTTATGAGAGAGGGGGTGAGGGGGGGGGCGGAGGGGAGGGGGAAACGAGTTAGTTTCTACTGCTTCTACAGAGGACCTATGTTTAATCCCCAGCTCTCACAGGCTGCCTCACAAGCATCCGTAACTCCAGTTCCAAGACATCCGATGCCGCTTCTGGTCCCCGAGTCACCAGGCACTCATGCTGTTTGTACAGTCCACACACGCAGGAAAACACCCATACACATAAAAATGTAAAACAAAACAAAACTGATTCTTTTTGTGAGTTGTCCTCTGACCTCCAAGTGCACTATGGCATTTATACACCCTTGCTCATGAATAAGTAAATAAACGTAATAAAACAATTTTTTGTTTTTTGTTTGTTTTTCGAGACAGGGTTTCTCTGTGTAGCCTTGGCTGTCCTGGACTAACTTTGTAGACCAGGCTGGCCTCAAACTCACATTGATCCTCCTGCCTCTGCCTCCTGAGTGCTGGCATTAAAGGCGTGCGCCACCACCACCCGCCTAAAACAATTTTAAAGCCACGTGTGCGATGCACACCTTTGATTTCAGCACCATGGAGGCAGAAGCAGTTGGGTCTCTGTGAATTCAAGGCCAGCCTTTTCTATATAGTGAGTTTCAGAAAGCCAGGGTTATATAGAGAGACTCTATCTTAAGAAACCAAGCTGGGGGGGGGGGAAGAAACCAAGCTGGGCATGGTAGCACATGCCAATTCCAGCACCCCGGAGACAGAGGCAGGTGGATCGCTGTGAGTTCGAGGCCAGCCTGGTCTACAAAGTAAGTCCAGGACAGCCAAGGCTACACAGAGAAACCCTGTGGGGCGGGGTTTAGGTGGGTGAAGAAACCAAATAAGTAAATAAAATAAGTAAATTGAAGCTTTAATTTTCCCAGGAGAGGCAGAAGCGGGTCTAGAATGTCACCCTGAATCATTGTCAGATAATGGGCATGCTCAAAGTATATTGAGACAGAACCAGTGGCAAGGGAGCAAAATAGACCCAACACTAGTTTCTCGGTGTGGGGTGCCAGCTCTTGGATGCCAGCTGCCATAACCTTGCCAAGATCGCTCTCAAAGTGACTTCTCATAAAACACAGAATGAGCGCCACCCTATTCTGAACACAAGTATCTAGTTTCAGAAATAGTATGTGAAGTATCTGAAATATGCAGACAGACAAGCTCATTTGGTTTTGGTTTTTCAAGACTGGGTTTCTCTGTGTAGCTCTGGCTGTCCTGGAACTCCCTCTGTAGACCAGGCTGCTCTACCTGCTTTTGCCTCCAAATTCTGGAATTAAAGGTATAAAAACCAGGTGTGTGGTGGCCCATTCCTTTAATCCCAGCACCCTGAGGCAGAGACAGGCGGATCTCTGTGAGTTTGAGGCCCAGCCTGGTCTACAAAGAGAGTTCTAGGACAGCCAAGGGCACCCAGAGAAACCCTGTCTCCAAAAACCCAAAACAAACAAACCAAAAAGGTGTGTATGTTAACTACCACCTGGCTGACAAGATGATTTTTCTAGAGCTGGTTGAAATTAACTGTGATGGTTTGAACCAGAGTGACCCTCATAGGCTCATATATTTGGATGCTTAGTTACCAGGGAGCAGAGCATTTTGAAAGGATTAGGAGGATGAGGAGGTGTGGCCTTGTGGGAGGAAATTGTGTCACTGGGGGTGGGTGGGATTTGAAGTTTCTTTTTTTTTTTTTTTTTTGGTTTTTCGAGACAGAGTCTCTCTGTGTTAGCCTTGGCTGTCCTGGACTCGCTGTATAGACCAGGCTGGCCTCGAACTCACAGTGATCCGCCTGCCTCTGCCTCCCGAGTGCTGGGGGATTTGAAATTTAAAAAGCCTATCCAGCCTAGTGGTTCTCTCTCCCCCTGTCTCTGAGGTATGCATCAGGAAGTAGTTCTAGATACTTGTCAGCACCATGTGTGCTGCTGCCATGCTCCATGTCATCATGATACTGCATTAAGCCTCTGAAACTGTAAGCCAGCCTGCAGTCAGATGCTTTCCTTTATGAGAGTTATCTTGGCTGGGTGTGGTGGCACACGCCTATAATCCTAGCACTTGGGAGGCAGAGGCAGGTGGATCTCTGTGAGTTCGAGGCCAGCCTGGTCTACAAAGTGAGTCCAGGATAGCCAAGGCTACACAGGAGAAACCCTGTCTCAAAAAACAAACAAAACCAAAAAAATAATAACATTAATAAATAAAGAGTTTCCTTGATCATGGTATCTGTGGTACTTTAATAGAAACAGCCCCCATAGACTCATGTTTGAATGCCTGGCACATAGGGAGTGGCACCATTAGGAGGTGTGGCCTTGTTGGAGCGGACGTGGCCTTGTTAGATGAAGCATGTCACTGTGGGGGCAGGCTTGGAGGTCTCATATGCTCCAGCTATGCACAGGATGTCACATACTGCTGCCTCTGCTTTTTTTTTTTTTCTCGAGACAGGGTCTCTCTGTGTTAGCCTTGGCCATCCCAGACTCACTTTGTAGACCAGGCTGGCCTCAAACTCACAGCGATCCGCCTGCCTCTGCCTCCCGAGTGCTGGGATTAAAGGCGTGCGCCACCACGCCCGGCTACACTGCTGCCTCTCGATGAAGGTATAGAACTCTCAGCTCCTTCTCCAGCACCACGTCTGCCTGCATGCTGCCATGCTTCTCACCATGATGATAATGGGCCAAACCTCTGAAACGGTAAAGCCAGCCCCGGTTCAATGTTTTCTTTTATAAGATCTGCACTGGTCAGGGCACCGCTAGGCGTGGTGCACCATGTCCTTAATCCCAGTACTTAGGAGGCAGAGGCAGGTGGATCGCTATGAGTTCGAGACCAGCCTGGTCTACAAAGTGAGCCCAGGACAGCCAAGGCTACACAGAGAGACCCTGTCTCGAAAAGCAAAACAACAACAAAAAACAATTGCCACGGTCATGATCAATAGAACAGTGACTAAAGCATTACTGATAGCATACAGGCAGCTGCTTCCAGGTTGCTTAGCAACCTATGACATCATTGCTTGTTGCAGCCAGGTGTGTGCTAGACTATAAAGGGACCATCCTGCCACCTTGTCTCTCTTATCTTGTCTCTTATTCTCTTTCTCCGCCTGTCTGTTTATGTCCCCCTTCCTTCTCTCCCCAAACACAAACAAAAACAAAAACAAAAACAAAAACAACAGCAAAAAAAACCCCCAAAAAAACAAAAAAACAATTCAAATTTAATTAAGTATCGTTTTTTTTTCTTCCCTGGCAAACCTCTGCCTGGCTGCTGATAGAACCTTCCGCTCCCTGGATATTCACTCTGCCCCCTTTGCAGTGTGAAAACCATGTAGATGCACTTTTAATCACTTGGTATAGTAATGGATCAACTATTACACAAAGTGGATACTTGTTTCGAGGCTCTTCAGTTAGTGTCTGTGTAAGGGCTATAAAAGCCTCAGATTAGCCACAGAAACTTACGGCTAGAAAACTCGCTTCTCTTGCTAGGTCTGCTGTTCCTACTGACAGATGAGTAAATCCCACTTTGTAAAGCCGGCTCAAGCCTCCACGGATGCTGAATGAGAATATTTTGTTCCGATGAAGTCATCCCGCCTCTTTCTCTAATGGAGTACCCTATTGTTTGGCCTTTTAGGACTTGTCAGACCTCCAAGAGAGAAGCCTGCCAAACAGAGACTGGAACATTGTTATTCCAGAAGGGGCCTGGCTGGGCTTGGTGGCACAGAAACTTGTCATGCCTGCACTCAGGAGGCAGAGATATAAGGAGCCAGCCTGGTCTATGAAATCAGTTCTGGGTCAGCCAGGGCTATGTAGCAAGAAAGAAAGAGAGAAAGAAAGAAAGAAAGAAAGAAGGGAAAAAGGAAAGAGCCCTGCTGCGCTCAGCTGGAGCACCCCCCTCAGCATCAGCTGGCACTCTGCAGGAGGATTCTGTTACCCTCATTTGAGCAGCCTGGTTATTTGTGCAATCAGATCTTTCTGTCTCCTTCCTGTTACCTGACCTTGACACTACCTATTCATGTGCCCTCTTTGCCTTGACTCCAGGCGTTCAAGCCTTTCATTTTTAAACTCAAATGCCAGAGTATTGGAATTTCCCAGACCTTGGCCCGCCTTCTGACAACAGTGGAAGAGAGCATGTGTGTGCACTCGTGCGCGTGGCTGCAGTCAGGAGTGTCCTATGTGGCTTCTCTAATATTTGGAGACTTGTTCTCTGTCAGCTACAGAGGACGGCAGGGATCTTGGGACAACAGATAGCGCTGGGCAGTGGGGGTGGGGTGGGGTGGGGGTCCGAACCCCTTCTCTTTATGCTTTAAGTCTTCGCTTGTGGTCAACCTTGGCAGATCACTGAATCTTTGTCCTGGGCCGGTTTTCTCTCCCTTCTGTTTGAAGAACCAGTGACAATGCTGAAAAGAAAAATGACCTAGTTTGCAACTTAGTTTGGCTAGTCTTGAAATGCACGCAAAGAACCTTAAGGCTCTGACACAGCAGGCTGTGTTTCTACGGCCCTTTACGGCAAAGTGGGAGAACAGTTATGAACAAGAGAGACTTGAGGAATCTTCCCATCCGGATCTGAATTCCTTGGTTTTCACCTCTGCGTTGTTTTGCTGTAGTGGGGGGTCTTGTTTCATTTTGGCAATGTGGCGATGAAAGCCGGGGCCTCACACAGGCTAGGAAAATAAGCTTTATTCCCCGCTGAATTCCTCCTGTTTGTGTATCTGTATGTGTGTGTGTGTGTGTGTGTGTGTGTGTGTGTGTGTGTGTATGTGTGTGTGTGTGTGCGTGCATGTCCTAGGGCGCATTCGTGGGTACACGCACGAGAACACATGCCACCCTTGACTGTGAAGATTGTAAGATCACCTCAGGTGTCAGTTTGCCTTTCACCTTCTTTGAGGCAGGGTCGCTCTTGTTGTTCCTGGCCGCACAGACCAGACTCTCAGCCTCAAGGGTACACATGAATGTACCGCCTAGGCAGGCCATAAGAGAGAGTAGTGGACTCGTCACAGGTGGTTGTGAGCGGCCCGGTGGGCGTGTTAGGTCCTTGGCAAGAGCATCGAGCTATTTCTCCAATGTGCTCCTCTCCTCATTCCAACTCCGTTTTTAGGAAAAGGATGAAATAATGCCTGTGTTTTAGAATCACAACTTGCAAAATTCATGTGCGGGGAACCCAACCTGAATAGAGCTCCAGTATTCTAATTCCTTGAGAAGGTGGAAGGGGACAGGGCCAATCAATGCTTTCCGCTGGCCAACATTTGCACTAGCATCTTCTGTCTCCTTCCTCGCATCTACTGAGCTCTTCTTGCTTTATCATAAGAAAACAATGGAGCCAGGCGTGGTGGCGCATGCCTTTAATCCCAGCACTCGGGAGGCAGAGGCAGGCGGATCGCTGTGAGTTCGAGGCCAGCCTGGACTACAAAGCGAGTCTAGGACAGCCAAGGCTACACAGAGAAACCCTGTCTTAAAAAAAAAAAAAAAAAGAAAGAAAACAATGACCACTTAGCGGAAGTACACAGCATTAAAGACAGGTGACACATTTTGGCATCTCTTGGCACAGATACACACTAGGGCAGGACACCTCAGCGTTCACTCAAGTGTTTGCTTATGCAGACTGGATAATGCTGTGGTTTGCAGTATGGGGTAATAAGAATATAAATCTTGGGTTGGAGAGATGGCTCAGCAGTTAAGGGCACTGGCTGCTCTTCCAGAGGTCCTGAGTTCAATTCCCAGCAACCACATGGTAGCCCACAACCATCTATAATGAGATCTGGTGCCCTCTTCTGACTTGCAGGCATACATGCAGATAGAGCACTGTTTACATAATAAATAAACTTTTTGTTTTTTGGCTTTTCGAAACAGGGTTTCTCTGTGTAACAGCTCTGCTTGTCCATCCTGGAACTCACTCTGTTGACCAGACTGGCCTCGAACTCACGGAGATGCGCCTGCCACTGCCTTCCAAGTGCTGGGATTAAAGGCATGCACCACCACCACCGCCCGGCCATAATAAATAAATCTTTAAAATACACACACACACACACACACACACACACACACACACACACACACACACACACACACACAAATCTCAGGCTGGGCCTGGTGGCACAGGCCTGTAATCCCATCACTCAGGGGGCAGAGGCAGGCGTACTTCTGTGAGTTTGAGGTCAGCACGGTCTACGAAGAGTCCAGGACAGCCAGGGCTACACAGAGAACCTCCCCCCACCCTTGGAAAAATAAAAATAAAAACTCTCTCCAATGGTTTAAATTGTGTCTTGTCTCTTGACTAAGGAATTTTTCTTTTTTTGACCTGCCCCAATTTCAGATGTCAGGTCCCTACATTATTCTTGCTATGTCTCAGTTCTCAGTGCATGTGTATTTTATACAGTGTGATCACACTTTGAACTAAAATAGACCATATCCAGAAACCTGCCTGTGCAGGTTCCTCAGGGCTAATGAGCAGGTTCAATCACTTTTCCCCACTTTGAGTTGGCTCAGAATACAGAGATGCTGCATTTATAATTAAAAAAAAAAGAGAGAGAGAGAGAGAGAGAGATTCTTAAGAGCAGGGCTCCGGCCGGGCGTGGTGGCGCACACCTTTAATCCCAGCACTCGGGAGGCAGAGGCAGGTGGATCGTTGTGAGTTCGAGGCCAGCCTGGTCTACAAATTGAGTCCAAGGCTACACAGAGAGACCATGTCTCAAAAAAAAAAAAAAAAAAAAAAGAGCAGGGCTCATGCCAAGACTCTCCCTGAAAAATTCATATCTGAAAATGAGAGCGCTCCAGATGCTGGCCTTACAACCTCTCTTTATTTACCTCTGCTGTTGTTTGTTTCTTAGGGACATGACAACTTTCAGTTGAGTCCCAGAGCCGAGTCCCAGCTCTCTCTCCACTTTTTGTTTTGAGGTGGGGCCTCATGTAACCTAGGAAGTGGCCAATTCACTGTGTAGCTGACGATGCTCTTGAACTCTGATTCTACGTGGCCGCCTCTCCGGTGCTGGGACTACAGGCGTTAACTGCTGTGCCCCGCTCTCTGGTGCTTTTTAAGGGTCTTGTCTCTCATATCGACCCTAGAGAGGTTGGCAGGAGAGGACTGTCCTCCTCAGGTATTTATGTGGCTAAGACTCCAAGGCAAATTGCTGCTATAAAGTCGCACCCCGTGAGATTCGATTCTAAGGGTGGTGGCAGACCTTTGTGTCTTGGCTCTTCTCCCCCACCACACCCTTAACCTGGGGTTTGACAAGAGCTGGTCTCTCTGCTGGGTTTGGCATCAGATACTGGGGGAGGCCTAATTCTGATGTCAACTCTTCTTGACAAGGATTTAAGAAACAAACAGAAGAAGAGCTGAGGGTGGATACATTGAGGCCCTGTGACGACTGTCATACTGTTGAAGCTTCTAATCCTCTTGGTCACACCAGGGCCCTGGTTTTAAAGAAGTTATCTTTATTTTGTGTGTGTGGTTTGGGATTTTGTTTGATTGGTGTTTTTTTTTTGTTGTTTGTTTGTTTGTTTGTTTTTTGCCTGCATGCATGTCTGTGTACCACATGAATAGTTCCCAAGGAAGCAACAAAAAGAATTCGATTCTCTAGTAGCTACAGATGGTTGTTAGCTACCATGAGTGTTCTGGGAACCGAATCTGCGTCCTCTGAAAGATCAATAACTCCTCTTAACCTCTCAGCCATTTCTCCAGCCCCTATTCTTTTTTTTTTTTTTTTCCTTGAGCCTGGCTGTCCTGGACTCTCTTTGTAGACCAGGCTATCCTGGATTCGCTTTGTAGACCAAGCTGTCCTTGAACTCAGCTCACAGAGATCCATCTGCCTCTGCTTCCCGAGTGCCGGGATTACAGGCGTGCACCGCCATGGCCTGTCGGTTCCTTTCTCGGAGAGGCTGGGCAGAGAATCTGGTCACAGAGTTTTCTTCAGCCTTTTGGAGGCTAGCTGAAGAAGGCTCTGTCCTGAGACTGGTCACAAAGAAGGCCTTCTGGGCTGGGAGGGAGCGCAGGCTCAGCCAGGGTTGAGACAATAGAAATCTGCGTCCCTTCCAGAGGGGGAAGGGAGCCTCTGGCTTGTGAAGGGCCAGACAGCACTTGATTAAAATGAAAACAGTCAAGAGTCAAAGGACTAGATTTTAATTCACTGAGCTTAATGATAAAAGAAAGACAAGGGGTGAGAGCTACGGGGAGAAGTGGGGTGTGTGCTCCCTAAACCTTCCAACTTCTGGGTTTTTAAACTAAGTGTACTTGAATAGCAGGAGACAATCCCAGGACACTTGTTGAGGGGGCTTGTCTCCAGGGCACCGTTGATATGTTTTTCTTCAAAGAGCCAGCTTTTGACACCTTTTGTGTGGGTTAGGGTGTGCAAGAAACTATCTTTTTTTTTTTTTTTTTTTAACACATTTGGGTCTGGTGGGTTGTTATCAGCAGGTGGGTCTGCTCACCTAAGTCCAAGCAGGAAGCAGACAGTGCCCACAATGGCTGGCTTATTAATTAATTAATTTTTTGGGTTTTTCGAGACAGGGTTTCTCTGTGTAGTCTTGGCTGTCCTGGACTCGCTTTGTAGACCAGGCTGGCCTCGAACTCACAGAGATCCGCCTGCCTCTGCCTCCCGAGTGCTGGGATTAAGGGCATGCGCCACCACTGCCTGGCTTATTAATTTATTTTAATTAATTAATTTTATACCCTGACTGCAGTTTCCCCTCCCTCCTCTTCCCCTAGTCCTTCCCACCTCCCCCCCCCATTTATTTATTATTTGCTCATGTGTGAGTCTGTGCATGAGTGATTCATGTGTGTGGGTGTAGGTGCCAAGTCCTATGCATATGGTCAGAGGACACCATGTGGAGTTTGCTCTCTCCTCCTACTTTTTACATAGATTCTAAGGCTGTGGAACTCAAGCTGCCAGGCCTGAGTGACAAGGGTCACTGAGCCTATTCCTGGATAGATTTTTTTTTTTAAAGTCAATGCAAATGTGGTTGAAATCCAATGCCAGCTTGCCAGCCAGCACCAGAACACTTGTAACCTTTAAAGACTTGGGATTCCAGGAGCAGCCGCGGCTTCGCAGCAGCATTCCAGAAACCCACGCGGGCAGACACAGATATCTGCACTCTCGCCTGCAGCTGTTGGCTTCGCTCCCTAGCACACACACTCTGCAAAGCCCTGGTGCCTCACCTTTCCCAAGAGAACGGAGGTGAACAGGCCCAACCCGATCGAGCTGAAGATCACCAGTGAGAGGGCTGGGCCTGTCACGTTGTTGCCAGTCATTCAGGGGGATAAATGAGCTGGAAGCAATGATAATGACATCGGCCCAGAAGTGCCCGAGGTGGGGCGGGGGTGGGTGGGGGCAGGGCTCAAAAGGAAACAAGGCAGGTGGAAATGTATGACTCTTTCAATTTCCTGATGGAAAGATACCAGGAGAAACAGAAATCTTCTGGATGACATGGGACCAATCTTTGGCCTCAATTAGATCTAGAGTAGCATTGCCAGTTCTCAAATAAATAAATCTGGGCTGCGGTGTAGCTCAGAGGTAGAAAAGAACACTCTCCTACCGTGAACAGGTCGCTCTGTTAAAACAGGTCGCTCTGTTAGACTCTTCAGCACCACAGAACAAAAGGAAAAACAAAACCCTGAAAATCAACCCCTACCAGCAAGTGGTCGTGGCACACATCTTTTGTCTTTGTTTTTTTTTTTTTTTTTTTTTGTTTTTGTTTTTTTTTAGAGTTAGGGTTTCTCTATGTAGCCTTGGCTGTCCTGGACTCACTTTGTAGACCAGGCTGGCCTCGAACTCACGGTGATCCACCTGCCTCTGCCTCCCAAGTGCTAGGATTAATATGTATGCCATCAAGCCAGGCATGGTGGTGCATTCCTTTAATCCCAGCACTTGGGAGGTAGAGGGGGAGGCAGGTGGAGCTCTGTGAATTGGAGGCCAGCCTGGTCTACAAAGTGAGTCCAGGACAGCCAAGGCTACAGAGAGAAACCATGTCTTGGGAAAAACTGTGCCTGTGCGTCAAACTCAAAAAGATCAGCTGCCCTCTGCCTCCTGAGTGCTGGGGTTTAAGGCATGCACCAACACATACCCTGAGAGTATACTGTGTTTCTGTCTTTTTCTGTTTTCTGGTTTTGTTTTTTTCCAAGACAGGGTTTCTCTGTGTAGCCTTGGCTGTCCTGGACTTACTTTGTAGACCAGGCTGGCCTTGAACTTACAGAGATCCACCTGTCTCTGCCTCCCTCCTGGCCTTGCTAAACTGTTGTTGTTGTTTTTTTTTTCCTTTTCTTTTCTTTTTTTCCCCCCTAAGACAGGGTTTCTTGAGTAACAGCCCTGGTTGTCCTGGACTCACTTTGTAGACCAGGCTGGCCTCGAATTCAGAGATCTGCCTGCCTCTGCTTCCTGGCTGCTAAACTGTTTAATTCATATTGAATTAACCTACTTCCCTTCCCTGAAGAACACAGGAGAGCAGCATCGTTTATTTACATTTCTAAGTGTCATTACAACAGCCATTTTAACTGTCAGAAGAGTCGAGAAGGCTGGTGTTGGTTCTCATGGGTTGTCTCCAAATCTCCCCAGCCCTGGCTTTTGGAACTCCTTCATCATATCCCACAGGTAAGAGTCCTGTCAGGAGAAGTGGAGCTATAATTTCCACCCTTGAAAGTGACGCTGAGGCCATAATTTCCAAGTCAGGAGCAGCGATGTTTTGTTTTGATCTAACATGGTGGCTTCTGCTATGTTCTCCCACATTCCTTACGGCTCTTCTTTCCATGCTTCAGAGCAGGGGCTCTCTCCGCTGGAGATTTTGGCTCCCTCCTCTAGCTCCTTTGTACTGTCTTTGCTTGGAATCATCTCTTTCAGAGATCTACATTTCCTTTATGTATCTACATGCTAGCCCTTTACCCACTCATAGTACAAAAATGCTGAGACTTCTTCATAGGAAACTTCAAGCCACAACTGAAGCACATATGTCATTTTTGGATGGTGAATCCAAGGCAGGAAAGGTACATGACTTGTTCTTGGACAGAGATGACACTGAAATTATCTCCTTCTGTCCTCAGAGTCTTGAGCTCTGGGCAAACAAGCACTATACCAGTGAGCTATATCCCTAGCCTATTTTAAATGTTCTTCTTTTTTGTTTTTTTTTTTGAGACACGGTTTCTCTGTGTAGCCCTGGCTGTTCTGGACTCATTTTGTAGACCAGGCTGGTGTGAACTTCCAAAGACCCAGCTGCGTCTGCCTTCTGAGCTAGGATTAAAGGTATAAGACACTATACCAATCTCTTTCTTTCTTTTCTTTTCTTTTCTTTTCTTTTTTTTTTTTTTTTTAGGCAGGCTTTCACATAGCCTAGGCTGGTCTCAAAGTCTTTCTGCAGGGTAGGATGACCCTGTTCACTTCTGTTTTTTTTTTTTTTGTTTTGTTTTTTTGTTTTTTTGAGACAGGGTTTCTCTGTGTAGCCTTGGCTGTCCTGGACTCCCTTTGTAGACCAGGCTGGCCTCGAACTCAGGTCGATCCACCTGCCTCTGCCTCCCGAGTGCTGGGATTAAAGGAGTGCGCCACCACGCCCAGCCCTGTTCACTTCTGAAGCTAGTGTTTCCACTTCCCAAGTGCTGGGATTACAGTTGCACCAGCACACCTGGCCAGTGCAGGCAACAGGCTAGGGTTTTTGTTTTGGCAATCCTCCTGTCCCAGCTCTCTTAAGTAGTTGAACTACAGATATAAGCCACTACTCTTAGCCCTAGCTTTTAATGTTACATTTTTCTTTCTCATACACCCCACCCTGTAGGTCCTCGTGGTGAGTGTGTGTGTTTGTGTGTGTGTGTGTGTGTGTGCGATCCGCCTGCCTCTGCCTCCGGAGTGCTGGGAGCAAAGGCATGCGCCACCACCTGGTCCTCTTTAACTTTTTAATTGAAGCTTTTGGACTAGAAGAGGATTTTGTTTGTTTGTTTTGTAATTATTTATTGATTGATTATTTACACAGTGCTCTGCCTGCATGTACAACTGCATGCCAGAAGAGGGCATTAGGTCACATTATAGATGGTTGTGAGCCACCATGTGGTTGCTGGGAATTGAACTCAAGACCTCTGGAAGAGCAGTCAGTGCCCTTAACCTCTGAGCCATCTCTCCAGCCTGGTTTGTTTGTTTTTAATTTTCACATTTTCAAGGGCTTGGTAGACAGATACCTAGAACCTGGTGAGAGTAAGGCATTGCCTTTCTACTCCATCAGAAGTACCGGAGAGACTTTCCAAGTGCCCCTGGCGTTCTCCGTTTCAGCTGCTTTAGAGAAGCCTCAGTGAAGTACATGTTAGCGGGTATCTAGTCCCAGGCAGGAAATGGCTTGATAATCTGAAACCTCCTGAGTTATGGGGTCAGGGATGGGGCTGAATTCGGTTATTTGCTCTCTTCTCAGCAAGTTCAAAGTCATCACTGATTGAAGTTGATTTTTTGGGTGTGTGTATGTGCTATGAATTGAACCCAGGCCTTTTTTTGTTTTGTTTTGTTTTGTTTTTTGAAACAGGGTTTCTCTGTGTAACAACAACTCTGGCTGTCTTGGAACTCTGTAGACCAGGCTGGTGAACCCAGGCCTTTTTAAGCACATGACAGGCAAAACACTCCACCACTAAGCCTACACCCCAGCCAATTTGCATTTTCATTTCTAATCCTGTGATTTAATAAATATAATCTTAGCTTCACAATTGCTCTGTGGGGCACAGATCTGGTGCAGGAAAGATTGTATAAGATCTTCTCTCTTGTGGTTAGTTGGCTTAATAACAACTGAGGTGTACTTTGTTCGGGGCCTAGAGCTGAAAGCAATAAAACTGCCAGAGTGAGCTCCTGAAGAAGTAAGTGAGGCCAAGAGAAAATGAACAGAGCTAGGTGTGGTGGCTCAAGCCTCTAGTCCCAGCCCCCAGGAGGCTGAGACAGGAGGATGACTGTGTATTTAAGGCCGCTGGGGTTTCAGTAGGAGACCCTGTCTCAAAAAAAAGAGAAACCACATGGCGTGGCATGGTGGTTCATGCCTTTAACGCTAGCACTTGGAAAACAGACCTTTGAGAGTTAGGAGCCAGGCTGTTTACACAGCTAATTCCATGCTAGCCATAAATATTCAGTTGCAAAATGTAAGAACAAGTCCAAATTAATCAGCCAAGTGAGTACCGGAGCTAATGGGAAAGGGCTAGGAGCTGGGTGGGGTCACGGAGTGAGGCCTCTTCCTGGCAAGGTGAGGAAGGGAGGGGCCCGGGTTTGGAAAAAAAAAAAAAAGGATGAGGAAGCCATTAGGGCACTAACTCCTGAGCACTGGCGGAAAGCCAGGAGCGAGCTGCAAGGGCTAGACCGTGAATAGGTTAGACTGGAGAGTTTATGTTATTAAAGGGTAAGGAAAAGACAAGCCTGAGAAAACAGCTCATGATCAGCCTTAGATGGTTATAAATCTAGTTTGCTTTGACACAAGGAAGGCTTTCACAATGAAAATATTTTGAGAGCTGGGCGTGGTGGCGCACACCTTTAATCCCAGCATTCGGGAGGCAGAGGCAGGAGGATCTCTGTAAATTGGAGACCAGCCTGGTCTACAAAGTGAGCGCAGGACAGCCAAGGCTACACAGAGAGACCCTGTTTCTTTTTGAGGAGGAGCTGATATACAATTGGCTTAGAATAAAACAAAGTGGCAGAGTTATGAAAAAGGAGGGTGTTGTAAAGTTCTCAAAGAGAAAAAAGAAACAATGGGGTGCAACTTCAGCTCAGCCAATTATTAGCTTAGCTGTATACGGTCTTGGGCAAGTCATGAAACTTCTATACATTTGCCTTTGCATATATAAAACAGGATGATGTCCACCTCACAGAGCTTCTGAGAAATTAAATGAATGTCCAAAAACTGTTCAACAAGGGGATAGGGAGATGGCTCAGTGGTTAAGTGCGCCGCCTGCTCTTCCAGAGGTCCTGAGTTCAATTCCCAGCAACCACATGTTGGCTTACAACCATCTATAATGTGATCTGATGGCTTCTTCTGTAGATAAAGCACTCATATGCAATAAATAAAATAAATAAATCTTAGCTGGGCATGGTGGCAGATTCGTTTAATCCCAGCAAATGGGAGCTAGAGGCTGAAGGATTGCTGTGAATTTGAGGCCAGCCTGGTCTACAAACTGAGTCTAGGACAGGTAAGGCTACACAGAGAAACCCTGTCTTGAAAAACCAAAAAAAAAACAAACAACAAAAAACAAAAAACAAAACCAAAAAAACCCCAAAAACCAAAAAAACAAAAACTAACTTAAAAAGGCCCATCTTTTTTTTTCTTTTTTCTTTTGAGACAGGGTTCCTTTGTGTAGCCTTGGCTGTCCTGGACTCACTTTGTAGACCAGGCTGGCCTCGAACTCACAGATATCAGCCTGTCTCTGCCTCCCTAAGTGTTGGGATCTAAGGCATGCACCATCACACCAGGCTAAAGGCCCATCTTCTTAAGGATTGCATATTTCTAATCCTCCTTTTAAAAAAGCATGTAGGATTTAGACAAAAACCGGTTGAGTATATAAAACTGTGATGCCCAATACAATAGCTATTAGCCATGTGTACTAAGCACTTGAAATGGGTCTAGTCAGAATTGAGGTGGGCTGTAAATATACAACACACAATGAGTCAGTCTATTCAATATCTAATTAACACTTTTTAATATTTATTTATTGTATATGAGTGCTTTATCTGCAGAAGAGGGCATCTGATCACATTATAGATGGTTTTGAGCCACCATGTGGTTGCTGGGAGTTGAACTCAGGACCTCTGGAAGAGCAGCCAGTGCTCTTAAGCACTGAGCCATCTCCCTAGCCCCTAATTAACACTTTCTTTTTTTAGCCAGGGTTCTTCTGTGTAGCCCTAGCTGTCCCAGAATTCACTCTGTAGATCAGGCTGGCCTCGAACTCAAGAGATCCCCCTTCTGCCTTCCCGGTGCTGGGATTAAAGACCTCTACCACCACTGCCAGGCCTCTCGTGAATGATTTTACAATTCATTATACGTCCATATTCTGGATAAATTGGGTTAAATGAGATGAGATGCATTAATTTCTCTTGTTTTAATTCTATTTAGTGGTTCATGGTCTAATATCTATGGGACAGTGCTTGTCTGGTATAACATTCTCCACTGAGTTTTGGGAATTAAGTTTTGCCTCTAACTTTGAGGTTTCTATAAAGAAATATGCTTTTAGGACTAAGTATTTTTCTCCTGATTTAAACATAAGTCTAACTTAGAGAGATAACGATAGTGGAGAAAGCCATAGTAGTTGGGCGCTTTCCTGAAAGTTACAATGGTAAAGGAGTCTTCACACACACACAAAAGTAGAAACAAAAACAAGAAGTTTGGGGTGTGGCTCAGCGGCAAAGCGCTTGCCTACCTTGTGTGGAAGCTATGAGCTCAACGGCCAGCACCACAGGAAGAGAAAAATCTGGAAACAGATATGATTATTTTTATTTATTTTTTGGATTTCCGAGACAGGGTTTCTCTGTGTTATCTAGGCTATCCTGGACTCGCTTTATAGGCCAGGCTGGCCTCGAACTCCCAGAGATCCACTTGCCTCTGTTTCCCAAGTGCTGGGATTAAGGGCGTGACGCCCGGCTCTATTATCTATGTTTTTAAAATCAAAATCTTACTCTGTGCCCATATTATCCTGGAGCTCACGGTGGAGACCAGGCTGGCCAGTGGTGATCCTCCTGTCTCAGCCTCCGTGCCCAGCTCTGAAGCGTCGTGTTTTTAACATTAAACCATGGGATCCAGTCTTTCTAATTTTTGACGTCACCCTCCCAGAGGTCCAGATTTCACTGGTTGGAGGGACCTGGATAAACTAAAGGTTTTCTGGTAAAACTGTTCTCAGATCATCCCTTCAACTAGCTATTTAACAGAAAGGAGCCTCGGGTCGGGATTACACCGCTGAGGAAGAAC
Organism: Acomys minous; assembly: GCF_964271855.1. NCBI lineage: Eukaryota > Metazoa > Chordata > Mammalia > Rodentia > Muridae > Acomys > Acomys minous. Next base: position 89,596,447 of record NC_140493.1, on the reverse strand, counting down.
GGCTATTTCCACACCCCGGATGCACTGACCGCTGCGTAGGCTTCCACTTCCCTCAGCACCTCAGGCGCTCCTGCTGTGGCTCCTCCGGGCCACAGGCCGAGCGCCGCCGCCGACAGGTGCAGCGCGTAGAGCCGCCCTGCGCCTTCCCGTCCGCCGGCCGCGCCCTCGGCGCCCCGCCCCGCCCCCGGCGCGCGCACCCAGCGGGGGCGCGCTCGCCCCGCGGGGCCGCGCACGCAGCTGCCGCCGCCGCCGCCGCCGCCGCCTCCCTCCCTGCCCTCCTCCCCTGCCCTCCCCTCCGCCCCCTTCCCCGTAGGCAGCCCGCCCGCCAACCCGCCCGCACCGCCGCCCGCCCGGCCCAGGCGCCCGCTGGGTCTGTACCCCCGCCCCAGCCTCCCCGGCAGCTCTCCGCAGGCGGTCGCCCGCGCCCGGTGGATGTGGCTGGCAGCCGCCGCCCCCTCCCTCGCTCGCCGCCTGCTCCTCCTCGGCCCTCCGCCTCCTCCCCTCCTTCTCCTCCTCAGCCGTTCCTCTCGCCGCCGCCTCCTCCACCGCCAGGGCCTCGCCGCGATGCCGGAGAAGCGGCCCTTCGAGCGGCTGCCCGCCGAGGTGTCGCCCATCAACTACAGCCTCTGCCTCAAGCCCGACTTGCTGGACTTCACCTTCGAGGGCAAGCTGGAGGCCGCCGCCCAGGTACGGCGACCCTCGGGCTCCAGGGGCGAGCAGTTAGGCCGCGCCCGCGGGCTGGGCAGGAGGCCGGGGCGGGCTGGGCGCGTGGGCCGCGGGACCGAGCGGGAGGTGGGTGCGGCGCACCCCTCGGGGCTGGAGTGCTGGGCCCCGCCGGGCGGGATCGCGCTGCGGGAGCCTGCGGCCAAGCGATCTGTGCGCCCCTCGGGGGCCAGCACACCTGCCTGTAGCGCCCCCCCCCCCCCCGGTCCCCGCCTTCCGGGGCCCTGGGCTTTGGGAGAAGTCGGGTGGGGGGTGGGGAGCTAAGAAGGGGATAGGAGTGCCTGCTTGGTCCCAGCCCTGCGGACTGGGTTCTGTTCTGGTTGTCCCTTCACTCCACCGCGGATAGATTGGAAGGGGCGGTCATCAGGCACTTGGGAGCAAGGAGGGGGGCGTCTAGGAAGGTCCGTGGCGGGGAGGGGGGGGGCAGTGGAACGAGAATGTTAATCCCAGGCAGCCTCACCGAGTTCTCTCGGCCTGATCCTGCCCAAGGGGCCGGGTTTCCAGGATGATCCGCCCCCTCCCCCCCTTCCCCTCAAATGACAGTGCAGCCGTGACTTTGTTCTCCCTTAACCTCCAGAGAAGCTGAAGGAGGACCCCAGCTCCTCTTCTCCTTCCTGCCTTGCTCCCCAAACATGTAAACCTGGTGGATTTATTTCTGCAGGGATGGTTTGCTTAGCAGTCCCCTCTTCTGAAAGAAAGCTCTCAGTCTTAGCCTGCCACTGGTTGAAAATACTCCATTACTCTTCTTTGCAGTTATTTATTTATTTATTTATCTGGTGAATCATACACTCCTCCCTCCTCGCCGAAGTATTTATCTGGCAGTATTGTTTGATTTTTGGAGACCGTTTAGTGTAGATGGCTCACAAAGGTCCCCAAACAGACATTTATGATAGATAGGCCGAGGTGCGTGATGTGCTGGGAAATCAGACATGAAAACTGGGAGCTGTTTAATAGCTCTCTCTGAGTGGTGGTAGATGTAATTGGTTCCGTTTCTTTTCCTACTAGGGGTGGGGAAGCAGGAGCGGTAGAGGAAGCCAGGACAGTAGGCCTCAACCTGAAAGATAGGGCGTGTGTTGTAGTGGGATGCCAGAAGTGAAGACTAGTACTCGGATGAACTGAAAGCCAAGATAGTAGGATGCTCAGTTTAAAGAATGGTGTAAAAAGACGGAATTTAGAAGCCCGCTTGTTAGATTTGGGGCATTGGTTTGAAAGCTTGACGGTTCTAGGCGCTGGGCAGCCTCAAAAGGGGAACTTTTGTGACAGGGAAGATTTATATTTTTCTGTCAAGGATAGAAACGAGGATGAATGCATGTTGGGTCTAGATTAGGATTTGCAAGTGTCGTTTAGGAAACTCTGGTGTGTGCCAAGTGACTTCAGTTTGATATATATTGGCAGGGGTCAGATAGAAGGGACTGTAAACAGTAGTAGAGTGTCTGCGACCTTTGGAGGAAGGACCTAGCCGTGGATGACTTCGAATTACATGAAAAGAGTAACCGGAAAGAAGTTGACATGAGTTCATAAATCTGGAAGGTGTGCATATCGAGCGAAGGAATTTTAGGGAAAAAAATAGTGCAGATTTTTTACTGGTTTTTAAGTGAGCTTTATTGAAGGGTTAGAGCAACAGGCAGCAATATGCTGCTTCCCTCCCCCCCTTAAAAAATGTGTGTGTGAGTGGGTGGGGGTGCGTGGGCGCTCTGGCGTGTATGGTCCCAGGACAGCCTTCCTTCTCTTACCCTTTCACTGTGGGATCTTGGGTTCTAACTCAGGCTGTTTGGCTTTCATAGCAATCACTTTTACCACTTTCTACATTTCTGAAGAGTTGAAAACAAGCCTGACACAGTCTGGCGGTGGTGGCCGAGGCAGAGGCAGGCCCAGCAGTTGGGAGGCAGAGGCAGGCAGATCCATGTGAGTTTGAGGCCAGCCTGGTCTACAAAGTGAGTCTAGGACAGCCAAGATAACAGAGAGAGACCCTGTCTCGAAAAACCAAAAAAAAAAAAAAAAAAAAAAAAAAAAAAAAAAAAAAAGAGAGAGAGAGAGAGAGAGGGAGAGAGGGAGAGAAGGAAAAAGAAAACAAGCCTAACATACACCTTTAATCCCAGCACTTGTGGGAGGCAGAGGCAAGCAGGTCTCTGAGTTCAAGGCCAGCCTGGTCTACAGAGGGAATTCCAGGTCAGCCATAGGCTACACAAAGAAACCCTTTCTTGAAAAACCAAAAAAAAAAAAAAAAAAAAAAGGAGATGAACTATGTGGAAGGTTGGTTTCTGCCATTGAGGAAGCACAAGGTTCTATGCCAACCATCAGCAGGACAGACTAGGTTTCTTTGAGATGGAGCTCTGGTTATCCAGGCTGGCCTTGAATTTGTGTCTCAGTCCTCAGCCTTCAGAGCAGCTTGGATTCTAAGCATGGGCTATTGTGTCTGTCTGTTTTGTGAATTTCATACAAGGAAGTAAGTGGATCTTTTTAATAGAATAGACTTTACAAAAATTAAGAAAATATTTCTTTCACCTATTTTGTGTGTTCATCTGTGGGTGTGGGTATGGGTGAGTGTGTTCATCTGTGGGGTGCTGTGGCGTGCCTGTGGAGGTCATTGGACAACTTTTGGCATTAGTTCTGTCTTTCCACAGTGTGGGCTCTGGGATTGAGCGCAAGACAAGAGTTTTGGCAGCAAATGCCTTTACCCACTGATCCATCTTCCTGGCCTTCAAAAAAATATTTTTCTCCCTCAGAAATTCTTTTAAGACTAGGTGGCCATGTCTCAAAACAAACAAACAAAAAGACTAGGTGGCAACACAAAGATGGAGTGATAGTGAATCCAACTATCATAAGCTAATTAAGGGATAATTGGACTTTCATTTGTTCCTTTGGAAGTATAAGAGAATTTCAGTAGTTAGAGCAACTAGATCCATGAATTGAAGCCATATGCTTAAATTGTGGCAATAGGTGGTATCACTGTGGAAATTAAAAATATTCTAAAATTTAGATTGACATTAGATCACTTGCTTAGCAATTGATATCATATTTGAAAGTTGTATGGAGAAACCCTGTGTGTGTGTGTGTGCGCGCGCGCGTGTGTATGTATGTGTGTAGAAAGTTGCATGATTGCCTTAGTTGTTTTATTTTTTTTCTGAGACTGGTTTTCTCTGTGTAACCTTGGCTGTTCTAGACTCCCATTGTAGACCAGGCTGGCCTCGAACTCACAGAGATCCACCTGTCTCTGCCTCCCTGAGTGCTGGTATTAAAGGTGTGTGTCGCTACTGCCTGGTGCTTCCAAAATTTTATGGCAGAGTATTTGTACAGGTTATACATTAGAAACCTGGTGTATTTTTAACCTGGCCTCAGACTCCTTTGAAAGGTCAAAAAAAAAAAGAAAAAGAAAAAAAGAAAAAAAGACAATATTTAATGGTGTAGTAAAAATTGTCATTTTACATAGATGAGTTTTTTTTCTTTTTTTTAGACAGGGTTTTTCTATGTAGTCTTGGCTCTCCTGTAGATTGATCGTAGATCAGGCTGACCTTGAATTTAGAGATACACCTGCCTCTGTCTCCTGGGTGCTGAGATTGAAGCTGGGTGACACAGCCGTGCTGACTCACAGATGACCACCAGGCCCTGCTGTTAAGTGGGTTTTTCTTGTGATTTTGAAATGAGGTCTTATACTCAGCGGCCCAGCCTGACTTGGAACCCAGCTGTGTACTCCTGGCCACCTTCAAAGCTCATCAGCCCTCCTCCTGCCTTCGGAAGCCAGGACAATAAGCAGGAGCCACCATGCTCAGCTTCAGTAGATCCTGAAGTGTCTTGTGGGCCTAGAGAGATGTTTTAGGCTTATAATTTTATTTTCACTTTTATATTGGATATTTTTGATCAATAGATGTCTTCAGAAATTTCAAAATCTGATCTGCCACTCTTGATGATTGATTAAATTGGATTATAGGCCTATGTGACTGAAGTCCTTGGTTGAGGAACTAGAGCAGGAGGTGGGCACTCTCCTGTGGAAATATTCTGTCTCAAGAAATTAACTTCATCCATGAAGCCCCCAAATCAGGTTGTACCAGCTAGTTTCTGGGCTCTACCAACAAGTTATCCGTGTACTGATGACTACACTGGCAGTAAGAGGAGAGTGACAGCTACAGGGGTTGGCTTGGCTAAACGCTTGCCATCTAAGTAAATGTTACTGTTAATCCTCTGTTGTGAAAACTTATTCCCAGTTTTTTTCCAAGTCTTTTTATTGTAATCATGGTGACAGTTTGTAATTACTTTCGAAAAAGAGAAATTAATAACGCGTTAGCATTATGTTAGCTCATTAATTGGTCTTAAATTTGAGGTGTTACTGGTGTAGCTTAATGCTAAAATGTCTGCTTCAAGGGCCTGTGTTCAGTGCCCAGCGAATAGAGCTTAGAAGATGGGAAGAAGGAATTTCCTCACGTTTTTATGTTCAGCTTTAAAAAAAAAATGTATCTATAAAATAAGACATATAAGCCGGGCGGTGGTGGCGCACACCTTTAATCCCAGCACTCGGGAGGCAGAGGCAGGCAGATCGCTGTGAGTTCGAGGCCAGCCTGGTCTACAAAGAGAGTCCAGGACAGTCAAGGCTACACAGAGAAACCTTGTCTCGAAAAAACAAAAAAACAAAACAACAACAACAAAAAGACATATAAGGCACTAAGATGGGCATGGTGGCTCATGCCTGTAATTGTAGCCCTTAGGGAGTGGGAGGATTAATTACCACAAGTTCAAGGCCAGTTCCAAATCAGCCAGGGTATGGCCCTGACAAACTGACAGACAGACTGACACATGAAAGAAAGATAGAGATTAAAAAAAAAAAAAATCCAAAAAACAAGCAAACCACAGCTGGGTGGTAGAGTACTTGCTTAGGATTTAGGCTGTGCAGGAACTTAGTGCATAGTTCTCAGCAGCACTACTCCCCCAAAATACAACTTTCTTTCATTTACTAAGCTTTTGTCTGAAGTTACCTGGCATTGAATTGTGTAGTGAATTTTGTATATAAGCCATACTTACCTTTGAAACATTTAACTTCTTAAAAAATATTCACTGGTTTGGAAGGGTAATTTGTTCTCTGGATTTCTTTTTTTTTTTTTTTTAATAAAGATTTATTTACTTATTATGTATACAGATCTCGTTATAGATGGTTATGAGCCAACATGTGGTTGCTGGGAATTGAACTCATGACCTTTGGAAGAGCTGTCAGTGCTCTTAACCTCTGAGCCATCTCTCCAGCCCCTGGATTTCTTTTTCTAAGTGCTGGATCATTCTGAATGCCCATCGTTGATGCTAGAATACTTAAAGGAGTTACCTGAAACGCGGCACTGTGTAACTCGTTAACTTAGTACCTGTCCTTTAAAGCTGCTTTGTGTGTTCCCAGCACGCTGCTTCTTGCTGTGGACTGCGTCTTGTCACGCTGCCTGTGGGGTACTTGGTCTTCTCTTCTGTTTCACTGATCTTGAGCAGAAAGGCTATGTAGTGAGTCAGGCAAGCTGGTTTGAACTTAACAATGAATTGCTAAGTGAGAGTTTGATAGATTCTCTTCTAAGTGAACAGTGTGGGCTTTCCTGTGTGGACTTTGTATTATCTATTCTGACATTGTGTACAAGCCTTGTTTTGTTTTCTTTAACTTCCTGGTTCTAGATTATCAATTATACAGCCTGGATAAATGTGGTCTTGAGTAGCAGCTTATCTATGAAGCTTCTTTGAACTTTGTTTCATAAGTGAGCCGGTTTTTATTGTAAAGTAAATCTGTTCTAATCTGTACACGAGCCAGTGGCAAAGAACTGAGTCTTCTGATAGCTGTTTAGTTGTTTTTTTGTTTTGTTTTGTTTTTTGTTTGTTTTTCAAGACAGAGTCTCTCTGTATAGCCTTGGCTGTCCTAGACTCGCTTTGTAGACCAGGCTGGCCTCGAACTCACAGCGATCCGCCTGCCTCTGCCTCCTGAGTGCTAGGATTAAAGGCGAGCGCCACCATGCCTGGCCCACTGTTTAGTTGTTAACTGAGCTCAACACCCCAGATTTTACAGATTTTCTTTTTTTCTTTCCTTTTTTTAGATTTATTTATTATTTATACAGTATTCTGCCCACATGTGTGCCTGCCCACCACAAGAAGGCACCAAATCTCATTATAGGTGGTTGTGAGCCACCATGTGGTTGCTGGGAATTGAACTCGGGACCTTCAGAAGAACAGATGGGCTCTTAACCTCTGAGCCATCTCTCCAGCCCACAGATTTTCTTTCTTTTTTTTTTTTTTTTTTAATATTTATTCATTATACATACAGCATTCTGAATGCATGTACACCTAGTGTACACCAGAAGAGGGCACCAGATCCCATTATAGATGGTTGTGAGCCACCATGTGGTTGCTGGGAATTCAACTCAGGACCTTTGGAAGAGCAGCCAGTGCTCTTAACCTCTGAGCCACCTCTCCAGCCCCCAGATTTTCTTTTGAACAACATTTGATCCTGTGGTTTTGGTTGATTTGGTCATTTGTAATCTTTTAAAATTTTTATTTATTTTATTTTTAAAATTTATTTAATTTTATTTTATGTGCATAAGTGTGACAATGTCAGATCACCTGGAATTGGAGTTACAGACAATTGTAAACTGCCATGTTGGTGCTGGGAATTGAACCTGGGTCCTCTGGAAGAGCAAACAGTGCTCTTACCCACTGAGCCATGTCTCCAGACCCTTGAAATTGTACTTTAATCAGGAAATATTTTAGAAATACAAACAAGTTACCTAGATTTACTATTTTTGTCTCATTGCTTCAGCCTGTTTCTATTATTTTTTTGGAAAATGTCACAGATAGAAGCTGGAATTGCAACTCAGCTGCTCCGAGTGCTCTTCCAGGGTGCCAGGTTCACAGCTGCTCGGAGTGCTCTTCCAGTGTGCCGGTTTGCAGCTTGTCCCCTAGAACTGTCCGGCCCTGAGTGACGTCTTCTGCTATCTCAGTGCTTGGAAACTAAAGGCAGGAGGACCACAAGTTTAATGTTACTCTTGTCTGCACAGTATTCAAGACCTGTCTAGTCTATATGATGCTTTGCCCTCCTGGACCCTAGCCCCGCCCCCCACCACCAAGGGGAAAAGGCCTGGTATGGTGGCACGCACCTCTAATTGCAGCATATGGGAGGCAGAGCAGGTGGATCTGGAGCTTGAGACCAAGCTCATTCAAGGACAGCCAGAGCCATAAAGAGAGACCCTGTTTCAAAGCAGGGTGGGGTGGATAAATAGTCATGAATAGCACTAAAATTTATTTTCATGTCTTACCATGTTCAAAGGTAACTCCTGTTGCCTGCCTAGAGATAAGTGTGTAATATACTTATGTACAGTTTTAACTTTATAATGTTTGTAAGTAGTCACAAAAGCTGGGCGTGGTGGCGCACACCTTTAATCCCAGCACTCGGGAGGCAGAGGCAGGCGGATCGCTGTGAGTTCGAGGCCAGCCTGGTCTACAAAGTGAGTCCAGGACAGCCAAGACTACACAGAGAAACCCTGTTTCGAAAAACAAAACAAAACAAAACAAAATAAAACAAAACAGTAGTCACAAAATAGAAATGTCAATATTCTGTGTATTTAAACTTTTTTTTTTTTTGAGGCACATGTTTCTGCCTCTCAAGCACTAGGCTAAATATACGTGTGTGTGTGTGTGTGTGTGTGTGTGTGTGTGTGTGTGTGTGTAGTTATTGATGGTTGGGAGTGGTGGTGCATGCATGTAATCTTAGCTCTTTGGAGGCATAGACATATGGTTCTCAAGTTCCAGCCAGAATTACCATAGTGAGTTTGAGGCCAGCCTGAGCTACAAAGCAAACTATCTTAGAGATGGGGGAGGGGAGAGGGAGACCATGAACTTACTTGGTTTCCTTCGACTTGCTCTTTTCAGCATCTCTTGCAAGAAATTTAGCTAAATTAGAGTTGACTGATTATTTGTGTCTCATTGACTTGAGAGATTATAGTTCTGCTCAACACAACAATTACTGAAGTTTTTTCTTTTTGTTTTTTTATTTATTTTATGTATGAATGCTCTGTCTGCATGTATGCCTGCATGTCAGAGGAGGGCATTAGATTGCAGTGTAGATGGTTGTGAGCTACCATGTGGCTGTTGGGATTGAACTCAGGACCTCAGAAGAGCAGATAGTGCCCTAACCACTGGGCCATCTCTCCAGCCCCTATTACAAAGTGCTAACTGTGGAATGGCTTGTCTCAGGCTTCAAATGATTGTTTGTGGTTATAACATGGGACATTTTTCTTTATTAACTTATCTGGATTTGCCAATTAGGAAAAAAAACAAAACTATTGAGTCTTACTCCAGTAAATATAAGGTTTATTTACTATGCATCTGATTATAGCACTGTGTGAAGTCTTCTAACAGCAAGGACCTGATGATGTAGCATGCTATTTGATTGCAGAGAAGGCTCATTCAGGAAAAACTGTCCATTGCTACCTCTCTAGCTCTGGGAATCTTCCATTGTATTATTGTTACCAAGGACCATGCTACTACTTTAGTATAGCCTTACTTTTATGTGGTTCGTTTGAAGGACAGAAATCCAAAGACTTAATCAGGGGCCTGAAACAAAGAAATGACATTCTGCTCTTCTATGCCATTAAATAGAAAAATTGAAAGTGAGTTTATTATCAGCACAATTTATAGGCCAATTTAAGCACTCCCCCCCCCCTTTTTTTTTTGGTTTTTTCGAGATGGGTTTTTCTATGTATCTTGGCCATTTTGGACTCTGTTTGTAGACCACAGCAATCCTCCTGCCTCTGCCTCCCAAGGGCTGGGATTAAAGGCGTGAGCCACCACACCAGGTGCATTTCACTTTTTTATTGTTTGCTTGTTTATTTTTTGAAACAAAGTTTCTCTGTGTAGCCCTGGCTGTCGTGAAATGAGCTTTGTAAGCCAGGCTGGCCTTGAACTCACAGAGATCTGCCTGCCTGTGGGTTACAGGTGCCACCATGCCCATCTTTTCCCCCCTTGAGACAGTGTTTCTCTGTGTATCCCTGGCTGTCCTGGAGCTCAAGACCAGGCTGGCCTTGGATTCACAGAGCTGCCTTCATCTGCCTCCAGAGTGCTGGGAATAAAGGGGTGAGCCACCATTGTCCAGCTTGGTTGTTTTTTTTAAATACATCTCTAATAAAGGGCAAAATATATTGATTGATATTTAAAAGGTTTAATGGAGTAAGACCAATTTCTCTGTGTAGCCCTGCATGTCCTGGGACTTACTATATAAGCCAGGCTGGCCGTGAACTCAGAATTGCCTGTCTCTGCCAGGAGGTTTTTTTTGGGGGGGAGGGGATTGAGACAGGGTTTCTCTGTGTAGCCTTGGCTGTCCTGGACTCACTTTGTAGACCGAGCTGGCCTCGAACTCACAGTGATCCACCTGCCTCTGCCTCCCGATGCTGGGATTAAAGGCGTGCGCCATCACTCCCAGCAGGAGTTTTATTTTTAAGATAACATATTTTTGTTCCTCTGGCTTTTTTTACTCTTCTAAAAATGTCAGTACCCCGAGACAAGAAAGTAGCGGTTAAATAACAAATTGCTTGATTTGTTAGTACAAACAGGTAGATTTTCCCCTAACAACAGGAGGGATTAGAACATACGGTTATTTGATAATGTACAGTGCTTTTACAATAAACATTTTGAGCATCTTTAAGGTGGTTATAGTACTAGTTAACTAAATGTGGCTTGCAGATGTAATATAGCTGAGGTATGTTGTTGACCTTGGTAGATCAAATGCGTGGCTGCCATGAAAGTTCTCTCTGTGTGTTGATGGGTAACAAACGGTTGCCTAGATGAGGATTAAGACAGCAGCGGAGCCAGTCATTGCATTGGCGTATGCTTCAAACTTTGAGAAATACTCATTTCTCTCTTTGGAACAATCTCTAGTTAAGTGTTTTCTTTTCCCTGCATTTCTTTTTCTAAAAAAACCACACTCATTATTTGTGGGGGAGGGTTGGGGTGCCATGGGGTATGTGATGCCACCTTCTAGGCTTTGAAGACAAGCTCTTCTTAGGTGATCTGGTTGGTCTTTAGCTCGTACCCTTCTATCTCTGCTTTCTGAGCCCTGGGATTAGAGGCATGCTCCACCACTCCTGGCTTCCGCCTCCTCCTTCAAGTCATTTTATGAAGACTGGGGGGGTAGAGTATACACGCCTTTAATCCCAGCATTTGGGAGGCAGAGGCAGGCAGATCTCTGAGTTCAAGGCAAACCTGGTTTACAGAGGGAGTTCCAGGACAGTCAGGGCTACACACACATAATCTTTGTCTTGAAAAACAAACAAACAAACAAACCAACCAACAAAAACCAACAAAAAATTCAGTTTATGAATAGGGAAAAGGTTTATTAGTCATTACCAGTTGGGCATAAAGGTATTGATTGGGTGTATTCTGATAAAATACAATACAATAGGAAGAAATATTGCCACTTAAAAAAGTTAAACTAGGTTACATTTTTGTTTTGAAATAGATTTACAAGAACTAAAATTTAAAAAGTGTGTGTGTGTTGTAGCTTGAATTAAGGACCTTGTATATTCTAGTGATAAGAGTTTAAACAAGTTCCCAGGGGAAAACAGAAGATGCTTAGTAATCAGTGTTAGTTATTTAGGAGGATTATAATTAAAACCATAGAATGCCATTTAATGTTCACCAGATTATTAGGCACTTTAAAAAAATGATTTATTTATGTATTTATTATGTATACAATGTTCTTCCTGCACTCTAGAAGAGGGCATTAGATCTTATTATAGATGGGTGTGAGCCACCATGGGGTTGCTGGGAATTGAACTCACGACCTCTGGAAGAGCAGACAGTGCGTTTAACTACTGAGCCATCTCTCCAGACCTGGACTTGCTTTGTAGATCACAGAGACCCTACCTCTGCCTCCCTGATTGCTAGGATTACAAGTGTGCACCACTTCGCCTGGCTTGTTGGGCATTTTTAAGTGAACGTACTGATTTCTTTCTTTCTTTCTTTTTTTTGTTTTTCGAGACAGGGTTTCTCTGTGTAGCCTTGGCTGTCCTGGACTCATTTGTAGACCAGGCTGGCCTCAAACTCACAAAGATCCACCTGCCTCTGCCTCCCAAGTGTACCATGCTGGGCGAATTTTCTTTATTCTTTATATAGTAGTGTCAGTTGGAACTACTCTGGAGGAAATTTGTCAAGTCTTGTTTTTGTTTTTAAGACTTATTTTATGTATATGAGTGCTCTATTTGCATGTACACCTGCAGACCAAAAGAGGGCAAAGGGCACTAGATCACATTATAGATGGTTATGAGCCACCATGTGGTTCCTAGGACTTGAACTCAGGACCTCTGGAAGAATAGACACTGCTCTTAACCTCTGAGCCACCTCTCCAGCCCCAGGTCTTGGTATTTTTGGCAAATATATCCTGTCCAGAAAGACTGTCATTAGGTTTCTTTCTCTGGAAAAAAAAAAAAATCTTGCATGGGCACAGGAACACTAGACCAGGATGTTTATTGTAGTAGGATCTTGTTTATATGTAATACAAACAAGCAACGAAGTAGTGTGTTCTTTAAAAATGGAAATAAACTTCTTTAGGAAATCTGGATAAATAACTGCTTTATTTATAGGATGGAACACTAAAAGAGAGTTCAGATTAGTTAGACCATGCCAGGTGTGGCAGTGCATGCCTTTAAACCCAGTTGAGGCCGAGGCAGGTGAATCTCGCTGAGTCCCAGGGCAGCCTGGTCTACCTGGTGAGTTCTAGGACAGCAAGGGCTACACAGTGACTTCCTGACTTGAAAACAAACAGACACACTTATGTGTATATATGTTAAACTTGCATCTGTTACCATTAACCCATCTCCAGAAGTCATAATCTTGGTTTTTTGAGACAGGGTTTCTCTATGTATCCTAGGCTGTCCTGAACTCCATTTATAATCAGGCTGGCCTCACATTCAGAGTTCTGCCTGCCTTTGCCTCCGGAGTATTGAGATTAAAGGTGTGTGTTACCATGCCCGTCCAGTCTAGGCTTTTAGAAATTATGTGAAATATTAGCCCAGGTTGAAGGTAAACATTTTGTGTGCTATTTTCTACTAACAGCTGGTTTTTCTTTTCTTTTTAGGTAAGGCAGGCAACCAATCAGATTGTGATGAATTGTGCTGACATTGACATTATTACAGCCTCTTACGCGCCAGAAGGAGATGAAGGTAAGAACTGTTTCAACTTTAACTAACTTGGTCCCTGAAAGAGACTGACCAACTCAGATTTCCAGACTGAGGCTCAGTGCTCATCTCTGTAAAATGTGCAGGCGTGTGGTGAAGACCTGCAATCTGGGAGGCCGAGGCAGGAGAACTGCGTGTTTCTTACCAGCCTGCTCTATGTGGTGAGGCTCTTTCTCAAAAAATAGCAAAACAAAGCAAAGCAAGTTTGTTAGTTGTTTATAGGACTATTTAAATAGTATTATCTAAGTGTATTCTGAGACAAAGAAGCATCAGAATTTAAATTTTTAGCACTTGGGAGGCAGAGGCAGGCAGATCGCTGTGAGTTCGAGGCCAGCCTGGTCTACAAAGCGAGTCCAGGACAGCCAAGGCTACACAGAGAGACCCTGTCTCGAAAAACAAAACAAAAAAACAAAAAACAAAAACAGAATTTAAATTTTGCTCGAAACAAGTTGTGTTGTTACCTAGGAAATCACATTTCTTTTTTTTGGAAATCACATTTTATATATGTAAGATGAATATAATAAGCATAACAGCCGGGCGTGGTGGCACACGCCTTTAATCCCAGCACTCGGGAGGCAGAGGCAGGTGGATCCCTGTGAGTTCCAGGCCAGCCTGGTCTACAAAGTGAGTCCAAGACAGCTAGGACTGTTACACAGAGAAACCCTATCTCCAAAAACAAAAACAAAAAAAGAGAAAAGCATAAGAAAGCTGATGAATTAGTTTTTAAATTAAATATTTTGAACATGAGAGTTTCATCAAAGGAGCTTAGTTTTATTTATTTTATTTTTTTATTTTTATTTTTATTTTTTGGTTTTTTGAGACAAGGTCTCTCTGTGTTCGCCTTGGCTGTCCTGGATGGCCTCGAACTCACAGAGATCCACCTGCTTCTGCCTCCCAGGTGCTGGGATTAAAGGCGTGCGCCACCATCCCCGGCACATTGTATACTTAAGGAAGTAGAATTTATAGAGAGATTCAGATAAAACATTACCTTTTGTTGTTGTTGTTGTTGTTGTTGTTGTTGTTGTTGTTGTTTTTCCGAGACAGGGTTTCTCTGTGTAGCCTTGGCTGTCCTGGACTCAGTTTGTGGACCAGGATGGCCTCGAACTCACAGTGATCCGCCTGCCTCTGCTACCTAGTGCTGGAATTATAGGCGTGTGCCACCACTCCTGGCCCAAAACATTACATTTTTTGGATACTTAAAATATTTTCCACCTGGCAGTAGTGGTGTACGCTCTTAATCTTAGTACTTGGGAGATGGAAGTAGATGGATCTCTTGAGTTTGATGACAGTCTGGTCTACAGAGAGAGTTCTAGGACAGCCAAGGCTATACAGAAAAACCCTGTCTCAGAAAAATAGAACAACAATTTGTTTTTGTTTTTTGTTTTTTGAGACAGGGTTTCTTTGTGTAACTTGAGTGTCCTGGACTTTGTAAACCAGGCTGGCTTGGAACTCAGAGATCTGCCTGCCTCTGCTTGCCAAGTGCTGGGATTAAAGGCACGAGCCACTACCACCCGGCTGAACAGCATTTTCCCTCCCAGAACTAGCTAAGGCACAATCCCCAGTCTTTTTCTCCTGTAGCACCAGGAGAAACCCAGAGTCACTTGGAAGCTCATCTGATATTGGAATATAATTTACAAAATGGTAGTTTTTTTGATTTGGTATTTTAAGGCTTGTGTAAGGAACAGGGATAGATTTGGCCTCTGTTCAAACAGGCAAATTTTAATGTTGCCCTTGGACCTAATAGCATTTTATGATTTTTACCTTACAGGAGAGTATGGCATATTGTATTTTTTTTCCCTTTCCTTTTCTTTCTTTGTTTCTTTTTCTTTTCTTTTCTTTTTTTTTTTTTTTGGTTTTTCGAGACAGGGTTTCTCTGTGTAACAGCTCTAGCTGTCCTGGACTCACGCCATAGACCAGGATGGCCTCAAACTAACAGATATCCGCTTGCCGCTGCCTCCCGAGTGCTGGGATCAAAGGCATGCGCTACCACGCTCAGCTCCTTCCTTCCTTCCTTCCTTCCTTCCTTGCTTCCTTGTCTTTTGAGACAGCGTTTCTCTGTGTAGCCTTGGACTCACTTTGTAGACCAGATGCCTCACAGAGATATGCTTGCCTCTGCCTCGTGGAGTGCTGGCATTAAAGATGTGGCTGGCTGGCATGTTGTTTCTTTAGAAACTGGTGCTTATAAATTTGACCCAGCTCTTTTCAGAGCTATCTGCTGGTAAAAGGAAACATTTTAACCTAGCTAATCACACCAAGCACCCATTAGTACTTACCATTGATACCTTTTGCAAGATTGATGCAGCCATGCGTGGTGCTGGGAGCCTTTAATCCCAGCACTGGAGAGGCAGGGGCAGGTGGATCTCTGAGGTCCAGGACAATCTGGTCTGCATAGTGAGTTCCAGCTAAGGGTACACAGTGAGACCTGGCAGTAGTGGTCTCAAAAAAAAAAATTTGATGGAGATAACAGAAGCCACTAAAATTTGATGCCAACCAGAAAAATATTTGAAGCCATGAAGTTGTTGCAGTGTAAGTTTTTTACTGGGTGAAGAAAGGCCATATTTTGTTATATGTAATAATCCTGAGAGACCATTAGACTCTAAGGCATGGTTAATCTTACAAAACTATTTGAGATCTTATTTTGTAATATATGTATATATTTTTAAATGAGAAACCAGTAAGCGAAGATGGCTGAAAACTTTTTTTTTTTTTTTTTACTATTCTGCACTTCAAGGGTTGGTGAAATCACTAGCACTTAAGCCAGTGCAAGAAGTGCACCTCCCTACACAGTGCAGGGATTAGTGTTGTCATCAGCTTCTGCAGGAGAAATACGAAACTCTTGAGTGCCTGAATCAGGTCCTGACAGGTAAAGAGTCTTTTAATTTATCATTAATAGACAGCTTGAGTAAAGCCACATAGCAGTGGTCATTGGAGAGGTTTATGCCAGCTTCTCCCTTAGTGTATCCTACCAGATAATCTGCCCGCAGCACGAGGTGTGAGGCAGGGCTGCCCTGGTGAAGCGCGCCACACAAAGCTCTCGTGCACAGTCCACATTTCCCAGCATCACTTCGCTCATCTACATAACAGCCTAGCTTACATTGGTCTTGAAGTATGGCTGTGTATTGGAATGTGTGCTTATGCAAATGTGCACATGTTTAATTAATAAAAGGATATCGCCAAATACATCATCAGAACAAATTGTTAAACCTGACAAAAGTAATGGTTCTTCACACTTGATCATAAGCCCTTCTCCAACTTCCAGTAATGTATGTTATGTCATTATAGTTATGTATGGATTAATAACACTAGCTACCATCTCTTTGAAGTGGATTTATTTAATATTTATTTAATATTTATTTATTTATTTAATTCTGAAAACTCATGTGGCTCTTAAATGGGAAGACTGAAAATGAAAGCAAACTAACTCTAAAACGTATATACTATTGCTGCAGAGAGTTTCATGGAGATCTTGTTGGTGGGAGGAATTTGATTGTAACTTCAATTCTTTTTTTTTTGGTTTGGTTTGGTTTGGTTTTTCGAGACAGGGTCTCTCTGTGTAGTCTTGGCTGTCTTGGACTCTTTGTAGACCAGGCTGGCCTCAAACTCACAGCGATCCGCCTGCCTCTGCCTCCCGAGTGCTGGGATTAAAGGCGTGCGCCACTACCGCCTGGCTCGTAACTTCAATTCTAAGACAGGGATGTAGGTTAAGGGATTCCGTCAAAGTTCCTGTGTGGTCAAATGAATAAGAAAATTACTGAATTGGGCTAGGATTAGGAACATTTGATGGGACAGAGGCCAAACTAAAAATAGTACCTGTCTCATAAAAACATGCTCAAAGCTTGAAGACACAGCTCATGGTGCACTGAGTGCTTGTCATTCATGAGGCTCCAGGTTATTGACTCCAGCCCAGCAAAATAAGTAAACCAAACAATTAAAAATAAATATATTAAAGAAACAAAACAAAAATTTCAGGAAGCTACATATGGTAATACTTCTATTCCCAGCACTCAGGACAGTGAGGCACAAGGATTGCAATTTAAGGCTAGCCTGGACTACATATGAGACTTGTCTCAAGTAAACAGAGTCAAAAGACTCTGTTTTGTTTTGTTTTGGTTTGGTTTTTTGGTTTTTTGGAGACAGGGTCTCTCTGTATAGCCTTGGCTGTCCTGGACTTGCTTTGTAGACCAGGCCAGCCTTGAACTTGTAGCAATCCACCTGCCTCTGCCCCTGCCTCCCGAGTGCTGGGATTAAAGGTGTGCGCTACCACGCCCGGCAACACTTCTTTTTTTAAAAAAGGGTTCTATTTATTTTATGTATGTGAGTGCTTTATCTGCATGAACACCTGCATTCCAGAAGAGAGCATTAGAGGGTAGAGATGGTTGTGAGCCACCATGGGGTTGTTGGGAACTGAACTCAGGACCTCTGGAAGAGCAGACAGTGCTCTTAACAGCTAGCTGAGCCATCCTCTCTAGCACAAACACTTCTTTTTTTTTTTTTTTAAGATTTATTTATTTATTATGTATACAGTGTTCTGCCTGCATGTAACACCTGCAGGCCACCTTAAGGCCTGAAGAGGACACCAGATCTCATTATAGATGGTTGTTGGCCATCATATGGTTGCTGGGAATTGAACTCAGGACCTTTCAAAGAGCAGGCAGGGCTCTTAACCTCTGAGCCATCTTTCCTACTCTCCCAAACACTTTTAAAAAACATTTAAAAATATTATTCATTTTTTTTTCTTTTTGGTTTTTCCAGACAGGGTCTCTCTGTGTAGTTTTGGCTGTCCTAGACTAGCTTTGCAGACCAGGCTTGCCTCGAACCCACACCTGCCTCTGCCTCTGCCTCTCAGAGTGCTAGGATTACAGGCATGTGCTATTGTGCCCAGCCCATTATTAGTTTCTTTAGCAGTATTAAAGATTGATCTTAGGGCTTCGTGAATGTTAGGCAACTAACTGGTCTAGCACCAAACACTTTTGAGCCAGGCTTGGTGGCACATTTCTTTAATTCTGGCACCCAAGGAGGCAGGGCCAGGTGGATCTCTGAGTTTGAGGCCAGCCTGGTCTAGGACAGCCAAAACAACACAAAGAAACCCTGTCACAGAAAACCAAACCAAACAATTTCTGAAGGTTCCACTGAACTTGGTTAAATTTGGAACTTCTGAAAGAGTCCTGGGAACTGATTGCAAGGAACTGTTATATTATACATGTTCTTCATCACATGGACCTCAGTATAAGATGTAAGGTGAGCCGGGCGTGGTGGCGCACGCCTTTGATCCCAGCACTCAGGAGGCAGAGGCAGGAGGATCCCTGTGAGTTCGAGGCCAGCCTGGTCTACAAAGTGAGTCTAGGACAGTCAAGGCTACATAGAGAAACCCTGAGTGTTCCCAGGCACTCAGCAGCTCTGCTAACGCCAGCACGCTGTGCCGCACTGGATGTAGTGGTCCCAGTTGATAAGTGCCCACTGAAACACCGTCATCTACTGTCTGTTTGTGCTTCTGTTGTGGTGTGCTATCTGTGGGTTTTGACAAATGAATGAGGACAAGTGTCCACCATTTTAGGATCATATGGAACTGCTTTACTACCCTAAAACCCAGCCATCTGTATGGTACCTGTTCATTCCTCCCTAGCTATCTCCTGACAACCACTAATCTTACTGTTACCGTGCCCGTAGGTTTTCATATCATCATTATTATTTCTAATTATATGTATGTGTCTCTCTGTAGGGATATGTATCTGATTTTAAGTGTACACAGTAGCCAAGGAGTGTGGGATACCCCTGGAGCTGGAGTTACAAGTGCTAGTGAGCTGCCTGGTGTAGGTGTTGGGAATTGTTGTCTGGGTGAGCAGTAATTGTGCTGAGTGCTGAGCCATCTCCATCCTTGTGCTCATAGTTTTGTTTTTTCTGAAATGTCAGGGTTGGAATCATGTGCAGTATGCAATCTTTCCCAATGGCTCTTTTCATTATAATGGTACACATTGGAATTTTGTGTATGTTTTTTTGTCGCTTAGTAACTTGCTTCCTTTTAGCACTGAATAAATATTCCAGCTGAGTGTGGTGGTGCAGGCTTTTAATCCCAATACTTGGGAGTCAGAGATAGGTGGATTTCTGTGAGTTTTATCAGCCTGATCTACACAACAGTGTCCAGCCATAGCTACATAGAGACCCTGTCTCAAACAAAAAATGTCTGCTTTTGGCATATGATACAATTTATTCACTTACTGGAATGTTTTGCCTGTTTTGAATTTTGGCATTTATGAATCAAGCTTCTGTAAACATCCATATTCAGGTGTTTTTGTTTTTTTAATTTAAAAGTTTTCAGTTCTTAGTCCTTTTGTTTTTGTTTTTGTTTTTGTTTTTGTTTTTCGAGACAGGGTTTCCCTGTGGAGCCCTGGCTGTCCTGTACTCACTGTGTAGACCAAGCTGACCTCGAACTCACAGAGATCTGCCTACCTCTGCCTCCCAAGTGCTGGGATTAAAGGCATGCATCATTAGCCCCGGCCCTTTTAAAAAAAATAAATACCAAAGACTGTAATTTCTGGATAATATGGTACAAAGGAAATGAAATCAGCCGGGCGTGGTGGCGCATGCCTTTAATCCCAGCACCTGGGAGGCAGAGGCAGTTGCATCGCTGTGAGTTCGAGGTCAGCCTGGTCTGCAAAGTGAGTCCAGGACAGCCAAGGCTACACAGAGAAACCCTGTCTCAGAAAATCAAAAATGTAAAACAAAACAAAACAAAAAACAAAGGAAATGAAACCATCTCCATCTTTCTGAGGCAGGGTGGAGTGTAGCTCAGGCTGGCCTTGAACTTAATATGTAGGCCAGTTGTGTTTGTTGTTAGAAGCATGTACTGTGGAATGGGATGTAGCAACCACAGTGCTGGACTCTTCTGTTCTCAGGCTGCTGCTCTTTTGTGTGTCATTAACTTCTTGCCAGTGTGAAGTATTTCTGTAGATTTGTAAGAACAAATTGGTTTTCATAATCTTTGGTTATAATAGCCCAGAGCTGGCAGAATCCCACTTTCTCTTAAGCCGGAACTGTGGCCGGGGAGGTGGCTGCGCCGGCAAAGCACTTGCTGCACAGTGTGCATGAGGACTTGATCCAGACCCACAGCACTCACACACAAGTGCACTTGGAGTTCAGTGGCTGCCAGCCTGGCCAGACCTTGAGTCACATGCGGTGGAGTGTGACCCAGGAAGGCACCTCATGTTGCCCTCTGGTCTCCACATGCATACCCACCATGTACACATGTACATATATCCACCTGAAGATGTTCATGCCACATACAGAGGAAAGAAGATTGTTTTCTTGTCTGTTTGATCATTTGAGACAGTGTCTCACTATCATTCTAGGCCGTCCTTACCCTTACTGTGATCTTCCTGTCTTAGTGCCCCAAGCGCTGGCACGGCTGGTGTGTACTACCATACCTGGCAGAATGAACGTTTTTTAAGCATTGAGGTGATAATTGCCTTCCCTTCAGGCTATTATGATTGTATTCTAGGGAATTTCCTGACAGCAGCATATTTTTAGTTTTTGTTCTAGAACTGAACAATTCTCTTTATACCAAATTTGGGTATCTGTTTAAATTTTAGGATAGCAAAAAGAATTTTAGAAATAGGTACAGGAAGACAACTGAGTTCTAATCTCACCATGCAGTCTTCATCAAATCCTTAGCCTTTTATACTTAATTTTATTCTTATGATAAAATGAGTAAGTTTTACTTAGGGGATCAATGAAAGGTCTTTCAAAGTCTGAACTTAACTGTTTTTATTGGTTAAGATTTTATTTTTACAGACACATGTGTGAACCGTAGTGATAATATAAAAATGTTTGAACTCCTGCTGGTGAATTGCAAGCATATGTAGGGCTGTTGATATGGCGGTGCATGCCTGTGATCCCAGCATGTGGATGCAGAGCTGAGAGGACCACTGCAAGTTACAGACTAACCTCAGCCATGAGTGAGTGCTGCCTCAGAAAACCAGACGCTTAAAAATGAATAAAGTATGTGATTTCAGCTTTGAGTTTGTTCACAGACTTTGTGGCCATCAGCATACCCAATCAACATTTCCTAGTTCCAAGAAGAAAGTATTCATTAGTAGTCATTGCCTATTTCCCCTCAATCTTTTACTCACTTATTTATTTATTTATTTTACTTTATTTGGGACAGTTGTTTCATGCAATTCAGGCTAGCTTGAACCTTTAGTGTACCTAAGGCTGGCTTCGAGCTTCTGATTGTTTTTCATCTACCTCCCAAGTGCAAGAATTACAAGCATGTACTATCACACCCGGCTGTCGAAGCTATTGTTTTTTTGTTTTTGGCAGTACATGGGATTAAATCCAGGGCCTTCCACGCATAAGGCAAACACACTCCTATTGAGCCACATCCCAAGGCTCTCATAGAGCTTCTGTTTCTGTAGATTTGCCTATTCTGGATATTTCATATGAATATCTTTTGTACTTGTTTGTCTTGTTTAACTTGGTATATGTTCAGTTCCAAGTTTCTCAGGCCTGGGACTATTGCCCAGTGGTAGGGTGCTTAGAGAAAGACAAACAGTGGGGTGGCTCATTGAGTAGACTGCCATGGGAGGAGGATTTGAGTTTTGAGCTCAGCACCAATTTCATAAACCAGGCATGGCACACTCCGATAACCTAAGCACTGACTGGGCAAAGACAAGTAGATCTCTGGAAGCCAGCCGTGAGAAACCAGTAAGATCCAAGGTTAGGGAGAGACCCTGTCTCAAAAACTAAGGCGGACAGCCGAGTGTAGTGATGCAAGCCTTTAACCCTAGCAGTGGGGAGACAGGGACAGGTGGAACTCTTGAGTTTGAGGCCAGCCTGGTCTACATAGTGAGTTTTACAACAGCCAGACGCATGTAGACAAGCACATATCTTGTCTAGAAAAAAGAAAGACTCCCCCCCCCATGAGATTATCTAGAAAGACACCTGATACCTCTTAAGTTCTAGACAGATAGACAGACAGACAGACAGACAGACAGACAGACACACACACACACACACACACACACGCCTGGCTCATGCCAGGCCTTTTAACCATAATTTTCTTTTTTTTTTTTTTTTTTTTTTTTCGAGACAGGGTTTCTCTGTGTAGCCTTGGCTGTCCTGAACTCACTTTGTAGACCAGGCTGGCCTTGAACTCACACTGATCTGTCTGCCTCTGCATGCCTCCCACGCTGGGATTAAAGGCATGTGCCACCATGCCCGGATTAACTATCATTTTCATCTGGGATGTACTTGGAATGTGTTGGTTGGAATTAGTTTATGAGTTCTTACTGTGTCAAATAAACTTCCTTAAGCAGCACTAAAGCAGCAGTTTTGTCTCACTCCTGGGTGGTGGAAAGTAAATAACTAGAGTCTTAATTTATCTGAACAGGTTTCTATTTATTTTTGTTAAATCCAAGAGCACAAAATCCAGAAAAGGGTGTGGTTTCTTTCTTATTTTACATTATTTAATGGGGGCGAGGTGCAAAAGACTTTCATATCTTTAACAATGAATTCTTGGCAATCTGTGAAACTTCCAACGATTCATGAGTAGATGCAGCTTGGAAAATAGTACCACAGTCATGTAAGATTAGAACGAAGCATTTCTGTAAGTCTCACAAAACCATCACAATTCTGGGAGCTGTGGCAAGACCCTATCTCACAAGATGAACACAGTATGCATGAGTGAATAGAAAAGAAAACAGTATCATTTTTAGTAACCCTATTTCCCTACAATACCAAAGATGGAAAATTTATAAAGAAATGTAATTATTTTTGAAACTGTGTGTGTGTGTGTGTGTAGAGGTCAGAGGACAGTTTTGTGGAGTTGGTGCTCTCCTGTGTCTACATGCTGAACTCTGAGAGTTTTGAATACTGCCAGACTTGTACAGCAAGTACCTTTATCCACTGAACCATTTCACCATCCAACATAGAGTTTATTTTATTTTGTTTTTTTGAGAATGGAGTTTATTCTTAAGGAGCATGTTTAACTCATTATTGAAACTTGATTTGCTAAATCAAGAATGTTGTGGGAGCCGAGCATGGTGGCGCACGCCTGTAATCCCAGCACTCAGGAGGCAGAGGCAGGCAGAGCCCTGTGAGTTCAAAGCCAGCCTGGTCTACAAAGTGAATCCAGGACAGCCAAGGCTACACAGAGAAACCCTGTCTTGGTTGGGGAGGGAGAAGAAAATAATGTTGCAATTTGCCTAGTATGGTGCTACACACTTTGGTTTTTCGAGACAGGGTTTCTCTGTGTAGTCTTGGTTGTCCTGGACTTGCTGTGTAGACCAGGCTGGCCTCGAACTCACAGCGATCCTCCTGCCTCTGCCTCCCGAGTGCTGGGATTAAAGGTGTGCGCCACCACGCCCAGCGGTTCTACACACTTCTAATTTCAGCACAGGATCTCTGAATTCCAGGCTAGGCAGAACTACATAGTAAGACCTCATCTCCAAAAGACAAATAAACAAAAGGCACATTTAATTTCATTTGGAGAGGGTTAAGGCAGGAGATTTGCTATGAGATCAAGAGCAGTCTGGACTATATGGCCAGACCTGTCTCACAAAAAATGAATATTTCATACAATTTAGTAGAAATTTTGTTAAAGTTGTTAATTGTGGCAGTTGAAATTTGTTCGTTCCAGTGTAGTTTGATTTGTGAAGTAATTTTTTTATCTTCTTTCCAGAAATCCATGCTACAGGATTTAACTATCAGAATGAAGATGAAAAGGTCACCTTGTCTTTTCCTAGTACTCTCCAAACAGGTGAGAAACTTGTCTTTTGTGAGTCTTACCAGAGATGATGCATTTTACTGCTTCCAAAGATATACATGCCATTTGTCCCCTTATTATTGCTTACAGATTTAAGTTTTAAGAACTTTTCAGTTGGGTGCGGTGGAACATGCCTTTAATCCCAGCACTCGGGAAGCAGGAGGATTTCTGTGAATTCGAGGCCAGCCTGGTTTACAAAGTGAGTCTCGGACAGCCAGGGCTGTCTTGGACAGAGAAACCCTGTCTCAAAAACAAAAACAAAAACAAAGAAACCCAAAAAACAAACAAACAAAAAACCCAACAACATTTCTTCCCCTTTAAAAGTTCTGGGTTATGGTTGGGCAGTGGTGATACACGCCTTTAATCCCAGCAGCCAGAAGGCAGAACCAGGTAGATCTATGTGAGTTTGAGGCCAACCTGGCCTACAGAGTGAGTTTCAGGATAGCCAGGGCTACACAGAAGAACCCTGTCTTGAGAACCAAAAAATAAACTAAAAAACTGGATTATGAAAAGAAAAGTTTCAAAATCTTGTCTTTTGGGGTTTTATTTAAACATAAAACTACAATGAAAAACAAAACAAAACCCAGAAGAACATTTGCTGTAGAATATGATGTATAACTTTTCAGTTTGTTTATTAAAAATTAGCTCATTCCATCTGTTGTTGAATGAAATCTCTGAGAACAGTGTTCCACATTATGGTTTAGTGTACAGCCAGAGAGACACTTCTCTGGTAAGGGCATAGAAAGGAAGAATTTTTGCAATGCTACTATTATTTGACATAAAAGCACTAAGAAAGTAAACTTTGTGAGCTTAATACAGAAGAAATTATATGCAAATTACTTAGGAAAGCTCTAGGAATTTGATAAATGCGATGAAAAGGAGAGATCATAAGAAAACAATTGTGTGAAGAGATATTTAGGTCCCTAGTAATCAGAGCTATCAAAACAAATTACTATATCCTAAACCAATTTTTTTCTTGTCATGTAAGCTGAAGTTAAAAAGATTCCCCCCCAGACAGGGTTTTTCTCTGTAGCCTTAGCTGTCCTGGACTTGCTTTGTAGACCAGGCTGGCCTCGAACTTACAGCAATCCACCTGCCTCTGCCTCCCCGGTGCTGGATTAAAGGCGTGCACCACCAAGCCCGGCTGTTAAAAAGATTGCTAATGGGCATGAGAGCTGGCTCAGTGGCTCAGAGTGCTGCTTGTTCTTCCACGGGGCCACGCTCAGTTCCTGACACCCCATTAGGAAGCAGCTCCAGCCAACACCCTCTTTTGATCTCTCTCCTCCCCCAAATAAAAATACATCTTAAACGAAAAAAGATTGTTGGTGATAAAGTCTTTGAGATACTACTTACAGATAAACCCATGTAATTACTTTGAAAACCAGCTTGTCAATACATGCAAAGGGTCTAAATGTGTTCATGACATTTAGTTCAACAGTTCTGTTAGTATGAATGTATTTTAAGGAAAAGCTGTAACAAAAATACTGAGACTTTACATGTGTTGATGAAAGAGTTAGAATTAATATATCTGTTCAACACTGAGTTAACAAATTCCTTATGATACATGAGTATAGTTGGGTTAGTGGTAAACATTTGTGAATTCTTATTAACATAATAAAGTACTTATTAGATCAAAAAAATTTAAAAACATAGAAGTGGGGCTGGGGATTTAGCTCAGTGGGCCCTGGGGTCGGTCCTCAGCTCTGGGAAAAAAACAAGAAACAAAAAACATAAAAGTACATACTCAAGTTGGTGGACTCTGTCTCTAAAATAGTACAAATAGGGTTGGGCAGTGGTAGCGCATGCCTTTAATACCAACATTTGGGAGTCAGAGGCAGGCAGGCAGACCCCTGTGAGTTCAAGGCTGTCCTGGTCTACAAAGAGAGTTCCATGACAGCCAGGGATACAGAGAAACATAGTCAGACAGACAGATAGACAGACAGACAGGCAAGTACAAATAGAATGATGCTTAGCTGGGTATAGTGGCTCACACACCTATAGTCCCAGCAATTGGGAGATAGAAACAGGAGGACCAGGAAGTCATATGGGCTAGGTGAGACCCTGGTGGGGTTGTTTTGTTTTGTTTTTTTAAAGATGTATTTATTTTATGAGTGCTCTGCCTGCATGTACACCTGCATGCCAGAAGAGGGCATCAGATCACATTATAGATAATTGTGAGCCACCATGTGGTTGCTGGGAATTGAACTCAGGACATTTGGAAGAGCAGACAGTGCTCTTAACCTCTGAGCCATCTCTCCAGCCCAAGACCCTGTTTTAATGCCTCCCCGCTGTTCATTTTACAGATTCCTGGATTATGTATAAATATTTATGTAGCTGTTGCTTTTATACTTATTTATTTCTATTATCTAGTTTCCAGAATTTTTAATATTTTTAAAAAATTTGGGCCTGGGTATGGCCTTAATCCCAGGACTTGGGAGGCAGAGGCTGGTGGATCGCTGTGAGTTCGAGGTCATCCTAGTTTACAAGTGAAGTCCAGGACAGCCAAGGCTACACAGAGAAACTCTGTCTGGGGGGGGGGGGGGAATGGTGTGTATGGTGTGAGGAGTGTATGTATGTATATACAGAATATGGCTTAGAAGTCCTACTATGATGAATTGAAATGTTTTAAGTGTAAATTAGTTTTTATGTGTCTGGGTGTTTTATTTGAACATATATATATATGTATGTATGCACACCACATGCATATAGTACCCATGGAAGTCAGAAGAGGATGTTGGATCACCCAGGACTGGTGTTACGGAAGTTTGTGAGCCAACATGTGGATGCTGGGAATTGAACCTCTAGAAAGGTAGCCAGTCATTTTAACACTGAGCTATTTTTACAGCTCTTCTTTTTCCTTTGAAGTAAAAGTTTGGGGAAAACCAAGACATGCAAAGCAGAAAGTAGGAAAAGTGGGAATGAGTTTATCAGAACCAAAAGCAGCAGCTGCTGCTGCTGGCAGTGGTAGTGGTAGCATACACCTTTAATCTCCACACCCGGGAGAGGCAGGTGGATCTCTTGAAATAAAATAAAGGCCAGCCTTATCTACGCAGCTAGCTCCAGGACAGCCAGGGCTACACAGAGAAAACCTGTCTGGAAAAGAGATGGGGGCGGGGAGACCAAAAAACTTAAAGAAGTGGAATAAATTAAGAAATCTCTTTGAATTAAACACAGGGGCTTTCAGTTTACAAAAATATGCCTTTGGAGAGAGACTAGCTCAGAAAATAGAAAAGATTGCAACCGAAAGCAGATTTTAGTACTTTGGGCATGAGCGAAGCTTTCAGAGACTCTTGGTATGGCATGGAAGCTGGGGTATTACTTAGAAATTTTGGGAATCAGATTAGCACTAGGCTTGTTTTATACTTTGAAACAAGGTGTCATGTAGCCTGAACTGGCTTCAAGCACTATAACCAAGGGTGACCTTGAACTGATCCTGCTACCTTCATCTCCAGTGCTGGGGTTTCAGGCCACCATGCCCACCTTATTGGGTGCTTGGAATCAAATTCAGGGCTTTGTGCATGACAGACAAGCATACCAACTGAGCTATATCCCAGCCCTAGCACTAGACTTTCATCAGGACCAATGGAAACCATACTCTAATAAATGCTTGCTTATTTAAAATATGAAGTAAATCTGATTTTCCTTTGTTTGTTTGTTTTTGGGGCGCCCCCCCCTCGCGCGTGTGTTTCTTTTGTTTGTTTGTTTGTTTTTTGCTTTGTTTTTCGAGACAGGGTCTCTCTGTGTTAGCCTTGGCTGTCCTGGACTCGCTTTGTAGACCAGGCTGGCCTTGAACTCACAGCGATCCGCCTGCCTCTGCCTCCTGAGTGCTGGGATTAAAGACGTGCGCCACCACGCCCGGCTGTGTGTGTGTGTGTGTGTGTGTGTGTGTTTCAAGACAGGGTTTCTCTTACAGTCCTAGGTATCCTGGGCTACTTTCTAGACCAGGCCGCCTTTGAACTCATAGAGATTTGCTTGCCTCTGCCTTCTGAGTGCTGGGATTAGAGGTGTGTTTCACTTCTGCCTGGTATAATGAACAATTTTTTAAAAAGTGAATCCTGTTATATAAGCTAGTGTCTAGAAATCAGAGTTGAAACCATTGGCTGGTAGGCACACTGGCCAGGACTTGTAGTTTGTAGGTATGCCTGGGGCTGCTGTATCAATTTAAAAATATGATAAAAATAAAGTAAATTTAGGCTGAGTCTTGGTGGCACGGGCCTTTAATCCCAGCACTGAAACCAGTTTCCTGTGTATTGTTAGAAACACTACCATAGTTTTGTAGTTATTTATATATACTAAAATTGTTGTTGTTTTTTTTTTAAATAATTTTATGTGTATGGATGTTTCATCTGTGTATATCTGTGCCTGGTGTCTGAGGAAGCCAGAAGAGGGCATCAGATCTTCTATAACTAGAGCTGCACACAGTTTTGAGCTGCTGTATGAATTCTGGGAATCAAACCTGGGTACTTTGGAAGAGCAGCCAGTGCTCTTAACTGCTGGTCCATCTCTCCGGTCCCAGGCTGCATCACTCTTTTTTTTTTTTTTTTTTTTTTTTTTTTTTTTTGAGATAGGGTTTCTATCTCATAGCCTTTGCATAGCCGTGGCTGTTGTAGAGCTAGCTCTGTAGACCAGGTTCACCGTGAACTCACAGACATCCACCGTCCTCTGCCTCCCGAGTGCTGGATTAAAGGCGAGCGCCACCATGGCCTAGCTAGACCGCTTCATTCTGGACATTCATAAAGTGCATGGTAATAACAGAAAATTACATATACACAATATACTATAAGTCAGCATAGTGTTTTTTTATGTTTCATATTTTATTGGAAATTGAGTTTATTCGTAAAATACTTTATATAGTTTTTGAGATTTTTAAGTTAATAGAACAATGTAAAAATATTTTATGATTGTGTGTGTGTATGTATGTATGTGCAGAGCCTTTAGAGACCAGAAGGTTAGTGGGGTGACAGATGGTTGTGCACCACTCTGGGTGCTGGCAATCATGCATCCTCTGGAAGAGCAGCTAGTGTTCTTAACTACTGATCCATCTCTCTAACTGCAGTGAATTCCTAAGCTAATATAACAACAACTAATAAAAATGCTAGAAAACTCTGCAGGTGTGACTATATTAAGTTATTTAATATTGGGCTGACAAGATGCCTTGGTGGGTAAAGCTATTTGCCACACAAGCCTGGACCTGGATTCAATCCCTAGAGCCCCTGTAAAGGTAGAAGGAGAGAACCAACTCCACAAAGTTGTCCTCTAGATGATGATGATGATGATGATGATGATGATGATGATGATGATAGTTTTAAATGTTGTTACTGAATATCTGTGGTAATGTCTGTTGGAAAATCACTGACTTCCATATTATACCAAAGTCCTTAGGATCAGCTATCCAGTCATTCTTTGCTTTAAATAAGGGTCTTAATCCCCAAATAAATCTGTGAATTAGGAAGAAATAAGAACAACCAATCTTAAGAAAAATTTTTAAAAATTTTATTTATTTATTTAACGTCTATGAATGCTCTACCTGCGTGTACATCTGCAGGCCAGAAGAGGGCATCCGATCACTTTAGAGATGGTGGTGAGCCACCATGTGGTTGTTGGGATTGAACTCAGGACTTCTGGAAGAACAGCCAGTGCTCTTAGCCACTAAGCCATCTCTCCAGTCCCCAAGAAAAACTTTTTTTATGTTTTCAGATTTTTATCAGATTATAGCACTGGTCCTGGGTGATGATGGAGCAAATATTTAACATAATCATATGAGATTTTTAATAGTCTTTGTGTTTTGTTTCTTCAAACTTAACAATTATACCAGTTATCAGATAACTAAGTAAAACATATCTGATACTGGCATCATTCTGTTATTATTGGTTAATCTCCCAGGATCATTGTAAGGCCTAAGAGTTTGAGAACAGTTTTAAAAGACCTGTCAAATGGCATCAGTATAGCAAAACACAGTTGCTCTTAGTGTTTATCTTTTATATAAATTGGTTTTAGCTTTATAGCATTTATTAAGCTTATTAAATTACTTCAAGATATGTTGGTTTCATAATTGTAATTGTCTAACTTTTCAGCATTTGTGGTTTTGATGAATGTTGTGATTATTTTATTTATTTATTTGGTTTTTGCTTGTTTTGTTTTTGTTTTGTTTTGGTATTTTGAGACAGGGTTTCACCATGTAGCCCTGGCTGTCCTGGACTCACTATGTAGACCAGACTGGCCTTGAACTCACAGAGATCCGCCTGCCTCTGCCTCTCAAGTGCCACCACGCCTGGCTATAGTTGTTTGATTCTAATAATTATTTTATGGCTTGTTTTTTATTTTGGCTTTTTGCTCTTTGTTTGTTTTTAAAGGCAGGATTTCTCTATTTAGCCTTGACTGTCCTGGGCTTTCTTAGTAGACCAGTGTGGCCTCAAACTCACAGGGATCATCTGCCTGCCTCTGCCTCCCAAGTGCTGGGATTAAAGGAGTGTGCCATCACAGCCCGGCTTCTCTGTGTAACAGCTCTAGCTGTCCTGGAACTCTCTCTGTAAACCAGGCTGGCCTTGAACTCACAGCATCCTCCTGCCTCTGCCTCCCAAGTGCTGGGATTAAAGACATGCATCACCACTGCCCGGCTGTTGTTTTGTTTTCTTGAGACAGGGTCTCAAGAAATGTAGTTTTGGCTGACCTGGACCTCTCAACTATGTAGACCAGCCTGGCTTCAAACTCAGAGAGATATGCCCAAGTGCTGGGATTAAAGATGTGAGCCATTAAGCTGGCTTTATATTATATTTTTAAAGGTTTAAATATAAGTAGGTTAGATATTGAAATTAAGTATCTAATTTGAAAAAACAATGTAGTTAATGTGCATATAGGTGTAAAATTAAAGGTCAGCTGGCAGTTAGTTCATCATGGCATTTGGTAAATGAAATTTGTCAAAAAGACTTTTTCTAGTCACTTTAAAATTCTGTTAATAGCAACGCATTGTCATTAGTATTATATAATGTGAAACTAATTAATTTATTAATGATTTTAAAAAAACCTTTAACTTGTGTTTTGTTTGAATTTCAGGTAATTATCCTTTCCAATACTTTGTATTTTGTTTAGTAAGCCACTCTTTGGAAGTGGTCACTGTCAGTATCTTGTTATGGTTTGATGGCCTTGGAGATTTAAAACCAAGTAAAAGTGTAAGCAGCCTTTCTTATTTAGTTATGAGTTTTAAATCCACTTTTGTTCCAAGTAGGAAAAACTGAAAGTAGATTTACTATGAATATGACTTATACTAGGAAACATCTTGACAGTGGAAACAGACTGCCAATTTCACCTGTGGGACTGCAGCAGGCAATTTCATCACACAATGCCCACTAAGGGTAATGGAATTAAAAAAAAATACTGTGTTATATTTGCAAAATCTTAATAATGTTGATACATTTGCTTTTAAAAAATAGATAAAAGCCTATAGAAAATAGAGAGTAGGCCACCTGTCACTTTGCTATCTGTCTGCATTACTCACTACTCGAGTACCCACCGTTAGTAACGCTTCCAGGCTGTAACTGCATTGAAAGTTACTGTCCTAGAACCTGTTGTTTTCGTTAAAGAACAAGTGTTCTCTGCAATTGGAGACGCTCAGTGGCCGAGGACCTTCTTAGCATACACACCAGAACGTCATTGTCCCTTGAGATGACACAGATCAAACGTCTTATTTCAAACTATATAGATTTGAGCTATCCAGTTGAGCGTCAGTTAAGCTGTTAGTGTTGTTTTCCAGCATGACTGTTTTAAGATTGTTACATTATTTTAGGACTTTGCTATAGGAGTGTGAAATTCTGTCTTCAATAATTGCCAGAATCACTCAGTGACATGTGAGAAAATGAGATTTAGCTACATGATGGACACACTTGTCTTTAAGTGGAAGCAGTGCCTTCTGTCCTTTACCTGTTGTATAAAATTGTACTTGTGTGCCTTTCAACCTTCCCAAAGAGCAAATTCAGTTTTAGGCATGACATTTTGACTTTAAGGCCACACAAAAAGACACACTAAGGAATCAATGTCAGACACCATTACTTTATAGCATTTCAGAAGGAAAGTTTGGAATATTAGGGTATGACTGGCCGGTCACTTTCCTTGACTTGTTAGAGCCACATACTCTAGATCTGCTTACAAGTAGACCCGTGGAGACGGTCCGCTCCAAAGTCAACATTTTTTCAAAACAGTTTTTATGTGGGGACTTGATTTGTAAGATGTAGAATGGGATTATCATTTTACAATGCATCTGAACTTAGCAGGTGACTACTAGATACAGTTGTCTTTATTCTGTTATTAAAAATAGTACACGAAA
Source organism: Acomys minous (assembly GCF_964271855.1). NCBI lineage: Eukaryota > Metazoa > Chordata > Mammalia > Rodentia > Muridae > Acomys > Acomys minous. Next base: position 89,564,463 of record NC_140493.1, on the reverse strand, counting down.
GCAAAGGTTTTATGTATAGGCAAAACCTGGTATTTAGGCTGCATTTGTGCTTGGGTTTAGTGTCCATGCTCAAATGATTGAGGTAATTTTCAGAATTAACATCATGCCCGTTAGTTGATCAAATACTTATTCTTCCTTATAATTCCTTACAAGAGTATGCAATCAATATTCTGTCTGGACCAAGCAGACACCGTCTTTAGTGGTGGAGTGATTGGCTACATCTCTCTGTGTGCTTCAAGTCATCTAAAACAACCAATCGCACGGTATAATTGGCAGAGAGCATGTTCTAGAAGAAAACATTGTTGCTGCTTAATAATTTTATGACCTTTGGAAAGTCACTTTAAATTTTTAGCCCCTTGGTCTCCTTTTCTAAAAAAGGGGACTATACTTCCAACTTTATAAACATTCATGAATATTTTTAGAAGTCCCATGCACAGAAACTTGTGTCAGACTTCATTATTAAATGCTTCTTCCTTACTCTTGCCTTCATGCGTTATGGTAATTTTAGACTTAGTAAAATTATTTTTTAAGCTTATTTTCTAAGCAATCCCCCTAAATAAGACTTTTAGGATTAGTTTGCCACTTATGTCAATCAGTAGACTATTGTCTCCGGTGCCAGAAGGAGTACTTGAGAAAGGAAATGCTGTGAACGTAGTAATAGCCAGTTGAACATAGTGTCTTTGATACGGTATTGATTAACGTCTCCATAAAAAGATCTTTATTCGTCTTCAACACAGGCACAGGAACCTTAAAGATAGATTTTGTTGGCGAGCTGAATGACAAAATGAAAGGCTTCTATAGAAGCAAATACACCACCCCCGCCGGAGAGGTGCGCTATGCTGCTGTCACACAGTTTGAGGTATGTGCTACTTTATTACTAATGTAACTTTTTTTGTCTTGCTTTTTCATTTTATTTTTGGCTTTTTGAGACAGGGTCACACTGTGTAGCCTTGGCTGCCCTGGAACATGTTCTATAGACCAGGCTGGCCTCAAACTCAGAAATCTGTATGCCTCTGCCTCCTGAGTGCTGGGATCAAAGGCATGTACTGTCATGCCTGGCCCTAGAGTTTGTATTTTATATTCAGGATTATTTCTATCTATATAAAGAAGGTAAGTAGCTTCTAAGACAGTCTCCAGCTGGTGCAGTCACCAGCACTCAGCACCATGCCTTAAAAAGCCGAGGACTCGGGAGGTGTAGGTCGTTGTTTAAGAGACCATTCTGCTCAGCGAGAGGACCTGAGTTTGCTGATTTCTAGCTTCCACAATGGGCATCTGAACAACTGTAACTCCAGGAGATCTGACACCCTCTGGCCTCTGATGGCACTTGTTCTCACCTGCATGCATGCACACATACACTTACAAACAAAAGTAAACATTTTTATTTTTTTAAGTTTTTCGAGACAGGGTTTCTCTGTGTAGCTCTGGCTGTCCTGGACTCACTTTTATAAACCAGGCTGGCCTCAAACCCACAGCGATTTGTCTGCCTCTGCCTCCCGAGTGCTGAGATCTTTAAAGAAGGAGGGAATGAAGGATACAGGCTGTAGAACGATGTCATAGTCGGGTGTTTATACACAATCAGAACTGGCTTTGGTTGTTATTGTTGTTTTAGGTTGAATAGTGAATTTAAGAGTTGCCAAGGCCACACGGTGCTACTCTATGAGAAGTAAACCAAAACAAAAATACACACCACATTTATGTGTTCCTGTTTATTTGCAGCTATTCTAGATTCTTGGCTGCAGTACACCACTGTTTTATTATTACAATTTTTAAAAATTTATTATTTTTATTTTCACTTTTCAAGAGTTTTTTTTTGTTTTTGTTTCTTTTTAATAGTCAAATGCGGAGACCTGGCTCATTTCAGCTCCATCACTTCCAAACCAGGAGGTACGGGCTGCTTCATAGTCCCTGCCTCCTCCTTGGCTGTGAAAGTGCCTGCGCGATGAGCCGCCAACTTCCCGTTATCCTTGTTATTGATCTTGAGGGATTTGGTTTCCTTCTGCTGGACTCTGAGCAGAAAGCCCTTGATTTCCTCGGGTTTTAAGGCATGGTGTTTGGCCCTGGGGAGGCACCAGCTGCATTTTGTCTTGGATTTAGCTCTCTTCGCTACCTATCCAAAAGTCTCACGCCTTTGAGGATTTTTTGAGACAGGGTCTCAGTGCGTAGCTCTGGCTGTGCCGGAGCTCATTATGTAGACCAGGCTGACTTCAAACTCAGAAGATATCTGCCTGCCTCTGCCTCCTGACTGCTGGGATTATAGGTGTGTGCCACAGTTTCCAGCTGGCTTTGTTTAAATGTTACTATGAAATTTGTTCTTTGACAGTTTCATACATGTATATAACATATTTCTCCCTTTTTTATCTTCCACCCCAGCTCTCTTCCCCACGTTCATGCCTATTCGTTTTACTTGGTGACTCTGATTTTATATACATATTTTTAGATTTTGTGTCTGTGTGTGTGCCTACACAGGTTCAGGTGTCCACAGAGGCCAAGTTCCTCCACTCCAGGTTCCTGTGGAGCTATGGGAGGTTGCAAGGCCCCTGATAGGTGTTGGGAACGGAATCAGGTGTTCTGCATGAACAATACCTGCTCTTACTGTCTGTGCCGTTGTCCCTGTAGCCTGACTCTGGTCTTAACCAGCACTGTCTGTGTGGCCATGGGGTTGGAACTCTGTTCTGGAGCCTGCTGGGCTTACTGTTTGGCCTACAACTGAAAGCCGTGACCGGCCCTGCCCCAGAATAAACAGCTGGGGTTTCGCTTGTTTGTTTAATTTAATTGATTTATTTTTTATCTGTATGGGAGTTTTGCCTGCATGTATATCTGTGTAAGTGCCTTTGGAGACCAGAAGAGGATGTTGGATCCCCTGGGACTAGAGTTAGCTAATGGTTGTAAGCTACCATGTGGGTGTTCGGTCCTTTGGAAGAGTAGCCAGTGCTCTTGACCACTGAGCCATCGCTTCATCCCCAAACTGTTGTTAAAACAAAACAAAAATTTATAGTATGCTGTGGCACTCATGTGGAAGTCAGGTAACAACCTGGGGGAATTGATTGTTTCCTTCTACCTTGTGGGTCCTGGAATTGAGCTCAGATTTGGACTTGACAGGAAGTACCCTTAACCAGCTGAGTCATTTTGCTAGACGTCCAAACAAGAACTTTTGTGGTTTAGCTCGGCTTGTCTTTCTTTACATTCTTCATGATCTTCCTGTCTTAATTTATCAACTGTGGGGTTTTCAAGTATGTGTCACTAGCCCGGCTCACTTCTGTTTTCTGATAGTACCCAATTTAAAGTGCTCTGTTTCCTTGGATCCTCCTCAAATAATCTAAACAAAAATAGATAAAATGTTTTGTTTTGTTTTGTTTTTTAGACAAGGTCTCTCTGGCCTGAACTTGTTCTGTAGACTAGGCTGGTCTCAAACTCAAGAGATCTGTATGTCTCTGCCTCCTGAGTGCTGAGGTTAAAGGTTGCTGGGAACCAAACATGAGTTTAATGCAAGAGCACTTAATTACTGAGCCATCACCCCAGCTCTTATAATTTATTTCTTTACATTCTCTTTTGTCAGTGTCTTAATTATTCACTGATAGAATTCATAGTTTACTTTGAGAATTCAGTCCACATAGCTCAGTGGTAGAGCACTTGCCTAGCAAATGTGAGATGCTGGGTTCATTCCCCAACACTGATTGAAAAAAATGTGTGCTAGGGGCTAGAGAGATGGCTCAGCAGTTAGGGGCACTGACTGCTCTTCCAGAGGTCCTGAGTTCAGTTCTCAGCAACCACATGGTGGCTCACAACCATCTATAATGTGATCTGATGCCCTCTTCTGGCCTGCAGGTGTACATGCAGGCAGAGCACTCAGAGGCATTAATTGCATAAATAAATCATTTAGAAGGAATACCATTCTTACCAGGCTTGGTGGTGCACACCTTTAATCCCAGCACTCAGGAAGCAGAGGCAGGGGGATCTCTGTGCGTTCGAGGCCAGCCTGGTCTACAAAGTGAGTTCAGGACAGCCAAGGCTATACAAAAAAGAAAAAGAAGTGATGCCATTCTTTTAAAAATATGTGTCTTTTGCTCTGTGTGTTCTCATTATTTCTTTCCATGATTCAGAATAGTATCATAGGCTCCACTTTGGGGTTTTGTTCTGTTTTTTTGTTTTTTCTATTTTCTTTTTTTCGAGACAAGGTTTCTCTGTATAATCTTGGCTGCCCTGGACTCACTTTGTAGACCAGGCTGGCCTTGAACTCACATCAATCTGCCTGCCCCTGCCTCCTGAGTGCTGGGATTAAAAGCATGCGCTGCTACGCCTGGCTGTTTTGTTATTTTTTTAAAAAAAATATTAATTTATTTATTTTAAGTGTGTGAGTGCTTTGTTTTCAGGTACACCAGAAGAAGGAATCAGATTCCGTTAGAGGTGGTTTTGAGCCACCATGTGGTTGCTGGGAATTGAACTCAGGACCTCGGAAGAGCCAACCAGTCCTCTTAACCTCTGAGCCATTTCTCCAGCCCCTTGTTTTTTGTTTATTAACATTGATTTATTTTTATATTTGGCATCATGCAAAACTGTTAGAACTGTATTTTGCTTTAAGCTTGTTCTTTCTGTTTATTCATTCTTTTTGTTTGTTTGTTTGTTTTGTTTTTGTTTTTCGAGACAGGGTTTCTCAGTGTAACAAGAGCCTTAGCTGTCCTGGACTTGCTTTGTAGACAGGGCGGCCTGAAATTCATAGAAATCTGCCTGTCTCTGCCTCTCAAATGCTGGGATTAAAGGTGTGTAGAACCACATCAGGCTTTTTTTTTTTAATTTGTTATTTTATATGCGTTGGTGTTTTGCTTGCCTTTATATCTATGAGGGTATAATCAGGCCTTGGAGTTACAGACAGTTTGAGCTGCTGTGTGGGTGCTAGGAATTGAACCCAGGTCCTCTGAAAGAGCAATCAGTGCTTTTAATTGCTTAGCCATCTCTCCAGCCCCACTTTTATTTATATTTGTATTTCATTTTTTCACATTTCTGCATTTTAATCCCACAAGGTAGGCAAGGTGAAGCTCAGGCTGGAGACCATAGGCATCTGGGCCTTCCTCTGGCGGCCATAGGCATCTGGGCCTCCTCTGGCGGCCATAGGCATCTGGGCCTTCCTCTGCGGCCATAGGCATCTGGGCCTCCTCTGGCGGCCATAGGCATCTGGGCCTTCCTCTGTGGCCATGGGCATCTGGGCCTTCCTCTGCAGCCATAGGCATCTGGGCCTTCCTCTGCGGCCATAGGCATCTGGGCCTTCCTCTGCGGCCATAGGCATCTGGGCCTCCTCTGCGGCATGTACGCCAGGCCCTCAGGACTCCCTCGAGGCTGCTCTGCACATATTGGGCATGCAGATCGACTAGCCAAGTGTGGTTTACATCGGTTTTGCCTCATTGCCAGGCTATGTTGGTGACATACATGAAACCTTTGTATTTATCCAGGCAAATCATGTGCCTATTGATGTCCTAGGCTGAGAATTTGTGCATGGAGTACACTCAGTGCCAGTCGTCACGGGATGTGCACTCTTAATTTATATCTTAAATCTTAAATAAATTTTTATTGGGCTAGAGAGATGGCTGAGAAGTTAGGGCACTATCTGTTCTTCCAAAGGTCCTGAGCTCAATTCCCAGCAACCACATGATGGTTCACAACCATGTATAATGAGATCTGGTGCCCTCTTCTGGCATGCAGGTACACATGCAGGCAGAGTACTGTATAAATAGTAAATAAGTCTCTTGTTTTTGAGTCAGGGTTTCTTTGTGTAATCTTGGCTGTCCTAGACTCCCTTTGTAGACCAGGCTGGCCTTGAACTCAACAGCGATCTCCCTGCCTCTGCCTCCCGAGTGCTGGGATTAAAGGTGTGCGCCACCATGCCCAGCCTAGTAAAAATTTGTATTCACTTACTTCTTTTTGAGACAGGCTCTTAATGTAACCCAGTATGGTTTCAATCTTACCATGGAGGTGAAAATATCCTAGAACTTCTGATGTCTGGCTTCAGCCTTCCAAGTGCTCTTGCTCTAAGTGTGACAACACCCTTGCCTTATTTTTTTCCTTTTAGACAGAGTCATATGTAGTCCTAGCTGGCTTCAAAGTCACTGTGCAGCTGAGTTTAGTTTTGAGCTCTTTCCTAATCTTATTTCCTGATTGCTAGGATCACATGCATGTACCACCATGCCTGACTATTCATTATTTATCTTACTCGTGTGTGAGCGGGCACACATGTGAGCAGATACATGTGCATGTGCTCATGGAGGTCAAAGTTCAGCCTCAGATAATCAATCTTCAGGATGTTATCTACTTTTTTTTTTCTTCCCAGAGTTTCAAATAGAGCCAGGTGGTGGTGGAACATGCCTTTAAACCTAGCACTCAGGGTGTAGAAGAGAGGCAAGGCTACAGAGCAATACCATGAAAGCCAGAGCCACACAGTATAACTCTACCAAAAAATAATAAACAGCCAAGAAGAAGCGCCTTGATTAGTTAGACTAGCTGGCCAAGGAGCCCCAGGCTTCTTCTTATCTTGACTTCCCTAGCATCGAGATTACAAATACCACCACAAACAGGTTCTGGGGATCAAATTTAATTCATCCTGCTTGCTTGCTCAGTTTATACTTCCTGGCTGAGCTTTCTCCCTAGTCCCATTTTTAATTTTTATAGGAAGAATGATGTCTCTAAGTAGGTCAGATAGTGAGTTTGATGTACAGTATATAGAAATGCCATTAAACAAATGGCTTGTTTTGAATTGATAGAGCATCCGTTTTTATTCTCTTTCTAGATAAAGAACAGAGTATATTAAAGATTGGGAATATTTTTATTTCTTTATTATAGTACCCAACATATTTTTATTGCTGTATTGATTATTTTTAACTTAAAATAAAACCCAGAGGCACCTTCTCTCATATTTTCCCTACTTTGAATCCTTACAGCATGGGATTAAATAGTCTGTGCATTGTATTGTGTCTACACTATTAGTAAAGCTGTTCCTGTTAAATCTGAAATGTTAAAATATTTTAATAAAAGCAAAAATGTAACCACAAATGAGTCCCATTTTTTCATGATCTGTAGCAGAATATTTCACAAATAATTGCTAGTGTGACAGTGGTGGCAGCATTGTGTTTGCTTTGTAGTCAGCACCTAGCTCGTTTTCTGGCAGAGTAGAAAGTAAATCTATGAAGCCCAAGGACAGATCAATAGATGAGGGCTTGTCTGTTATGCATGTGTTAGAGCACAAGAATATTCCACACAAGCCGGGCGGCGGTGGCGCACGCCTTTAATCCCAGCACTCGGGAGGCAGAGGCAGGTGGATCGCTGTGAGTTCGAGGCCAGCCTGGTCTACAAAGTGAGTCCAGGACAGCCAAGGCAACACAAAGAAACCCTGTCTCGAAAAACCAAAAAAAAACAAAACAAAACAAAACAAAACAAAAAAAGAATATTCCACACAAACCACTCAGACTTTGGTGTCAGTCAGGTATGGATGTTTATTGAAGCCCAAAACTTGTAACAATCAGGGACACAGAGTGGACGCTCAGGAGCCAAACTGCTCTTAGGGCAGGCAGCCTTTTTATAGGAAAGCCAAGTGCAGAAGACAGGGGAGGGCAGTAATACATTGTAATACATTTTGGCCAACTAAACAAAGTATTATCAGTTAACCGTTAATCTGATTGGTACCTTGTGTTCCCTGTTCTCTTTTGAGGTCAGTTTTGATTTTAGCCAGTGTTTCTAATTATCCCAGAATGATTGGCATAGAAGCAACAGTGTTCACCTAGGGCCCTACATAACCCTCTATCCTTGAGGAACAGCAAGTCTGATGCCCAACATTTTTGCAGGTCCAGCCCAGCCAAAGAGTCTATTTGTTAGGGATGAGGCTGCTGAATATAATTGGGTCACATCTTTATCTACCTGTTCACTCAGCTGTTGAAAGTTTATTTGTCCCATGACCAGAGCAGTGCTCCTTATGACTGTTGAACCTGCAATGTCTATTGCAATTAACATTGGTGCTAGGCCTCGGAGGACAGAGCCGGGATAAAGGCCCATGTGAGCTCATCCCGCTGTTCTTCATAGTAAGTGACCTGTGGTACTACATGAACAAGTTCACATGGTTTGGGCTTTTCTTTGTTTCTGAAATAACTCACAGAGACAGGGAGAGACTGGGAGCACATGCAAACCAGGTAGGTACTTTTAGGAGCTGCTAAAAGGTTAGTCCTTTCATCCCTAGGGAATTAGACAACTTTACCGCAGGAGTGGTAGGAGGCTGCTATATGTAACCATGCAAGGGGCATGCTGCATCACCAGGAGGAATAGGATTAGGGGCACCATCAGATTCATGATGAGGGTGGTACATCAGTTGACATTATAGGTACCTATTTGCTTGTCAGCTCCTTTTGACGTTACCATTTCAACTTCTTAGAAGGGACAATGGACAAAGTATTCCGTAATGTTGTTATCAGGGTCCAGGAAGGCTGAAATGCTCTTCAAAGCCTGGGCAATGGGGCAGTTATCAGAAGTATCTGATTAGTCAGTCGATCCAGTTGAAAGACCGGGAGCAATCACATCAGCTGGCCTGGTTTATATTATATCATCTTTCAGGAAGTCCAGAGCTCAGCAGCTTGTATCCGCAGGTGATCCCGGGATGGAGTCTGAGTGGTTGTGTGGCTATTCTTGGGCTCCAACACAGTGATCAGTACTGAAAAAAATGAAAGAAAAAGAAGTGTTAGAGAGAGAGCTCAGAGGTTAAGAGCACAGGCTGATCTTGAAGAGAACTCAGGTTCAATTCCCAGCATACATATGGCTACTCAACAAATGTGGTGCAGAAACATACATGCAGAGAAAACACCTATACATGTTAAATACAATTTTTACAAAAAGGAAAGAAAAAAAAAGAAGTAATTGACTAAACTAATAAATGATAACAAAATGGCAGTGATTTCATGAAATAGCCTCTGAGGTTAACTTAATAATATTTATAAGCTTATATATATATGTATATTTTTCCCCCCTTAAGGCTACTGATGCACGGAGGGCTTTTCCTTGTTGGGATGAGCCTGCTATCAAAGCAACTTTTGATATCTCCCTGGTTGTTCCTAAAGACAGAGTGGCTTTATCAAACATGGTATGTATGAACTAATAAACTTTTAATAATTTGCTTTGTTGATTAAATAGGATGCCATGAACCACTTATCGTAGTGCTTAATGCATAATAGAAACATCTTTATTGTTTCCTTTATTTTCAGTAGGACAGTTACACAGAAAAACAAAACAAAACAGAAAGTGTGTTGGCTTTCTCATTAAATCATAGAAGTGATGACTGACCTAAAAAGTATATTTAGGTTTTTGGCTGATTATATTTTCAAATATGCTCTCTTTACTGTTGTTATTGATCTCATTCATAAGCACAAGAAGCTTTCATTGCTTAAACTGTATTGTCTAAGACTGAGAATAACCGGAGTCTCTGACTCTGTCTCTGGATGTCTAATAGCCGCTGGCTAGCTTGCTTCTCCCTCCCTCCCTCCCTCCCTCCCCCCCCCCCCTTTCTCTAGGTTTTTAGAGAGAGAGTTTCAAGCCAGGCATGGTGGCTCTTACCCATAATCCCAGCGTTTGAGCTCGGTTTGAGCCTGGTTTAGCCACTAGCTTTCTATGCTCAGTGAATCATGCCTCTAATCCCAGCAAATGAGCAACTAAAGCAGAAAGATTATTGCGAGTTCAAGACTAGCCCACACAACATAATGAGTGTTAGGCCAGTTGAGCTAAAAGCTGGATTAAAAGCCAAAAATGAACAAACAAAAACATCTCCTTTTTGCCTACTTATTGGTGAAAGAATTTCATAGGAAATACCATTCTCTTCTCAAACATTCCTAGAAAGGAGACTAATAACACTAAATGGAACATTCATTTACATTTTAGTGTGAGTGAATTTGGGATCTGTTTCTTAAATCAGGCCATGGTGGTGCACGCCTTTAATCCTAGCACTCAGGAGGCAGAGGCAGGCGGATCTATGTGAATTCAAGGCTTCCCTGGTCTACAAAGTGAGTTCCAGGACACCCAGGGCTGTTACACAGTGAAATCCAGACCCTTGGTACAAAGGGTATTTGAGATCTAGAAGTTAATACACTTTAAGGTGGAGGATTCCATAACACTTTTATTATCGATTCATTTTCTCCTGTCCTTATTTTTCTTTTGGTTTTTCGAGACAGGGATTCTCTGTGTAGCCTTGGCTGTCTTGGACTCGCTTTGTAGACCAGGCTGGCCTTGAACTCACATTGACCAGCCTGCCTCTGCCTCCTGAGTGCTGGGATTAAAGGGTGAGCCACCACTCCCAGCTTCTTATTTTCATTTGAAAGATATTGAGGGGTTTTGTTTGCTTGTTTTTGCTTTTAACATCTCTATGATGGCCTAGGCATACTGGTGCATGCCTTTAATCCCAGCACCTAGGAGGCAGAGGCAGGTGGATCTTTGTGAATTCAATGCCAGCCAGAGCTATATAGTAAGACCCTGAGTCAAAAAACAGAACTGAGACGGGGGGTGGTGGCATGCTCCTTCAATCCTAGCACTCAGGAGGCAGAGGCAGATGGATCGTTGTGAGTTCGAGGCTAGCCTGGTTTACAAAGTGAGTCCAGGATAGCCAAGATAACATAGAGAAACTCTGTCTCAAAAAACAGAAAACCAAATCAAAACAAAAACCTGAAAAGAAAAATTCCAGTGTGTACCATGTAAGCTTTTAAAGAAAAATTGGCTCCTTTTTAAAAAGTAAGTCCTTAAGAGTTTTAGCACTTTGCTTCCAGTTCTTAGTGTGAGACTTTATCAAAAACCAAGCAAGGTAGTACATGCCTTTGATCTCAGCAGTGTGGGTCTCTATGAGTCAGAAGCCAGCCTGATCTGTGTAGCAAGATCCCAGCCAACCAAGGGCACATCCGGAGACCTTGTCTCAAAAGCAGGGAAAAAAAAACTTGTTTGTTTTCAAGATAGGGTTTCTCTTTGTAGCCAGGGCTGTCCTCAGAGATCCACCTGCCTCTGCCTTTGGAGTGCTGGAACTCTAAAGGTGTGTGCTACCACCACCCCACAGATGGAAAAGAACCTTATCAGATCATTTTTCACCTAAGAGGAAATAGCTTCATTATATAAAAACACTAATGAGGCCCAGCATGGTGGCACACGCCTTTGCGGGCCAGAAGCAGGTGGATCTCTGAGTTCGAGGCCAGCCTCGTGAGTCCAGGCCAGCCAAGTCTACGCAGAGAAACCCTGTCTCAAAAATCACCGATGAGAACCGGGCGTGGTGGTGCACGCCTTTAATCCCAGCATAGGGAGGCAGAGGCAGGGGGATCTCTGTGAGTTTGAGGACAGCCAGGGCTATACAGAGAAACTCTGTCTTGGAAAACCAAAAACCAAACCAAACCAAAACACTGATGAACTGGGATTAAAATAAGTCATTCTAAGGAAGGTAAAGGGAAAATATTTAAGCCAATAGTTTTTGTCTAGTATTCACTCTAAAATACCAATATAAATCTTGTTAAATTTTTCTTGTTTTTACTTTTTCCTTAAGAATGTAATTGACAGGAAACCATATCCTGATGATGAAAATTTAGTGGAAGTGAAGTTTGCCCGAACACCTGTTATGTCTACGTATCTGGTGGCATTTGTTGTGGGTGAATACGACTTTGTAGAAACAAGGTCAAAAGATGGGGTGTGTGTCCGTGTGTACACCCCTGTTGGCAAAGCAGAGCAAGGAAAATTTGCGCTAGAGGTAAATGTCATTGAAGAGGATTGTTCCAACAGTCCATACCTCCAGGTTGGGGAATTTACATTACTGATAATTTACTAGTACAGTTACTTGTGATTTAATTGGAAAGTTGTTTTGATACTTTCATTAGAATTTTGGATATGCCAACCTTAATTGCATTAACATTTTATTAGGCAGTGATCCAGAAAACACCGAAGCCGCGGTGGGGTAGTGGTAGCATTCTGTTTTGCAGTTTGAAGTCATGGGTTCAGACCTCTGGCTCTGGATAACAGGGAGGGAGGGGCGGGGGAGTATAAAAACAGATTGTTGTTTTTCCATGGAGCACCATGAAAATACATAGTTATATTGTTTGTATCAACTTATAAAGGGGTTAGGCTTTGACCAGGGATCCAAAACTTGTGGCCAACACAGTCTTCCAAGGATGTAGGCTTCCTGGGACTAGTCTCTAGAAGCTCATGATACTTTGTTTAAAACAGCTTTCCTTTGTGGAGTTCTGTGCTACTCCTAATAAAGTATTCATAGAACGTGTTTGTTTGTTCTTTATAGGTTGCTGCTAAAACCTTGCCTTTTTATAAAGACTACTTCAATGTTCCTTATCCTCTGCCTAAAATTGATCTCATTGCTATTGCTGACTTTGCAGCTGGTAAAGTAAATTTCATTTTATTGCTGGATTGTATGACTTTATTTGAATTTTGTGATTTTTGAGGAAAAGTATGCATATGTATCAATAAATGTTTATATTTATTTTATGAAGGTGCCATGGAGAACTGGGGCCTTGTTACTTATAGGTATGTTAATGACACGTCACCGCCTTCTTTCCAACCACTGCTTTCCTAAGGGCTTGACTCCTGTTCACAGCTGAGTGGCTTTTGCTTTACACTCTGGGGTAAAATTTTCCACCTCTCCTGAGTTTCATGCGTGTTTGAAGCATGCAGATGGACTTCCCTCTCTGGTGCTACCATCTGAGGAGCAGTAGTTTTGAAGGGAGCGTTTGGCACTGACAGCGTTTTTAGCTGTGTTGTTGGCTGAGTCACATTCAGTGCGGTTCCTTCCCAGCAGTTACACAGCTGTTGCCCAACTTTAAGAGCCTCCCTGAGTCTGCATTTTCTAGGCAGAGTTTTACATGTCTGTCAGCACAGCACAAACATGTGGGTTGCATAATTTCTGAGGCTGAGTCTGTAAACAGTTTTTCCTTCCACTTTCAGTTGCCTTTAGATGACCTGAGCTTTGCATAGCCTGCTCGTGCCCTTATCGGGACTTGAGACTGTCTTCCTCTGCTGCTCGCTGTGTCTTCTCTGATAGTAGCAGTCTTCCTAGTCAGCAGACAGCACACTGATAAGCTTGGATGTCTTTGATTTTCTGTTGTACAAAGTCTACCAAAGTAGTCTGCAGTCTTCCTGGACCCCATTTACCTTACCTGTGCTGAGGAAATGTTTACGTGGTATTGCTGAAGCCTAACATAAAGCCATCTGACTTATTGCCTGAGCCTCCTTCACTTCTGTATGCTGCTTTTATTGAAATGCTTTTACCATTTTATTTTATTTTATTTTCAAACACAGGGAGACTGCATTGCTCATTGATCCAAAAAACTCCTGCTCTTCATCACGCCAATGGGTTGCTCTAGTTGTGGGACATGAACTCGCCCATCAATGGTTTGGAAATCTTGTTACTATGGTATTTAATATTTTTAAGTGCTCAAATATATCCATCTATGTCCTGCTGCACGTTATTTTGGCCACAGTATTTAAAATTTGGCAATGATATTGTGCCCCCCAAAAAAGACATTTTCTTTTACGTGCTTCAGTGGTGGGAGTCAGAGGCAGGTCTGAGGCCAGCCTCGACTACAGAATAAGTTCAAAGCTAGTGAGGGCTAAACAGAGATACTCTGTTTCAAAAAAGAAACATTTTCTTATAAAAGGTCTGTTTTGTAAGGCTGTAGAAATGGTTGTTGTATTTACCAGTGTCTAGCTCAGTGGTTAGACCCTTGCCCAGCATGGGTAAGGCCCTTGGTTAGGTTCCTCGGCATGTAGAGGAGGTGAGGGAAGGGAGGGTTATGAGAAGAGAAGGAGACCGTGTTTGGTTAACAGGAAATACTTTGTAAATTCCTATAATTTGTTGGCAAATAGGAATTGTTAAGATGCTAATTTGGGTGAGAGAAAAATTCTTACACTAGGAGGAATGAATTGTGTAATGAGATTCCAAGCTGACTCTAGTTCCCTGCGGTACCTTTGTTGTACAGCTGGCCAATTGAAATGTATAGACACAAAACTTAGCCAGACGTGGTGGCAGCACTCGGGAGGCACAGGCAGGCAGATCGATTCGAGTTCAAGGCTAGCCTGGTCTACAAGGCGAGTTTAGGACAGCCAAGGCTAACACAGAGAAACCCTGTCTCGAAAAACTTAAACACACACACACAAAATTTATTAAAGTGGTTATATAGATCATTATTGCAGTCACCTCAGATAAGATAAATAAATTAAAAAATAAAACCTTTGATGTAATATACTTTTTTTTTTTTAATCTACAGAATAAAGTCATGCTAGGGGAGTGGAGAGATGGCTCAGAGGTTAAGAGCACTGTCTGTTCTTCCAAAGGTCCTGAGTTCAGTTCCCAGCAACCACATGGTGGCTCACAACCATATGTAGTGAGATCTGGTGGCCTCTCTGGCATGCAGGTGTACATGCTGTGTAAATAATAAATAAATCTTTAAAAAAAAAAAGTCATGCTAAAATTCCAACTATATAATTGGGAGTTTTCAGTTACCATCTGTATTTTGTACCTGCTAATCCTGATATCTTACTTTTACTATAAGTAAACTTCTATATGTGGGAGTCAATTATGTTAGTGCTTTTGAGATGCAGAGTTTAATAAGTGAATTAGACAGGTACGTGTGCAGTGAATGAACTAGAGGGGAAACTCACAGATCCCTCCATCGGACCGTAGGCTGCCAGCGAGCAGAGCCTGGCTTGGATGTTGGTTAAGTCTTAGAAATGAGCAAGCAAGTAGGTTGTGTTTCAACTGTAACCTAGCTGAGAGTATTTCTAAAGAAAGTCAATCTCTGAAAATAAGCTCTTTCACATTTTTTTGGATGCTTAAAGCTTTTCATATAGGTTAAATGTTTAATATTTTTAAAATAACTTCATTGGAACTATATGAGTTACTGCTTGCGTTCTAATATGTGTAAAAATTGTATCCTCTCTTTCTGTTTTTGTTTGTTTGGTTTGGTTTTTGGTTGCCTACCTCTGCCTCCCAAGGCATATGCCACCACTGCCCCTGTTTTTGCTTAGTTTTTCTTGAAACAAAACTATATAGTCCTGGCTGTCCTGGAATTCACTATGTCAACTCAGTCTGGCCCTGAACTCACAGAGATCCTCCTGCCTCTGCCTTCGCGTGCTGAAATCATAGGCGTGGATTGCCACACCTGGCTTGGTATTTTCCTTTAATCAGCGACTCTGCTATTCCTAACAACTCTTTTTGCTCAACTGTAAGAAAAATTGTTGATTTATTACCAGCAGTACATTTTAGCAGAAGAAATCCATGGCTATTGTTTTGAAACAGCTTTTTACTGAGCTTATGTAACTGTCTTGATTAGATGCCAGTTGTCTCACAGCGTGGCACTCCAGAGGGTCAGTGTCAGTAGCTTTGAGCAGCTTACCTCAGTGGGGCTCACTGACGCCTAACTGACGCCCTCTATTGTGTGAGTGCCCTTTAGCAAAAAAGTGTCTGGGTTTTGTTTTGGATTCATATAATTAAGAGATTTAATCAACTTCAATGAAAATTAGACTGATCTGTGCTAAAAAAAAAAAAGCTAGTTCCTAAATTTTTCATGTCACCCATTTTTTCTTTCATTCTTTATTAGTTTCTGTGCTCGAACACACAGTCACATAGTTAACAGTGTTGTCCCTGTACAAATAGAATAGAAAGGGTTACTATTTCTAGACCAGTGTGGCTGTTAACTTCTGTACATTGTCATTGCAGTGGGAAACTGGGACCTTTCCTTCCCTCCAAGTAGTATTTGTTACCCATTTTATCCTTGGTTCATTTGGCTCACTGTGCGTCCTCAATAACAGATGTAAATTTTCTGTTTCAAAAAAATGTTTAAATGCCATTTCTTTTTCAGCTACTCCCAGCATGATGTTTCTGTTAAATTTTACATAATCCTTATATTTATTTAGAACTAGAAACCAAAATCAGTGTTTCTCCTAGTCATGTGTGAATAATTTCCATGTTTCTTATTTGGCCCTGATAGCTGTGGTTTGGTTTGGCTTTTTAAGAGCAATTCTTGGGCAAGCAGTCCTCTGGTACGCTGCCCAGCCCGGCGCCTGTGGCCTGGACTTAGGACACTGTTGTTGCTGAGCGGGAGGGAGGAGATGGAGACTCTCGTTCTTTAGTGAACTCCTTTTTATTTTTTATTTTTTTATTTTTTGGTTTGGTCTTTTTTGAGACAGGGTCTCATTGTGTAGCCCTGGCTAACCTGGAACTTGCTGTGTGGACCCAGTGGCCCAAAATTTCTAGAGACCACCTGTCTCTGCCTCTTAAGTATTGGCATTAAGGTGTGTGCCACATGCCTACCCAAAACCTTTTCCCTTCCTTCCTTCCTTCCTTCCTTTCTTTCTTTCTTTCTTTCTTTCTTTCTTTCTTGTCTGTTTATTTATTTATTTATTTGGGAAGGGGCTGTCGCAGGGTTTCTCTGTGTAGCCTTGGCTGTCCTGGACTCCCTTTATAGACCAGGTTGGCATCGAACTCACAGAGATCTGCCTGCCTTTGCTTCCCAGGATTAAAGGCGTGCACCACCACCGCCCAGCCAAAACTTTTTTTCTTTGTGACAGGGCCAGGTAACATGGTTTTACTTTGTAACTCAAATTATTAATCCTCCTACTTCATCCTCCCACGTTCTGAGATTCTAAGAGTGTCCCCTACAGGGGATGGAGGCATGGCTGGGGGTTACAGTGCTGGCTGCTCACTCAGGGGACCCCGATTCAGTTCCCAGTGCTCACTGGCAGCTCCCAGCTGTCTGTTATTCTAGTTCCAGACACCTTCACGTAGACACACACAGGCAAAAGGCCAGTATACATGAATTTGCATAATTTGAAGAAAATAAATAAAATGTTTAAAAAAAAAAAAAGGATATACCGCCATAGTTGGCTCAGAGGCCTTTATATCTGGTCTTGTCCCTGCTAATGTGCCGTTTCCTTTCTGTGCATGTAAGGCTTCTCCTCCCTCCTGCCCGCAGGAACTTACTTAGCCATGGTGTTACTGGTTGGATCCCTTTTTTCTTAAATATGAGTTCTTTACAAATCGTTTTCCATTGAATTTTAGTTTATTAAATTATAAATTTTGAAGTATGATAGAAGGGAGAAATGCTTTTCAAGTAATGGGCTTTCATCTTGCTTCCTTCATTTGTTTCTACCTTTTTCTTTCTTAGGAGTGGTGGACTCACCTCTGGTTGAACGAAGGCTTTGCATCCTGGATCGAGTATCTCTGTGTGGACCACTGCTTCCCAGAGTATGATATCTGGACTCAGTTTGTTTCTGCAGATTATACACGTGCCCAGGAACTTGACGCTTTAGATAACAGCCATCCGATTGAAGTGAGCTATACTTTCTAACCATTTCAGTGAAATAAGTAATTTACTATGTCTCAAGATGCTTGAGATTCTGAACTGAAAAGAAGGCTGCATGGCTGATTTATTTATTTATTTTTATATTTCCATGCTTGATCCTGATAAGACTAAGTTCTTAAATAACCTTTCTTTTTAAGGTGGGGAACATAAAGAAATTGTCTTTGTAGAGGCAGGAACTATGTGGTTTTGTTTTTTGTTTGTTTGTTGTTGTTGTTGTTGTTTGACTAGTATGAGGAAACCAGCTTATTGAGCAACACTGTCACTGGTTCCAACAATTCTGGACCTAGTTCAGTGTCGTCATCACTCCTCTGCATGTGTCTAGTTCTTGGTGGTCCTTACCTCTTTTTTTAGTTTGGTTTTTCCAAGACAGGGTTTCCCTGTGTAGCCCTGGTTGTCCTGGACTCTTTGTAGACCAGGCTGGCCTCAAATTCACACAGATCCTCCTTCCTTTGCCTATATGAGTGCTGGGATTGAAGATGTGTATTATCATGCCTGGCAATAGATTAGGTTTTAACATTTTTGTGTTTTGCCTTTTTTGGCGGGGGAGGGGGTGAGACAGGGTATCACTGTGTAGCCTTGGCTATCTTTGCTCTGCAGACTGAGCTAGCCCCCAACTCAGCTACCTGCTTCTCCCTTCCAAGTACTGGGATTATAGGCATGTGCTGCCATGGCCAGCTTTATCGTACTTATAATTTTTATATGTGGGTGGAGTACAAGCCACAGTCTGTGGATACCAGAGGACAACTGTTAAGCATTGTCTTTCTCTCCTTCCACTAGAGGCTTAGAGGATTTAGCTCAAGTTGTCAGGTTTTTGTGGCCAACTCTTTTGCCCACTGAGCCAATTCATAAGCCCTGATTGCTGTTTTTTGAGATAAGATTTTGTTATGTGACCCTGACTAACCTAAAACTCACCTCGTCCACTAGTCTGGCCTTAAAGATGTGGGTAATATTCTCTGTTTCCTTCCTCTTCCTGAGAGCTAGGCATATGCCCCTGTACCTATGTGGCTTTTTTTTTTTTTTAAAGAGTGGCAACAACAGATTTTTATTAGGTGAGAACACCTGGGTTTTGTTCACATAGGTGGTAACTGGCAAGCACAGCATGTCACAGACACAGGAGGCATTTCCGGTGTGAGCATTCATTCTCCTTAGCTCTGGTCATACAGGAAGAGCTTCTCTGAGACCGACCATGACATGAAAGGCTTGCAGTGTTTAGCTCAACTTGGCCAACAGTTCTTCAGTTCTGGCCGAGCTCTGCACCTTCCCTTGAGGTCATCGTCAGTGTGCTCCCTTACTGACAACCTCACTCCTTCTGGAAGGTTGCTTTGGAGTATTTTCAAGAAAATCTCTGCAAACACAGTACTCACCCCACTGACCTGACCTTCCACTCGTGTATGGTAAGGACTGAGTCCAGGGCCATTTTGTGCCATAGTCCAGTATCCACATCGCTCCATGGGTTTGGGAGGCGTTGTGTAACTGTCCTTGATCTTGATGGAAAGCCGGTTGCACAGGCAGTGGGCGTACTGGGCAGAACGTTCTGTGAGAGTCATGTCATAAGCAGTCAGGTGGGTAGTTTAAACCTCGTATTTATAATCTGTCCCCAGATTACTGGCTCTCACTTCTACTTTTGCTTTCTTCCTTTTGGGCTCTAGCACTTTCCCAGTGCCATGAGTGGGCTTAGTCTTGTAATGTTGACTGATTGTCAAAATACTGCCTGCAGATCAAACGGGATTCTCTCCCAAAATTCCGAATCTTAGGAGGGGAAAAGTTTGCTCAGAAACAGTGTCATTCCATGGGCTCAGTACTTGTAAATTGTCTCTAGGCCCACTTTGTTTATCTTGATGTTTCCCAGTCTCTTCATGGCTCCATCCCGTAGGCGGCTGTCATAGTTTATAAAGAACTGAAGTTATAATCCTGCTTTGTGTTTAACCATTGTTCTTAACAAGTAGTTGCAAACCTTCCTGACACTGTGACCCTTTAATACAGTTCCTTAGCTTGTGGGGAGCCCTGACCATAACGTTATTTCATTTTGACTTCATAACTATAATTTTGCTACCATTATGAACTATAATATAAACATCTGATATGCAGGATATCTGATATTTGACCTCTAAGAAAGGGTCATTCAGTTCCTAAAGGCGTTGTGACCCATAGGTTGAAAACTGCTCTTATAAACTGTTATAACTAGTGCAAGATTATTTTCATCTTAATATTTCCAGACACACTAAAAAATAAATGGATCTTTGTTGTTGTTGTTGTTGTTGTTTTCTTCTGTTTTTGGCTTTTCCAGTCAGGATTTTGCTATGTAGCCCTGACTGTCCTGGACTGGGCTTTGTAGACCAGACTGGACCTGAACTCACAGAGATCTGCCTGCCTCTGCCTCCTGAGTGCTGGGATTACAAGTTTTGGCCACCAGGCATGGCAATAAACGGAGGTTTAATAGGTTGCCTTTCCTCAAAGGAGAGAACCTAGGCTCTGATACATCAGGTATTATCCTATCCTGTTTTACTTAGGTTCTTCACTCTTAATTTTTTGAGGATTGTCATGTACTTTTATGAATGAGTGAGTTAAAGGCAGAAGACTGTCATGAGTTAGAAGGGGTTTCCTAGAAAGCTTTCTATGTAATTCAGTGTTGCAGGCTATCTGCTTCCTGTCATAACCCTGAATCACACTGTCTGCCAGGTCAGTGTGGGCCACCCGTCTGAGGTCGATGAGATATTTGATGCTATATCATACAGCAAAGGCGCGTCTGTTATCCGGATGCTGCACGACTACGTCGGCGATAAGGTAATAGTAGTAATTATTATATTATTATAATTCTAATCCTATAAAGCATGAACAGAAAATTTTTGGTCTAATTTTTAGTTTACTTGTTTCTTTTTTATATTGGTTATTAGAGTTTCCTAGAAGAATGAATGGTATATAAGTTAGTATTTTTGTGGGAATTGGAAGGTAGCCAGGTGATGATGCACACATTTAATCTAAGGATCGACAAAGGCAGGCAGATCTCTGAGTTCCAGGCCAACATGGTTTACAGATTTGAGTTCCAGGCCAGCTCTGTATTGAAAAAACAAAACAAAACTAAGAATAGGAGCCTGGTATAAAACTTAAAAGCTGTTGGGCATGTAATCCCAGCACTAAGGAGGCAGAGGCAGGTGGATCTCTGTGAGTTCTACACAGTAAGTTCCAGGCCAGTCAGGGCCACACAAAGTAACACACAAAGTAGTTAATTTCCTGTTGATGTAACAAAATACCGTGTCCAAGACAACTTCTAGGAAGACGCACTGAATGTGATTTATAGTTCCAAAATGATAAGAACCCATCACCATTATGGGGGAACATGTGACAGGCAGGCATGGCACTATGGCAGTGGCTAAGAAGTCTCATTTTGGTTTTTTGTTGTTTGTTTTTGAGACATGGTTCTCTGTGTAGCCCTGGCTATCCTGAAACTCACTCTAGACCAGGCTTGCCTCCCAAGTGCTGGGATTATAGACACTTATGGTTAAAGGTATGTGCCACCACTGCTGGCTAAGAGCTATTGAGACACAGCCATTAGGCAGAGAGGGCCAAATGGGAATTACAGGAATCTTTTGAAACCTCAAAGGCTGCCCCTAGTGACACACTTCCTCACAAAGGCTGCCCCTAGTGACACACCTCCTCACAAAGGCTGCCCCTAGTGACACACCTCCTACAAAGGCTGCCCCTAGTGACACACTTCCTCACAAAGGCTGCCCCTAGTGACACACCTCCTCACAAAGGCTGCCCCTAGTGACACACCTCCTCACAAAGGCTGCCCCTAGTGACACACTTCCTCACAAAGGCTGCCCCTAGTGACACACCTCCTCACAAAGGCTGCCCCTAGTGACACACTTCCTCACAAAGGCTGCCCCTAGTGACACACCTCCTCACAAAGGCTGCCCCTAGTGACACACCTCCTCACAAAGGCTGCCCCTAGTGACACACCTCCTAACAAAGGCTGTCCCTAGTGACACACCTCCTAACAAAGGCTGCCCCTAGTGACACACCTCCTAACAAAGGCCACACAGCTCCTGCAAGGTGTGGTGGCGCACGCCTTTAATCCCAGCACAGGAGGCAGAGGCAGGTGGATCCCTGTGAGTTCGAAGCCAGCCTGGTCTACAAAGGGAGTCCAGGACAGCCAAGGCTAAACAGAGAAGCCCTGTCTCAAAAAAACAAAACAAAACAAAAAAAACGGCCACAACATCTAAATCCTTCCCAGACATATTACTTAGGGAGGCAGAGGCAGGCTGGTCTCTGTGAATTTGAGGACAGCCAAGAAACCCTGTCTAAAAAATAAACAAATAAAAGCAAACACATGAGCCTATAGGGATCATTCTCAAACCACCATCCTGGCAAAGATAAGGTACTGCATTTAGAAAAAGCAAAAGTGGGAGGCAAGGGGTAGTTACTCTTAGATAAAATGTAGTGGGCTTCAAAAGTACACATGCTTTTCAGAATATCTGGTACTTCAGTACTTGAGTACATTTACTTTTGACTAATGTGTGTGTCTGCTATAAATTCTGAGGTCAGACTCACTTGATTTTAAAATTATATTTTTTCAGGACTTTAAGAAAGGAATGAACATGTATTTAACCAAGTTCCAACAGAAGAATGCAGCCACAGGTAATCTTTAGATTTATTAATTTTATCTCCATCTTTGCTTTCCTCTTTTTATCATGCTAGAGATCAAACATAGGGCCTCATGCACGTAAGACACAGCTCTGCCATATTGAGCTATTCCTTGCCCTCAAAGGTAATACTCAATAGCTTGAAATAGAAGTGCAGATAAAGGCCCTTGGGTGTGATTCCCCAGTACCAGACAGTGGTTACTGGAGATAAAATGTCAATCTACACTGAATGGTCGTTTATGATGAGTCATTTACAGATCTAGTGTATTAAGACATCAGCAACAAGGCCAGGCGTGGTGTCGCACGCCTTTAATCCCAGCATTTGGGAGGCAGAGGCAGGCAGATCGCTGTCAGTTCAAGTCCAACCTGGTCTACAAAATGAGTCTAGGACAGCCAAGGCTACACAAGAGAAATCTGTCTCGGAGGGGGGAAAAAAGACATCACTACACTTGGAGCAGCAAAATCTACTATTTAATGGGGGCTAGGGGTGGTCTTTGTTTCCAAGACAGGGTTTCTCTGTGTAGTCCTGGCTGTCCTGGGACTCCCAGAGATCTGCTCATCTTTGCCTCCTGAGTGCTGGGTTTAAAGGCGTGCAACTGCCATCTGGCTATTTAATGTTTTTATTCCCACTATTTATGCAAAATAATTGGCATTCCCATATCATGTGCTACCAGGAATGGTCTTCATCCTCTTACAGAAATTCTAGTGCCCTGTCTTTCCTCACTGTTCTTTCCTTAATTCATGACTTTATGATCCCTCTGTTAGAATTTTGTGATTGTCCACACACCCAGTACTTGAAGCCTTGCTCTGTTCCATCTTTTGAGCTAAGGCAGCTTCTCACAAGTGCTGTGTTACTCTCTGTTGCATGTCACTCGTGTTGGAGTCCACACCTGTGTGTCAGCCACACTGCCCTGGGCACTGTACAGTCCTTGCCTATGTTTCCAGTGTCATCTCCTTATCCTTTTGCGCTTTTCTGTTTTAGAACTTACTGAACATACTGCTGGTACTTACTTATTTATTTTTGGAAATAGGGTTTTTTTATGTAGTCCTAGCTATCCTGGAACTCACTGTGTAGACCGGGCTGGCCTCACAGTTAGGTAGATCCTTGTGCCCCTGCCTCCCACATGCACTGCCACACCCAGCTCATATTCCCAGTTTTCATGTGGGTGCTGGGGATGTCAACTCGGGACCTCATGCTGCTGTGGGAAACACTTCTCTGCGTCCCTGGAGCCGACTTTGTAGTAGCATTTACTTTGTTGTAGCATTGTGGGTGAGGGTTTGTTGGAGGCACTGTGTGATGCACTTCATAGTTGCTAAGCTCTGCAATGTTAAGACTTAAATGAGTTTTCCAATATAGGAAGTAAACAAACATTTTTTCTGGTTATTATTTTCATTTACCTTCTAGAGGATCTCTGGGAAAGTTTGGAAAATGCCAGTGGTAAACCTATAGCAGCTGTGATGAATACCTGGACCAAACAAATGGGATTCCCTCTCATTTATGTGGAAGCTGAACAGGTAAGCTATTAGAAATCCTTGCGCAGCCAAGTGTGGTGTGCAATCCATACCTGCAATCCATGTCCTTAGATGGAGAGAGAAGGTGCCAGGAGTCGGAGCCCACTGAGGCGACCTAGCCAGACCGTGTGAAGATTTCATGTCTCAAAACTGTTGTGCTCATTAACGCTTACACTGAATGCAGACTGCTGGCTGATGCTTTTCCCTGAGGCTCTCACTGTTAGACTTCAGGAGGCTGCCAGTGGCGTGGGCACACGCCTTTGACCTCAGCACTTGGGAGGCAGAGGCAGGCAGCTCTTCTGAATTTGAGGCTAGCTACTCTACATAGTGAGTTCCAGGACAGTCAATGGGCATGCAGAAAGTCTTTTTGTTTCCTCCTGAGTCAGGGGTATCACTATGCAGTCTTAGCTGGACAAAATCGATATCCATGACCCATAGTTAATAACTTTTATATTGTAATTTTTAAAAAAATTTCATGTGGATAGGTGTTTCTCTGCATGTATGTCTGTGCACTGTGCGTGTGCATGGTAACTGTGAAGTCTGGAAAAAGCATCGATCCCTTGGAACTAGAGTTGCTCAATGGTTGTGAGCTACTATGTGGGTAATGGGAATGAAACCCAGGTCTTCTGGAAGGAAGGCAGTCAATGCTCGTAACTGCTAAGCAATCTCTTTAGGCTGAATTCTTTAATTTTAATTTTTATGAATTTAGTTTTTACAAGTAATTTATTTAGTGGTTCTGTGGATTGAACCAAAGACCTTTCTTTCTTGTTTACTTGCTTGTTTTTTGTTTGTTTCTGTTTTTCGAGACAGGGTTTCTCTGTGTAGCCTTGGCTGTCCTGGACTCCCTTTGTAGACCAAGCTGGCCTCGAACTCACAGTGATCCGCCTGCCTCTGTCTCTCAAGTGCTGGCATAAAGGTGTGCGCCACCACTGCCCAGCTCAATTTTGTTTCTTGTACTTAAGTTTAATTACTAAGGTCATCATTTGTCTAGTTTTATGTTGACTTAAGTAAGCTCAAATCTGTTAGTGTATGATCTTTGAAATATCTTAGAATGTAATCAGTGGTGAGTAGTAAGGCAAATTGACTGTTTGTTGGAGGTTTTTTCCCTTTGGTGCAGGGGTGAGATGAGTGTGTGTAGGGGTGAAGAGTAGAGGTCAGTAGGCTGTTGACCTTGGTGTTTTGACAGGGTCTGTCACTCCAACCTGGGATTTGTCAGTTTTGCTAGGTTGGCTGGACAGTAGGATTCAGGGATCTGCTCTTTCTACCTTGCAGACACTGGGATTATAAATTGTCATTATTACCCCAGTTTTCACTTGGTGCTGGGATTGGCCTCAGGTCCTGGAGCTTGAGTGCCAAGTGTTGTTTTAAACACATAGACTATTGTTTTTGGTTTTCTAGTTATTTGTAGTCACCCCACCTTCACATTTGTGTTTTATTGCAAAACTTATACTTTAACACAAGATGTATATTGCCTCTTCTTTTCATTCAAGGGTAACCTGGGAGCCCTGCTCCTGCCTCCATCTCACTTGTTATATTAAAGCTATTTTGTATATATATTGAGTGGCCGGCATTGGGGCAGGACATTTTACTTATTTTTATTCTGAGGTCTCAGTGAAATGGGCTGACTGACTTTGTTTTGTTTTGTTTTGTTTTGTTGAGAAGGGATTCTCTCTGCAGCCCTGGCTGTCCTGGAACTCATTATGTAGACCAGGCTGGCCTTGAACTCACAGGGGTACACCTACCTCTATCTCCCTAGTGCTGGGATTAAAGGGGTGCCACCACAACCACAAGTGAAACTTTAACTTTTTAAATTTATTCTTTGACAGTTTTGTACATATACACAGTGTATCTTGTATCCCCAGAACCCTTCCTAAAACATCCTACCTCATGGCCTTTCTTTTTCTTTTTTTAAGACATTTTTAAGAAATTAAATAAAGGGGGCTGGAGAGATGGCTCAGTGGTTAAGAGCACTGTCTACTCTTCCAAAGGACCCGGGTTCAATTCCCAGCACCCCACATAGCAGCTCACAACTGTCTTGTAACTCCAGGATCTGACACTTTCACACCAATGCACATAGATTAAAACTAAATAAAAATATTTTTTAAAAAAGAAATTAAATAAAAACCTCACTGCATGAACATGGGTATGGGGCCTTGCACTGGGGCATGAGCAGCTTACCAGGGACCACAGCTCTGAAGAAAGTTGGCACCCATACCCGAGAGAGAGAGATGTCACACACAGACAAAGCAGCTGCTTTTCAGCTAGGTTGAGGCTCATGATCCCCTCCCTAAAGAGTGACTTTTTTCTTTCTGTTCTTCAGTATTCTCATCTTCATCTTGGCAGACGTTTGTCTGTACTGGTTTCCTGTCTACACTGTCACAGAAACACCCCCCACCCAAAACCACCATTGTTTTTTATAGCTTTTGCTTCGCTTCTTAGGTAGAAGATGACAGAGTGCTAAGGCTGTCTCAGAAGAAGTTCTGTGCCAGTGGACCATATGACGGTGAGCAGATAGGCTGTAAGAGGGAACTGGTCAATAAATTTGCATTCCTTACTAGTAGTTTTCAAAATAAGAACAAATAATACCATGTTATTATTTCTTCAGTTATACTTTGGATTTAATTTTTAAAAAATATTTGTGTGTGTGTGTGTGTGTGTGTGTGTGTGTGTGTGTGTGTCTGCTTGTCTATATGTTCTCCAACTACCTGAGGAGGCAATAGATCTCTTAGAACTGGAGTTATAGGCAGTTGTTAGCCATGATGTGTGTGCTGGAAATTGAACCCCTTCTACAACTGGTTGTTGGAAAAGCAGCCAGTACTCTTAACCACTGAACCCGTTCTAGACCCAAGCTTTAAAGTTTTGTATTTATCACTAGGTGGTGGTGCACACCTTTAATCAGAGCATCCAGGAGGCAGAGACAGGCAGATAGATCTCCTGAGTTTGAGGCCAGCCTCGTCTACAGAGTGAGTTCCAGGACTACACAGAGAAACCCTATCTTGAAAAACAATAACAACAAAATATTTTGTAGCTCTTTTATTGAAAGAAAGTGAAAAAGCATAGGAATACCCAAGAAATTATTTCTTTAGTCTTACTATGTCAGTGGTTCTGAACTTTAATGCTTCGATTGTGGTGACCCCCAACCATAAAATCATTTTTGTTGCCACTTTATAACTGTAATTTTGCTAATTATAAATTTATATTATATTATGAATCATAATTGTAGTGTAAATATCTGAGTATAGCTGATATGTGACCCCTGTGAAACCTCCCAAAGGGTCACCTGACCTACAGGTTGAAAACCATCACTGTTACTTTTTTTTTTTTAAGTTATTGGGCTTAATTAAGCCTGATAATATGTCTTAATGTCTTACTTTACATTACACTAGGACTTCAGTTGGGTCTGTATTTTCTCAGAATAAAGTAATAACTCCCTTTTACACATAAAAGAAAAGCTGAGATTATGGCCAGGTTAGTTTAATTGCTCAGTCACCTGGGTGTGGTGGCATGTCTGTAATCCCAGCACTTGGAAGACAGAGGCAGGAGGATCCCTGTGAATCTGAGGCCAGTCTGGTCTACAGAGCTAGTTCTAGAGAGGCTTTGTCTCCGTCGTTCCCACTACCTCCAAAAAGAAAAAGGAAAAAGAATTGCTTAAACTCACCTGTCCAATGAATTTAAAAGAATGGAAATTCAGGGCCTGGAGAGGTGGCTCTGAGGTTAAGAGCACTGGCTGCTCTTGCAAAGGTCCTGAGTGCAGTTCCCTGCAACCACATGGTGCCTCACAACATCTATAATGAGATCTGACGCCCTCTTCTGGTCTGCAGGGTACATACAGGCAGAGCACTGTATACATAATAAATAAATAAATCTTTTTTTTTTTAAAGAGTGGAAATTCAATTAAGGTAGTTGAAATTGTTTTTCCTATCAGCTACTACCTTCTCAAATAATATGCTTGTCATTCAGCTCTTTTTACCCATGAAATTTTACTCAGGAAATTATTGTGGTTTTGTTTGTTTGTTGTTTGGTTTGGTTTTTTGAGACAGGGTTTCTCTGTGTAATAGCATCCCTGCCTGTCCTAGACTTGCTTTGTAAACCAGGCTGGCCTCAAACTCTTAGAGATCTGCTTAGCGACAGAAATTAAATATTAATTGAAGAAACTTAAGTTTCATTTCCTTGAAAATAGTAATCTCAGCAGGGGCACATATATGTACAGCTACCTTTCTGTCACCAATGTCTTGTCATGTTGTATTCACATCCAATAAAGCAGTATGGCCTTCTGCCCTTGACCTGTCTCTCTTTGAACAGCTCTTCTCAGTGGAGGCCTTGGATTTGATGTCCAGCGCTCCTTGCCTAATAGGAAAAAGATTTAATAAATAGGTCAAACAAGTCAGTTAATGGCTTTAGTATCCAATTAAGTCTTAAGGTGTCATAGTTCTGTCTTCTGCCCCATATTTATAATCTGTACTGTAAGTCTGACAGGTGTGCATGTTTTTCTAATGTGAGCGATATAGGTCACATTAAACCTGGAGTGTCTCTGTTGGGGAGGTTTGAGCTGCGCTTTAACTTTTAACCAAGTGTGTAGCTACTTAAATGCCGACTGTGTGCCTTCTTTAAATAGCTTTGTTAATGCACAAGATAACGTCTGCTTTGCTGTCTGATATCTAAGGCACTGGCTTTGCCTTTTAGATGTGGTGCCTCAGTGATGAAGTAAAGTAACTCCCAGAGTTGGTCCTGCGCAGTGTTGCAGGAGCGCGGGTCGGTTAATGAAAGTGCCTTAGAGCACGCACTCCTCACAGTTAGCAGTAGCCTCAGTGCTGTCGTTACCCTTGAGATGATTGTGAGTCTGATAGTAAGCTACCTTGTCCCTTGCACTGATGCTGTTAGGTCGTCTGGAGGTGTGAGGCTGGGAATATGTCCTTACCGCTCTAGCAGCCCTCGGGCTACCTAATCACCTGTACTTTTCAGTATAACCTGGTCTTTCAAGTGTTCTGTCTGTTCTCTTCTTGCTTAGGTGAAGACTGTCCTCAGTGGATGGTTCCTATCACAATCTCAACTAGTGAAGACCCCAGCCAGGCTAAACTGAAAGTCCTGATGGATAAGCCGGAGATGAATGTGGTTTTGAAGAATGTCAAACCTGAGCAGTGGGTAAAGGTAAGTGTAGAAAGGCATGGCCATTTTTAACTCTTGCTCTGTGTCTTTGTGGCTGACTCTGAATTGTATTCTTTCTTTCTTTCTTTCTTTTTTTCCTTCTTTTTTTTTTTTAAAGATTTATTTATTATTATGTATACAGTGTTGTCTGCATGTACACCTGCAGGCCAGAAGAGGGCATCAGATCACATTACAGATGGTTGTGAGCCACCATGTGGTTGCTGGGAACTGAACTCAGGACCTTTGGAAAAGCAGGCGGTGCTCTTGTATTCTTTCAATGTAGACTAGTGTTTTTCTTTTGTTTTTTCAAGACAGGGTTTCTCTGTGTGGCCTTGGCTGTCCTTGACTCACTTTATAGACCAGGCTGGCCTTGAACTCTTAGCAATCTGCCTGCCTGAGTGCTGGGATTAGAGGCGTGACCCACTGTGACCAGCTTAGGTTAGTACTTTGAAAGGAAAAAACAGTCCTAAGCAGAAAAAACTGAATTGTGAGGATCGAAAATTAGAGTTGACTGGGTTTGGTCATGCACACCTCTAACTGCAGCACCCACAGGCTGAGCGGGAGGTAGAGGTCGGCTCGGCTGCTGAGACCTAGAGCAGTAAACAGGACATTGTGCATAGGACACTTGTAGTCTATCAGCTGTAAGCTGCCTGCCTCCTTTTATAAAAAGTCAGGCTGTGGTGGGGCACGCGTTTAATCCCAGCAGAGGTAGGTGGATCTTTCTGAGTTCGAGACCAGCCTGGTCCTCAGAGTGAATTTCAGGATAACCAAAACTGTACAGAGAAACCCTATCTCGAAAAACCAGCCATGCAACGAAGCTGCGCCCCCCCCATCCCTTCTAATGACTGTTAATGTAAGTAGTGTGTTGTCCACATGTAACTATCCTCAAATGAAATCAGAAATATCAAAAAACGTTTGTCGCTGAAATGTGAAATTCTTTTTTTTTTTTTTTTTTTGGGGGGGGGGGGCTTTTCAAGACAGGGTTTCTCTGTGTAGTCTTGGCCGTCCTAGACTAGCTTTGTAGTCCAGGCTGGCCTCAAACTCACAGCGATCCGCCTGCCTCTGCCTCCCGAGTGCTGGGATTAAAGGCGTGCGCCCCCATGCCCGGCTGAAATGTGGAATTCTTTTAGCTATTGCTATAATATTATTTTACAAAAATACCAATGTGTAAATATTATATTTTACTTTGTAATAATTTTTTTTGCTACAATTTATTCTTACAGTTACTGGTTATCCCAAAATTTTAGCTGTCAACAAGTAACTATTTTAAACCCTGAATAGGGGGAGGAGGAATTATTTTCCCCCAGGCATGGTGGTATACGCCTGTAATCCCAGCATTAGGGAGGCAAAGGCAGGCAGATCTCTGAGTTCAAGGACAGCTAAGGCTATACCGAGAAACCCTGTCTCAAATAAAACAAAACAAAACATTTTTCTATTTTAACATTTAAAATGGAATATATTAGCATTTGCATTTTTTAAAAAGTTTTTAAAAATATTTGTTTATTATTATATACAGTGCTCTGCCTGCATGTACCCCTGCAGCCCAGAAGACGGCACTAAATCACATAATAGATGGTTGTGAACCACCATGTGGTTTCTGGGAATTGAACTCAGGACTTCTGGAAGAGCAGCCAGTGGTCTTAACCTCTGAGCCATCCCGCCAGCCCCTAAAAAAAGTTTTACATTCGCTTTACATCCAATGGAATTGCCCCCCTTCCTCTCCTCCCAGCTCAACCCTCCCACCGTCTTCCCCCTTTCATCGCTCCTTTTTTTGTTTTTCAATACAGGGTTTCTCTCTGTAGCCTTGTAGCCTTGGCTGTCCTGGACTCACTTTGTAGACCAGGCTGGCCTCAATTTCATAGCGATCCACCTGCCTCTGCCTCCCGAGTGCTGGAATTAAAGGTGTGCGCCACCACTGCCCGGCCATCCCTCCCTTTTCCTCTGAAAAGAGGAGCCCCTCACCACCACCCGCCCTAGCACGTCAAGGCGCATCAACACTGAGCTCCTCCTCATCCAGTGAGGGGCAAGCAAGGCAGCTCCTGTGGGGGGAAGTGATTGAAAAGGCAACAGAGTCCATGCCATAGACAGCACCTGCTCATCTTACTAGGGGACCCACATGAAGATCAAATTTCCCATTGGTTACGTATGTGTAGGAGCCTAGGTCTGGTCTATGCATACTCTTTGGTGAGTATTTGAAATTATGATCTGGAAGAATAAGCAGCAATGAGGAAGTTTCTTATAAATTAGAAAAGAATTATATATGTTATGGTTTTAATTAATTACATAAAAATGTAGCTTCTAGAGTAAAAGATAAAGAGACTCAAAATAATTGGATCAGAATTCTTTGATTATTTTTATAATTTTTCAAATTATTATTAAGGTGCATTGGTGTTTTTCTGCATGTATGTCTGTGTGTTCTGGAGCTGGAGTTACAGACATTTGTGAGCCACCATGTGGGTGCTGGGAGTTGAACTCAGGACCTCTGGAAGAGCAGCCAATGCTCTTAACCATTGAGCCATCTCTCCAGCTCCTATTTTTACAATACTTTTATGTAGTAAGTTTTGTAATTTTATTTTACATAGGTTTTGTTGGTTGGTTGGTTTTCAAGATAGGACTTAGCTCCATGGTAGAATACTTGCTTAGCATGCAGGAATCCATTCGTTTGATCCCCAACATTACCCCCCAAATTTGTTTGTTGTGTTGTTGTTGTTTTTGAGACAGAGTCTCATTATGTAGCTCTGGCTGTCCTGGAACTCATGTAGACTAGTCTGGCCGCTGTGCTCACTCAAAAAAATCTTTTATAAAATGGAGTAGCTGACTATGGTGGTGCTCACCTTTAATCCCAGTACTCAGGGGGCAGAGGCAGGCAGATCTGTATTAAGAGTTTCAGGCCAGCCTGGTCTACAGAGTGAGTTCCAGGACAGCCATGGCTGCATAGAGATCCTGTCTGAAAAGAAAAGTGGGGAGAAAAAAAGTGATTAATAGTATTTATTGGCTCTTTTTAGTTAAATCTGGGAACAGTCGGGTTTTATCGGACCCAGTACAGCTCTGCCATGCTGGAAAGTTTATTACCAGGAATCCGTGACCTTTCTCTGCCCCCAGTGGATCGACTTGGATTACAGAATGACCTCTTTTCTCTGGTGAGCATCTGACACTTAGGTCATGTGATGCGTTTTGTTCGTTAAAGGGTCCTATTTCTCCTGGAGTATATAAAGCATATTAGAAAGATACGATTCTTCCCGTAGGTTGACTATTTGGGATGACAGCAAATAGCTAATCACTAATTAACGTGATGAGATTGTTACCTATGTTACTTGCCTGAAGCAAATTCCATTTACTTCTTCTAAGCCGGTTTTCAAAACCTATCTTTGCTTGAACTGTCCTTTGTAAGGCCAAAAGTCCATCCTTTCAAAAGAAATGGATATGAGTCATAAACAAATTTTTCTACGAATTTTTTAAAAACTTAATTTAGAGTGATCTTATGTTTTTCTTAAGTAGTACTTGTACTTTGCTGGGAAAGCCAGAATATTTTAACAGTACGTTGTTACTCAAATTATAGCATATCAGCCCCAGAATTACATACATATTTGGCTTTGTTCCAGGAAGGATTTAAAGCAGCAAAATTCATATTGTTGTCTTTATGACTCCAACACCAGCACATTAGGTAATTTCAGGATGTCTTTGCCTGTGGTAAAATTGTCATTCTTTCTAGTGTTCCTTTAAATTGGACCGAAATCTCCCTGCCCTCTGTGACTGCTGTTTGGATTCCTTCTTTGAATAAATACAGATTAGCATTGATGGACAAAACCTCCCATCTGCTGATGGCATTGCCAAGGGAGACCTGTCCCAGGAGAGCAGGCTGTTTGTGCAGTCGGCTGCCAGAACAGAAGTTCTCTTTCCAGCTCTCGTTAGTCAGCGCTGAAAGCCTCTGAGTCTGTAGAGCCTCCCGCACATGGTCTTCTAGAAGGCAGTAACGGAGAGGGAGGCTCAATTTGACAGTTTGCAGGTTCAGCCCTGAAAGAGCCTTTGTCAAGAACCAGAGCCCCAACTCTTTTTACAGCTTTTCTGAAAGTATTAAATTTTTTAAACATCAAAGTGATGCCCCAGAAACTGAGTGGAAACAGGAAGTTAACTAGTTATTATCAGTACCAAATTATGAAGTATAGTATAATTTTTAAGGAGTTCTTTTATAAATAGAAATTTATAAAAGATGTTGTCAAGATAGGATTTTTATTCTAGCAGTATTGTGAACTTACTGAGCCTCATTTCCTTAAAACAAACAAAAAAAATTACTAGCAGTAGATAACGCCTACTTGTGTGTGTGTTTTCTTTTGTCTTGTTTAGTTTGAAGGCTGAGCTAATTTGTGTTTTTTCCTGTCCCAGGCTCGAGCTGGAATCATTAGCACTGTAGAGGTTCTAAAAGTCATGGAGGCTTTTGTGAATGAGCCCAATTATACTGTGTGGAGCGACCTGAGCTGTAACCTGGGGATTCTTTCAACTCTCTTGTCCCACACAGACTTCTATGAGGAAATCCAGGAGTTTGTGAAAGATGTCTTTTCACCTATAGGAGAGAGACTGGGCTGGGACCCCAAGCCTGGAGAAGGTACTCTACGGGAGACAGTCTGTCTGAGGCTGCTGTTTTCTGTTCACTTGTGGCTAACAATTAGCAGCATCTCTGTATCCAGATGGTGCTGTATATTCAGTTGGCCAGGACTTAAATGGTCTGAACCTGCTGGTGAAATTGTTAGAGCAGCAATAGCTTGGAACCCATGGTTTTACTCTCTTCCTTCAGCACGGATCATGACACCTGGCAGGGGCCAGCTTTCCAAAATAAGGATTTTATTTGGTGTTTATGTGTGCTTTCCATGATTATGACTATAAACTTGTATCTTTTTCAAAAATTGTCACTTACATGTTGGAATGATGTGTGTTCCGTGTCTATTGGTGGCCTGGGTTCCGTGTCTGGCAGGCCAGACCAGGCGCTGTTTGCTTCCATAAGGGAACAGGAACCTGGAGAGCAAAGGTCCTCTTTCTCTATTAGGAGCGGTTCTCTTATCAGGAGCAGCTTAGAGCTCTCAGGGCGAGGCCTGCACACTGGGCGAGGCTCCCAGGCTCACCTGGAGAGATGGTAATAGGTTTAGCACTGGGTGTTAAAGTTAGTGGTTTTAAAATGAGATTGCTGGTATCAGACAGCAGTGGAAACTTGGGAGTTCCACAAGCCCTTGATGATACCAAAGCTGTTACAGCCCTTTGTCTAGCTGCCATGCTAAGCACAGCAGAGGAGGCGGGCAGATACCCTAAACTGGCCAGAAGGCAGGGCAGGTGAGGCATAGGCCCAGCAAGGGCTTCACTGGTGGTCAGCACTGAGCTTGCCCAAGATGGAGCGGGCTTCAGTGGCTGCCAACGCAGTTCTGCCATCGCTGCCCTGGACCCAGAATAAACGATGAGGCTCAGATCCTCTGTGGTGAGGCCTTTATTTTTGAGAATTAGGGACATTATAAACCTTGGGCAGTGGGAGGGGTTGCCAGGGTGATTGTGTTTGATTCCCAGGGGCTAGGAATACCAGGGATACTTAATCTACATGTAACAAAACAGCCCTATCATAAGAAGGAAAAACAGGTTGGACATAGGCCTTTAATCTCAGCACTTCGGAGGCAGAGGCTGGTGGATCGCTGTGAGTTCGAGGACAGCCTGGTCTACAAAGCAAGTCCAGGACAGCCAAGGCTACACAGAGAAACCCTGTCCCAAAAAACCAAACCCAAAAAGCAGTACTTGATTATCCTATAGGTTGGAAAGAATCTCCAGATACACCAAGACATCTTATTAGTATAGGGTGGGTATCTCCAGAAATCCCTAGGTGCTTACTGAACAGGTTTCTTGTTTTTTGTTTTTTTTCCAGACAGGGTTTCTCTGCGTATCCTTGGCTGTCCTAGACTCACTTTATAGACCAGGCTGACCTCGAACTCACAGTGATCTGCCTGCCTCTGCCTCTCGAGTGCTGGGATTAAAGGTGTGCATCACCACACCCGGCTTGAACAGGTTTCTTATCAGGAAAGGGTCATGGGTGTAATCTTCCCTGAGAGCTAGAGGTCCTGAGGGGCACCTAGGGTTCCCCAGATCAGGCAAAGAGAGAGTCCCCACTGAGAAAGGGTCCCTCTTCTTAAACCACTCAGAGGCTATCCAGAAATGCCAGACCTTAATACCAGGGTTCCACAATGGTGACTTGCAGGTTTTAAACACAATTATTTGTTGCCATCTGCTCCCTAAATCTTTTTTTTTAAGATTTATTTATTATGTATACAGTGTTCTGCCCACATGTGTGCCAGCAGGCCAGAAGAGGGCACCAGATCTGATTATAGGCAGTTGTGAGCCACCATGTGGTTGCTGGGAATTGAACTCAATACCTTTGGAAGAGCAGCCAGTGTTCTTATTTAACCTCTGACCCATCTTTACAGCCCCTTTCCTGCCAAATCTTAATCTAGGTGTTTTTTTCTTTTTCTAGTGCTGGGTTTAAACCTAGGGGCTAAGTCTTTGCTAAACTCTGCCAATGAGCTATCTACTCCCAGACCATTAATCTGAGAATGTTAAATAAGAACATTAATAGTAGCAAGTTCTTGCCTTCATTGATTCAACTAATATTTATGTAACTAGTAAAAGGTGCTATTTTAGAAGCTGCTGGTACGGGTGCACAAAGCATTGCACCGTATAACATATTCTAGAGGGAGACAGCAACAAGTTATATTAAGGTGGTAAAAAGTATCAAAAAGAAAAATGAGTGTGAATAAGGAGTACTGAGCCGGAATTTTATAAAATAGTTGGGGAAAATCATCACTAATTAGCTGATCTTTGAGCAGAACTGAAAGAGAGATACAAGAATAGAGCAGATTATTATAAGACCAGAGGGACTAGCAGGCACAAGAGTCTGAAGCAAGAGTTGGCCAGAGTGTTTAAAGAAACATTGA
This sequence comes from Acomys minous, assembly GCF_964271855.1. NCBI lineage: Eukaryota > Metazoa > Chordata > Mammalia > Rodentia > Muridae > Acomys > Acomys minous. The sequence goes on along the minus strand of NC_140493.1, from coordinate 89,528,844 downwards.
AAGGCTGCTAAGATCAGGACCATGGATGCCCATGGTAAGTCGCTGGTCTCCTGTAGGGAGTGTGGGCTATAGCAAGTGATACAAGATGCTAGTTTTAAAAGTGTTGAGCAGAAGAGCATGATTTGATTTGTGTGACTATGAAGAACAAACTGAAGGAAAACTATTCGGAAGGCTGAAACTAAAATGGTTTGGTGGAGGATTGAGTGTGGTAGAGGAGGCTCATCAGAGAACAGTACTCAGGCAGGCAGTGGTGGTGCAGATCTGTGAGTTCCAGGACAGCCAGAGATGTTGTACAGAGGAACCCTGTCCAGAAAAACAACCCCCTCACCCCCCCACACACATACAAAAAAAAACCCTGCTTGTTAGAGGGACAAAGTTCCAGGCCAGCCAGTGTTGCATAGTAAGATCCTCTCTTAAAAAAACATGTAAGCCGGGCATGGTGCCGCACGCCTTTAATCCCAGCACTCGGGAGGCAGAGGCAGGTGGATGTCTGTGAGTTCGAGGCCAGCCTGGTCTACACAGTGAGTCCAGGAGAGTCAAGGCGACACAGAGAGACCCTGTCTCAAAAAACAAATACAAAGTGAGATGACCAGGATTGGTGGCGCACGCCTTTATCTCAACAATTGGGAGGCAGAAGTAGGCAGGTGTCTGTGAGTTGAGACCAGCCTGGTCTACAAAGTGAGTCCAGGACAGCCAAGGCTACACAGAGAAATCATCTCAAAAAACGGAAAAGAAAAAGAAAAAGAAGAAAAGAGGGAGAGAAAGTGGATGAGTGGCTCCTAAGGACAACGCCCAAGGTTGACCTTTGCTCAACACATGTATGGTCACACAAATATGTACCCATATGTACCCAGACACAAAACCATCACAGGAGCTGGAGAGCTGGCTCAACAGTTAAAAACACAGCTCTTGCAGAGGGTCAAGTTTGGTTCCCAACACCCACACAGAGGCTCACAACCATCTATCTGTAATTCCAGTTTCAGGGTAGCCAACTACCATTCTAATCTAAGCTATATCCCCAAAGGCCTCTTGCATGCTCTACCACAAAGCTACATCTGTGACCATTGAGGGAGCCTTCACTTATGGTGACAGTGATGCTGAACTGGGGAGGGTGCTTACTGGTAACTTTGCATGTCGCGGAAGAAGCAGCCACTAAATTTTCATCTAAAGATCTAAGGTTTCAGTTTATTGTACAAAGAGCATTCTAGTGCCGTATGGGCCTTTAAAAAAAATCTTGGGCCAAATCTACATGATATAAGCCTCTCCTTTTCACATGTATTCATCAGCAGTATATATACTTAACTGCATTAGTAGATAGACTCTGGCAACTGCTACTTGTGAGTCCAGACAAAGTCAGCAAGTTTGTTGGCTTGTCTAGTATGTTTATTCCTTCCCTCTTAAAATTTGGTAGGTTAAGTCGTGTTCACTTACGTATTAGAGGAATTGATTATGTTTGTTCAAAGTTACAAAATATTCAGGCAGTTCATTTATCAAAGCAGGTTCTTCAAGTAGTCTTGTGTCTTCGCTTCTCAATCAGGTCATCTAGATGCACTCCTGAGGGGCTTGGTGCTGGGCAAACTGGGGAAAGCAGGCCATAAGGCAACTTTGGAGGAAGCCCGGCGTCGGTTTAAGGAGCACGTGGAAGGGAAACAGACTCTGTCTGCTGATCTGAGGAGTCCTGTAAGTTAACCTTAGGAAACTGCCTTGAACGCTGGGTGTGGTGATGCAGTCCTTCAGTCCCAGCACTCAGGAAGCAAAGGCTGGCAGAGCTCTCTGCGCTTAAGGCCAGCGTGGGCTGTGTATATAGTGAGACCCAGTCTAGGGGGAAATTTTTCCTTTGCCTTCTAGGTGTTTTAGTCTGTAAAGCTAAAATTGACCTAAGAATGGACCCTCAGACCCTACACAAATGTGCTGCAAGGTGATTAACTTTGTGCATTTCTCTGAGAGAACTGGTGCAAGCTGTTGTCAGAACATGTCAGCCTCGCCAGTAGTCTTATTATTGATTGATAACCATAGTCTGTGCTTTTGTATGAAACTTTTTCTTTTCTTTTTTTGTTTTGTTTTATTTTGTTTTTTTGTTTTGTTTTTGTTTTTCGAGACAGGGTTTCTCTGTGTAGCCTTGGCTGCCCTGGACTCGCTTTGTAGACCAGGTTGGCCTCAAACTCACAGAGATTTGACTGCCTCTGACTCCCTGGGATTACACAAGTGTATGCCACCACCGCCAGGCATAACTATATTCTTTTAAACTGGCCTTGTGTCCTATGTTGTTTTATTTTTCCAGACAGAGTCTGTGTAGCCCACAGAGGACTTGGACTTACGGTCTTTCTCCTGCCCCATCCCACCACCCCTAGTGCTAAGGCAGCAGACCTCTACCACGATGTCCAGCTGCTTCTTATCTTAGCATTAGACTGTTTATAACAAAATGTGGACCGCTCAAATGGCTTCTCTTTTCCCCTGGCGTTGTTTTGTAGGTTTATCTTACTGTGTTGAAGCATGGTGATGGCACTACCTTAGACGTTATGCTAAAGGTAAGTGTCTTTGGAATAGGCTTCCAGATTCTTGCTTTTGAATTGGATCTACCCAGTACCACGTAATAGTTTGGGGAATCGGGGAAAGCCTGGGCAAAGATGTACATGTGCTGGATTTGGCTTGTAATCGCAGGTATTAAGGAGGTTGAAGCAGAAGGACAGAAAGTTTAGGGTCTGCCTGGCCGTGGAATGAGTTCAAGGTCAGCCTGGGCAATTGTGAGGCCCCTCCTCAGCACAGATGAAAGAGCTCTGGGGGCGTGGGAGAGCTGGCCAGCATGTTGAAGGGGCTAGCCCGCAGTACCACAACCCTAGGGAAAGAAAGGCATGGAGAGAAGAGAGGCCTGCACAAGGTCTATTGCGCTGTTTCCAAAGATGCTACACTCACTTTTCAGGGTTGTTTGTTTGGTTTGTTTTTCAATGTTTGGTTGGTGGTTATTATGTGTACAGTATTCTGCCTGCATGCCAGTCGAGGGCACCAGATCACCATTATAGATGGTTGTGAGCCACCATGTGGTTTCTGGGAATTGAACTCAGGACCTTTGGAAGAGTAGTCAGTGCTCTTAACCTCTGAGCCATCTCTCCAGTCTCAATTAGGTTCATTTGAGGTTTTGTTTGTTTGTTTGTTTGTTTTATTTTGTTTTTTGTTTTGTTTTGTTTTTTAGAGACAGGTTTTCTCTGTCCCTGTCTGTCCTAGATTCTCTTTGTAGAGCAGGCTGGCCTTGAAGTCACAGAGATCCACCTGCCTCTGCCTCCCGAGTGCTGGGACTAGAGGCATGCGCAATGCAACCATGCCTGCCGTTTTGTTTGGTTTGGTTTATTATTATTTTTTCTTCCACCTCACTTTGTAACTGAGGCTGCTTACAACTCTTCATCTTCCTTCCACCTTCCCACACAGTACTCAGGGTACAGAGAGCACAGGTTAAACCTATCAAAAAGCAGGGTCTTACACGGTGTTCAGGTTGCCCTTGAACTTACTCTCTAATGACAGTCAGGCCTTGAACTAAGTCTCCTATAGCCCTCCTGCCCCCCACAAGCAGCCAGGATCACAGCTTATACTACTACCAAGCCCCAGAGAGAGAACTGTCTAGATCAGTGGTTCCCAGCTTTTCCTAATGCTGTGACCCTTTAATATAACTCCTCATTTGTAATGACCCCCAATCATAAAAGTATTTTCACTACTATAATTTGCTATTGTTATGAATTATAACATAAATATCTGTATCTACTGGTCTTAGGTGACCCCTGTGAAAGGTTATCTGGACAGTGGTAGCACACACCTTTAATTCCAGCACTTGGGAAACAGGCAGGCGGATTGCTGTGAGTTTGAGGCCAGCCTGGGTACACAGAAACACTGTTTCCAAAAACTGAGATTGGGGTAGGGAACAAAGGAGGAAGAGAGGGTTATTTTCTCTTGGTAATTTAGTAATGAACAATTTTAAGTTTTTTTTTTTTGTTTTAGAGATTTATTTATTTATTATTTATGTAATATTCTGCCCTCATGTGTGGCTACATGCCAGAAGAGAGCATTAGATCAAATTATAGATAGTTGTGAGCTACCATGTGGTTGCTGGGTATGGAACTCAGGACTTTTAGAAGAACAGACAATGCTATTAACCTCTGAGCCATCTCTCGAGTCCCCAAAACTTAAATTATTTTAAAATAGTTGCTATTAGCCAGGTGAGGTGGCGCACACCTTAAATCCCAGCAGTCAGGAAGCAGAGGCAAGTAGATTGCTATGAGTTTGAGGCCAGCCTTGGTCCACAAAGTGAGTCTTAGGACAGCCAGGGCTGTTACACAGGAAAAAAAAACCCTGTCTCGAAAAACAAATAACAGCCGCGCGTGGTGGCGCACACCTTTAATCCCAGCACTCGGGATGCAGAGGCAGGCGGATCGCTGTGAGTTCGAGGCCAGCCTGGACTACAGAGTGAGTCCAGGATGGCCAAGGCTACACAGAGAAACCCTGTCTCGAAAAACCAAAAAACAACAACAACAATAATGTTGTTGTTGTTGTTATTATTAATTATTCCTATTGTCTTGAACTGTGATATTAGAGTGCCATCTAGTGGCTATGTGTTACATGTCCTCTGGGAGAAAAGTGCTTCCTAAATATATTCCTTTAATATATTGGACCTTCAGAAGACTCAGGAGGCAAGAGGCAGGGGATTTGTCTCAAATTTGAGGCCAATCTAATCTACATAAGGAGTTCTAGACTATCCAGGGCTGCATAGTGAGACCCCGTCTCAAAACAGAAAGAGCATTAGGTAATAAATATTCTGGGTTTTCTATTTTTTTCTTTTCATTAAATGTGTATGAGTGTTTTTGCCTGCATGTATTTCTTTGTACCACGTGTGTGCCTGGTGCCCTGCCTAGCTTGGAAGAGGGCTTCTGATTCCTCTGAAGCTATTGTTAGCAAGTGGTCATGAGCCATCATGGGGTGCTTCAAACTGCACCCCAGGTTTCCTGCAAGAGCAGCCAGTTCTCGTGGCTTCAGAGCTGTCTATCCAACCCCAAATATTCTTATGGACTCTGAGGGACTGAAGAGATGATTCCATTTTATAGGTAAAAAGTTTACTGCACAGCAGAACACCTGAGTTTGGATTCCGTGTGTAAGAGCCAGGTGCAGTGGTGCCCGTCTCTGTAGCCCAGCAATGAGTGGATAGAGGTGGGCAGAACGTACAGGCCAGCTAGCCTACAGGGTCATTGACAGAGCTGACCCAAAGACACAAGATGGACAGCAATACAGGAAGACTCAGCATTGGCCTCCACCCTCTTAAGGGTGAGCGTAGCTGCAAGCATGAGCACACCTTAGGCACACCACTGTAAGCCGTGTTCAGTAGTCTGTCTTTTGAGGGTTGGGGGCAGGGTCTCATGTAGCCAAGGTTGTTCTGAAACTGTACCCAGGATGTCCTCAGGTGTCTGATCCTTCTGCTTCTACTTCCCCAGGGTTAATTTATCTTTTATTAAATAAGTAAATAATTGTAGCCAGCTACTATATGTCTAGATTATTTTCAGCTTCTACTATTACAGGCTAAATTGAATATGTTTGGTGATAGTGCACTCATCTCATGCAAAGTGATGTAAAGATTTTGACCATGGCAGCCTTGCTCTTTAGATCTTGATGTTAGACTCTGTAAAGCTGAGACACTGTTTAGCTAGTGCACATGCACATCCAGTGGCTCACTGCTTTGGTAGATGTCGGTTTTGGTGTCCAACTGTTGGGAAGAAGTTCTCTATTGTAGTGTTCCGCCAGTCTTGCACGGTGAGTGGGCAGAAGTTACTCCTGATTGGAAGACAAGCTGCTAGACTCCAGGGAAGCACTAACTATTCCTCTTTATTTTTTTCCTTGTAGCTCCACAAACAAGCTGATATGCAAGAAGAGAAAAACCGAATTGAAAGAGTTCTTGGGGCTACTCTTTCACCTGAACTGATTCAAAAAGTCCTCACTTTTGCACTTTCAGTAAGTTATAAGTTACATTTCAAGATAAGTGGTGTTCAGATTAAAAGCAGCAGCGTACACTCTCAATCCCAGCGCTTACGAGGCAGGGGCAGGCAGATATCTTATTTCATGGCAGTGTGGTCTACAGAGCCATGGGACAGCAGGGGCTGCATAGTGAGGCCAGAGAGGGAGAAGAAAGGGTGTGCTGGTGTGAGCTTTCGGTTCTGTTTTCAGTTTTTTATGGCTTTATTTCATCTGTAGCAGGATTGGGGTGGTACAAGAGGAGCTGAGTGGTTCTTCCCTTCATCTATGGTTTCCAGAGATTGAGTCAGGCTGGGAGGCTTGGCTGCTGTGCTGGCCCTTTAGCTCCCACTAGGAGTGAGAATTAAATAGGTTGAGGAGGAAGTGTGCCTTTAGAATACCTTTCACTTCCCTGGAAATGAGTGTCTTCCCTGGTACCAGAAGGTAGCCTTTTTTTTTTTTTAAAGATTTATTTATTTATTATAATGTATACAGTGCTCTGCCTGCATATGCACCTACAGGCCAGAAGAGGGCACCAGATCACATTCTAGATGGTCTTGAGCCACCATGTGGTTGCTGGGAATTGATTTCAGGACTTCTGGAAGCGCAGACAGTGCTCTTAACCTCTGAACCATCTCTCCAGCCCCACAGCCAGTGTTAACCACTGAGCAGTCTCTTGATAGCCAGACTTCTAATTCTTTTTTGTTCTTTGTTTGATTTTTAGGAAGAGGTACGTCCACAGGACACTGTGTCTGTAATTGGTGGAGTAGCTGGAGGCAGCAAGCATGGGAGGAAAGCTGCTTGGAAATTCATAAAGGACAACTGGGAAGAGCTTTATAACCGATACCAGGGAGGGTTCTTAATATCCAGACTAATAAAGGTATGTGGGAGTCTTGAGGAGCTTGCTAATCTCAAATTATTGAGTAATTATGATCCATTAAGGCTGGGCGGTGGTGGCGCACACCTTTAATCCCAGCACTGGGGGTGGGAGTGGGGGTCAGAGGCAGGCGGATCACTGTGAGTTCAAGACCAGCCTGGTCTACAAAGCAAGTCCAGGCCAGCCAAGGCTACACAGAGAAACCCTGTCGCAAAAAACAAACAAATACGATCTGTTAGACAGTGGTTCTCAACTTCCCTAATGCCAGCTCTTTAGTACAGCTCCTCATGTTGTGATTCCAGCTGTAGTATTGAATTGATACTTCATAGCTAACTTTGCTGCTGTTGTCCGCTGTAATGTAAACATCTGATATGTGACTCCTGTGACGGTTGTGACCCACAAGCTGGGACCCTCTGTCTTACACCCAACAGTTAGGGTCTTTGCTCTGTAAAAGGTTCTTCAGCCAGGTATGGTGAACCATGCTTATAACTCAGCACTGTAAGCTGAGGCAGAAGGATTGCTGTGAGTTTGTAACTAGCCAGGACTATATAATAAGACCCAAACCCCTACACCTGCCCTCGAATCAAGAGGTCCTCAAGGGCTTCGGGTGCATCTCAGTCATAGGCCGGCTCTGGACTAGGCGCTGAGTTCAAGCCCAAGCCAAGAAGATTTGTTTTGTGAGTGTGCAGGCTCACCTTATCATCTCTGCAAACCAGCGTGGGAGAGAACAGATGGTTTGTCTTTAAGGGAAGTGGAAGTTTGTTCCTAGTCTCTTTGTTGTTTCTCTAAACCTTTTAAAACCTTTGGTTTTGTTTTTAGCTGTCAGTTGAGGGATTTGCAGTTGATAAAATGGCTGGAGAAGTTAAGGTAAGGAAAGTGCTGTTTACTTTTTCATATTACATCTCAGTTATCCCCTCCCTTCTATCCTCCCATTCCTCCCTCCCTCCCATTTTCCCTTACTCCCCTCCCCTATGACTGTGACTGAGGGGGACCTCCTCCCCCTGTATATGCTCATAGTGTATCAAGTCTCTTCTTGGTATCCTGCTATCCTTCCTCTGAGTGCCACCAGGTCTCCCCATCCAGGGGACATGGTCAAATATGGGTCACCAGAGTTTGTGTGAAAGTCAGACCCCATTCTCCACTCAACTGTGAAGAATGTCCTGTCCATTGGGGTGCTGTTTACTTTTTACTTTTCAATCCAGAACATAAGTGAACCTAGTTTTCCTTCTTGCTTTCTTTTCTTTTCTTTTTTTTTTTTTTTTTTTTTCTTTTTTTTCTTTAAAACTTACTTTATTTTGTGTGTATGAATGTTTTACTTGCATGTGTGTGTGTACCATGTGCTTGCTTGGTACCCATGGATATCAGAAGAGGACATCAGATCCCCTGCATCTAGAGTTCTAGGAAGTTGAGCCACCATTTGGATGCTAGAAATCGAGGTTCTCTGCTCGGGCAGCAAGTGCCTGTCACCTGAAGCTCTTCACCCCCTTGAACCTCATTTAATGAGTGTTGGGATGATCTGCTTTTGTGTGTCCTTGTTGCATAGAAAAAGAAAGATGTGGGGCTGGAGAGATGGCTCAGAGGTTAAGAGCTCTGGCTGTTCCCACAGAGGTCCTGAGTTCAAGTCCCAGCAACCACATGGTGGCTCACGACCATCTATAATGTGATCTTATGCCCTCTTCTGGCATGCAGGTGTACATGTAGGCAGAACACTGTACATAATAAATGAATAAATCTTAGAAAGGAAGAAAGAAAACAGATGTGACTTTGTCTTCAATATCTGAAGACTTTAGAGAGATAATCAGTTTGGGGTAGACCCTGGACCTAGTAAACATCAGTATTTTAAGTCCATTATACTTTAAACTTCATTATATCTTTTTTAATTTTTTTGGTTTTTTTGAGACAGAGTTTCTCTGTGTAGCCTTAGCTGTCCTGTACTCACTTTGTAGACCAGACTAGCCTCGAACTCAGAGCAATATCCACCTGCCTCTGCCCCTTGAGTACTGCGATTAAAGGTGTGTGCCACTATGTCCTGCTCATAATGTCATTTTTAAAAAAGAATTTATTACTTATTTTATGTGTGAGTGCTCTGTCTGCATGTACAACGGCATAGCAGAAGAGGGCATCAGATCCCAGTATAGATGGCTGTGAGCCACCATGTGGTTGCTGGGACTTGAACTCAGGACCTTTGGAATAGCAGCTGGTACTTTTAACCTCTGAGCCATCTCACCAGTCCCTAAAAAAAATTTTTTTTAAAGATCTACTTTATTTATTTATTTAGGTTTTTTGAGACAGGGTTTCTTTCTGTATCCTTGGCTGTCCTGGACTCACTTTGTAGACCAGGCTGACCTCAAACTCAGCGATCTGCCTGGCTCTTTTTCATTATTTATACAGTATTCTGCCCACGTGTGTACCTACACACCAGAAGAGGGCACCAGATCTCATTATAGATGGTTGTGAGCCACCATGTGGTTGCTGGGAATTGAACTCGGGACCTTTGGAAGAACAGACAGTGCTCTTAACCTTTGAGCCGTCTCTTCAGCCCTTCTTCCAGACAATATTGAGAGCTATGATCTCACCATGACTCATTGTAGGAGCTGTTGTTAGGGATAAGTTGGTTTTTTGTTTGTTTTGTTTGTTTGTTTGTTTTTGGTGGGGGAGGTTCAAGACAGGGTTTCTCTGTGTAGCTTTGGCTGTCCTAGACTCACTTTGTAAACAAGGCTGGCCTTGAACTCACAGCGATCCGCCTGCCTTGCCTCCTGAGTGCTGGGATTAAAGGCATGCGCCACCACGCCCGGCTGCTCGTTTGTTTTCTTATCCTGCAAATATTTCTCATAGACAAGTAACTGAAGCTTAGAGCAGTTAAGTGTGACCAACCTGCCCTCAGCTTCTCTGTGTGCCATATGTCATTCAAGGTCTTTAACACTGGGACTTGGCATGGTCACCACAAAAATTCATGCTTAAGAGCCATGAACTCAGAAGCGGTCCCTGTTCAAAAGCCTCACCTTCCAAATCCCATTAACATATTGTATAGGAGAGGGTGCAGTAAAGAACCCACCACATGGTTAGGGTGAATGTTTTATTCTGAGTAAGAGGGAGAAAATACCCAGAGATATTCGGCTGAGTCAGAACAGAGAGAAACAGTAGGCTGGGCATGGCCAGGGCTGTGTGCAGGGATGAGATGGGAGGGGGCACAGTGGGGGCAGCAGGGGAGCCCAGCCGTGGGTGGGGAAGCCTTGTCCTCATGTAGAGAACAAAGGGTGTCTAGGCAGAGGGAAGCCTAGAGAGCTGGGAAGGGCTAGGATTCTAGCCTAGAGGCTTTGAAATGTTGACTTTTGAGTGGCAATTAAAGGATCCTGGAGACCACATATGCTTTAATATGCAGTTTTAGTCCCTGTTCTATTGCTGTGAAGACAGGGATGACCAAGGCAGCTTATAAAAGACAGAGACGTGCTGTATCAGGGGTCTGGTCCAGTACCATGGCGGGGAACATGGAACTGTAGCTGAGAGTCGCAGCCTGACGCTAGGCAGAAGGAGCACAGCACTGGGCCTGGCTCGGGCTTCTGAAACCTCACAACTCTTCTCCCAGTGATAGACATCCTCCAGCAAGATCACCTCCTAACCCTTCTACCCCCTCATGGCTAAACATTCAAGTATGTGAGCCTAGTTCACAACATCCTGAGAAATGCTGGCTTTCGTCACCAGAAATCCTTCTGTCGGCCAGCTTGAGCTCAGTTCTACACACACGGAGGGCCTGCGACCAAAAGATACAACTCTGAGAACTAGGTTCCCAGGAAATGAAGTGTAGGGGTGGGGGACCCCTCCAGTGCCAGCAGCAGGCTGTTGAAAAGGACAACCAAGTCAGGGCTTTTTGAGTCTTGCTTAGGGCCAGAGAAAAAGTGCTTCATGCCAAACCTGATGGTAATTTGGATTCCCCAGGATCCATATGGTGGAAGGTGAGCTGTAACTCCTGAGGGTTGTCCATCTGACCTGCGTCTCACTGCGACACACCAAGCCCTTAAATATATTGGAGGTAGCATAGTATCTCTGGGTTTAAGAACTCTTGCTGCACCCATGCCGGCTGAGTCACAACCACTTACACCTCCAACCCTAGGTCACCCAGTGTTCCTGGCCTCCAAAATGCATGTGCACACACACATGTATACTTAAATAAAGTTAAATCTTCAAAGCTGGGCCACACGTTTAATCCTAGCTTGGGTGACAGAGGCAGGTGGATCGCTTGTGAGTTTAAAGCCACCCCGGTCTAGAGCAAGTTCCTGCACAGCCAGGGCTACACAGAGAAAGGTGTGTGTGTGTGTGTGTGTGTGTGTGTGTGTACGCATAAATAGATAAATATATAGAATCTTCAAAAAACAAAACAAGGCCGGACATGGTGGCACGCATGCCTTTAATCCCAGCACTTGGGAGGCAGAGGCAGGCGGATCTGCAAAGCGAGTTCAGAACAGCCAAGATAACACAGAGAAACCCTGTCTCAAAAAACCAAAAACACAGCCTAGTCTACAAAAGGAGTTCAAGACAGCCAGGGCTACATAGAGAGACCCTGTTTCAAAAAAACAAAACAAATGTAGGGCCTAGAGAGATGGTTTAGCAATTAAGAACTCTGACTGCTCTTGCAGAGGCCTTGTTCAAGTCCCAGCAACCACATGATGGCTCACAACTGTCTAGAACTGCAGTCCCATGAGCTCCCATGCCCTCTTCTCACATGCAGACATGTGTGGAAACAGAGTTCCACATACATAGGCACATGTTGTGAATGAAGTGAGAGGAAGGGCAGCTGAATAGACCTGAGGAGCACAGCGGGTCTGGGCAGCCACGCTCCGGAGGGGCTGCCTTTGCCTTCCAAAGCTGTGCTTCTCTGCAGAGAAAAGCCTACTGGGGCCACGGGTGGCAGCTGAGAGCCGGAAATACAGCTGGTGTGTAAGTATAAAACAGATTTTGGAGACTATGTGAGAAATAGAATATAAAAATGTAAAATTTTAAATATATTTGGAGTAATGTTTTTTATGTCTAGTTAAATAAATCATTTTATTGAGAAAGAAAGAACTGCATAATCAAGTTATTGAATAAGGTCGATGTTTTCAGTAGGTTTGTGATTGCATACTGGACTCTGCTTATAGCTGTCTTTGGCTGCTTGTAGCTTGTGCGGGGGCCATGAAGTGGACACACTGGAAGACAGTTAGCATTTTAAAAATCAGCAGGTTCCATCTCTTTCAGGTTTTGATTGGGTTTAATGCATTCATTTGTTAAGGAAGGATTCCTGTATTGTAGGCCCAAGGAGTTGTTTATTCCAGCCTGTGATGGCAGTAGTCAGTTCTCATGATGAACTTCTCACTGTTGCTAACAGTGGTTCTGCATTCTGGGTTGTTTTATACCAGGCTTTCTTCGAGAGTCACCCAGCTCCTTCAGCTGAGCGTACCATCCAGCAGTGTTGTGAAAATATCCTGCTGAATGCTGCTTGGCTAAAGCGAGACGCTGAGAGCGTTCACGAGTACCTCCTTCAGCGGAAGGCTTCCCCACCCTCAGTGTGAAGCCTCCACACCATGTCTCGCTGCCTCTCTGCACGGATGAGGTGGAGCTACCAAACAGCTGATTCACATGCCAAGAATTTGGAGTCGTACACCAGTGGGGGTTGGACAATGAATGTAGTTAACTGGTTCCTGCTCACACTCCAGAATTAAAATCTATTGAAAAAGGAAAATCAGCAATTCAGCAAAAAATAAAATAAAATAAAAATGTAAATATGATAGTAATAAACTAGAGCATAACGAAACTGTGAAACTTCCTGAAGCCTGTCATGGTTCCAAGTGTTGAACACTCTCCTGTTAGTGACGGATATTGTCTTATAGCCTACCAGAAGAGGGTTTCTGTGAAGTGGGTTCTCCATGCTGCCTGACAAGCCGGGTATGTCCATTGCTGGGGATGCTGACCAGAGGCTAATCCTGGCTCACACAGTGTGCAGTTTGTGCATAATTCCAAGTGGGTTTTCTTTGTCCTTTTTGGCGTGGGAACTAACCAGGAAGGTATCTTTTCCTGCAAAACTCAATCTGAACCAAGGATTGTAGTTACTTCCTTGCTTCCCTTCTGTGTGATTCCCCACCCACCTAAAAGAAGTAATGAAAAGCTTTTAAAAAAAATAATAAAACGACCACCCCCTGCCCCTCCCCCATCCTGAGTTCTCCCTTTAGTTCTACCCCAACCTTGACCCTCTCCTTAGAGATAACGAGAAACATCTTGACAGCCACATTAAATAAGAGGCATTGATATACTTTTATTTTCTTCAAGATAACCTTTAAGAACCCTGAAACGCATAATAGGTGAGAAAGTAGAAATAAAGGCTATCAGCCAAGCCTTTCTGCTGGAGTGATTCTGCTCAAAATGGTCCCAGTTACCTGACAGGCCAAATGCTGCGCCTTCCGAACAGTATCAGTGAGCTCTGGCTCGACAGTTTGTACGGATGAGGGGCCAGTAGGGACTGCCGTGGAGCCAGGTGTCCGCCCACTGCATCCCCAGTGTGCCCACTAACGAGCCTCGCCACCTAGCCCAGTGTGTTTTTACTAAGTCTCAGCCCCTTCCTTCCTCCCCCCACCTTTTTCCCCCCTCTTTCTGTTCCTTTTATTTTTCTGAATTTTTTTTTTTTTGTGTGTGTGTGTGTGTTAACAGAAATTCATATTTGGTGTGGCTTAATGTATTTCAGAAGGTCATCAGATTGTGAGATTGCTTCCTTGAAACATTTTTGTGCTATTGTTTTTAAAAATAATAATTAAAAACCAGTTGGCGTTAATAAAAATGTCAATGTGAAGTTGATGTCCTCATTCTTTCAGCCTCCTTGAAAAGAACTAAAACTCCCTGTGCCTCAGTAGAGTTACAAGAAGTCTGATCACCACAGGATCTTTGTTGTTTCTTTTTTGGTTTTTTTGAGACAGGGTTTCTCTGTCACTTTGGTTGTCCTGGAACTCTCTCTGTAGACCAGGCTGGCCTTGAACTCACGGAGATCTTGGTGCCTCTGCCTCCCAAGTACTGGGATTAAAAATGTTCATCACCAACAACTGGACGACCATAGGATTTTTGAAAACTTATATAACTTTACATGTCTGGACATACACACACACACACACACACACACACACACACACACACACACGTGTTGTGGTGTGTGTGTGTGTGTGTGTGTGTGTGTGTGTGTAGGTCGGTCAGAGGACAGCTGTGACCCCCTCTACATTTGAGTTCTGGGGGTTGAACTCGGATCATCTGGATTTGTAGGAAGAGCCCTTACGCCAGCCATCTTGCCACTCCCATTTGTGTTGCTGAGGCAGAAGCTTCTGAAGCCCTGCTAGACTAGACCGTGAGCAGCCCAGGCTGTCCTCAAATTCAAAGCCATCCTGCCTCAGCCTTCACAGTGAGGGGGATTGGCATGAGCTAACTACCAGGCACAGCATTATTACCACAGGGTTTTATTTTGGGTATTTGGATTTGTTTGGGTTTTAAGAAAATTCAAAGCAGGTATGATTGTGTCTGTAATTTAAGCATTCTGAAGGTTGAGCATTTCAAGAGTAATACGGGCTGCACAGCAAGACCCTGTATCAAATACCAACACCCACACACACGAAGGGCTGGGATAGACCTCAGAAAAGAGCATTTGCCTATCTTCTACAATGCCTGAGTTCAGTTCCTAGCCACAATAAAGAAAATAGGGTCTGGCAGGATGGCTCCCTGGGTAAGCTGCTCTGCAAACGAAGACCTGAGTTTAGATCCCTAACAACATTTTGAGAAGCCATGTGGCCAGGTGTGGTAGTGCTTGCCTTTAATCTCAGGAGGCAGAGGCAGGTAGATCTCAGAGTTCCAGGGTAGCCAGGGTTACACAATGAGACCATGTTTGGGGGAAAGAAAACAAGGTGACCATATGTACATCTATCTGTAAAGCTAGCTCTCGGGGAGGGGACGGACAGGGAGATTTCCTGGGGTGGTCTCATCAGCCAGCTCATGAAAGGAGAAGCAGGGTTGCTATAACTGCAAGGCCAGCATGGTGTCTCCACAAGTTCCGGCACCAGAGAGCTGCAGGAGAGAACCTTTCTGACTGTACAGTAAGTTCCTGGCCAGCCTGAGCTCTTCTGTTTGGAAAACACTATGTATCGAAACAAAAAAGCCAATAGCTAAATGTCCCAGCACCTACCACCAAACCTGATAGCCTCAGTTCCGCCCCCAGGGACACAGTGGAAGAAGAGGACCTACCCCAACAACTTTACCTTCCACATTTTTGTTTGTTTTTCAAGACAGGGTTTCTCTGTGTAGCACTGGCTGTCCTGGAACTCACTCTAGACCAGGCTGGCCTTGAACTCACAGAGAGCCAGCTGCCTCTGCGTACTGGAATTAAAGGTGTGCCAAGCTGACCTCCACATTTTTAAAAAAAGATTATTTTTATTTGTTTTATGTATGAGTGCTCTATCTGCATGTGCTCCTGTACGCCAGATGAGGGCATCAGATCCCAGTATAGAAGGTTGTGAGCCACCATGTGGTTGCTGAGAATTGAACTCGGGACCTTTGGAAGAACAGACAGTGCTCTTATCCACTAAGCTATCTCTCTAGCCCCGCCCCCTCCTCATTTTTTTAAAACTTGAAAAAGATGAAGAAGTGACGTCACTGTTACCCCCTGGCTTTCATTGTCAGATCCTGAGAGTCCTCGGTGTCCATCTACTAAAGACCCTGCCTTGCACATGCGGACATAGAAAGGACACTTCTCTTCTGCTCGCTCTGCGTTACTCATTCCTTGTTGGCTCTGGTGAGCTCTGCCCATGTATCTGTAAAGAGTCCTTATATGAAGTGCACCTGTGTTTAAGCATGTTCTATGTCCCACTAACACCTCGGCTGAGTACTGTAACCCCAGTGCTTTTGGGACTGACCTCAAGCTTAGAATCCTCCTGCCTCGGCCTTCACTCCCACCTTCAACAACCTCAGTCCTCAGCTTTGCAAACCAGAGCACTGATGACCTGGCTTCGCTTGTCCTCGTCTGCATACTCTGTTCTTTGTGTGGCTAGTCTCCCTCCTGGGCTTGGGTTTTTGGCTTTTTTCGTTGTTTTTGTTTGTTTGTTTTCATTTTTTAAGACAGGGTTTCTCTGTGTAATCTTGGCTGTCCTGGACTCACTTTGTAGATCAGGCTGGCCTGGAACTCACAGCGATCTACCTGCCTCTGCCTCCCGAGTGCTGGGATTACAGGCGTGCGCCACCACACCCGGCTACACAGATCTCATTTGCTTTTAGACAAGTTTTTACTCTGTAGCCCAGGCTGGCCTTGAATTCATGGCAATCCTCTGGACTCAATTCCCCAGATCAGGAGATTACAGGCAATTTTCACTGCAGCTGCCTGAGAGAAACAAGGATGGCAAGTTTTGAGGCTAACCTGGGCTACAAGATGAGCCATAGTCTCAAAAGCAGAAAAGAACAAAATAGAAACAGGCATCATGTCCAATCTGAAGAAGCTTCTAGAAGTCCACCCTTTTCTACACCTGATATCTGTAAGTGTAGTTTTGATAGATAATAGAAAATTCGTGCACAACTATTTTCTTTCCCCCAAATTGTAACAATTCATCTTAGATCATTGTGTTACTAACCTCTGCCCATGCGAAACTATTTCCTGTTTGAACTGTGACACAAGACCAGAAATGGAGCTTGGTGGTAGAGAATTAGTTTAGTATGGCACAGTTCTGGGTTCAGTCTACTGTATACATGATAATGATATATATTTATTTCCCCCATTTTTTCCGGGGTGGGGGGAATGGGAGGACCAGGTAATGGTGTCCTACCTCGGAGGATAGCAGGATTCTGCATGAGAATTACTTAGCTCATGAGTTTCAGACCAGCCTGGGCTACAGAACCCATCTCAAACAAGAACAAACAAGCTGGGCGTGGGTACGTGGGGAGTGGGGTGGGCAAGGGTTGGGAGATGTGTCTCAGTCAGTAGAGTCCTTGCCTGTCTCTCATGCACAAAGTCCTGAGTTCAATCCCCAACACCTCTGGAGAAGAAGATAAAAACTTCAGTGTTGTCCTCGGGGGACACAAGACGCTGCCTCCAAAGTGGGGGGGGGGGCAACATGCAGTGAATTCTCATAATCCCAGGACTTGGAATACAGAGGCAGGATTCTGTTTGAAGCTAGCCTGAGCTATATACTTTTTCTTCTCAGTGGTAAAGTACTTGCCTAGCATGCATAAGGCCCTGGGTGTAATCCCAAGTAGAGATCTCGAGGGGAGAAAGGGAGAGTTCTTAGTAAGCCCATCTCTCAGGAGCAGTTTCCCCCGTCTCACTTCAAGACAGGTTTTCTCTGTGTAGCCCTGGCCATCCTGGAACTAGATCTGCCTCTGTGATTAAAGGTGTTTGTCACAGGGCTGGAGAGATGGCTCAGAGATTAAGCACATTTAGCAGGGTTCAATTCCCAGCACCCACATGGCAGCTCACAACTGTCTGTAACGCCAAAATCTGACACTCTCACACAGACATACATGCAGGAAAACCACCAATGTACATAAAATAAAAATAAATAAGTTATTAAGCAAAAAACAAAGGTGTTTGTGGAACAGCCTTGTTTAACAAGTAAATTTAGAAGATATTCTTCCAGGCCTTTTTCTTTCTTTTCTTTTTTCTATTTTTCTTTCTTTCTTTTTAAAAAAGATTTGGCTCAGTTACAATCAGCCAACTCCCTTTAAAAAAAAATTTATTTATTATGTATACAGTGTTCTGCCTACACACACACATGCAGGCCAGAAGAGGGCATCAGATCTCATTATAGACGGTTATGAGCCACTGTACGGTTGCTGGGAATTGAGCTCAGGACCTTTGGGAGAACAGCTGGTGTTTTTAATCTCTGAGCCGTCTCTCCAGCTCTGCCCCGCCCACCCCACCCCACCCCTCCTTTTAAGACGTTCTCTTATAGCCAAGACAAGGCCGGCTAGCTTAGTTCCTTCTGTCAAGTCCTGGGACAAGCACCACCACACCCACCCTGCCTGTGCTTCTCTGCACTAGTTAGAACACGTCAAGTGTTTGTAGGGAGAGAGACAGGCTGTGCCCCCTTTTCCTGTCCCCTCTGCAACCCAGTATGCCACACCTTTGCTGACTTTGAGGTTCCAAGCTCCACACATGCAACACGACAATGTGCTCGGCAGGCACACCTGGAGAAGTGCGTCTCCCTCCAACTGGAGTCAAGGCCACCTGTTGCAGCCTGCCGTCCTGGTATTGAGTGTCAGTTTGGTGTAGTTCCCACAAATGAGGAGTGAGGTTTAGCACATCTGGGTTTGTTAGTTCTAAGTGGTTCTTTTGTTGTTTTGTTTTGTTTTTCTGAGACAGGGTTTCTTTGTGTGGCCTTGGCAGTCCTGGACTCACTTTGTAGACCAGGCTGGCCTCCAACTCACAGAGATCCATCTGCTTCTGACCTCCCCAGTGCTGGGATTAAAGGTGTGCGCCACCACGCCCAGCCTCAGTTCCATTTAAAAAAAAGTTTATTTCTAGACAATTTTAAACAATGCAGACTGAGCACTCCAAGGCCTCCCACGCTCCCTCCTACCACTGTCAACACCATCTTCAGCCAAAATATCTGGCTAATTTCACCACTAACTGGATTAGAAAGCTGTATAGGGATGGATTTTAGAAAGCTTTTGCAGGGAGAAATATCGCTGGCTAAGGAAACCACTAGAACCTGTTTTCACAGTCCCAAACTGCAGAGACTGCAACTCCCCAAAGCTGTTAAGGAGGCCCAGGTTCCTCTCAAAGCGCATGCTCACCTGCTGATTGTGGGCCACGCCTGTCCAGGGCAACTCCACTGCTTCCACTCTTCTGCTCGCCTCATTAATCCAGTGACTGCCTTCTTCTTCCGGCAAGGAAGACAGGCTGGTGTTAGGGGTGTAGCTCACTGGTTGTCACGTGCAACTTCCTGGATTCAGTTTCAGCATGAGAGACGGGGGTAAAGGGCATACAGGACAGGAAGGACCTCAGATAGGAATAGTGTTGGAAGGTTTTGTTTTTGAGACAGCCTCTCACTATGTAGCTCTGACTAGCTGGTGTAGACCAGCCTGGCCTTGGACTCATGGAGATCTGCCTGCCTCTGCCTCCTGAGTGCTGGGATGAAAGGCTTATTCCACTACTCCTGGCAATGTGGGTAGTTTTAAAAGACTGTCATTTGTGGTCCATCCTTGACCACACCCCGTGTGTGCTGGACACAGTTTCTTGCTGGCGGGCTTGTGAACATCACAGAAGCAGGAATCTAGTGAGGACAGAATGGCGTTGTGCAATCACATGGCATTTCCTTCCGTGGATGCACATTTTAGTCACTGATTAAAAGACCTCAGCTGATCCTAGCACTTGGAGGCGGAGGCAATCGGATCTCTGTGAGTTTAGGAGCAGTCTGGGCTACACGGTAAGTCTATGGTAAGTCCTGGTTATCGACGGGGAGGCTGGAGGAAGGGCTCAGCAGTCAACAGCATGTACTGCACTTGCGGAGGACCTAGCTACTAGGTTCAGTTTCCAGTGCACACCCATAGGAAGGAGCTTCCAGGACCTCCAGTTCTAGGGAATCCAATGTCCTTTTCTGCCTTCTGAGGGTACCTGCATGCATATGGTGCCGATCGTGATCATGGTCAGTCACTGAGACACCAGAGAAATCATGTCAGAAGAGTCCCACCAAATTGTCCGTGATGGTGGTGTCCAAAGCGCAGGCCAGAATGCATTAGATCTGGCCCTGGGGTGTAGACAGCAGGCATGGCCTCTGTCTGCACGAAGCTGAGGGAGGTAGCCTGGCCAAGAGGCACCAAGTGAGTCCTCTTCTCCTGCAGTGTTGGAGATGGAACCCGGGGCTTGCCGGGTAAGGCAGGTAAGCACCCGAGCCGCTGTTCCACACCACTAACCCTTTGGGCGGGGAAGCTCAGGTCATCCTGCTGAGGGCACCGCTGGCGAATTCCATAGCCTTAGTGTTCAGGAAGAGTCCTCTCGAAGACACGATGTCAAAGCATGACCTGAAAGATGTGACAAGCAGGTGGGCGAGCCGGCTCAGCAGGTAAGAGCTCGGGCTGCTAGCTTGGGCTGCTGTCAAAGAGCATCCAGGTTTGATTCCTAGTGCCCAATTGCAGCTGCCAAGCAGGCAAAACTCCGGGAAACCCGATGCCCTCTTCTGGCTTTTAGAGGCACTGCATGTACATGGTGCACAGGTTACAAGCAGGCGAAACACCCATGCACATAAAATAATAAAAATCACTTTAAAATGAAAAGTAAAACATTCTAGCAACATTACTAATATAATTGACTAGTGGTCACTTTGCTATCTAAAGGGGCAGTGCCCAGGGGTTCACTTCTCCTCCCCGTAATGGGAAACTCCTGACCTGTTCCTCCAGGGAGCTGACGCAAAGGCAGGAAACATACTTCACTTGAAACTTCCAGTGTGAGGTCCGGAAGCCCAGGGGGGTGAGCTCAGCTGCTTTGAGCAGGACCTGACCATTTATGGCCATGTGCACTTCTCCACTCCAGTCCCGCAACACGACTCCCAGAAGAGATCAACACTCCCTCCTCGGCCTTAACCCTGTTGGGCAGACCCACTCGCGCACCCTGTCATCCGAGTTTCCTCCAGCCAAAGCTGGTTCCCAACGTCCTACCAGCTTAAACACGTTGCGGTCGTTCCAAGGTGTTGCAGTCCCCCAAACGGTCCCGTTCCCCTGTCCTTGCGTCCCTCGAGCGGTTCATCGCCATTAAGATAGAGGCAATGTTCTGTGAGTCAACACTTAGGATGCCTCAGAAGGTACCTTTAACTAGTCAAGTCTGGGATGCAGGAGAGAGCTGGGACTTAGCTCGCTATAAGACACTGCTCTCCTGGCCTCATTCTGGGCCATTTCAGTGCTCCGGTATAGATGGTGACATTTGACCCAGCTCCTGTCTCTGCCACTCCTCACCAGCTCTGAGGAAAAAGCAGCAGACCCAAGTGCCCCATCCCTACCCGCCAGCTACCAGAGGCCACTGACTGTGGAAAAACTCTACACAGTGCAGTAGAGGCTGCAAACTTGCATTTCCCCCCCCCCTTGACCTGCATGACACCTTTTTTTTGTACTATTGAGGGTTAACCTAGGGCCTTGCGATCTACGCTAGGCTAATATGATACACTGAGCCACACTATCAGTTCTTATAAAAACAACAACAAAGCTGTTGGCTTCAAATGACAGCTTCTCTGTTTGTTATTTATTTGTTTTGAGATTTCTCTGTCATCCTGGCTGCCCTGGACTCGCTTTGTAGACCAGGCTGGCCTTGAACTCACAGTGATCCACCTGCCTCTGCCTCCTGAGTTCTGGGATTACAGTCCCGTGCCACCACACGTGGCCCCAAATGACAATTGACTTTTTTTTTTATTATTTATTTGTTTGTTTTTGTTTTTTAAGACAAGGTTTCTCTGTTTTAGCCCTGGCTGTCCCAGAACTCATTCTGCAGACCAGGATGGCCTCATAGAGATTGGCTGGCCTCTTCCTCCTGAGTGCTGAGATTAAAGGTGTGTGTCACCACTGCCTAGCCAACAGAGGGTTGTTTTTTTTTTTTTGGTTTTTTGAGACAAGGTCTCTCTGTGTTAGCCTTGGCTGTCCTGGAGACACTTTGTAGACCAGGCTGGCCTCGAACTCACAGCAATCCACCTGCCTCTGCCTCCTGAGTGCTGGGATTACAGGCGTGTGCCACCACGCCCGGCTCGGTTTTTGTTTTTTGTTTTGTTTTGTTTCTAAGACAGGGTTTCTCTGTGTCTTGGTAGACCAGGCTGGCCTCGAACTCAGAGATTCACCTGCCTATTCCTCCCGGGTGCTAGGACTAAAGGTAAGCACTATCACACCTGGCTTTTTAAGTCATTTTTGAAATGAGAGGGAGGGTTAAAAGCAACATTACTAGACAGGTGGTGAGCACCTGCAGTCCCTGCTATCCCAGAAGCCAAGGCAGCAGCATCACTTGGGCTCTGGAGTTCAAGGCCAGCCTGGGCAGCAAGCTGGATTTTGAGAGGGCTCTGCTGACTCTGACCTTCGGCAGTGCACTGGCTGGAACATGCCCTTTCCCATTATCCTGCAGGTAGAGCAGGGATGGCAGGGCAGACAGTGTGAAATGAATGTAAGCAGTTCAAATTTTAGGTGTGGTCATCACACCTCAAATTGCCATTTCTGTAGTGACTCAATATAGCTTAGATTTCAAAACAGCTGGGCCCTGGGGGGAGAGTGGACAAGTTCTCTTTAGTGCCAACATGTTAAGATGAAAGAATAAAGGTTCACCTCCAAATCGTTCACAATCCAGTGGGAAAAATAAACACAGGCCTACAAAAATGTACAATATAAGCGGATTAAGGGTCAGTCTACTGTAGGCTGGCTTCAGAAATACCCAACCACCCTTCCCTGTGATGGGATGAAAATTGGTTCTAAACTTGGACAAACTATTTCAATCAAAAGGTATCCAACTATTGAAGCACATGTTTAATGCATTAGGTATTTAATATTTAAAAAAATCAAAGCCAGGCGTAGTGGCACACACCTTTAATCCCAGCAATTGGGAGGCAGAGGCAGGCGGATCACTGTGAGTTCCAGGCCAGCCTGGTCTACAAAGCAAGTCCAGAACAGCCAAGACTACACAGAGAAACCCTGTCTCAAAAATAAATAAATTAAAAAATAAAAAATAAAATTAATTAATTAATTAAATTAAAAAAATGTGATGTGTTTGTGTGCACACTTTTGTCTGTAACTGTTTGGATATTTTGCTTCTCCCTCTCTCTCTCTCTCTCTCTCTCTCTCTCTCTCTCTCTCTCTCTCTCTTTTCCCCCGAGACAGGGTTTCTCTGTGTTAACCTTGGCTGTCCTGAACTCACTTTGTAGACCAGGCTGGCCTCAAACTCACAGCGATCCACCTGCCTCTGCCTCCTGAGTGCTGGGATTAATAAAGTCATGAGCCACCATGCCCGGCCGGCTTTTCTTCTGTATTTTTAATTTAATGTGTACAGGTGTTTTTCCTGCATTTATGCCTGTGTACCACATGAATGCAGTTCCCAGGGAGGTGAGAAGAGGGCATCAGATTCCCTAGGAACCGGTGTTGCAGATAGTTGTAAGCAGCCATGCAGAAACTGGAAGTCAAACCCAGGTCCTGTTGAAGAGTAGCCAGTGCTCTTAACCACTGAGCAATCTCTCCAGGCCACTTTTTCCCTCAGGTTTTTGAGATGGCTGTTCCTGGAATTCAATCTGTAGATCAGGCTGGCCTCAAACTCACAGAGCTGGCTTTGTGCCTACTGTGTAGAACATCAAGCTGGCCTCACACTTAGCTTCTTTCCTGCCACTGCTTCCTGAGCGCTGGGATTATAGGCGTATACTACCACATTCAGCCTGTTGTTTTATTTTATTCTTTTACTTTTGGTTTTTCGAGGCAGGGTTTTTCTATGTAACAGTCCTGGCTATCCTGAACACAAATCTGTTTGGTTGGTTTTTTTGTTTGTTTGGTTGGTTGGTTGGTTTTTTTTTTTTTTTTTTTTTTTTTTTTTTTTGGTTTTTCAAGACAGGGTTTTTCTCTGTGTAGCCTTGGCTGTCCTGGATTCACTTTGTAGACTAGGCTGGCCTCGAACTCACAGCCCTTCCAGCTGCTTCTGCCTCCCAAGTGCTGGGATTAAAGGTGTGCGCCACCATGCCCTGCTCTGTTGTTTTATTTTTGAGATATCATGTTGCCTAGGCATTTCTTGAATTTGTTGGCTGAAGTGATCCTCTTACCTCAGCCTCCCTGAGTAGCTGAGATTACAGGCATACGCCAGCACACTAGACTTGACAATATTTGTGTTGTTTTGGAGACAGGGTTCCTCTGTGTAGCCTTGGACATCCTGGACTCATTTGTAGACCAGGCTGGTCTTGAACTCATATCGATCCGCCTGCCTCTGCTTTGCGTCCATCTTCTAATAGTTATTTTATCTTGTTTCTTGGCTACATCACCTCCTTTTATTATTAACTTTGTTTATTTGTGTGTTTGTGGTTGTCTGGGGACAAACTGAAGGAGCTGGGTCTTTCCTCCCACTGTGTTGGTTCCAGGGATTGGACGCAGGCTGTTAGACTGGGTGGCAGTCACCTTTCCCCTATGAGCCCTCCTGGCTGGAAACATCATCCCTGTCCTAACTGTTCTCTAGGCCTCCTGCCTGGCAAGCTACTACCCTGGGGACTTTCCTTCATTGTTATCTTGGAGACCTTTATTCTGACCCACATATCCTATTTCCTGAACCAAATGTCTTTTTTTTTTTTTTTCTTTTTCAGAGGCAGGGTTTCTCTGTGTAGTCTTGGCCAACCTGGAGTCACTTTGTAGACCAGGCTGGCCTAGAACTCACAGAGATCCACCTGCCTCTGCCTCCCAAGTTCTGGGATTAAGGGTGTGCGCCACCACCGCCCAGCTGTCTTTTTCTTCTTTTAAAGTGTGGTTTTGCTTTTGTTCTAAATCTTTTTTTTTGTTTTTGTTTTTGTTTTTTGTTTTTCGAGACAGGGTTTCTCTGTGTAGCCTTGGCCATCCTGGACTCACTTTGTAGACCAGGCTGGCCTCAAACTCACAGAGATCTGCCTGCCTCTGCCTCCCGAGTGCTGGGATTAAAGGCGTGTGCCACCACGCCCGGCGCTTTTGTTCTAAAGGGTCTCACTTGGTAGCTCAGGCTGATCCTGTAACTCACTGTGTAGCCCAGGCCGGTTCAAACTCATGACAGGAACCCTATTTCAGCCTCCCTAATGCTGCTGTTACTGGACCCAGCCACCATGTCTGGCTGCCTTTCTGGTTTGCTTTATTTTCTGGCCTGAATGTGTGACATCCCTTGGCTGTCTTCTGAGAACTGATGCATAGCCAGGAAGAGAGTTTGTGTTTTCCTTTGGTACATCTGAAAATGAATCGCTATGCAGCTGATCTCTGTGATGACTGGTCATGAGTGGCAGGACAGATGGCCAGGAAAGGGTCTCTAGAGGCTGCCCATGATCTTCCAGCTCTTTGCCTCTGCATTTTGGGGTCCTCATGGTTCAGAAATGTCATGCTGCTGCTTACTGCTTATGGATCCTTTTCATCCTCTGGATTGTGTTCCAGAAGCCTTCCGTTCTGGAGATCTGTGATTCTTGACATAGTTTCTTGAATTCTTCTGGCAAGGACAGCTTTCCCTCCTTCATTCCTCTTGGCAGTTCTCTGAATACTGGAGCAACTGTGCTACCTTTTTTTTTCCCATTGGTGTTTGGACAGGATCTCCCTGAGTTGCCCTGGCTTGCTTCAGACTCACTATGGAGCCCAGGCAGGCCTTGAACTCATAGCGAGCCTCTTTGTGTCAGCTCCTGAGTGCTGGAGTTAGTCATGTGCCACTACACGTCTTAATCACTCCCGTGTGTATGTGTGTGTGTGTGTATGTGTGTCTGTGTGTGTATGTGTGTGTGTGTCTCTGTGTGTGTCTGTGTGTGTATGTGTGTGTGTCTGTGTGTGTATGTGTGTGATCAATTCAGGTGTGCTTTAACCATGTGGGCACAAGTGGAGGCCAGAGATCTGCTATGTCAAGATGTCTTCCTCCGGGCTGGAGAGATGGCTCAGAGGTTAAGAGCACTGGCTGGAAGTCCGGCATGATGACACATCCCTGTAATCCCAGCACTTGGGAGGCAGAGGCAGGTGGAACACCGTGAGTTCAAGGCCAGCAGCACTGGCTGCTCTCTGAGCCCTTGAAGTTGGGCCTCTGGAACCCCTCCTGCGTCCAGGTCCTCAGTGCTGGGTTACGGGTGCACCGCTGCACGTGGCAGGTGGACGTGGGTGTTGGGTGGGACTGAATTCTAAGTATTGCTAGTGCAGCAAGCACTCTACCAACAAAGCCATCTCCTCGTTCCTTTTCACTTGGGGATGGGGAGAGTCTCAGTCTACAGCCCGGGCTGACTTCAAACGCACCATGTAGTCCAGTTGGCCTAGCGTTCACAACAATCCTCCTGCTTCTGGCTACTGAGTCCCAGGGTCACCTTTGTGTACTGTGTGGCTCTGGGCTTCCAATTGCAATGTCCTGCCTCTGCCCGCTGAGCGATGTCTTTGTTTGCAAAGTTCTCCAATCCTCAGAGGAGGCGCTGATTTCCTTCAGCCGACTTTAGCAGCACACAGCAACTGGTTTGTGCCTTGAAAAAAAAACAAAAACGGTGTGTGATTGTAAGACATCAAGTCTGCGGAGATCAGAGATCAACTTGTATGGGCCACTTCTTTCCTCCACCAAGAGGGCCCTAGCGTCCACTCTTAGGTTCTCAGGCCTTGAGGCGAGGGCCTTTACTCGCTGGGGCAGCTGGTGGGCCCAGTTTGTCTGTTTATAACTTTTTCATCACACTCTCCTGTTCTCTTTGTGTGGGGAGCTGTAGAGATGGCTCGGTGGTTAAGAGCAAGTGCTATTCTTTAATCCCAGCATTCGGGAGGCAGAGGCAGGTGGATCGCTGTGAGTTCAAGGTCAGCCTGGTCTACAAAGGGAGTCTAGGACAGCCAGGGGTACACAGAGAGACCCTGTCTCCAAAAACAAACAAACAAATAAACAAAGAGCATGGGCTATTCTAGAGGGCCCAAGTTTAATTCCCTGCACCCATATTGGGCAGCTCACAACTGCATATGACTCCATCTCCAATACCCTTGCACCATGTGCACATACCTGAACATATATACATGTGTGTTAAAGCACACACGTGGAGATAAAGGACCTTGGCTTCCAGCTCATTCCAGACAGTCTTGGTGTTGTGTCCTCATCACGTCCTCCGCAGCTGCTCTGTATCTTCTCCACTTCCCATCTCCCCTCAGGGGCCCTGGGATTACAGCCAGTCACGCTATGTAGCTCATTCTGGGTTCTGGAGATCCGAGCTCGGATCCTCACGTTACTGCTCCAAAGCCTGGGCCCTCTCAAATACATTTCAAATGCCCGGAGGCTTGGGGAGTCATCAAACTACATTAACGTAGTTGATTGTACCAGGTACAGTATTGCTTAATTACAATTAATGTACAATTAACTGAAGGAGAGAACTCAGGTAAGGGGAGGCTGAGGAGTGTAGGAGGTGATCCCCATCCCTGTGGGCTAAGCTGAAAGATGGAAAGGAGTGCCGAGCTAAGTGTAAGGCATCCTTGACGAAGAAGTCTCTTCCTGCTAGTCACAAGCTCATGCTGCTGGTTCAATTATGTCTGTTTGATGCATTTAGCACATTGAAGACCTACTATGTGCCCGGCACCGCTTTAAACAGTGAAATGCGTGGTCCTTGCCTCGTACAACTTGTCATTTAGAGGTCGGCAGCAGAGACAAGAAATGATCCTCATAGGTAGCAAGAACAGGGCCTGTCAGCTGGACCACCTGCTTCCTACATGGAAGCATAAGCCTGTCGTCTGTGACTCAGGAGGCTCAAGGTAAGAGCATCCTGAGTTCTTTTCTTTCTTTCTTTCTTTTTCTTTTCTTCCTTTCTTTTTTTGAGACAGGGTTATTCTGTGTCGCCCTGGCTGTCCTGGACTCCCTTTGTAGACGAGGCTGGCCTCAAACTCACAGAGATCTGCCTGCCTCTGCCTCCTGAGTGCTGGGATTAAAGGCATGCATCACCACCGCTGCCTGGCCTCTTTTTTTTTTTTTTTTAAAGATTTATGTATTATTATGTATACAGTGCTCTACCTGCATGTACACCTGCAGGCCAGAAGAGGGCATAAGATCACATTATAAATGGTTGTGAGCCACCACGTGGTTGATGCAAATTGAACTCAGGACCTCTGGAAGAGCAGACAGTGCTCTTAACCTCTGAGCCATCTCTCCAGCCTCTAAAAGCCTGTCTTGAAAAACCAAGGGCTGGCAATGTAGTCCAGTACAGTCAATTCACAGTATCTGGGGCTCACATGAGAGAAGGAGGTCAGGGCCAATGTCACTTGACATCTGGAGTGATAGAAAGGACCCTGCCAGGTAGGTGGTAATCAAAGGAATGCAGCAAGTCAGGGTCATTCAAGGAACAGCCTAGTGAGCAAAGGCAAGAGGTGGGGCTAGAGTGCTTTGGGTTTTTTTCTCTAAGTTTCTATTCCATGTGATAGGTATTTTGCCCACATCTATGTATGGGTGCTGGGAATCAAACTCAAGTCCTCTAGAAGAGAGGTCAGTGTGCTTAACTGCTAAACCCTCTCCTGCTCATGGAGACGTATTTTGATTTTATTATTTATTTGTTTTTCTTTTTTTAAAAAAGAATTTAATTTTATTCTATTTGCATTGGTATGAAGGTGTCAGAATCCCTGGAATGGGAGTTACAGACAGTCATGAGCTGCCATGTGGTTGCTGGGAATTGAACCTGGGTCCTTTGGAAGAGCAGACAGTGTTCTTAACCAATGAGCCACCTCTCTAGCCCCTATTTTGGTTTTTCAAGACAGGGTTTCTCTGCGTAGCCTTGGCTGTCCTGGAACTCACTCTGTACACCAGGCTGGCCTCGAACTCACAGAGATCCACCTGCCTCTGCCTCCCAAGTGCTGAGATTAAAGTTGTGCACACCACTACTGCCCAGCTTGTGTTTTGTTTTTAAAGTCAAGTCTTTCTGCTTCTGGAAGCTAACGGTGGAAGGGCAGGCAGTTCTTGGCCGTCCTTTCTTAGCACCCATGAGACTGACAGTAACCTCTCCTCCAGTCACTTGGAGCAGTGGGTGGGAGAGCGGTGAGCTTTGCTTCACAGAAGAATCCAGCACTAGCATGAAGACGTGCTATACCCCTCCATGGAGACTTTCCAGAGGAGCAGATTCCTCCCATTTTACAGATGCCAACGGTTAGGCAGTGTTCAGACCAATCCGCCGGAGCTGCAGTGTAAGACTAAGAATCAGGGCCTGGAGAGATGGCTCAGCGGTCAAGCTCACTTTCTGCTCTTTTTAGAGGATCTAGGCTCAGTCTCTGGAACCCACTTGGTGGCTTACAATCATTTGTAACTCCAGTTCAAAGGGACCCAACACTCTCTTCTGACCCCTTTGGCACTATCCATGCAGACTGTGCACATACACACATGCAGGAAAAAACCATAAACCTAGGGGGCTGGACAGATGGCTCAGAGGTTAAGAGCACTAACTGCTCTTCCAGAGGACCCAGGTTCAATTCCCAGACCTCACATGGCAGCTCACAACTATCTGCAACTCCAAGATCTGACACTCACAGATATACATGCGTACTAAACACCAATACACATGAAATACAAAAACATAAAATGCCAGGTGGTGGTGGTGCATGTCTTTAATCCTAGCAGAGGCAGAGAGGTAGATCTCTGTGAGTTCAAGGCCAGCCTAGTCTACACAAGTGAGTTCAGGACAGCCAGGGCTGCACAGAGAAACCCTGTCTGGAAAACCCAAAAACACCAACTAAACCAATCCTGGACTCAATCTGACCTTGGCTGTCAACTTGATTAGATCTGAGGTCAATGAGGAGATGGAAATTCTGGACAGGCTTGTAAGGATATTTCCTGGATAGACTCTCCCTAGAGTGAAGACTTTTCAGTGGTAGCAAAAAGGGGAAAGCTCTGTGCGCTGCTGGTCAGTCTATCAGGTAGCCGCTGCCACCTTCCACTGATACTAAAACAAGCTTCTAGCCGGCGTGGTGGTGCACGCCTTTAATCCCAGCACTTGGGAGGCAGAGGCAGGCGGATCTCTGTGAGTTCGAGGCCAACCTGGTCTACAAAGCAAGTCCAGGACAGCCAAGGCTACACAGAGAGACCCTGTCTCAAACAAACAAACAACAGCGTCTATGGTTTTCCAACATGGATTGAAGAGTTGCAGCTAGCTCTCCAGGAGTCCTCCAGGCTGTCAGCACCAGTTTGAGACTTAAGCCACCCAGCCCTGTGGACTGAAAACGCTACTGGGGAACACTAGCGCACTAGGAAAACCCTACACCAGCTGATCTACAACCTGACACCAGTTTAAAGCCATACATAAAAGAGCCCTTCAACTGGGTGTGGTGGCTCACGCCTTTAATCCCAACACGGGAGGTAGATGCAGGCAGATCTTTGTGAGTCTACAAAGGGAGTCTAGGACTACAAGAGAAGCCCTGTCTCAAAAAAACAAAACAAACCAAACAAAACAAAAGCCCTTCTCGCTGATAAGAGCAAGAAGCTGGGGGTTAGGGAAATCAACCAGTTCCAAGACTGTGCTGGCAGCCACGGCCTGGACTTCTTGCCACAGCTCCCTTTGTCTTTCCCCTGACTTAGGAATCAAAGTTACCGAGGCGCAGGACTGGCAAAGGGGTGTGTGTGTGTAGGCATGTGCACATGCTTGCACAGTGAGGGGTGTGTGTGTGTGGGCATGTGCACATGCTTGCACAGTGAGGGGTGTGTGTGTGTGGGCATGTGCACATGCTTGCACAGTGAGGGATGTGTGTAGGCATGTGCACATGCTTGCACAGTGAGAGGTGTGTGTGTGTAGGCATGTGCACATGCTTGCACAGTGAGGGGTGTGTGTAGGCGTGTGCACATGCTTGTACAGTGAGGGGTGTGTGTATGTAGGCGTGTGCACATGCTTGTACAGTGAGGGGTGTGTGTATGTAGGCGTGTGCACATGCTTGTACAGTGAGGGGTGTGTGTATGTAGGCATGTGCACATGCTTGTACAGTGAGGGGTGTGTGTGTAGGCGTGTGCACATGCTTGCACAGTGAGGTGTGTAGGGGTGTGCACATGCTTGCACAGTGAGGGGTGTGTGTGTGTAGGCATGTGCACATGCTTGCACAGTGAGGGGTGTGTGTAGGCGTGTGCACATGCTTGTACAGTGAGGGGTGTGTGTATGTAGGCGTGTGCACATGCTTGTACAGTGAGGGGTGTGTGTGTAGGCGTGTGCACATGCTTGCACAGTGAGGGGTGTGTGTGTAGGCATGTGCACATGCTTGCACAGTGAGGTGTGTAGGGGTGTGCACATGCTTGCACAGTGAGGGGTGTGTGTGTGTAGGGGTGTGCACATGCTTGCACAGTGAGGGGTGTGTGTGTGTAGGCGTGTGCACATGCTTGCACAGTGAGGGGTGTGTGTGTGTAGGCGTGTGCACATGCTTACACAGTGAGGGGTGTGTGTGTGTGTGTGTGTGTGCACATGCTTGCACAGTGAGGGGTGTGTGTGTAGGCGTGTGCACATGCTTGCACAGTGAGGGGTGTGTGTGTGTAGGTGTGTGCACATGCTTGCACAGTGAGGGTGTGTGTGTGTAGGCGTGTGCAAAGGCTTGTACAGTGAGGGGTGTGAGTGTAGGTGTGTGCATACTTGCACAGTGAGGGGTGTGTGTATAGGTGTGTGCACCATTTGTACAGTGAGGGGTGTGTGTGTAGGTGTGCACATGCCTTCAGCGACGAGAGGGCAGCAGGGGCAATCCTAGCCTTTAGGACTCTGAGGGAATACTGAAGCCAGCATGAGCTACACAGTAAGTTCTAGGCTAGCTGTCTCAGAGGCAAAAAAAGAATAACCCCTGCTCACCACACAAAACAGAATACATATGTATACAATAAAACTCATTTCCTGGGTGATCTTGGTGGATCTCTGAGTTCAAGGCCAGCCTGGTCCAACCTACTTTGTTCCAGGCCAGACAGAGCTGCATGAGACTCTGTCTTTTCTTCTTTTGGGTGTGTGTGTGTAGGGTGGACACATGGTTTCTTTGCTTTATGTAGACCAAGCTGGACTCCAGAGATCCACCTGACTCTGCTTCCCAAGTAAGACTCTGTCCTAACAACAACCAAAGCAGGGCTGTGAACAGAAAGCAGTCGCCTTTAATGCCAGGACTGGGGAGGCAGACAGATCTCTCAGAGCTCGAGGCCAGTCTGATAGACAGACCAAATTCCAGAATAGCCAGGGCTACACAGAAAAACCCTGTCTCGAAAAACCAAAATCGAAACAAACACCCAAACCAAATCCATGCTTTCATACTAACCAAAAAATGTTTTCAAAATCAAAGTTAGGGTGAATCATGAAAGAACGTGCATTGTGCATACCCGAAGCTGTCAAAAAACAAATTGAAAAAATACAACAAAACACGAAACCATACGTAGCCTGTCTGCCCTTCCAGAGCACAGTAAATCCTCTTGGGTTTTCAGTGTGGCTAGTGTAGGGCAGTTTCTTTACCTACTTGCAATTCTGGACCCATCTGCTTCTAAATCCTGACTTGCAGCCCAGGTATTCAATTGGGGAGGGGAAGGGAATGTCAAGCAACTACATCTACCATATTTTATTTTATTTTTGTAACAGGATCTCGGACTGTAACTCAGGTTTAGGAATATTGATATGGCAGGTGTGTCGCCACGCCTAGTCAATCCACATGGTCACTATGTTCTTACACACATCTCTACGGAGTAAGTTTGAGCACCAAAGGTTTATTCTAACAAGTGTTGAACAGTCCGCGAAACTTTTTAAGAGCACGGGTCCCTGGTAGAGCCTCGGACGGCAACGAGGCGCGCCCGAAGGCCAGCTTCGATCCAGTCTTTAATAGGCTGTGTGACCTTGGACACGCTTCATGCTCACTCTGGGCTCCACAGTTTTCAAATCCGCAAAGTTGGAAGGTGAAACACGTGGTCCTCACGGTCCTGCCCTCGGCAGCCAGCCGACCTCTCGCCATTTCTGCAGCTTCCTGTGGGCGCGGCGCAGGACTTTTAACGGTTCCCCCCCCCCCACACCTCCTCCCCGCCCCCTCCGAGGCCCGCGAAACCCACAGTGCACACACTCCGGCAAGTGACCGCTCTCCGCGGAGCCCGGTCCGAGCCGCTCGTGCGCGGCTCCGCCCACGCCGGAGGCATCCCGGCGTGCTCCGCGCTAGACTCTTTAAGCGCCCTGGCACCTCCCGCCTTTACTCGCGGCGACCCCGAACTCCTTCTCCCCCAGCTCTCCCGGCGCCGCGTCCTATCAAACGTCCAGTCTCCCAACCAATCGGGCGCGCTCGGAGACTTACCTTCCGCCCACCCTCCTCCCCGAGCACAGTCCGTCGGAGCCCGAAGGCCTTTACCAGGCCAGCCCAATCAGCGGCCGGCTCTCACCTGCCCCACCCCGATGTCCCGCCCCCCCCAGCCAATCAGCACTCCCCATCCAGCCGCCTGCCCAGCTAACCGGGCCTTGAAGGCCGCGGACGAATAGGCTCGCGGCGGCCCTTCAACGCTAACCTTCCAGCCAATAGGAAGCTCCGCGTGGCCGCGGCAGTAGCCAATCCCCGTGCAGCGCGGTGCCGCCGCGGAGAGGTCCGGCAGGAATATCCCTCCGCTCCCCCCCCTCCCTCCCTCAGTCAGTCTCCCTCCCTGGCGATCCGCCTCTCACTTACTGCCGCCCTTCCTTCTTTCTCCCTCCGCCGCCCGAGCACCAGCCGCGCTCTGAGCTGCCCCCGGGGTCCCTCCCCCGCCGCCAGTAGGAGCAGCTGCCGCCGCCTAGCATATTAGGAAGGCGGAAGGATAGAGAGAGAGAGGGGAGGAAGGGGAGCCGGAGCGCCTGTCCAGAGGCAGCCGGTGAATGGGCTTGTGGTGACCCCCACCCCCCACCCCACCCTCCCTTCCCACCCGACCCCCAACCCCCATCCCCAGTCGGAGCCGCCGCCAGAGAGGCCCGGGCCGTCGTCTTGGGAGGAGCCGCCTTCACCTCCGCCATGGAGCTGATCACCATCCTCGAGAAGACCGTATCTCCGGGTAGGACTCAGGGCCGGGGGGTCGGGCTGAGGTGATTGGGGTGGGGGAGGGGGGGTGGCCCCTCTGACCCCGCTGCCTTCTCCCCCACCCCGTTCCTCCCGGCAGATCGGCTGGAGCTGGAAGCGGCGCAGAAGTTCCTTGAGCGTGCGGCCGTGGAGAACCTGGTGCGTGCTGCCCGCCGCGCCCCATCCCGCCGCGTCCCCATCCCTGCGTGCGGCCCTTCCCGCCCTCCTGGAGGCCCAGGCCTCAGGAACCCACCCCGCCCCATCTCGTTCCCCCTCCCCCCCCAACCCGGTCCAACCTAACCCCGCCATCGGGAAGCCGGTGGGTGTGTCCCGCCCCGGGCCCTGCTTCTGCCCAATGGCGAGGCGCGCCGGGGTGATCGCTGGCCAATCGCCGTGCGGCCTGAGGGCGGCGGTGCAGCGGGAGGGAGAAAGAGGGAGGGAAGGGAAGTTAGGTTGCATGGCGCTGCGTGTTCAGCAAGGGTGGGGGTTGGGGAGCCGGGCCTAGGGGCCATGTGGAATCTCTGCGCTGGGCCGCCTGCCTTGTACTGGCTGGGGCCGTCTTCTCCTTCCTGTCCCACGACTCTTGTGGTCGCCTGCAACTACTTATCATTTCCTAGCTCCCTTGGTCTGTCCTCATGGCCACGCCTGGCCCCCCGACCGACCACCTATGAACCATTGCCACTAGTTTTTCCTTTTCGTGCCCTATTATCCCTCTCCTGGGCTAAGTGTGCACGTATGTTATGTTTGGACTTGGATTATCAGAGACCTCATCCTTAAGGATCTGAGGCTGAACATAACTCATTCCTGAGATTGAGCCCGTTCCTGATGAAATCACAGAGGAATAACCCCTTTTTTCATATTTTCGGATTTAAGAAGTATGTTTACCAAAAGAGTGACCTTTGTATAGGAAAATGAGGCATAACTGAAATAGCCTGGTGCTAGAATGTTTCTCCTTGCCTTTTAGGAGGATGAGGAATGGAGGGCAGGGTGGATGGTATTGAAAGTCTCTTAAAGGTATTAAGTCAAAACAAAACACTGTAACCAAGTGTAGTCTCTTGTGATAGCTTGACAAAATAGTAACATCCATAAAGGGACAAACCTGGTTTGTACAGACCACTTTTTGGTGCAGAGGTAAGCAACCTTTTGTCTCTAACTGACCACGGCATTTCAAGTATTTCCTTGTTAGTATAGACTGATAATTCCGTTCATGGTGTATTACTTATGCTTTTGCTAATTTGCAAGAAGCTGTTTATCTTGCTCCTAAAACTCTTCAGTGGCACATAAGAGAACTTGGGCAATTATCTTGTATGTTTGTAAGGTTTGAGAGCTGTAAGAGAAAGCGTCTAGTTTTGGCTTTTTTAACTTCCCTGTTTGGGACTCCTTCCCCCTTACTCCCAGAGAGAGTGCTTTGGTAGAGGAATGAATGTGTTAGGAGTCCTAAGACACTGGCTTTGGGACTGTATTGCAAGACATTAGGAAGATGCATTGTTTGGTTGATAGTAGGTCCAACACACAGTAGGGCCTCTGAGGGCCTCAGGTACATCTTGAGAAGTGTCATTTTTTATTTTATTTTTTTTCCATTTCTGAGTACTAGTTACCAGTTTTACTTATAAATCCCTTTTGCTGAAGATTCAGAACTAAAAATGCAGAGCATGTGGTCCTTTTATTCTGTTTTACATTTTTACACATCTATCTGTTAGAAAAGATCACTTCTATGAGATCAGAGGGCTGCCTTGACTGTTGTTTTTAGGCTAGTTTTTTAATTTTTAAAATTTTTTTGTTAAGTATACAAAGTTTTTATTCAGCAAATTTGTAGTACTGGGCATTCCTGTGCGTGCTTGGGGAAACTTGTACCTAGGATAACCCACCTCCAGGTTGTCAAAATGGGTTTTAATTCTGGGGGGCTAATTAGACAGCATGATCTTAGTAGGAAGATAGCATCTCTTCATACAGTAAATAGTATTTTTTACAGGACTTGCTTTGAAGTGGGTTCTTACTACATTGCTTAGTCTGGCCTTAAATTTTTGAACCCAAGGAAACCTTGAATGTTGAATCTAGCCAGGCATCCTTAAAGTAAATATTTCCCAGTGTCTTGTGTGCGAGTCTCAGTAGTTTACAAGCAGGTGGAAACTGATGAGCTACTCATTCACAAATCTTTCTTTTCCACAGCCAACTTTCCTTGTGGAACTGTCCAGAGTGCTGGCAAATCCAGGAAACAGTCAGGTTGCCAGAGTTGCAGCTGGTCTACAGATCAAGAACTCTTTGACATCGAAAGATCCAGATATCAAGGCACAGCACCAGCAGAGGTGGCTGGCCATCGATGCAAACGCTCGGCGGGAAGTCAAGAACTATGTAAGTGACTGTCATCTTGGTGCCATGTGGCCTAAGGACTATGACCCAGGTCTCTGTCATTACGTGGTGTAGTGCTTGACAGATATGTTTCTGTGACCTAAACTTTACCTGAAGGTAAAGATTTACTTTGATTAAATTCTCAGTGTGGCTGTAGGTGTTTGGTTCAGTTTGGGTTCAGCTGGCTAAGGTGACCTGTAGCAGTTTGGGAAACTTTAGTTGGGTCCCTAGATAGGATTGGAGAAATAGAGGCTTTGATGCTATGTATCATAGCCACCTAAGAAAGTTCACTGAAACTGTGTCTTCTAGTGTGTGAGTGTATCTTAGTGATGGAGATGTCTAGAATCACAAAGCATCAGGTTCTTCTTAGCACCCGGGAAGAGAAAGTGTATTTGGGGTCTCTAGACTGAAGCAGGGCAGTTTGTTTTCCACATAGTCTCATGTAGCCCAGGCTAGCATCAAATTCCAGGTTATCCTGTCTTCACTTGTCAAGGACTGGGATCATAGGCATTTGCCACCACACTGCACTCTGATATTTGTGTGTGTGACAAGGTGTAGTAAGTAGCTCAGCCCAGCCTTGAATTGAGCCTTTCTACATTTGCCTTGAAGCCTGGAGTGTGGTGTTTGCCACATGCCTGGATTTTCAGAGATATCTTATTTATACATGTTTGGGTACCTTTGGAAGCCAAAGGTGATGATGTTGGGTCCCCTGGAGTTGGGATTGTGTGCCATTGTGAGCCATCACACAAAGGGTGCTGGGAATTGAACTCTCAGGCCATTTGGGTGAGCTGGAAGTGTTACTGCCTGCTGAGCTGTCTCTCCAGCACAGTCAAATGGCTTCGGTGGTGGCCAGTTCTTGTTCTTTTTTTTCACATGATACTCTGTAAAGTCAGAGGGATAATTAAGTGATTTTGAGTACAACATTAATGATGTTGTTGTTTTTCTTTTCTTTTCTTTTCTTTTCTTTTCTTTTTTTTTTTTTTTTTTTGGTCCATGTCTCACTATATAGACTGGGCTGGCCCCAAAATCACAATCTACTTGCCTCTGCCTCCTGTGTGCCAGGATCTAAGGTGTGTGCCAGTACACCTGGTCCTATTAAAGGTTCTTTTATGTACTTAACCTAATTATGAAAAACTTCTTGAGATCTTAGCATTGTGAGAGAGATAATGAATTTTTAAGGACAATACAGTGCTCTTTGCTGTTTTTACATTGGCATTTTTGTGAGGTTTTGTTGTTGTTGTTGAAAACCTAAGACTCAAACATAGGCAGGTTTTATTTATTTTTTTCTTAGTCAGTTTCAGTCAGATCTGCTTGTCTCTGCCTTCTTGAGTGCTGGGATTATACATGTGTGCCATTGTGCTCAGATGAAATGACATTTTTATAAAGTATTGTCTTTAGATAGAGTCTCACTATGTAGCTCTAGCTGGCCTCAGACTCACAGTGAAGACCAGGCTGGCCTTAGACTCACAGTGTAGACCAGGATGGCCTCAGACGCACAGAGATCCACCTGCTTGTGCTTCTCTAGTGCTGGAATTAAAGGCGTGCACCACTGTGTCTAGCGATTGAGTTATTTTAGTTAATACATATGTGTGTGGGTGTGTGCACTTCAGTGTAAGTACCTCTAGAGGACGAAGGTTAGATTCTCCCCTGGAGCTGGGGTTATAGGTAGTTATGAGCTGCTCCATGTAGGAGCCAAGCTTGAGTTCTCTCTAAATGATGTGTGCATTTTAATGGCTGAGCCATCGTTCCAGCCACAGATAATTACATTTTAATCCCTTCCTCTTCTTAGCTGTTGTGCACGAATTAAATATATTTTGTCACTAAAACTCTCTTTGTTAAAAATTTAATTTATTTATTTTGGCTTTTTGAGACAGGGTTTCTCTGTGTAGTCTTGGCTGTCCTGGACTCATTTTGTAGACCAGGCTGGCCTAGAACTCACAGCCATTCGCCTTGCCTCTGCCTTCACGCCTAGCTATTTTTTTTTTTTAAATAATAATTTGGGGCTAGTGGTCACCAAACACTGTGTTACCGGGCTGACTACTACCATACATGGGGTAATCCTCTTACCTTTCGCTCCCTGGTGCTGGGCTGGGTGTCTGCACCCTAGGCTGGGACCTGAGTCAGATTGGGTGACTCCCATTTTGCTCCTGAGGTTTTAGAGAGTTTACCTCATTTTTCCTCTGTGGTTTTGAGAAAAGATCTCACTGTGTAGCCCAGACTGGCCTTGGACTCAAGTTATTTTTCCTGCCTCAGCTTTCTGAGTGCTGTGATAGTAGGCACAGGCCAGTGTGTCTACCACTTTATGTGTTTGATGTGCAATTTTTATTGACAACCCTTTTAGTCCTACTGTTCCTAGAGAGCAAAATTTTCATTTAAGATCAGAATTATTTGTTATTGGGTAAAAGTGATCTACAGTGTAGCTAATAGCTACACCGCAGGTCACTAAGTGACCTGACCTAGTCAGCAGAGCTGTCCTGAATGTCTGGCAGCTTTTCTTTGTCCTGTGTTCATGCCAAGAACTGTTTGCCTTTGAGTGTACTGATGGTTCTTAGTGGGTTCATGGTCTGAATAAGCTGATCATGGTAATGGTTAACCCTGGGTAAATTCTGGCTTTGTCCTTTATCTGAGTCTATGCCATTACCCAGTATAAATGCTGTGTGGCTACTATTTCCAGTGAGACATGCTTAGTGGCAGATTCCCATTTGGCATCAGTGACTACTTCTGTGATGCCTGAGAACAGTATTTTGGTTCCTAGGCATACAGAATTAATCTTGTCAGAGTGAGTGCAACTTATATAATGGCTTGCTTTTAGATTTTGGTAACATTTAAGTGATGGTGTCTCTTAACCCCAAGTTTGTTTATTTATATATATATATATCTCAGTACTGGAATCGCTGTGAGTTCGAGGCCAGCCTGGTCTACAAAATGAGTCTAGGACAGCCGAGGTTACACAGAGAAACTCTGTCTTGAAAAACCAAATAAATAAATAAATCAGAACTGGATTATCAGTGAATGGAAAGGAGGATTGTTTGTGTCATTGGTGAGAAAAATCACTTCCTTGAGTCAGAGTAGATTAAATGTACCGGGAATTATACTCACCTGGTGCTTCCCAGCCCCTCATTACACAGCCCACCTTCCTGTCTACAAGTCATGGTGGGCCTGCTCTTTTTAGAAAATGTATTTTGTTCTCAGCTCCTGCCTTGCCTTTCAGTGCTACTTCTCACTTTGAATCTCTGACATGTTTTTGCAGTGAGATGAGTTGGGAAGAAGTCCATTTGGCTCTAGGGGAGGGATGGTTTTGCTTAAAGCTTCTGGAGACTGGTATTGATACTGCTACAGTGGTCTTTTTTGTGGGATGATGTAACAAAAATGAGACATGATGAAGTGGGGGTAGTGGGTACAATATTCTCAAAGAACGTTAACAGCTTGTTGTTCTGCCTGTTGTGTCCCTTCTCCTTTCCTGCTCCTCTGCCCCCTCAGGTTTTGCAGACTTTGGGCACAGAGACATACCGGCCTAGCTCAGCCTCACAGTGTGTGGCTGGTATTGCTTGTGCTGAGATCCCAGTAAATCAGTGGCCAGAACTCATTCCTCAGCTGGTTGCCAATGTCACGAACCCCAACAGCACAGAGCACATGAAAGAGTCCACATTGGAAGCTATTGGTTACATTTGCCAAGACATAGTAAGTAGTTGCCTATTATTTCTAATTTATATACTTTGATTCTTTTAGCTGTCATTTGGGTGGGATTCTTTCTCAGAAGATGGAAACACCAAATTGCTATAGTACCTTTAAGATGAGAATACTCAAAAGGTTGGAGAGGTGGGTCAGTGGTTACGAGCTGCTGTTCCAGAGGTCCAGAGTTCAATGCCCAGGGACTACATGGTGGGTCACAACCATCTATACTGGGATCTGATGCCCTTTTCTGTCTGTTTAGTTTTGGTTTTTGGCTTTTTGAGACAGAGTTTCTCTGTGTAGCCTTGGCTGTCCTGGACTCACTTTGTTGACCAGGCTGGCCTTGAACACACAGAGCTCCATTTGTCTGCCTCCCGAGTGCTGGGATTAAAGGTATGTGCCACTACACCTGGCCTTGATGCCTTCTTCTGTCTGGCATGCAGGTGTACACGTAGCTAGAGCACACATAGACATAAATAAATATTTAAAAAATAGGAATATTTACTTTGGACCTATATTCTCAAAGTAACAATGCTCTGAAGGAACTTGAGGTTTACAAACTCAAAATGGGGCTGAGTTAGAGTCCTCTTAAGAGCTGACTGGGTTCTTCGGGTACTGAATGTTCTGGTGTCTTTTTCTTTAGTTGGTTAGCCACTGGAACTGTAGGAGTCTTAGATGCAGCCCCTTGGACTGCTGCTGCTGAGGTGTACTCCTCTTGTTGTCTGCTCAGCATTGACTTACTACACGCCCGTAACATTTGACCTAAGCTTAGACGGCCTTAGTTGCTGTACCCAGGTCCCTGGCTGTGGTAAAGCTTTACCTTGTTTGGCACAGGTGGGGAAAACCGGTAGATAGACTGCTGCCTCTCTGTGTGCATAGAAAGAAGAAGCAGAGAAGGGTGCGTTTGGTGGAGAGACGAGCCTGATTTGTTGTATCGGTATTGTGCTAGTCTGGAGCCATTTTATGGCTGCTTTGCAGAACTATCCCAAATGGAAATGTGTGAGAAAAGGGTCGTGGGCTCCTGTAAGTAGATTTTATAACTAAAAAGGCTGCTGATCAGTCAGCACATGTTGCTATGGGTTTATATTTCTCTACTTGTTCTAGGACCCGGAGCAGCTACAGGATAAATCCAATGAGATCCTGACGGCTATAATACAGGGCATGAGGAAGGAAGAGCCTAGTAACAATGTGAAGCTGGCCGCGACCAACGCACTCCTGAACTCGCTGGAGTTCACCAAGGCAAACTTTGACAAAGAGGTACGTTTCTCTGGGGCATGCTAGCCTGGTCAGAGGATGAGGAATGAAAGCCTTAAAGCATTGGCTTTATTTTTAAGATTAGAAAGCTTTCCTCTCCAGGCTAGGTGAGGTTTCTTGTTAGGTACCTTCATGAACTTGATGAAGTGGCAGCTTTGCCATGGTGACCATTTGTCAGTGTAAGGTCAATCCATCTGCTTTGGAGGCATTTGTCACAGTGTCTCATCTGGCAAAACTGACATCATAATCTCCACTTTTCTCTTCCTGTGAATTTGATTATTCCAGGTAACTCATATAAACTCAAAAATGGAATCAGACTTCATTTACCCTTTTAAAGTTTTGGGTTATTACCATTTATTGTATATGTGCATGGTATGTGAGGAGTGGTACACACAGTATAGCAGTCAGAGAATGGACAACTTTAGAGCTTGTTTCCCCTCTTCACCTTCACCCGGGTTTCAGGGTTGAACTCTAGTCACCAGGCTTGCCATTACTCGCTGAGCCTTAGTACTATTATTACTATTATTATTACTATTATTATTATTATTATTATTATTATTATTGTTGTTGTTGTTGTCTTTTTTTGGAGACAGGGTTTCTCTGTGTAGCTTTGGATGTCCTGGACTTGCTTTAGACCAGGCTGGCCTTGAACTCACAGCGATCCGCCTGCCTCTGTCTGCCTCTCAAGTGCTGGAATTAAAGGCATGCGCCTCCATACCTGGCCACTGAGCCATCTTACCACCTTATTCTTGCTTTTTGTTGTTGTGAGAGAAGCTTTCTCTGTTTAGCCTGTGCTGGATTCCTCACTTTGTAGACCAGGCTGGCCTCGAACTCACAGTGATCTCCCTACCTCTGCCTCCCGAGTGCTGGGATTAAAGGCGTGCGCCATTATGCCCGGCTCTCTATACCTGACTTTTTGTAATTAGGTTTGTTGAGGAACGGTTATTTGTTTTTTGTTTTGTTTTTTTACTTAGCATAGTATTTTTGTTGTTGTTGTTTTGAGACAAGGTTTTAGCATAGTGTCTTTAAGACTCATCCATGCATGAGTATTTTCTTTTTGAAGCTGGATATTGATAGTAATCCTTTATGTATGTGCTGTATGTTGTGTGTCAAACCATCCATTTTGGGCTGCTTCCAGCTGTTGGATGCTGTGAGTGAACACTGCTGTTGTGAACATGATTGTGTGCTATCCCTGAAAGCTGATTGCAGTTCTCTTTAGCCTGTGCTCAGGTGAATTACTGAACCATATGGTCTGAAAGAATTTTTGGATTTATGTTGGTTGACACTTTGGCTCAGTTTTGTCATTTCTTGGCCTCTGGTTAGTGAGATCTAGGGTACCACAGCAAACCCGAAAGAGTCCTGCCTCTGTATCCCAAAGTACTGGGATTAAAGGCTTGCGCCACCTTGCCATGCCCCCTCGTGTTTCTGTGTGCTGTTTTGTTTGAGATGGGGTCTCACTGTGTAGGCCAAGTTGGCCTGCAGCTCAGAGCCACCTGTCTCCTTAGTGCTGCAATGAAAGAAGTGTGCTACCATGCCCGGCTTCAGAGTAAATTTTAATTGGTTCAGAAATGGAATTTTCCTTTTAGATCACAAATAATTTAGTAAGGCTAACAGTGAGGTTCACTAGTGTGTTCTCCCTTTTCATTGTTTGATGTGAATTTGTCAGTTCACAGAAAACAAATTTTATCTCTGAAGTCTCATGTGCCAAATAGTCTTAAATTTTTTATTTTGAGGGACAGGGTCTCACTATGTAGCCCTATGTTCACTATAGAACATGCTAGCTTCCAATTCAAAAGAGATTCCCCAGCCTCCTGCCTCTGCCCTCCATGGATGTACCACCACCATGCCCTGCCTGTACATATAAGGAAAGTAGTTTTCCTACATGGAGGGTTTTGGTTTTGGGGTTTTGTTTTGGTTTTTTTGTTTTTTGTTTTTTTTTGAGACAGGGTTTCTCTGTGTAGCCTTGGCTGTCCTAGACTCGCTTTGTAGACCAACCTGGCCTCAAACTCACAGTGATGCCTCTGCCTCACGAGTGCTGGGATTAAATGTGGGACCCACCACGCCTGGTTCACTAGCTGTAGTTTAAACTGGGTGACCTGTGCCTTCTGTCTCCTGATACCTTGTTTGGGAAGGTCACCTTGGGAAATAAAAGATAAAAGACCTCCTTAGAGGGAAGGGCTATAGTGAGGGTCTGGCAGACAAACTGCTGATGATCCTTGCTACTTCGGGAAAGGATGCTAGATTGTGAGGGTTACAGGATCATGACAGGGTGACCGGTTTTCTTTTTAGAGTCTTGAAACTTTACTACTTGCATTTAATGCATTCCTAATGCTCTTTACCTTTCTGCAGTCAGAACGGCACTTTATCATGCAAGTGGTCTGTGAAGCTACACAGTGTCCGGATACAAGGGTAAGTTTGTTGATGTTTGAAAATTATCTTTCCCTATCTTCCTAGGAAATGCTGTCTCCCAGTGAAATTTAGGGACTCAATGAATTAAACAAGGTTTGACTGATCTTACTAATGAAAGTTTCTACAACATATGTCATGGAGACTACTACCCCCCTAAATGCTGAGACTGTTCTTACCTCCTTTGCTAATGACTTAGTGCTTTGAGCTGCTGCAGTGATTCTCTTCATTGTAAACACTGAAATGGCAGTTGGTGAAAGGAACATCGCAGTCTAGGCAGCACTGGTGGGTTTGATCCTCCTGTGGGCTTTCTGGTACTGGGGCATGGTGGGGACAGACTGGAAAGATTCTGAGATAGTGAAAATGGAGGGGTAGGTTGATTTCAGGCAGATGATAGCATTACTCAGGTGCCTTTAGTCAGTAAGCCTATCTTTGCCAGCTGTTTACTTAGTGGCTCTTTATCTGTTCTTAAAAGGTCCGAGTGGCTGCTTTACAGAATCTAGTGAAGATAATGTCACTGTATTACCAGTACATGGAGACATATATGGGTCCTGCCCTTTTTGCAGTAAGTATTTTGTGTAATTTGAATTTGTAGTTAGTTGGAGTGTTCATTATTTTTAATTGTTATTTTGTAATTCTGTGGGTTTTTTAAAACTTAAAGGTTTTGTTGTTTTTTATGTATGAGTGCTTGTATGTATCTGCCTGTGCATCTGTATGACAGAAGATCCCAGTATAGACAACGGTGAGCCACCATGTGGGTGCTGGGACTTGAACTCAGGACCTCTGAAGAGCAGACAGTGCTATTATTTTGGTTTTTTTTTTTTTTTTTTTTTTTTTTGAGGCGGGCTTTC
This sequence comes from Acomys minous, assembly GCF_964271855.1. Lineage (NCBI taxonomy): Eukaryota > Metazoa > Chordata > Mammalia > Rodentia > Muridae > Acomys > Acomys minous. The sequence goes on along the minus strand of NC_140493.1, from coordinate 89,484,822 downwards.
TCTGTGTAGCCTTGGCTATCTTGGACTCTTCTTTGTAGACCAGGCTGGCCACAAACTCACAGCAATCCACCTGCTTCTGCCTATGCCTCCCTGAGTGCTGGGATTACAGATGTGTGCCACTACGCCCGGCTTAAAACATAATTGTATAAAGTCAAGAGAAGTTCTTGAGTATAGGTGTTACGCTTGTTTATTTTTGTGAGGCATTGTTTTACACAGTAATTCCATTTGGACTGGACTGCACTGTGTAGGCTAGGATGGTCTCAGACTCAGCAGTCCTGTTGAGGGCTGGGAGTACAGTTGTGATCTCTACCGTGAATGGTAGAATTAAGCTTATGAGCCAAGAAAATGTGTGCTGACTAAAATTACCATAAAATTAAATATTTTTAATCTTGAATGTCTGGTTAAAGGGATGTCTGACTTGAATTTGTACTTCCTTGAGCTCATGGGGTCTTTTTTCCCCTCCCCTTTAAGATCACAATTGAAGCAATGAAAAGTGATATTGATGAAGTGGCTCTCCAAGGGATAGAATTTTGGTCCAACGTCTGTGATGAAGAAATGGATTTGGCTATTGAGGCTTCAGAGGTGAGCCTGGGATGAGCTTGTCTGAGAAGAGCTGCTGTTTGGCCAACTTTACACTCTTCCTTTGTGGGTGTTGATCTTCTGGAGGGTTCTGTTCTGGACCTCTCCTGGTTTTGCCACCTGCAGGTATTCACATGGATGATTCTGCTGTACACGCAAGGAGGCAGCAGTTGTCAGCTTAGTGAAGTAGCAGCTGATGAGGAGTTTTTCCCTTTTGAAGTCTTAGTGCAAGCCCAAGATGCGCAGTTAACGACTTACTAGCTCTGGAGGAGTCAGATATGGGAAATGGTATCTTTGAGGTCGAAGCTCAGCACTGCCAGTGTGTGCCAGCCAGTATAGCCCCCAGCCCATGCCACCTTTATATAACTTGTGTGCAGCTCTTGAGCCAAAGAATACTGGGAAGAGATGAGAGAATAACCTCAGGGGCGATCCACCTTGTAATGAGACAGGGTTTTTCTTTTTGTAGCCTTGGCTGTCTTGGACTCGCTTTGTAGACCAGGCTGGCCTTGAACTCACAGCGATCCACCTGCCTCTGTCCCCCAAGTGCTGGTATATAAATGTTACATTCTTAGTGTTTTGACTATTTGTATCTGGCAGCCTTGAAGAAAACATCTTTCCTTTCCTGCACACCTGGTTGTTTTATGTGTGTTTGCTTTGTTTTGTTTTTGAAGTAGGGTAGCTCTAGCTTTCCTGGCAGTCATAGATTCCTCTGCCTCCCAAGTGGTGTAATTAAAGGCAAGCACCACTATGTCTAGCTACACACAGTTTTTTATATTTAGGGTGGGTTTTGTTTGTTTGTTTGGTTTGGTTTGGTTTTTTTGTTTGTTTGTTTGTTTGTTTGTTTGTTTGTTTTTTTCAAGACAGGGTTTCTCTGTGTAGCCTTGGCTGTCCTGGTCTCTCTTTGCAGACCAGCCTGGCCTCAAACTCACAGAGATCCACCTGCCTCCCGACTGCTGGGATTAAAGGCGTGCACCACCATCACCTGGCAGGTTTTTTTGTTTTTGTTTGTTTGGTTTTCCCCCTGTGGATTCTCAAGGTAGAACTCTCCAACCCTAAGTCAAGCATTTTACTAAACTGAGTTACCTCTTTAGCCCTTGAGGGTTTTGTTTGTTTGTTTTCATGTATCAGAGTATGACGCTGAATTCCCTGATCCTCTTTCCCAGTCTCTCCAGTGCTGGGATTATAGGTGTATCACCGCCATGCCTGTTTATGCAGTGTTAGGGATTAAAGCAAGGGCTTTGCACATGCTAGACAAGCACTCCAGCAGCTGAGAGCCATCCCCAGTCCAAGGCTGTAATTCTACAGGCTGACTTGGTCCTTTAATATATATGCATATGATAACATGGTTCTGCATATATGCTACATAAATCTCACTGAAGTTCATAAAAGTGTAAGCAGCATCTCCAAATATCACCACAAACATTACTATCAGCCTTCTATACCTGTTGGCGTTCTCGCTGTGTGCTGTAGCATCCGTAACTGCTCGTTTGCTTTGTGTTTCTCCTTAGGCAGCAGAACAAGGCCGGCCCCCAGAGCACACCAGCAAGTTTTACGCCAAGGGAGCACTGCAGTACCTGGTGCCCATTCTCACACAGACACTGACTAAACAGGTGAGCCTCTTGATTGTGCTTCCAGCCAAGGACAAGGGCAGCTGTCTGATGCTCTGTTGTAGATGACGCAGGAGTAGCTGAGCTGAGGCACTGAGTTGTCTGAGAAAAACTGTGCCTGAGTATCTTAGATGTCTTGGTTGTGAGCAAGTCTCATGCTGCTCTGATTTTCGAATGCTGTAGTACACTATTGGGACTTGTGTTTTCTACAAATTGCAGTAAAGACAGTTTATAGGTAGTGGAACATCTCAAAGTAGTAGGGAGCTTGCCGGACACACAGGTCCTGCCATTTTGAGGCTCAAAGAAGAAAAGGGAAATGTAGACTTTATATACTCCCTATAGGGCACTTGAATATCAGTTCTAGTATCTGTAATATCTTCTTTAAATAATTGGATATATATTTTTTAAAGATTTATTTATTTATTTACTATGTGTACAATGTTCTGCCTGCATGTATGCCTGCCCGTCAGAACAAATAGATGGTTGGAGCCACCATGTGGTTGCTGGGAATTGAACTCAGGACCTTTGGAGGAACAACAGCCAGTGCTCTTAACCTCTGAGCCATCTCTCCAGCCCCCGGATATATGTATCTTTAAAAGCCGGATTGCATGCAAATCATTTACATCTTTTTTGGTTTTTTGAGACAGGGTTTCTCTGTGTAGCCTTGGCTGTCCTGGACTCACTTTGTAGACCAGGCTGGTCTCGAACTCACAGCAATCCACCTGCCTCTGCCTCCTGAGTGCTGGGATTAAAGGGGTGCGCCACCACGCCCGGCTTTCATTCACATCTTAATAAAGGATTTAACTGATGAAAAATACCCCCTAGGGACTAGGAATTTTAGCTCAGTTGGTAGAATGCTTGTCTTCTCCACATAAAACCACGTGTGTTGGTGTGTCTGGTCCAACACTCAGAAGGTGAGGAAGGAGGATCAGAAATTGAAGCTACGTGAAATCCTCTGTCAAAACAACTGAACCTAATCCAAATCAGTTACTGTTTCTCATTACAAGGGATAAGTATGGTCACTGAGGAGTGCACAATCAGTACTGCTCTTGGCAAGGACCCGGTTTCACTTCCAAGTACCACAAAGCAGCTGTCAGAGCAAACCTATACTCTGAGACTGCTATGCAGAGATAAAAATGTCCCTCCCTAAAAGCAATTATATTCCTGCCCAAAATACATCTAGTGCTCACCCACGAGAACGCCCAGGACACTGCCAGGTCCTGGAAGGCTTTCAGCTGCCTACAACTATAGCTCCAGGAAGACCTGATGGTTCTAGCCGTCACAGACATGCTCTCACATGAACCCACACACATACAGTCATGTAGTTGTTGGTTTCTGTGTATCTGGGCTATCCTGAGATATGCTCTGTAGACCAGACTGGCCTGAAACTCACAGAGATTAAGGTGTGCACCAGCATACATTTAAAAAAGTGTCATGAAGTTTTAGTGGATGGGTACATGCAGGTGCCTTCCCTTTTCAAGTTATTCCAAGGCAGGATTTCTCTGTGTAGCCTTGGCTGTCTGGTGCTCTACTCTATTCTGTAGACCAGGCTGGTTTAACTCAGGTCCACCTCTGCCTTCCGAGTGTTGGGAGTAAAGGCATGTCAGAAGTTCTTTTATGAGCACTGTAGCTATTATCCATTGTTTCCTTTTCATGGTATTTCATAGTATAGTGTATATGAAACATTGTTAAGGATCTGGCAGGGTTCTGGGTGTTCCTGAAACGAACTCTGAGCACTAGAAATACTGTGTGCAGGAATATAATTGCTTTTAGGAATGGACATGTTTATCTCTGCACAGCAGTCTCAGAGTGTAACTCAGGCATGTGTTTGCTTTCACAGCTTTATATCTTTTTTTAAGAGGTGTGTGTGTGTGTGTGTGTGTGCTTTGCCTCTATATATCTGTACACCACTGGGTGCCTTTTATTTAGTCTTGGAGGCCAGAAGAGGGCATCAGATCCGATCTGGATATTGAAGAGACCAATGTGCATCTCTTCAGCACCTACAATAGTATCTTGATTTTTCAGGATAGGGTTTCTCTGTATCCCTGGCTATCCTCACTTGTTCTGTAGACCAGGCTGGCTTTGAACTCACAGAGATTCGCCTGCCTCTGCCTAGGATTAAAGGCATGGGCTACCACGCCCAGGTTGCAATAGCATCTTTAGTGTCACTACGTATATTTGCTATATTTATTTTTCTCTGAAACAGATTTTTTTCTTTCCTTTTTTAAAAAAAGGAGATTGATTTATTATGTATACAGTGTTCTGCCTGCATGTAACACCTGCAGGCCAGAAGAGGGCACCAGATCTCATTGTAGATGGTTGTGAGCCACCATGTGGTTTTGCAGAGAATTGAACTCGGAACCTTTGGGAAAGCAGACAATGCTCTTAACCTCTGAGCCATCTCACCAGTCCCTCTTTCCTTCTTTCGTAAGACAGGGTTGTCTGTAGTGCAGGCTTATCTCAAACTTGCTATACATAGCAGGATGGCTTTGAACTTTTGGTCATTCTTCCACCTATCAGTGTTGGGATTAGAGGCATGTTGTAACATGGCTGCTTAATGTATTGACAACCAGTCGCAGGACTTTGCAAGCATTCTACAAACTGAGTTACATTCCAAGCTCCTATTGTTTTGAGACAGGGTCTTTGTACACTGGTGGTCTCAAACTTAAGGCAGCCCTCCTTCCTCAGGCCCGGATGTCCTACCAGTTTGGGCAGGCAGTCATTCTTGTATGTGGCTGAAGGCTCTTCATTCTTGTTATATATAATAATTAAGTTGAGTCATCTTCTACCTGTTTCTTAGGTTGACATGGGCTATGCTGAAATGAAAAATAAATGTGAGAGACACAGGGTTTCTCTGTGTAGCCTTGGCTGTCCTGAGCTTGCTCTGTAGACCAGGCTGGCCTCAAACTCAGAGCTCTGCCTACCTCTACCTCCCACGTGCTGGGATTAAAGGTGTGCGCCACCACTGCCCAGCTTTTTAAAAATTTTCTATATGCTTTTATTCCCTGAACATGGTGCTCTAATGATGTTGAGGAGTATGTAGAGAGCCTTCGGAGTGAGTTCATGGCAGAAAGCTAACCTAGTGCCACGTTCTTAGGAGTGTGTAGAAAGCCTTCGGAGTGAGTTCATGAGGCAGAAAGCTAACCTAGTGCCACGTTCTTAGGAGTGTGTAGAGAGCCTTTGGAGTGAGTTCATGAGGCAGAAAGCTAACCTAGTGCCGCGCTCTTCCGCCAGGATGAAAGCGATGACGACGACGACTGGAACCCGTGCAAGGCAGCTGGGGTGTGCCTCATGCTTCTGTCCACCTGCTGTGAGGACGACATCGTGCCACACGTCCTTCCCTTTATTAAAGAGCACATCAAGAACCCTGACTGGCGGTACCGGGATGCAGCAGTCATGGCTTTTGGCAGTATCCTGGAAGGACCGGAGCCCAATCAGCTCAAACCATTAGTTATACAGGTAAAGCCTGGGCAGGTGCTGGAATGTATGGACCGGTGAGACTGAGTAATCACAAAGGTTATTTCCAAACGCTTGAATGGTAGGTAGCATAGGCCTCAAACCCAAAATACACATTCTCATGGAGGCAGCAAGTAGACCATCCCGTGCTCTGTGTATTTAACTTGGGTTTTTGAGACAGGGTTTCTCTCTAGCCTTGCCTGACCTGGAACTCTGTAGACCAGCTTGGCCTCACACTCTGCAGAGATCTGCCTGCCTCTGGTTCATGAGTGCCAGGATTATAGTCGTGTGACACCACGTGTCGTATGTCAGACTCGCCTCAAATTAGCTATGTGGCTGAGATGATTGGCCTTGAATTCCAGATCTCCCTGCCTCCGCCGCCTGAGAACTCTAATAGAATCCTGTGTTGGGATTTGGTGAAGGGAAAAGAACTTTTCCCCCCAAATTTATTATTATGTATACAGTTCTCTGCCTGCATATATATCCACAGGCCAGAAGAGGGCATCATATTACATTATAGAAGATTGGGAGCCACCATGTGGTTGCTGGGAATTGAACTCAGGACCTCTGGAGGAACAGACAGTGCTCTTAACCGCTGAGCCTTCTCTCCAGCCTGGGAAAAGAACCTTTGACAGTTTGTTTTTGTTACTATTTTGTTCTAGAAATGTTTATTTTCAAAATATCTTGGTCATATTTTAAGTTTGTGATGTTTCAGATGGGGTCTTTGTAACCCAGGCCTGCATCAGACTTGCCACATAGAATAGCCAAGCATGGTCTTGAATCCACACGCTCCTGCCTTCATCTCCACGTGCCATTAATGCTCATGAGTACGTAGCTCTTTTAAATAGTACTCTGCATGAATTTCAAGTTGTTTGGCTTTATTACATTTCCAGGCTATGCCTACTCTAATAGAATTAATGAAAGACCCCAGTGTAGTTGTTCGAGACACAACAGCTTGGACCGTGGGCAGGATCTGTGAGCTGCTTCCTGAAGCTGCCATCAATGATGTCTACTTGGCACCCCTGCTGCAGTGTCTGATTGAAGGCCTCAGTGCTGAACCCAGAGTGGCTTCAAATGTGTGCTGGGTAAGAGATTTTCTTCCTGGTGAAGACAGGAGCTTGTCCTGAGCCATGGGGAAGAGAGGAGGAGGTGTGGGAGAGAAAGGTACCTACCTTATTGGAAGACTTGATCAGAATTCTGTCTCCTGATAGCTTCATTACAAAATGTGTGGCAGCTGCAGAAGCCAGGGGGAGCTGTTGACTTAGCCCATGGGTTCCCAAAGCAATCATGCAGCTGAGCAACTGTGAAGTTTTGATTAAAATGGAGGTTTTGTTTTGTTTTGCATTTATTTATTTATTTATTTATTATGTATGCAGTGTTCTGGCCTGTAAGCCAGAAGAGAGCACCAGCTCTCATAGATGGTTGTGAGCCACCATGTGGTTGCTGGGATTGAACTCAGGACCTTTGGAAGAGCAGTCAGTGCTCTTACCCTCTGAGCCATCTCTCCAGCCTAAAATGGAGGTTTTTTTTTTTTTAACTATAACAGCTTAGTAGGGCATGAAAGCAAAGGAGGGAGGCAGTGATTGTGTGGCCTTAGAGGTTGACTAGGGGCCTAGTGTAGGAAAAGAGGAGAGTCTTTCGAGACAGTGTTTCCTGCTATAGATCAGATTGGCCTCAAACTCACAGATCCGCCTGCCTCTGCCCCCACCACCCAACTAAAACTCTTTAAGAGTGGAAAAAAGGATCCTGGCACAGTGGTGCAGGCCTGTAATCCTGGCATTCAGGAAGGCAGAGGCAGGAGGATCACTGTGAGTTCAAGGTTCCCTGATCTACAAAGGAGTCCAGGACCGCCAACGCTACAGAGAGAATCCTGTCTCAAAACACCAAAAGAAAAAGAGAAAGGGGGGCGGGGGTGGGAATCCTGTGGGCAGATTACTAGACAGTCTATAATGATTTAGGGTTTCATTTGAATTTTTTTTTTTAAACATTCTTTTCTTGTTTTGTTGTGTTTTGGAGACAAGGTTTCTCTGTGTAGCCTTGGCTGTCCTGGACTCACTCTGTAGATCTACCTGCCTCTGCTTCCCGAGTGCTGGGATTAAAGGTGTGCACCACCATGCCGGGCACACTATTTTCTGTGTAAATGTTTTGTCTGAATTTATATGTACCTTGTGTGTGCCTGGTGTCTACAGAGGTTTTTTTTTAAAAAAAAAAACCAGGTTCCTTAGAACTGAAGTTAGGGATACTTGTCAGCCACCTCATCCGTGCTGGGAGCTGAACCTGGATCCATTGCAGGACAAGTGTTCTCTCATACTTAACTTTCCATCGTTACTTATTTTGAGACAGAGTCCTACAATGTAACCTCATACTCAGAGAGATCGACCGGCCTGTTTGCTGAGTGCTGGGATTAAATAAACTCATTCACCATCAAACCTGGCCCTCCATAATTAAGCTTTCAGGTTGCTTTTCTTTTTAAAATTATGAGCATGTGCTTATTATGTGCACATGTTTAAGAAGTTTATTAAAGCAGATACTTCCATATAAAAATTTTAATATATCTAGTCAAATACATGACCAGTTCCTAATGGATTCCAAGGTATGGAGTTTCTAATGATTTCCCTGGTAGACAGCATTGCATTATGAATTATCCCAGGAACCTGTTGAAGGATGTGTGCACTCCCTTTAGAGAGTGTCAGGCCCCCTGAAGCTGCAGTTAGATTCAATTTTGTACCACCTGATAGAGGTGCTGAGAAATGAACTTTTCTTGATGACCTTGAAGGGAAAACACTGTAGCCCTTGTGTAGCCCTGGCTGTCCTAGAACTCTCTCGATAGACCAGGCTGGCCTCAAACTCGTAGATCCGCCTGCCTCTGCCTCCTGAGTGCTGGGCTTAGAGGTTTGAGCAGTCACCACCTGGCCCCACTTAAAGGAATCTTTGTTGGCAGGCTTTCTCCAGTCTGGCTGAAGCTGCTTATGAAGCTGCAGATATAGCTGAGGATCAAGAAGAACCAGCCACCTATTGTTTGTCTTCTTCCTTTGAACTTATAGTTCAGAAACTGCTGGAGACCACCGACAGGTAAGTGATAGTCCATTGAAGCTGGAGATAGCACATCTGACTCCTGTGTAGAGGATAAGAACAGTGGGACATGCCAGAAGAAATTAAAAGTATGACATCTGTAGTAGATTTTAAGTGTTTAAATGAAAGATGGAGAAACAAAATAATGAAGACTGCTCCCTTTAGAACTGATGAGATGACAGTTAAGGTTCCATGCCTGCAGAGGCTGAAGCAGAGTTGCAAGTTCAGAGTCAACTGAGGCTATATGGGAGACTCAAAAAACCTAAACAAGGGGGTGGAGAGAGCCCTGAGTCTAGTTCCCAGCAACTACATGGTGGCTCACAACCATCAAGATTGTGATCTGATGCCCTCTTCTGGTCTGTAGGTGTACATGCAGGCAGAGCACTGTATATTTAATAATAAATATTTCAAAAGCAAAATAAAAATCTTTGGGGGCATTTTGTTTTTCATTTTTCAAGACATGGGTTGTCTATGTAGCTTTGGCTGTCCTGAACTCACTTTGCAGACTAAGGTGGTCTCAAACGCACAGAGCTCCATCTGCCTCTGCCTCATGAGTGCTGGGATTACAGGCGTGCTTCACCACCGCCCAGCTATTTTTATTGAGTAGTTGATAACAGAGATGCCCTGTGAGGATTTTAATTACCTCACCTAGTCAGTCACTGTCATTTATGTGTTTACTATGTGTGAAATTGCTTTGTTGGAGCAGCTTCTTGAGTTAGCTGAATTTGTTCCGTTCCATCTCAAGCCATTATTTGCCCCTTTAATTTTAGCCTTCTCTCTCTTCCATTCTAAGTGTTTGCTTATTATTAGAGTGAGAATAGACATGTGCTATGTTACAGACATGAAGGTGGGGAGGGCTACTTTGTGGAGTGGGTCAGCGGGCCTGCACAGCAAGTACCTTCAGTCTCCAAGGTCCCACTAGTGCCCGTTATAAATACAGCCAAGTCAGAGACTGGGAGCATGGGACTGACTAAAGGGAACTTGGGGATTTTTGTGGCAGTGGTGAATTTTTGTTTGTTTTGTTTTGTTTTTTTTTCTTTTTTGGTGTTTTGAGACAGGGTTTCACTGTATAGCCCTGGCTGTCCTGCAACTTACTTTATAGCTTAGACTGGCCTTGAGGTGATTAAAGGTGTGTGTTAGCACACCCAGCTGCTTTTGTATTGTTTTATGGCTTCCTATTTTAACGTAGTAGAGGTTGAGTGAGCTGCATCCCCAACCTCTGGTTTCTTGTTTCTGGAAAAACACTGCTTTTCCAGCTCCTGTCCCTTTTCTGTGGAGGCCCAAGGCTTTTGTGTTCTGTCCCTGCAGGCCAGATGGACACCAGAACAACCTGAGAAGCTCTGCATATGAGTCTCTCATGGAAATTGTAAAAAACAGTGCCAAGGATTGTTACCCTGCAGTGCAGAAGACCACCCTGGTCATTATGGAGCGGCTGCAGCAGGTGCTTCAGATGGAGGTGAGCCGGCCGAGCAGTCTGTCCTGGGCAAGGTGGCAGAGCTTCTGCTTCCTGGTTGTGCTATTCACTGTTGGCATTGCAAACGGCTTAGCTGATGGTCCTGGAAGGTCCTGGAAGTTGCAGCGTGTTCACTAGAACATGGTTTCTTTTTCTTCAGTCTCATATCCAGAGTACATCGGATAGAATTCAATTCAATGACCTCCAGTCTCTGCTCTGCGCCACTCTCCAGGTATGACAGTGCCATTGCCTCCTCCTTCCTTCCCTTTTTATATGTGTAGGTGTTTGCCTGCGTGTATGTCTGCACTGTGTGTATAAAGCGCCCAGGAAGGCCAGAAAAGGGTGCTGGGTCTCTTGGCACTGAGTGTTTAGGCTGTCATGTCAGTGCTGGGTTTATCCAGACAGTGCTCCTAACACCTGGACCTTCTCTCAAATCCCTAACTTCCTCCCTTAATACCGTAAAGGAAGAGACTCGTTTTATTACTGTGACAGATGCATGGGCACACAGAGCCCTGAAGTAGTGTGATAGTTCTTATCTGTGACTAGAGAGTAATTTCTCACCTTTGTGTCCATCCTGAGAGATGTAACTTTTCTCTTGTGGAGGTGGAAACGCTTTAGAAGAATGGTCACTTCCACCTGTGCGCCTCATGTGCCTCGAGCTTTGACTCTTGGTTTCTGTCCAGACCTAGCTGGGTCAGATAATGGCTCATTTAGTTAAAAATACGGCCCTGGGCGCTAGGGTGTTGTAACTTGAGTCAGGCACTGACATATGCGGGGCCCCTGGCTCAGTCCCTACATAAGGCAAAAAGGCTTAAACTTGGCCATCATCTTTGAAACACTGCTTGATGCTGTGTCAGGTAACATTACCTGATATGCCTTTTATTGAGAACAGTCTTTTTTTTTTTTTAAAAGATTTATTTATTACATATATAGTGTTCTGCCTGCATATATATCTTCACACCAGTAGAGGGCACCAGATCTCATTACCATGTGGTTGCTGGGAATTGAACTCAGGACCTTTGCAAGAGCAGCCAGTGCTCTTAACCTCTGAGCCATCTCTCCAGGCCCCCAAGAACAGTCTTTTTCAAATAGTGACTGGAAAAACTGAAATAAAATGTCACTGTCTGCTTATACCTTTGCCATTAGAGAACAAAAGGAGAGTTCTGAGGCTTCCCTGAAACATGCATAGATAAGTGGATTTGAGTGTTCACTAGCACTGGTTGCTGTGCCTGGGAGCTCCCTTTCTTTCTTGTTGCTGTCATACTTGAAGGCTGCTAGAACTTTGTCAGCAGACGAGACCCTAGAATGACCCAGTGGCAGTACATATGCAGGTGTGAGGAGAGCAGCTGGAGAGAGCCTGGAACTGGAAGGTGTTTGGGTCTCGTTCTTGACCGTCACCTCAGAACTTCAGCTGGAGGCTTTTTATTGTGTTAGAGTGGTTACAATGACATAACATTTTTCTAAGTAAAATAATGTGTTGCTCTAGCGAGACTGGTGTATAGAGGGTCCAACTGGTGTCAGGCAGAGGTGATGCTTTGCATCATAGGATTTCCATAGTAGTGCCAGTGAATTGAAAAGTAGAAGAGATCATTAAAATTAATGTTTGATTGCAGATGATTTGCTGCATAAAACATCTTGAGAAAAATGTTATTTGTCTTTTGGAAAAAAAAAGTGTGGGACTTAAGTAACTATTTATCTTAGAGAAAAGGCATAGTATTCTGATTTGAGGATTTGGAATTAACCGATCCTGAATTCTTGTTCATTTCACAGAATGTTCTCCGGAAAGTGCAGCATCAAGATGCTTTGCAGATCTCTGATGTGGTCATGGCCTCCCTGTTAAGAATGTTCCAAAGCACAGCTGGGTCTGGGGGAGTGCAAGAAGATGCCCTGATGGCAGTTAGCACACTGGTGGAAGGTCAGTGAGCACTGGAAGCAGGCTTGTATCTTCAGGGTGTAGGAGAGAGGGTGACAGTCACATTGACACATGTAAATTATATCCCCTCCTTAAGGTAATAGCCAGCTAGGTTTAGCACCTGAGTCAGATTGGCATCCTCCCAGGATGGTTAGGACTCGTCAGAAGCTCATCAGGTTCCTACTTCCCTTGACCATCAGTTTGCTTTATTACGGTTTTTTTTCTTGTTGATGGGAAAGGAAACAGAAGAAACATTCTGGTTTCATTCCTGCCTTTGGTACTTTCAGGTATGAATTATAATGCTTTGGATGCTTTAGACTTTGCCTAATAGATTGTGGGTCTTGGTGTGCTGTGGATGAACTATTACCTGAGTTTTAGAAATTGATTTTTAGTTTGGTGTTTTGGCTTGTTTTTCAAGACAGGGTTTAGCTGTCCTGGAACTTGCTTTGTAGACCAGGCTGACAGTGAACTCATGAGAGATCCACCTGCCTTTGCCTTTCGGAGTGGTGGGATTATAGGCCTGTGCTACTACACCCGGCTGAAATTGATTTTGGTTTTTCAAGACAGTGTCTCTCTGTAGCCTTGGCTGTCCTGGACTCACTTTGTAGACGAGGCTGGCCTCGAACTCACAGCAATCCGCCTGCCTTTGCCTCCCACGTGCTGGGATTGAAGGTGTATGCCACCACGCCCAGTTGAAATTGATTTTTATTATAGTTAAATGTCTGACCATACAAAATTGCTTTGGAAAATACTCTAAAGACTGTTTTTAAAGGCGTTTGAAATATATGAAAGCAGCATGTTGGAACTCTGGAAGGCTTTGTCAGAGGTTATCTTTAAGTACATTACTAAAGCCAGTTGGGATGACACCTGTTACCCCAGCTCTCACCGTCGCCGCACTAGGCTACATAGACATTCAAGGCCAGCCTGGAATACATGAATCTTTTTGAGAGGGAAGAAGCCAAGTAGAGCCTGGTGCTTAGGAAGCCGAGACAAGAGTACTTTGAGTTCAGTGACACCTCTGCTACAGAATGAGACCTGAAGATAACAAAAATGGAGAGCCTTACACAGAAACACTTCAAACTTAAGTAAAATTAGCTAAGTGATGGACTAAACCAAAGTGGAGCCCACTAGGGCTTGGGTGAAGCCCACTCCAGCTGTGTGGGCTACAGCTGCTTCTGCTTTCTCCAGTCTCTGTACTGTGGATTGAACCTAGGGCCTTGCCTATGTTAGGCAAGCGCTCTACCACCGAGCTGCACCCCCACCTTTCTCCTGCTGTGGCTTATGTCCTTGCTATGATTGAATAGAAGTCCTTGTTTTGAAGGTGGCTTCTGATGGAGGAAGGAATGTGAAGCCGCATTGCTGACTTTGACGATTAAAAAGTATTCTTTCCTTGAGGTCCATGCTACTTTGTTCTATTAGCTACAGTAAAATCTCATAGGAATTTGGTCCTCCCAGTGGCTGCAAAATGTAGCTAACATGGGACAGTTTGATTGTATTCATGATGGAAATACTAGTCAACACACACTCTGTTTAGCCTGTTGAGTAGTGAGTGTGTTGGGTTCCTTAACTCCTGTTGTGTCCTGTGTTGCTATGATTAGCTAATGTCTGTTTCATTGACAGTGTTGGGTGGTGAATTTCTCAAGTATATGGAAGCTTTTAAACCATTCCTGGGCATTGGATTGAAAAATTATGCAGAGTACCAGGTAGGATATGTTGTTCAAAATAGTGTCTTTGGTTTTTGTTTGTTTTCAATTAATGTGAATCAGATTTGGAGCCTGGTCCCTGCTACTGCTAGGCAAACACTTGAACACTAAGCTCCAGCCCAACCCCCGAAATCATATACTCTCATTAATATAGGGTAGAATACAGCAGACAAAATCAGGTTTTCCCTTTTGCATTATTTGTAGCCTTAGCATCTGCACTGTGAAAACCAGGACATTGGATCTGCCAGATAGAGATCACAAGATGCCTGCCTGCACAGTCCTAATGAAAGTGCAGCTGCCAAGTTATGCTATCACTGCCCTCAAGAGCAGGGCTATTTGTGTATTCTGCCACCGTCCCTTGCTGTGGTGCTCAGGCAGCCCTAGCTCTCTTGCTGAATCTGGCTGAAGCTCCACAAAGGAAGGATGTTGTTTCCTTCTTTGATTCTGGTTCACATGATGAGGGACCATTGGCTAAGTGAAATTAATGCTGTGCCCTGCTGGAAACCTTTTCTCTTTGGGAAGTCATTTCCTTGGTTCTTTGCAGGTATGTTTGGCAGCTGTTGGCTTAGTTGGAGACTTGTGCCGAGCCCTGCAGTCTAACATCTTACCTTTCTGTGATGAGGTTATGCAGCTGCTCCTGGAGAACTTGGGGGTGAGCATTTTGCAGAAGTTACAGATTGGAAAGAAATTTAAACTTCCGCCGGGCGTGGTGGCGCACGCCTTTGATCCCAGCACTCGGGAGGCAGAGGCAGGCGGATCTCTGAGTTTGACCAGCCTGGTCTACAAAGTTAGTCCAGGATAGCCAAGGCTACACAGAGAAACCCTGTCTCAAAAAAATCAAGCCTGAAGGCCCATGTCCAGGAACTCCAGAACACTTGTCCATGGGCTTGGGAAGAATACAGTTGTTTATTTTCGTAGATCTAAGTTGCAAAGTTAATTAAAGGAAATGTGTGTTCTACCTGGAGGAAGTGGTTAGGTGAATACATACTTTCTCTTTGCAACAGTAACTCATTAAGTTCTGTGTCTCAAATTTCTTGGGTCTTCAGACTAGACAAGATTTGGTGTTTATAAAGTTCCTTTTTCTTTTTCTCTTGTTAGAATGAGAATGTCCACAGGTCTGTGAAGCCACAGATTCTGTCTGTGTTTGGTGACATTGCTCTTGCCATTGGCGGAGAGTTTAAGAAATACCTAGAGGTCGTATTGAATACTCTGCAGCAGGCCTCCCAAGCCCAGGTGGACAAGGTAAGCTAGGAACTGTCCTGATGGTTCTTCTAAGTACAGCTCTAATGGAAGTAGGAGGACTGATTATGGGTGGGGTTTTTTTTGTTTGTTTGTTTGTTTTTGTTTTTGTTTTTAAGATGGCCAATATGATGGAGGTTTTATTCTTTGTCTCTTCCAGTCAGACTTTGACATGGTGGATTATCTGAACGAGCTAAGAGAAAGCTGCTTGGAAGCTTACACGGGAATCGTCCAGGGATTGAAGGGAGACCAGGAAAACGTACACCGTTGAGTATACAGCCCAGCTCCCAAAATGCACTGACCAGGGCGCACAGGGGCAGACAAGCTCTGTCTTTCCTTTGTGGTTCACTGGTGGACTATCACCTGCTACATACAGGAAGAAAGAAAAGACAAATGACGAGAGTGGTTTGGGGGAGGCAATATATAGACATTTGGCATTTCTGTACCCTTCTACATTTCTGTGCTTTTTTTTCTCATGGGTGTGGTGAAGGGGATCAGACTCAGGCAGCAAGGCTTAGTAGCAATGCTCTACCACTGAGCCACACTGCTAGCTTTGTCTTCTCTGGGATCTAATGAAGCCACTGGGGAACGTGCAGAAGTACGGGTACTCTCTATTGATTTGCGCCCAGCAGCCAGAGCAGCAGGTGTTGAGTAGCTCAAGGCCACAGTGGAGGTTGCTCATTCTAAGCTCCACTTGTGGGATGCAGTTCAGTGGTGTGGGAGCACTTCCCCACTGTGTGTAGGGCCTAGATCCATTCTGTTCTTCAGTACCACAAAAAAGTTCTATGTGCCACATGATTACAGAAGGGATATTTATCTCCTCTGTGGGTTCTTCTAAACGGAAGAATGATTTTGGTACCATGCTGTGTAGCTGGTTATCCAACTGAAGCCTTGCTATGGGGGTAGAATAGCATGGCCTTAGTGAGAAGATGCTATGTCCTGTCTAACACCGGACGGTATAACAGACCTCCTCTTTCCTTTATAGCGGATGTAATGCTGGTACAGCCCAGAGTAGAGTTTATTTTGTCTTTTATTGATCACATTGCTGGAGATGAGGATCACACAGATGGAGTTGTAGCCTGTGCTGCTGGATTGATAGGGTAAGTTAGTGCTCCTTCCACAGAACGGGGGATGTGTGCGGGAAAGCCAGGAGTTTTTGTTTTGCAGTGCTGGTGACAAAAGCCCAGGGTCTCACAGTGTAGCCCTCTATCTCTCAGGAAGTGGCGTCACAGCCCCTCAGGCCCTCACAGAGTCTGTGTGGTTTGCTCCAGGTGATGTAGACCTAGAGCTGTAATGTCTTGCTAACTGCAACACATTGCTTTTTGTTTGAGCATCCTCAGAGGCTTTTTTGGTTTTTCGAGATAGGATTCCACCTGCCTTTGCTTTCTGAGTGCTGGGTTTAAAGGCATGTACTACCACTTCCCAGCTTTTATTTATTATTATTATACAGTGCTCTGCCTGCAAGTACACCTGCAGGCCAAAAGAGGGCATCAGATCATGTTCTAGATGGCTGTGAATAGAACTCAGGACCTCTGTGGGAACAGTCGGTGTTCTTAAGCTCTGAGCCATCCCTCCAGCCCAACAGCCGACAGCTTTACCCACTTAGCCTAAGCCTCTTCTGAGACCCTGAGGCAGTTCACAGCTCAAAGACCTGGTTCCTTTTTTTTTTTTTTTTTTTTTTTAACTTAAAGGTCTTGCTATATGGCCAGGGTTGACATTGAACTCATCCTTGTCAGCTTCTTTCTTGGTTAGTAGTATTACAGGGTTGTGCCATCACACTCAATTAGCTATTAACTTTGAGTGAGTCCTTCAGTTTTATTCTCCGGAAATCTCTTACAGTTTTAAGAAGTGAATGAATGCTAAAGAACGGATCTTTGCCTCAGCCTGGTTTGGCGGCAGCAACTGTGGTACTGGTGTGTTGAGGAAGTTATTCTTGGGTGTGTTTGCTTTGCGCAGGGACTTGTGTACAGCATTTGGGAAGGATGTACTGAAGTTAGTAGAAGCTAGGCCCATGATCCATGAACTCTTAACTGAAGGACGGAGATCGAAGACTAACAAAGCGAAGACCCTTGCTACGTGGGCAACAAAGGAACTGAGGAAACTGAAGAACCAAGCCTGGTAAGTAAGATCTTGTCTTTACTCCCTTAGGTCTTGTGAAGGGGACATTTTCTATAGGATTTCTGATTATGCCTACTGGTATTTTGCGTACACTTTTCTGTACCTGCTTCTGAGCAGGCAGCCTTAATCTTTGTAAGCCAGGCATTTGAGTTCTCGTGAAGAACAACAGAACTCATTAACCAGAATACTGAAAATATTTTTGGAACATAGCAAATTTTTTTCTGCTTTTGTTCCCTTCTTCATGCCCCTTTGTGCTGAGAATCAAAACTTTGGCAGGGGTTTGGGGCCTCTGTGTAGCCTGGCTAGCCTAGATCTTACTTTGTAGACTAGGCTGACCTCAGACTCACAGAAGTCTATCTGCCTTTGCCTCTGCCTCCCAAGTGCTTGGGTTAAAAGCATGTACCACCATGTATGGCCTTAAGTATCCATTTATTTGCTTGGATTGCTGGGAATTTAACCTAGGACCTCACATAGGCAAGTAAGCACTTTTACTGCTGAACTACAATAGAGGCTTATTTATGGCAGCAGGTAGAGGGTGCGAATCCCATTCTAACTTTAGGGGCTCTTGGTTGTGGGAGTTGGGGGTGCAAGTGAGCTCAGGACTTGACCTCTTCATCTGTTTGTTTTTAGATCTGGTACCATTGGGATGATGACCTGAGACCCCCACTGGAAATCTCCAATCTTTTGAAAAAACCCGGAAGTGAGGAGTGTGCACGGATGCTGAATGTTTGGGAATGAGAGGATGAGTGAGTGAGGCTTGAAAACACACCACATTGAAAATCCTGCCACAGCCAACAACAGCAGCGCTGTTAGCGAGCTAAGTAAGCACTGACTTTGTAGAAAAACATAACATCAGCCATCTTGGAACAGAGAAACAATGGATTTACTTACTTATTAAAAAAGAAAAAAAAAGCTGTCTCTTCCCAGGGAAGGCTAGAACTAGCTTTCCTGTCTTGGCCGGTGCCGAATGGGATGACTGGTTTGGGAGAGGAGGACCTGGGTTCAGCTGCGGAGCTATGTTGTGAAAGGCAGCCTGGCCCCTGCTACTGAGGAGAAAGATGGAGCCCGGGTCTTGAGCCCACCTTAACGGTACCTTTGCACTTGGTACTGTCTGTGCCGGCGAGAAGGCGCGTGGGGGATTTCACAGTCTGAGAATGAGTGTGTGTGAGTGAGGCGGTACCCACATTCTCAACTTCAGTCATTGCAGTTTCTTTTTCCCAGAAAACAAAGGGGTTTGATGTTGCATTTCATAAACTAACTGAAGTTCGGGCTACTGATGCAGCACAAGAGACGAGTTGTTTTCTTTCTTTCTTTCTTTTTTTTTTTTTTTTTTTTTTAAAAGAGGAAAGATGCTTTTTAGGTTTGGTTTGGTTTCATTTTTAATTATTCTAGGGAAAACACTGACGAATGGTCAGAGCTCCTGTCCTGATCTTTTCATCAAGGCGCCTTTCCTGATAATATGGTTCAGCTGTGAATGTAGCTGTGGGGGGGGAGGGGGGCAAAAAAGAAAACTCTGGAGTTAGAGGATATAGAAAAATAAAAGTACGGTTGTTACAAATAAAACGCAGACTTCAAAGACAGAAAATGCCACAACCCAACTAAAATTTAAAGGCTTGAAAATTGGCATCACAAACAAGCTCTCTCCTGACTTATATTGTGGCAGTCTGAATGCCCCAGAACACTGTGCCAAAGAGTTTAGAAAACAAATGTACAATAAAAGTAAATAACGCACTCAAAACCGCAAACTTCAGGTAACTATTTTGAATTGCAAATGACGAAAATTTAATGTTGAACGATCTGATAAAATAACCATTTGGAAACTGCTTGGCCTTCTGTTCTTTTCTTTGATTGACTGCAATGCGGTATTGGTCTCTTGCTGCACTTCAAAACCAACTAACCAATAAAACAATGTGTGTGTGTATATGCGTATACACACACACTAACTACAACTGTTGTGATGAAAATGGCACCAAGAAAAAGGTTCTATTTTTTCCACTGAGGTTGAAGATTAATAAGATGGTGTCAGACATTCCCCTGCTCACACGCTTTTGTAGTTTTTTGTTTTGTTTTGTTTTTTTCTTTTGAAGTGTGATGTGCTGTGATCACAATAAATCAGAATTATTTTCCCTTTTACAAGGGAACAAGCCACCCTGAATTTTAGGAGTCTTTCAGCAATAAGCATTTTAGTGAGCTGGCCCTCTTGGCTTGTGCAGACATTAGGAAATTTGCTGGCGATTTGAAAATGCTGCTTTAAAGAAATACTAGATGCCAAGGAAATTTTACTTGCTTCATTGGTAGTTGGAAGATTCAAAACACAAGACCCTCATCCCGACTTCCGTTTTCATTGTAGTAAAAGGCATTGGCTTAGGTTTTCTCCCATGCTCCTTTCATCTCCCCTCCCTGTCCAAGCCTGTTCTAAGTGGGACTGGCTCAGTTGCCTGTCCATACGCAGCAGCATCTGTAGTAGCTCTTTACAGGGTATCAGATATTGTGCCTTTTGGTGCCAGGTTCAGAGTCAAAGTGCCGATCTGATCTGTGAACCAGTGTACAAAAAAAGTATTTGAAGGAGATGCTCCATCGTGAGCAGAGCAACTACTAGGCCACTAAGCCCTAGTGAGAAGAGAGGCCCAGGCCTCTGGATGCCTTGTCGCCATCTTCGCTGGTTGGTTTCTTTGTTTGTTTGTTTGTTTTTCAGATTTACTTACCATTCCTGATACTAGATAGGGTTGGGGCAGAAATATTGGGGGAAAAGAAAAATCAATCTGATCATTCCTCAGTGCTACCCATTTCTGTCCTGTGTGGGCTGCTTAGCGAGACAGCAGGGGAATAAAGTACACCGAGAACCATGATGAAAACAAAACCTTCCGCGTGTTGTGTCGTGTTTTGTTCCAGGGAAGCAGTTGACAAGTGCTGTTATTAATGCTTTCTCCCAGATGCAGTCGGTGCTGGAGAGGAGGAAACAGGCTGGTTGCATTGTAGTCTTGGTGCCTTGCTATTCTACTCTGTTCTGGTTATACATTTTAATCCTCTTTTAGTTACCTTCAGCTCCTGTTTTCTGCGGTTTGGGTGTTTGTCCTTCATCAGTTGGTACCACTTAAAGGCAACTGAATGCGAAACACAATTCTGTCCACTCACTGTCTGGGCCTTCCCCACCCTGAGTCTTGGCACATTCCTTCAAGAATGTAGTTACCGTCTGCTTGGGAAGATGTCAGTACAAATGTGAAGAAAATGGGCATCGGACTAGACTTGGGTTTGCCACGAGTGGCAGCTGCCTGCACCAATTACACTGGTTAATTTTGCTTTTCATTTTTCTCAGTTCTCCCAGTCCTCCCTCTGTTGAAATGTTTTAGCTGTCAGAGACAACTGTAATCCTGCCCAAGGGTCCGGAGAAGTGGAGGGACTTGCGTTTGGTGTTGAACCGTTCAGAACCAGGCGGGTCTCCTTACTCTTATTTTAAGATGTGTGTAGTCTGACTTTAGAGGAAATCCAAATTCCATCAGCTTTGATAGCATCAATCTGTAATTGGCATTCAGAATGCCCTTGGCATGCCAGTCTGTGATGGCATTAAAGACCTGTTAAAAACACTTGAGCCCAATTTTATTAACCAAAACTGATACCACCACCTTTATCTTCTGAATAAAGTCCGCTTTATTTTTATTTTCAACATTTTGTTGCTTCATTCTTTGTTTCAGATGTCACTGCTGTGAAGTGAGTGGTTTGGAGGAAGCTGTTGTGTGTGTGCGCGTGCGTGCGTGTGCATGTACTCAGGTATAGAAAGGGACTAAACATCAGTGAAATAGCTGAAGATTTGCCCTTTGAGGCACAGTTGAAGGCAAGGGAGGATGTCCACCAGCCTCTGCAGAAGTGCCAGGGTATAAGACCTAGTGTTATTGGCCCACCCAAAGTTCCTGTTTACTTAGCCTGCAGTCTCTCTTTCCTTCTGTTTCCTGAATCTTGTTTTTAAATTGGGTCCTGTCCTCCTTCCTGGTTTTTGTTTTGTTCTTTGAGACAGGGTTTCTCTGTGTAACTTGAATTGTCCTTTATAGACCAGGTTGGCCTTGAACTCAGAGATCTACCTGCCTCTGCCTCCCCAAATGCCCTTGACTGGCACAGTGACACCTGCTGACTTCCTTGCCTTTAAAGTAACTTGCATGTGGCCGTCAGCTTTCCTGACTGCATGCTCCATAAGGAAGCCCTGACACCTAGCTGGTGTTGGAAGTTCTATACTACTGTCTGCATATGTTGTATAATCAAAGGTAGAAATTGAACTGATTATATGTGGGAGGAACAGTTGTGTCTTGTGTTTGATTGTGAAGATTACTGTGAGAGCAACTTGTGCTTGTCTCAGAACTGGTCAGCAGCCACAGCCCGTTGGTCAAGAACAGGTGCATTTACAGCGCAGGCTGCTGTTGAAAGTTCTTGACTTCTGTGCTGCAGATACTACAATGTGACAGTCACTTGAATGGTCCTCTCTTCAGTCTGAAGTGAAAAACAGATTTTGTTTTGTTTCTAAGACAGGGTTTCTCTGTAGCCATGGCTGTCCTAGGCTGGCTTTGTAGACCAGGCTGGCCTGGAGCTCAGAGAGAGCCACCTACCCAGCTAAATCAGCAGGTTTTTATGTTACACTGTAGCAACCTTCCTCTCGAGTAAGAAGCAGAAAGGTTGTTAAACTAAGGTCACAGGGAGCCCGCATGCCCAGGTCTGCTTTGGCACTTTGTACATCACAGCTGTTCTACGCTTGCTGCTTCTTTCCAAGCACCCTTTAAATGCATCATAAACCTGTTTACTCATTGGTTGTTGGCTTTCCCCACTATCAGGTAGGCTTGCTAATACAGTGGCTACCTGTTTGGTTCTTTTAGTTTTTTGTTTGTTTTTCTAGACAATCTCTCAGTGTAGCTAACCCTGGCTGTCCTGGAACTCACTCTAGACCAGGCTGGCCTTGAACCGAGAGATCCACCTGCCTCTGTCTCCCAATTGCTGAGATTAAAAGTGTATATTAATGTGCCCACCCCTTTAGCCTCCTTTTTGTTTTTTGAGACAAGAGTTTCTCTATATAACCTTGACTGTCCTAAGACTCTTTATAGACCAGGCTTGAAGAGGTCTGCCTGCCTCTACTTCCCTAATGCTGGGATTAAAGGCTTGTGCTATCATGTCTGGACTTTTTAACTAGCCTCTTAACCTTGGGTAAAATGAAAGAATGACAACAGGATTGTTCAGTATTTAGCCATTATCAATATGGCTAATTCTTGCACTCATTTTGCATTGTAAGCACTTACTAGGTGGCAAGCTTGAAACAGGTAAGCAATTAATGTTGTAATGAAGCTATCATTCCCAGCAGCCACATGGCTCACAACCATCTATCTGTAACTCAAGTCCCAAGGGATCAGATGCCCTCTGTGGGCACCA
This sequence comes from Acomys minous, assembly GCF_964271855.1. Lineage (NCBI taxonomy): Eukaryota > Metazoa > Chordata > Mammalia > Rodentia > Muridae > Acomys > Acomys minous. Next base: position 89,462,277 of record NC_140493.1, on the reverse strand, counting down.
GGTGCACATGGAGTGCACAGACATACTTGCAGGCAAACACTCATACATTCAAATTTTGTTTTTCTTTTTGGTTTTTCGAGACAGGGTTTCTCTGTGTAGCCTTGGCCTCAAATTTTGTTTTTCAAGACAAGGTTTCTCACACTCACTCACTTTGTAGACCAGGCTGGCCTCAAACTCACAGTAATCTACCTGCCTCTGCCTCCCAAGTGCTGGGATTAAAGGCGTGTGCCACCATGCCTAGCTTCCATTTAAAATTTTTAAGTTAAATATTGCTGCATGTGGTAAGTGCACACCTTTAATCCCAGAACCCAGGAGGCAGAGACAAACCCATGACTTCAGCTCCAGCCTGGTCTCCGTAGTTCTGTGCCAGCCAGGGTGACAGTGAAATGCTGTCTCAGCCAAAAGATCATTTCTGTGGGTGAGTGAGGCTGTGTGGGTTTATGTGCACCACAAGCATGCAGGTATGTGTATGAATTCGGACACCTTTGGAGGCTAGAGAGTATCAGATTCCATGCAAGTGTGCTTTGAGAGGATTGTGAACCACCTGGTGTGGGTGTTGGGAACTCAACCTTGGTCCTCTCAAGAACAGTAAGTATTCTTAGTAGTCACTGAGCCATCTCTGTACTTTAAACTATTTTGGGGGTGGATGGCCCCTATTGGCTTTGGACCTGTGGCCATCATCCTGCCTCAACCTAAGTGTTAGGATTATAGCAGTGAGCTACTGTACATAGTATAACTACCAAACTCAATTCACTGGTGGGGTTGTGTGTGTGTGTGTGTGTTTATCTTTCTTAACAAAGGTCAACTTTCTTCCTATTTGAAGTTTGAACCAAACCATCTCTACTGCTCCATTTCTCCTCTGAGCCAGAAGCTTCTTGAAATAGTCTATGGTGCCTGGTAGACAGAAGCCCAAGGGTTGCTGAGTAAGCTGCACCTCTCAAATACCCTGGCCCTAGCTGCTGGATTCTTCTGCACAGTGCAGCCAAGGTGGGAAGTCTGTAAGGGCTGGCCTACCTTCCTTTTCCAAGTACTCCTTGGCCACAAGTGAGTGACAACTGAGCTGTCTTGATGCATTGCAGCTTTCCCTACAGGACTGAGGTCTGGACACAGAGAGGTAGGCAGGTAGCCTGTCACTATCCTGAGAGTGAGAGAATCAAGAGCTACCTCTGGGGAGCAGTGCAAGTCCTTCACTGAGCACCGCCCTCTAGCAGTACAGTCAAGTAACCCTTTTTCATTTTCCTCATTTGTAAAACAAATTCCAGTGAAAGAGAAAGCATAGGAATTTCATGAGGCTCTGAACATAAATTAGACAACCAATCAATAGAATAATAACTGTCAGACCCTGAAGACACGGAAGGCACTTAATAAACTGAACTAACCCCCCAAATCCATCTCCTGTGGGGCCCTTTGATGGGTAATAGATGTGAGGTGTTCGATAGCCGAATAAAAGTTCCTTTTGGTTTTTCCAGACAGTTTTTCTGTGTAGCCCTGGCTGTCCTGGAACTCAGTCTGTAGACCAGGCTGGCGTTAAACTCAAGAGATCCTCCTACTTCTACTGGGATTAAAGGTGTGCACCAGGTCAACTTTTTGTTTTTTATAAGTTACCAATTCCTATTTTTATTTTTCTGGCTGTTCCAGATTTTAAGTTCCACCAGAGGAAAAAAAAAAAAAGGTATACTTCTTACTGTAGGATCCAGCATATAATGAGTGTTTGAGAACTTTTTGCTAAAAGCCAGGCATGTGGGGCACTCCTGCCATCTTCTCTCTGAAGAGGTAGGCTGAAACAAGAAGATAGCTTTGCACCTGATGCCACAGAACGAGACTGTGTCTCAACAACCCCCCATAATTATTGGATATTTTTATTGAACAAATACAGTGACCATGGGCTGGGATGTGTTCTTGTCCTCAGAGGCCTGCCTCTGCCTCCTAAACACTGGGATTAAAAGATACGCACCTCCATCACCCAGTTTACAAAACTTTGTTTTGTTTTGTTTTGTTTTTCAAGACAGGGTTTCTCTGTGTGGCCTGGCTGTCCTGGACTCACTTTGTAGACCAGGCTGGCCTCGAACTCACAGTGATTCCGCCTGCCTCTGCCTCCCAAGTGCTGGGATTAATGGCATGCACCACCACACCTGGCTTTAAATTATTTTTAAGTGTATTCATGTTTTGCCTGCATGTATGCCTGTGTACTATGTGCTTGTCTGGTGCTCAAGGAGGTGAGCTACTATGTGGGTGCTGGGAATTGAACTCAGGACCTCTGAGAGAGCATTGGCTCCCCTGGAGCTGGATGGTTGTGAGCCACTGAGTGAGTGCTGAGAATCGAGCCTGGGGCCTATGGAGGAGTAACAAGTGTTGCTCTAACCATCTCTTCAACTCTGCCTTTTATTTTTAAAGATTTATGTGCTTTTGTGTATGTATGTGCACCACATGATTATGTGTATATGCACCATATATGTGGCTCGTGCTGGAAAAAGCCAGAAGAGGTGTCAGGTTCCCTGGAACTGGAGTTACAGGCAGGCAAGGGCCACCATGTGAGTGCGGGAGCCTAGTCCTCTAAGAAGACCGAGTGCTCCGAATGGATGAGCCATCTTCCAGCCCTTATCTTTGCCTGTAAGTTTTAGTTTGATTTAATCAGCCCAAGCTCATTTAAACTTTGCTATGTAGCTGGGCGTGGTGGCACATGCCTTTAATCCCAGCATTCGTGAGGCAGAGGCAGGTGGATCGCTGTGAGTTTGAGGCCAGCCTCATCTACAAAGTAAGTCCAGGACAGCTAAGGCTACACAGAGAGACCCTGTCTCAAAAAAACCAAAAATAAATAAATAAATAAATAAATAAAATAAAAATAAACTTTGCTATGTAAGCCAGGCAGATTTTATTTTATTTCTTTAATATGTATTTAGGTATTTTTATATATATGGGTATTTTATCTGCATGTGTATCTGCATCCCAGAAGAGGATATTGGAGCTCATAGGACTACAATTATAGATGGTTGTGAGCTACCATGTGGGTGCTGGGAATTGAACTCGCAACCTCTGGAAGACCAGCAGTGCTTTTTAATGGCTGAGTCATCTTTCCAGGCCCTGCCAGTCAGGTTTAAACTCTATTCTTCTTGCCTTAGCCTCCTGAGTACTGGATTGTAGATAGAAACTACTATGCCCAGATTAAGTTGTTTACTTCTGAGGAAACAGGGTTTGCCCAGGCTGGGCCTGAATTCACAATACTCCGCTCTCAGCCTCCCAAGTAGCTGGGGTTAGCAGCACATACCACTGGGGCTGGACCGTGTATTTCTGTAGATTTGTTTGGGAGCTACGGATATGCTCAGTGGTCAAGCAGTTGCCTAGAGTACACAAAAACTCAGGTGTATCTCAGCACTACCTACATAAGTAATCTTGACTTTGGAGAAAATAAACATCCTTTTTGAGAAAATGAAACAGAATTTTAAAACAGCTCTACAACATATCACATCTCCCTCCAAGTTCTGCTCCCAGAGGCCGTGGTTACTCTGTGATGCTGCGCGATCTCTGAAGGAATGGGAAGCCAAGCAGGAATGGCTTTCCCCCACTGCCTTCACCTCTGTGCAGAGGGACGGTGACCCTAACTTCCTAAGGCCTAGAGGTGAGGCATCAGAGGTGGCGCTGCCTAATCAGTGTTGCCTGCCAGCTGTCTGAGTCATCTGGTTTTGATTCAGCCGTTTCCTCCTCTTTTTCCAGGCAAGAATGGGACAGGAGAGACTAAGTCTTCTCCAGAGCAAGAGTCATGGGAGTGGGAGGCAGACTCCTGATGCTCTCCAGGAGGGCTGCTTGCCACGGCTCTGCCTCAGCACACTCTCCTAGTTGGGGACAACAGTAGTCCTCTCTTGTCACACCCGAGAAGCCGCTTAGGAAGGCTTCACAGTCTGACCAGTGACGAACACATCTCTTCTGTCTTAGCTCCAGCCTCCTCTTCCCTTTACCATTCCCCCGGTGTTCCCTTTCTGTCCCCTGCATGGTGAGGTAAGCCCAGATGGTTTCGGAGCTCTTAGAAGGACTTAGACCAAACCCTGCTTTCTCAGAGAGGTAAAGTACACCCAAGTCACCCAGTACCACTCATTTATTCACACAATTCAGGATGTGCCTTCTAATCCTCCAGGATTTACCTCAAAGGCCATGTTTTCTGAAGCTCTTCCCTAGACAACCCTGAAGCCACTCCTGACCTCCTCTTCTGCTTTTTGAGACTTTACCACACAGCCCACCGTGGCCTCCAAGTATTGGTGGAGGCCACCATACTCAACTTCATTTGATCCGACTGCTTCTGCTTTCCAAGTGCTGGGATCAAAGGAGAGAGAGAGAGAAATAGAGAGAGACTGAGAGACTCTCTGTGTAGACATGGCTGTCCTGGAACTCACTCTCCAGGCTGGTCTCAAACTCAAGAGATTTGCCTGCTTCTGCCTCTGCCTCCCAAGTGCTGGGATTAAAGGCGTTTACCAGGTCAACTTTTTTGTTTGTTTGCTTTTTGGTTTTTCAAGACAGGGTTTCTCTGTGGAGCCTTGGCTGTCCTAGATTCACTTTGTAGACCAGCCTGGCTTTGAACTCATAGAGATCCTCCTGTCTCTGCTTCTCGAGTGCTGGGATTAAAGGTGTGCACTACCATGCCTGGCTAACTTTTTTTTTTAATTGCCAATTCTTATTTTTTATTTTTCTGGCTGTTCTACTGGATTTTAAGTTCCACCAGAGGGGGAAAAAAAAAGGCATACTTCTTACTGTACCCTGTATCCTCAGGATCCAGCATATAATGGGTGTTTGAGAACTTTTTGCTAAAAGCCAGGCATGTGGGGCACTCCTGCCATCTTCTCTCTGAAGAGGTAGGCTGAAACAAGAAGATAGCTTTGCACCTGATGCCACAGAACGAGACTGTGTCTCAACACCCCCCCCCATAATTATTGGATATTTTTATTGAATAAGTGCAGTGACTATGGGCTGGGATGTGTTCTTGTCCTCAGATTGTCTGATATGAACAAGAGCTAGAAATAAATTTTATTGACAACAGGGCAGGGTCTCACTCTTTGGGCTTTTGCCACCAGCCACACACTGCCCAGGATAGAACCACCTGGCTCTAGGGCACCAGGTGACTCACTGAGGCCTGCACAGTAAGCAGCCAGCAGCTGCATGCAAGGGCTGACTCATCCTGAGGAGTGCGCTCAGAGGGTACCTAGACCCACTCACTGTCTTTACCAGCAAGAGAGGGCTTGCTATGGCCAACTCTATCAGGATTGTGGGGACTCTGCCAGCGCCTGGCCTGGCCTCCAGCCTTGCATGGCTCCTACTTCACAAGGGAGACTGTGGAGCCTGAAGGAAAAGGACATCTACCTTGCCCTTGGGTCCAGTGACTGGGGTGACCTATGTTCCAGTCAGCTTGCCTTCATATCTACAGGATAGGTGGGTCATCCTACATGGCTCAGAGAAACTTACTGCTTGCTTGGCCATAAAGTAGCTGACCCGCCTCTGTGTTCTGGACTATAAAAGGGGGCAGGCCAGCAGGAGGCCAAGCCAATGAGACTCCCCTCCTTTGAAGAGTGTCCAAGACCAGGGCTGGCCATGCTGGGGGGAGCAGCTTACCCCAGCCTAGCATTTTTCTCTACAGTGCAGAAGATGACAACTGCCCTTATTTCTGAAAGCTCACACAGAACAGGGACCTTTTCTTTCATTCTCCCCTTCTCAGAAACACTTCTGCTAGAAGCCAGAAAGATGGACTCGGGTCCAGGGAGCCTTCCTAGCTAAACACTGGCACACACACACACACCAAAGCCCCTTCCCTACCTAGCCTATGCCCTGCCTGCAGTTTGCATCTACCTCCCTTCCAGATCAAGGGCCCTCCCTCAGCTTTCCTCTAGCGATCTCTCAGCAGCAGTAGGCTGGCTTTGCCTCTGTCCACGGTTCTTAATCCACCCGGGAACGAAAATGACTCATTAACATCTCCCAGGCATTCTCAGGGCACCTTGGAGTCGGATCCCTACTCTTTCCCCATTAGGGTGGCCTGTTGGGAACGATCTCCAGTCTAAGTCAGAGGTGAAGTAACTTGCCCAAGGTCACACAGTGGGAACGTGGCAGAAAGACTTGTCTTTTGCCTGGCAGTTTTGGCAGATGCTCAAATCTTTGTGGAAAGGGTGAGGTGGGATGTTTCTTCATCTCTCTGGCCTCTGGGAGCGTCTGTAAAGGGGTTGGGAGGGCTGTCCGTCTTCCCAAACGAACATTTCATCTCCTTAGTTCACTCTCACTTTCAAAGTTAGATTTAACTCTAATGTTTCTGTGTTCAAATGGATAGATCAGATCGATGCCCCTGCCTCTGAGGGCAAATAGTAGATAGTCTGGTGATGTTTCTTCTCCAAAGACCAATAAATAAACGAACAAAAATATTTTCCCCCAAATAAACAGCTCCACTTATTCCCAAAATGTGCAACCTGAAGTCCTGCCCGAGGCGCCCCAGCACATAGTCCGCAGACACTGCGCCGGTCGGCGGGGAGGGGAGGCCCCGCGGCGGGGAGCCGGTGGGCGCCAGGCGCGCTGCCAGCCTCGGTCCGGCAGCACCGCGGGGGCCGCCGCCCCTCACCACGTGGTGGTGGCCGCCACGGGGTCCCGGGCACCGGCCCAGCTGGAGAGACCCGGAGCAGCCGGGGAGGAGGAGGAGGCGGAGGAGACGGCGGCGGCGGAGGAGGAGCGGGGCGGGCGAGCGGGAGGGAGGGGGCCGGGAGGGGAGGGGAGGGGGTGGGGAGAGACCCGGCGGCGGCGGCAGGGCGCGGAGCGGCGCGCGGTGCCAGGGGGTGGGGGCGCCGGGGCCGGTCAGGGGAGGGAGCCGGCGGAGGGGTGCGCTGCGACTGCGAGCCGGAGCCCGCGGCAGCCGTGAGTGCGGGCCCGGGCCGGGGCTGGGGGGAGGGGGAGGGGCGCGGCGGGCACGGGGCGGCTTGGGGCGCGGGAGGCCCGGGCCGGGGCGCAGGTGGTCGGGCGTTTCGCCCGGGAGCAGAGTGGGGAAGGGGCCTACGGCCAGGCGGGCCGCCGCTGCTCAGTAGCCCGCCCGGGGCCCGGTTGCGGTGGGGGAGGGGGCTGTGCGGTCTCGGCCCCCAAGAGGGGAGGGGCGACAATATCTGTCAGCCGAGCCCGAGGGGTTTAAAGAGCTGCTCTTAAAGGGACCGCGGGAGGGGCCTGGCCGGTACAGGCGCCCCCTCCCCAGTAGCCTGCGCGGGCGCTCCGCGCGCACGGCCCCAGGATGCGGAGGAAGGCAGCTTGGGTCGCACGGCCGGGGTGTGTGGGGACACGGAGTCCTCGGGTGGGGGTGGCCCGAGGTCGTGGACAAGGGTCGGCGGAGAGGGGTGTGTAGTGAGCGCCGGCCAGCGGAGTAGGGGGAGGGGGTGGCGTGGGCAAGACAGGGTTAAAGGTGGGGCCAGCCCTACAAACAGGCGCACACGCTCTTTACTCAGACCTGTCACTCGCCGAGCCTGGGGGGAGGGGGCTGAGGCCTGCACTGTCGGAACTCGCGCCTTCGGACCGAGCCCCCCTCGCCAAGGCGCACACACGCTCCAGCGCGCGCACACACCTCGGACATTCCCATAGTGCCTCACGTGACACTCGGCCCGAACGTGCCCACCCTGCCTACACGCTCACGCACGCGTGCTCACACGCGCGCACACAACCTCTGGCCGGTTCCGAACTCCGCGCTGACCCCCGTCCTCCGCCCAGCAGAAGCGCTCATTGACGGCGGCGGCACACCTACACTCATTCACAGACACACACTCCCCCCCACATGCCAGCCACAGCCACCACACATTCATAAACAGGGCGGGGAGAAGTACACACGCACCCCCTTGCTGCCTACTCCTTTGGGAGCCCTGAGTCATTCCTGCCCCCCTCCTAGGGCTCCCCATTTCCCTGAGTGTGGGCACAATAGGACAAGCTGGAGTCTCCCTTTGTGTGGTCCCGGTTCCCTTAGACCCCTTGCCCAGTTTGCTGCCTCTGTCACTCGGCCAAGGACTTCCTGTAGGTCTGCGCCTGGCCGGCTGCCACAGCCCCAGTGCAGTTGGGGAGGCACTTCCTTTTCCTGAACTCTGGGATCCTGCGGGAGGAAGTTGGGCGGGGGCCCCGCAGAGGCCAGGCTGACTGGTGGGACCGGGCCTCTAGAAACACTGGCCTTTTTTAGGAGCAGGCAGGCGACAGAGGCCTGGGATGGGAATCTTGGCGGCTGTCGAGGTACTTGGGGAATAGGGAAGGTCTGGGGTGGAATCCAGGCAGGTTCTGGGCTGTGCCAATGCTGGGACAGCAGCCCTCCCATCCACAGGTCTCTCTGGGTTCTGGGAAGAGCCCTTTTCCGCCCCTGGTGTAGCTTGCTTGACCCTGTTTATCAACTGTCTTAACGACTCTACTCATGAGGTTCATCTGGTTCCATCTCCTTCTCCTATAAGGAGTGACAGCATGAAACAGAGACAGGGACACTGAGTGTTGTTGTGGGGTCTGGTCTCTCTGCTGAAGCGTCACAGCTACCCACCCACCGGGCCGGGGGGGGGGGGGGGGGCCCTCAGACCATCATGGAGGAATTGGGGACAAGCACCAGGTGGTCCTCCTCATGCTGTTCCTGCTCTCTCAGGAGGCCCAGTGTGGGCTGAGGCTCTTACAATGGAGTCCATGTTTGAAGATGACATCAGCATCCTGACTCAAGAAGCCTTGGGGCCCAGTGAGGTGTGGTTGGACGGTCCTGGAGATCCCTCGCTGGGAGGCGACGACGTGTGTTCTGCCTCCCACTTTGCCCTCATCACAGCCTATGGAGATATCAAGGAGCGGCTGGGGGGCCTGGAGAGAGAGAACGCCACCCTCAGACGTCGCCTCAAAGTCTATGAGATCAAGGTCAGACCCTGGATGTGGTGGGGAATTGTATGGTCAGGCTGCAAAGGTGGCAGGGGGGCGCAAGAGACTCCAAACTGGAGGCCCAGGCCCCGCTGGAGCTCCCCTGCTCCTACAGCCGGCCTGTGGGGTGAAGGAGAAGGAAGCTCAGCTTTGGAGTGGTGGGTCCCATGGCAGAGGGCAGGGAGAGAAGTCTCTGAAGTGGGTGGCGGGGGTTTGGGGCGCATAGCGGTCTCTGAGGACTACCCTCCCACAGTACCCGCTGATCACTGATTTCGGAGACGAGCACTGCTTCCCTCTGTATGAAATCAAGGATGGCTCCCTGCTGGAGGTGGAGAAGGTCAGTCTGCAGCAACGGCTCAACCAGTTCCAACATGAGGTAAGCCCTCCAGTCAGGCCAGCTCCTTAAGCTTCCTGCTCAGATCACCTTGCCCCATCCCCCTGTCCCCAACATGGCCTCTGCCCCTCCCCCAAGTCCCCTTCAGCTTTTCCTACTGGGAACAGGATCGTCTTGGGGAGGTTTGGGGAGCCCCTCTGCCCCTCGTCGAGGATGGCGCTGACTCTGGCACCTCTCTCTGGGTCTACCCAGTTGCAGAAGAATAAGGAACAGGAGGAGCAGCTCGGGGAGATGATCCAGGCGTATGAGAAACTTTGTGTGGAGAAAAGCGACTTGGAGACAGAGCTGGGGGAGATGGTGAGAGGCCCAGAGAGTCGGGGTGAGGTGCCTGATATTGCGTGATTCCATATGAGCAGTGTTCCAACCCTATGACTGTGTGTGGCCCTGTGTGTCACACACACACACCCTCCTACTTGTGTGCATATCGTCTGTGTCCGTCTGTGTCTCTCTCTCTCTGAAAGCCTCCTGCTTTGCCCTGTGAGTGAGCCTGTCTGAGGCTGTCGTCCGGGTCGGAGATGACTGTACTCCTGACCCAATAGGATGCTGTATGTGTCGCATCAACCCTGTACCTGTAGTACTGTGTCTGGGCCAGGGTGTGTGTGTGTGTGTGTGTGTGTGTGTGTGTGTGTGTGTGTGTGTGTGTGTGACAGTAGAGGTGCCCAGAGCTCTAGCGAGAGATCTTGGCATGCGAGTGGTGAGAGTTAGCACGAGGCCATTTGTGTGAGTGTGTGGGCAGGTGGCAGAATAGGAGACTCGGTCTCTGTCAACTCCTAGCGGTGACCTCAGTTAAATTGCCTGGCTTCCATCCCTCCTCAGAAAAGCAGGGTAAGGGAGCTCGCTGAGCTGCAGTGAGGGTAATGGGACATTTGTGTAAGACGGTTTTCCCTTTATAGTCAGAGACGTTTGTGAGGCGTTTGCTGCATGCCAGGCACTGTTCTCCTCCTTCTACGCGCACTTACTCATTTTAGCTCTCACAACAATCAAAAGAGGTAGGCGTGGTACTGTGGTACTGCCATCCCCATTTTATACATGGGGTAGACGGAGCCTGGAAGTGGTTAAGTCAAACGTGCAAATGGAAGTTATATTCCTGAGGTGGGGGGGTGGGGGGTGGCCGGGCCTAGAGCTGAAGGCTTGTGTGAATGTCCCCGTGCGGTAATGACTGAGAAAGGGGATTGGTTCCGGCCTTGCCAGCGATGGTAGCCAGAAACATCTGCATTGCAGACGCTGGGAGAGGAAGCCTCACACCTGTAGCCGTGTGGAGTGTGGATGTAGGGCTCTCCAGCAGTCTCTGCTCCAGCAGTCTGGAGAGTGATGATGATGACCCAGCCTCGGGGACTCTCAAGGAGGGGGGGGGGAGGTGGGGTTTGGGAGTCCGTGGGGCTCCCTGGCCCTGTGTAGACCCTTAGCCCCCTGTCTTTCCCTGCAGCGGGCCCTGGTAGAAACCCACCTGCGGCAGATCTGTGGCCTGGAACAACAGCTGCAGCAACAGCAAGGCCTCCGGGATACAGCCTTCTCCAGCCTGAGCCCCCCAGCTGTCCCCGCCACACCCTGCTCTGACCTGGACCTGCACTATCTGGCTCTGAGAGGGGCACCTGCCTTGGGTCATGGTGAGATCTCAGTGACCCCTGCCTTCCTGATCTCCAAGTCTCCAGTTGTAATGCTCAGTTCAGTATCACTGGGAACTTTGGGCTTGCCTAAAGCCTCAATTCAATATATTACATTTTTGTTTCTTTTCTTCCTTTTTTTCTTTCTTGCTGCCTCCTCCTCCTCCTCCTCCTTCTTCTTCTTTTTCTCTTCCTCCTTCTCCTCCTTCCTGAGACAGAGTCTTTATATATATATATATATTCCTAATTGGTCTAGAATTTACTATGTATGCCAGGCTATCCTTGAATTTGGAATACTATTCCTCATTCTGTCTCCCCAGTGCTTGGATTACAATCATGTAACACCACACCTGGCTCGTGTCTTAAACATCTTAAATTTGTTCATAATGTTTCTGTTCTGCTCTCCAACTTCACCTCAACCATCCTTTTCACAAGTTCTCCCACGGATATCCCTTGGCCATCTAGCTCATGCAGTTCCTGGGTGTGCCAGCAGAGGGCGTCCCCATTCAGAGTCCCCTTAGGCTGTGATTAGACGAGGCCCCTGAGAAATGCTTCAGACATCTGGTTCTACCGTGAAGATACCTTCCAGAGGCCATCTTGTATGTGTGTCCCCCCTCCCCCCCCCACCTACCCACCCTGCACCCCACTCTTCCCGTGGCCTCCAGGATTGAATCTGCAACAAGCCCATGCCTGTTCCCATTGTAATAGTATCTCTCGTCCTTGGGTGTTTGTCTTTCTGGCTCCTCTCAGTAACTTGGGCTGAGTGCCCCCACCCTACCTGTCTCGCTCTGTGTGGATCTAGCTGGGAGTCTGTAGAGGCAGCTAGAGCCCACCTAACATTCTGGTCTCCTGACGGCAGGTTGGCCTGGCCCCACGAGTGTCAGTGTGAGCGAGCTGGAGCGGAGAAGGCTGGAAGAGGCCCTGGAGGCTGCGCAGGGCGAGGCTCGGGGAGCTCAGCTCCGGGAGGAGCAGCTCCAGGCTGAATGTGAGCGGCTGCAGGGGGAGCTGAGGCAGCTGCAGGAGACCCGCGCCCAGGTACAGGCGACCAGAGCACAGAAGAGTGGATAGGGGGCTCCCCAGTGCCCCCCCACCCCCGCCAGGGGGCAGGCTGGGCTCTCACCTCTTACTTTTCTCCTCAGGATCTGGCCTCAAACCAGTCGGAATGTGACATGGCCTGGGTAAAGAGAGTTGGGGACGATCAGTAAGTCACATCTGTAGCCCTTGCCCTCTCCACCCCCAAAAGAACGCTAGGGGACGGCTGTCCCAGATCTCCATCTGTCCACACGATTTAAGTGACCTCTCTTCCTAGGTTGTGGGGTGTGATGTCTGGGTTGCTTATTACTCTGCCCCTGTTACAGGAAGCAGGGAGGGACCAGGCTCATCTCTTCTCAGCGTGGTGGGTGGGAGATGGCCTCACTGGCTCTGAGGCCCCATTCTGTGTTCTCTGGTGAGTTTTCTATACCAGAAACAAAAACCTAGTGTGTAAGTTCACCTATTCTTACACTGTTTAGGACCTCATCTGCCTTGTCTTTAAGATGGGTAGAGAACAGAGTTCACCTTGGAGTCCCTGAGGAGAGAGGGGCCTGGAAAATAGGAAGAAGCTGTGTCCTTGGGGAACGTGACGGCGGGGGGGGGGGCAGGGGGGGGGACTTGGGATATGCTGAGCAGCGAGGGTAGTGAGCGGCATTGGAGCCTGGCACCTTTCACACCTGCCCGGTACTAATCCTCTGAGAAACAGTGCTTAAAACTCTGTTTGCTTAGTTCCTCTCCCGTGAGACAGAGATTAGTGATGCACGCTTCATCCGCTCCTTACCAGAAAAGACTGAGGCACAGAGAGGGGCAGGAACTAACCTTCCCTCACACAGCATAGCCAGTTCCCAGGACACCAAGGGCCCTCCCTCTTTACAGCTTCCCTCAGCATCCTACCAGCTTCTGGCCAGCTAGGGGTACCCCCTGCTTCCTCCCCCCCAACCAGGGTGAGGGCCTGGGTGGAGCTGTGACAGCCTAGAGGGTGAGAACCCAGTTTGTGGGACTGATGGGGGGGAGACCCCTCCCTCAGCTGGGCTTCTGTGGGGGAATGGGAGGGCACTTTGCGGAAAGGGTCCGCCCTAGCTTGTGGCTGGGACTCTCGGACCATTGTAGGCATGTGTTCAAAGCTGGACTGCACATACCCCACACAGAGTAGACCCTTGCTTGTCCCGGAAGTCATGGAAGGCCACCTTAGGGCTCAGTGACCGACCGAACCCCTTCTTACAGTGAAAGGTCCCCCACTTAGTGGAACTCATAGGATGTAATCATATGGCCTTTGATCTTTTGGGGCTGGAGAAAGGCTTTGCTTTCTTGGCTTAGCCTTTGCCTCTCTGGACCTTGGGTTCCCCCTCCCTCCTGGGCTCAGGAGTTGGCGGCCATTCCTCCTGATGTTTAAAAAGAAAAAAACATGGGAAGGGAGAGGCAGACCCTCAGGGGCCAGGGCCGTGTGTGCGGAGTGACAGTTAGCACCATCTCAGGAGGTGTTTTAGAGGCTGCGCATCTGTATTGCTTATTCTGCTCAAACCAGTCCCTTCCTTCCCAGCCCAAGAGAGCTAGCTGAGGCAATTCTCCCATGATGGGGGTGCAGCAGGCTCCTCTTAGACTTGTCTGTGGCTTCCTATCCCACAGCCCCACCCCCCACCCGGAATCTATCAGTTTGCTCTTTCCTCTAACCTAAGTGCTCTGGACAGCTCCAGCATCGATTCTCAGAGGAAGTCCTCACTCTGCTGCCAGTTTTATTTTCTTATAAACTCAGCCTTTTTGGTAACAGGCAATTCCCTGGGGCTCCCTGCCGTCCTCCCTCCCACCTAAGGATGGCTCCGGCACCTCTTCCCAGCTCCCAGGATGAGCAGCCCTCCTCTTCCATCTACTTTGGCTGACTGCGTATTCGAGTGGGTATTTTACCGATGGGCTTTCCTGGGATTGAAATGCTGGCACTAAATTACCTGGGACAAGGCACAGCTCCTGAGTCCAGCATGACGCGGTATAAGTCTCCCTATCTTGAAAGGTACCTTCAGACCTCAGCTTGTTCGCTGGGGCGGCCAAATTGATTGCAGCGATCCTCCATTAAAACTGTCTTCTTTACACCGGTCTTGTCTGTATGAGCCCCATCCTGGTGCTGGCTGTGCTGCTTAGGAGCAGGCCTTGGAGGCCTGCAGGTCCCCCATCTCAGCTCCTGGCCCACAAACTCTAATCACCTGTGATTCCCAGCAAGCAGGAACTGACACTAGGCCAGACAGACCAGGCTGCCCATCTAACCTGAGGGTAAGATTCTGGTGGGCATGCCTGCTTCCTGGTGGTCATAGCCCAAAAGGCCAAATGGCCACAGTGATGGAGGAGGTAGGAGTGGAGTTCACTGAGCTTGTGAGGACATTGGAGTGTGTGTGTGTGTGTGTGTAAGACCCAGGAAGGCCCCCCTGCCCTCCCCCCCCCCCCCCCCCCCGTCAAGGTGACATGTGTGGGAACCCCATGGTCCCCTCCCCTCTGGGCCTGTGGATTCCTGGGAGGGACTCTTTGAAACTATAGCCAATGCTGGGGAACAGAGAAATTTTAGAGTCACTCCTTGAGGGTGAGAGGGCTCCAAGCAGAGAGTGGCCCTGAGAGGTATAATGGGGTCTTGTTGGCGAGGGGCCCAGTGAAAAGATGGGGTTCACTATGGATGATGAAGGGGGAAATTATAAATTATGGGTTTTTCTTTTCTTTTTTTTCCCCCCCTAATGTGGGGGGGCTCAAGATTGCAACCTGGGACCTTTTCCGCCCACTCCTCCTCCTCCCACCGCCCCCCCCCTCCTCCTCCACCCACAAGCCTCTGCCTGGGCTGTGGTTAGTGGTGGGGAAGTGTGAACTCAGAGGAGAGAGGATGGAAACTCTGCACAGAGGTCAAGGGCAGTGTAGGGTGGGTCAGGGCGGAAGTCGGAGACCCCCCATGTACCCTGAGCCTAGCCTCCTGCCCCCAGAAACAGTAGGCCCAGGGCCACCACCTCCTCCTTCAGGCTTCTCACCCTCCCTACTTCCTTTCCTCAAGTCTCCTCAGGACTGACACCCAGAGCACAGAGAGTTAAGCCTGAGCACTTGCAGCCACGGGGCACCCTGAGGGTGGGCAGGGGATGCGCTGGTCTTAGGCACAAACCCTGTGGGTTTAGAAGGCACTTCCACCCTTGTGCCTGGCAGCTGAGCTCCTGGCTGAGAGCTGCTTGTGATCATCCTGTCCTTAGAGGGCGGGCGCACCCTCGCCTCTCTCATCACCGGGCGGTTTTTTGTTGTTCTTTGTTTGAGTTTTGGTTTGGTTTTTGTTTTTGAAGGCAGACAGGGGTGCACATAGCCCAGGCTGTCTTGAACTTGCTAGATAGCTGAGGACACCTTTAAATTCTTGTTCCCCTGGTCCTACCTCCCAAGGGCGAATATTACAGCATATACTACCAACTGGCTTTTTTTTTTATTGTTGTCTTACTTTTTTTCTGAAACATGGTCACACTAAGTATCTCTGCCTGTATTAGAACTCACTAGGTAGACCAGGCTGGACCTGAACTAACAGAGATTCACCTGTCTCTTCTGCCAGGATTAAAGGTCTGCACCATTGTGCCTGGCGTTTTTTGGTTGTTGTTGTTGGCGTGGTGGTGGTATTTTGTTTTGTTTTGTTTTGTTTTTGAGACAGCATGTCACTATGTAGCCATGGCTGGCCTTTAACTTATGATAGTCTTCTGCCTCTCCTTCCCAAGTGCTAGGATTATAGCCATGAGCTACTACATCCAGCATAGTAAATCTTAAGCCAGTACCTTAAAAACAACAACCAAACAAACAAACAAAACGGCCCAAGCTCCAGTGCGGGCTTCCTCGTGTGCAGACTTGTCTGCCTGGTGTGTGCAGGACCCAAGGAGTGTGTGCTCCCTACAAAGCTTCATCCTGCTCTCATAAGCACGAGAACTAAGTTCAGGAGCCAGGCGGGTTCCAGCGAGTGGGGTGACTGCACTCACTGTTTGCCTGCTCAGGTGGTTCTAAGCAGGTAGAAGGCCTTTTATAAGAGGGTGACCATGTGACTTGTTGAGCAAATTGCATCACCTTTGAAAGTGAAAGGGGACACTATTGATTATGCAACTAGTGTGAGCAGGGACATGCCTGGGCAAACCAGGGTCCCCAGGTTCACCCTCACTGTGAGCTGCGTGGTCCCTGCTGTATCTAGGAAAGCTGCCGGACACATAGCCATCTGGCTCTGCCTGGGTGAGGCCGACATGAAGAGCTCAGGTCTGGGGACCACAAGTCATAGCTGGTCGAGGAGCATGAAGGGCTCAAGGCTCCGGAAAGGAAGTGGTGGAGCACTGGCTTGTTGCAAAGCGACTTCCTCCTCAGCCAGCCCGCAACCTCAAGTCCGCTCCACGGCCTGGTGCCTGTGGTCCCCTCCCTGAGGGTCCGGCAGGCGGGAAGACTGGTGCTGGGTGTGCCTGTGGGTGGGTGGAAAGTTTGGCCCCTAAATTCCCCTGCTGGGCGGGGTGGCTAGGGCAGCCAGGGGCAGCCAGGGGGTGAAGGTGAAAGAGCTGGGAATACTTGTTTCTGTTTTTCTCCTGGGGTTTGTATCCGATGACAGTCTGACCACAGGACAGCTGTCGTTCTGAGTCCATCCCCAGTCCTTATGCTGCACCCCGCCTCCCTTTATCCCTACCCCACCCCCACCCCATCCTGACCCCCAACTGTGTTCATAATCGTGGCCACAAAACTGTCAGCCCAGATCTAGATGGGCCCTGACCCCAGCTTTTTCCCTGACTAAAGCCAGTCTCCAAGCCTTACCCCACCATGGCTGTGACTCTGTGTGGCGCAGAAGCTGCTCTGAGAGGCCGGGGAGAGAGCGGTCAGGCCTTGGACCTTTTGGATTGCAGTTGCTTTCTTAGCGACAGTGAAGACAGTTGCTTCCAGGAGGGATTTTTAAGATTTCCCAGATTACTGGTAGGGAGGATGAATGAAAGGTTAAGTCAAAAAAGAGAGGAAGCTCCTCTCCTGCCGGCTCTGCCATTTGTACTCCAGTTGCCCTAAAGATGCCAACTTAGTGGGCTGAGGTACAGAGCAAGCATTTGAACTGCTGCTCTTCTAGTGCTGCTCCACAGCCTCCGCCAGCGCCCATGCACGCACCGCACCTCATGCTCCGCACCACGAGCTCCCCCTACCCGGTATGTTTGTCATCTTCTTTATTCTTTCAGGGCAGGAGTGGGTCTCTGAACACCTGGACCTCTTCCTCCTCCTCCTCCTCTTCCTCCTCCTCCTCCTCTTCCTTCTCCTCCTCCTTCTGTCTTTACTTCTGCCACTCTTATGAGGTTTGGGGCGGGGGTTGATGCCCAGTAGGCTGCAGTTTGGAATCTTGGAGACTGGTGCTCCGTTCCTATTCCAGCTTTAGGACATGACCGAGTGGCTCGGCCTCATGCACTTATTTTCTTACCTGTGAGGTGGATTGGCTTAGGGTCGTTGTGAAGAAGTTACTAGCACCGTGCCTGGCCCATGACCAGCACTCATGCGCTGCTCACATGACCTGTACTTCCTCAAGTCGTGATGGTGAAGAACCTCTCAGGTGTGGCCAGGAAGCAGGGTGTGTATTTGGACACACGTGTGAGGCTGGCTCTGGGTTGTGTTGTCAAGTTTGGGATTTTTTTTTTTCCTCCACTGAATTGGCAGTGTTTTCAGTGAGTCATTCTGATGCTTCAGGGTGTGAGGAGAGAGATGCCAGAGAAAGGGCATGTCCGCAGAACTGTGAGGTATCAGGAGGGGGCCAGGGTACCTCGCTTTGCCTAGAGTCTCAGAGGTCTTTGTGAGGGTCATCTGGGGGCTCCAGGACCCCAGTGTCAGCTTGGAGAGAGGCTGAGTACTCTGAGCTATTGGCTTCTTCCTTCCATTTCTTGTAGCTCCGTTTTTTTTTTTTTCCCACTCCAAGGAGAGTGCCAGGCACTGGGCTGTGGAAACTAGGGTGGCTCCTGATAAGGAAGCCAGCAGGGGAGAAGGGGCCTGGGGAAGCAGATGTGACAGGTGAGATCTCCCAGGCAGGGTGTGAAGGAGCCGACCTGTATCTGTCACCTGAGATACAGCAGCGAGGGTGGATGGGGAATGCAGCTGTGTTCTGTGGACAGAGGTGACACTCCGAGACTGCACCTTTCCCTCTGGCTCCCGCTGCTCAGCTGGCAGGATGACCCTGCCCTCCAGAAGCCTGACTAGGTCACACAGCTCCTGCCCTCAGACAGCTTTCAATCTAAAAGCTGAGGCCTCCCTGGAGGAGTGCCCAGACAGTGTGATCCGAAGATGTCACTGCTTCCCAGACTCTTAAGATGAAGGCGGGGAAGCAGAGGGGTCATTTCGAAAACATAGGGCCCAAGATAGAGTGGGATGGTGGCCATGGAGCTTGAGTTGGGGTTCCCTGGACGACTCCTCTCTCAGAAGGTGGGTGGTGAGACCTGGTTTTCTCTAAGAAGTGGACTTAGCTCCCAGACTCTTTATTGTAATTGGATTAAGTAGGAATGCTAACCCCTGAGCCAGAGCAGGGAGCACAGCCATTGCCTGTTCTGGACACACTCAGCACACTTACCTTGAATACCCCAGCCCCGTTCCCTTGCGGTCTTACTGGATGCATCCTCGCTCAGGAGCTCTCATCCTGGGAGGAGATTCACCCCAGCAGCATCTCTTATCCACCCCCGCTTGAGTCCCAGCTTCTGAGTTCCAGGGGCCCTTCTGTAGTGGGACAGGAAAGCCCAAACCCCTGCCAGCAGAGAGCTCTCAACCCCGCCCAAGGCCAGAACTCAGAGGCAAGCAGGTCCGAAGGCTGCAGTAGAACCCAGATCAGAATTGATGCTGGCATGGGGCAGCAGCACACACACACACACACACACACACACACACACAGAGAGAGAGAGAGAGAGAGAGAGAGAGAGAGAGAGAGATGTGTGAAGAGGGGATGCTGGAGTGATAACTCCATGGTTCTGTGTTTGGGGTGACCCAGAGGAAGAAACGGGTTCTTTGCTGAAGAGCGCCTGTCCAGCTCCATGAGAGTGGGTGTTGAAGAGGCCTAATTTGCTTTAAGTGAGCAGGGGAAACAAAAACAAACAACAAACAGATGCTGGACAGAGGCAGTTTCCGAACCTATCTATACTGAGTACCAAGGCCTGAACAAAGAGCTGGGAATAGAAATTCAGTGATGCAGGCCCCAGTAAAAGTCCACAGCAAGGCAGCCGTTGAGAAATTGCTCAGTTTGGGCGGCACAGCCTGCAGGTGTGCGGTGCCCCGCAGCTGCTCATAAGGATCTGGATGGAAAGGGCAGGCCAGCTGTGTACAGCAAGGGCCTGACAGGAAAGAGGCTTGAAGGAGCACAAAGTCGTGGGCCGGGGGAGGAGCTAACCAGCCTCTGTGAGCCAGGAAGGGTGTTTCCCAAGGACCAGCTTCATCACAACCTGTGCAGAAGTGGTCTCCAGGTCTCCAGTCCTTTTGTTTCTTTCTTTCTTTTTTTTTTTTTTTTTGTTTTTTTTTTTTTTTTTTTGTTTTTTGAGACAGGGTTTCTCTTGTAGCCCTGGCTATCATAGACTCGATTTGTAGACCAGGCTGGCCTTGAACTCACAGAGATCCACCTGCTTCTGCCTCCCTAGTGCTGGGATTAAAGGCGTGCGCCACTATGCCTGGTGTGGTCCTCAGTATTTTCAAGGTTGTTTGGGGATGCTTTTATGGCTCCCCTTCCCCCAGCACAGTGTTTGTGTATGGTCCTGGGTATTAGGCATTACATTCTGGGACTGTGGCCAGTATTGAACCCAGGTCCTCATGATTGCAGGGAAAGTGCTCTACCTTAGAGTTGCATTTTGCATTTTGTTTGTTTGTTTGTTTGTTTCATGACAGGGTTTCTCTGTGCAGCCCTGGCTGTCCTCCGCTCGCTTTGTAGACCAGGCTGGCTTTAAATTCACAGTGATCTGCTTACCTCCGCCTCTGGAGTGTCCCAGCTTACATTTTGCTTTCTATTTTGAGGCGAGGCCTCACCAGCCTAACCCTGAGCCTGTTGTATATCCCAGCCAGCCAGTCCCTCAGTTCCTGCCTCAGCCTCCTGAACAGCAGGGAGTCTCCTCAGGAGCTTGTGCTAACATTAGCATGCCCTCTGAGAAAACCTGTGGTGTAAATTCAGTAAATTCAGCTTTCTTAGGAATCTGTTTTGTCGGTTCAGTTTCTGCAGAGATTAGAAAAAACATTCACACAACCATGTTCAGGCCCTAATTGGAATTCAGGGGCCCTCTGGAATCTCTTTAGTCCACACACCCTTGCCCTAGGTGGGGAACCTCTCCGCTCCAAAGTTGAGAAACTGTCTTGGTCCACGGGTCCTGAAGGCAGAGAGGGTTCTTACAGCTGGGGTAGATGAGAAAGATGCAGAGCAGCGTGGAGTCTTTTCCACAGCTGGGGCTACATCCCTTTTCTTCTCCACTCCTTGCCCTCTGATCTCAGGGTGAACTTAGCACTGGCCTACACAGAACTGACTGAGGAGCTGGGTCGGCTCCGGGAGTTGAGTTCCCTGCAGGGGAGGATCTTGAGGACTTTGCTGCAGGAGCAGGCCCGGAACGCAGGTGAGACTACCGGAGCCCCGCAAGGCCTCTGTTGTGGGGAGCAGGGGCGCAGGTCCCAGAGGCTACCTTCCATTCCCTGGGTGGGCTTGTCTCTGCTTGCCTCTCCCTCCAGTCGGTCTTGCTTTGTCTTTCTCAGGCCAGAGGCACTCACCACTGTCGCAGCGCCACTCCCCGGCCCCCGCGTGCCCTTCGCCCTCCCCGCCTGCCCGACCGCAGCCCTGTGCCCCGTGCCAGTCCCCCGCTGCGCAGCGCCGCTCGCCCGTGCCCCCGTGCCCTTCGCCCCAGCAGCGCCGCTCGCCCGCATCGCCTTCCTGCCCGTCGCCGGTCCCACAGCGCCGCTCTCCCGTGCCGCCGTCGTGCCAGTCACCTAGCCCGCAGCGCCGTTCGCCTGTGCCACCCAGCTGCCCGGCCCCGCAGCCCAGGCCGCCACCGCCGCCACCGGGGGAGAGGACGCTGGCGGAGCGCGCCTACGCCAAGCCGCCCAGCCACCATGCCAAGGCCGGTTTCCAGGGCCGCCGCAGCTACTCGGAGCTGGCGGAGGGGGCGGCCTATGCGGGTGCCTCCCCGGCCTGGCTGCAGGCAGAGGCCGCCACGCTCCCCAAGCCCCGCGCCTATGGCAGCGAGCTCTACGGCCCCGGCAGGCCACTCAGCCCGCGCCGAGCCTTCGAGGGCATCCGCCTGCGCTTTGAGAAGCAGCCGTCGGAGGAAGAGGAGTGGGCCATGCCCGCCAGCCCGCCCAGTCCCGAAGCAGGCACCATCCGCTGTGCCTCATTCTGTGCGGGCTTCCCCATCCCAGAGTCGCCTGCGGCTACCGCCTATGCCCACGCTGAGCACGCACAGTCCTGGCCATCCATTAACGTAAGTAGTGTCCTGCTTCCCTCAGCGTGGGTACCTTGAGGTGCAGAGTAGAGAGCCAGCCCCTCTCTCTGGGGGTCTCACCCTGTTTTATATCTTCACACATGGTAGGCAGGGGTGACCCTGCAAACACACCTTAGCTTAGCCTCCCCCTCTGGTTTCCTGTTGGTAGGAATAAGCCCCACCCCCCACCCACCTGCGCTATTAAAAGTACAGCCCTCAGGGTAACAGTCCAGGCTTTGATTCCGACTCTCCTGTGCGCAGTGTCTGAAGGGCCTTCTTCAAGTTCTGTTTTCTCGTCTGCAAAAAACGAGGACGGTGATGCTATTAGCTTAGTGGGTTTCTAGAAGGAAGCAACGGTCCTAAAGTGGTTCTTGGGATGTGTGGCTCAAGCACACGATCATTGGTGATAAAAGGAGCAGAACACGGACCCACGAAGGGTCGGGCCTGCCTATTCAGTTCCTTTCTGCAAGCCTCAGAGCCTGGGCTGTGTACTGTCTGTCCTGCAGGATGACGACCTGCTTTAGGGCTCCATCCTTTCACTAACACGATGAGATCCCCGAGTGTGACAGCTACCCCTTGCCACTTGGAAGGACCAAGATATATTCTAAAGCCAGATGAAACTATTTCGGTGCTATAAGCCAGCCGTGTCTTAAGTCACCCGGGAGGTGTGTCATTACTTTGTGCCTTAACTAACTGAGCAGTGGCTGTCACACACACACACACACACACACACACACACACACACACACACACACACACTTCCTAAGACCCATGCCCTGAGCAGAGAGGTAAGTAGATGGTGAGGACGGTGCTCGAGAAAGGGCGCTTTGACTTGTCCGTGCTGTAGCCCTCCCTGATGTGGGTCTCGGGACTGAGCAGGCTGGGATGTGACATAAGACACTAAGTGTTTCCCTTCTCTCCCCACAGCTGCTGATGGAGACAGTGGGCTCTGACATCCGCAGTTGCCCCCTCTGCCAGCTGGGTTTCCCTGTTGGGTACCCAGATGATGCCCTCATCAAACACATTGACTCCCACCTGGAGAACAGCAAAATCTAGGGCGCCTCTCCCACAACTGGCTGTTTCTCTGCTCTCTCTCTCTCTCATCCCCCATCCCCCAAACACCCACCTTGAATGCTGCATGAATCTCGTGGGGGGCCCCTGCCCCTTGCGATCCCCAGATACCTCCACTAGCTACCGAGTCAATGTGTGTGCCGTCTTCCCTGGTCCAGGCACCACTCAGCTCTGGCACTTTCCTGGAGGTCCACCAAGGCTCTCCCCACCTTCCTGGTTTCCACTGGGGAATGGGGATCTATCTGGTCTGGGATGGGGAGGATGTGCCCTCCACCTCTCTCTGCCTTTCTGTTTTTCCCCAGGGTTGGATCCAAGAGGAAGTCTAGTGCTTGGGGGGTGGGGGGGAGGGAGAGAAGGAGAGGGAAAGAGCTCTGGGAGCCCCTTCCCGAATGGCCACCTTCCCTGGGCTGTACTCTTCCAGGGAAGGCTTCTTGATGGGGTCTCAGAGCCTGCCCTGCACACCCATGCCAGCCCCTTCTGTGTCACGGCCGACCAGCTTGGGGCCCGTGCTACCTGGGAAGGAGGCATCTTGTTTGCTGTTCATCTCTGCAGGCCCAGCTCTGTTCTCCCCCTCTGCCCGCCCACCCTGGGAAACAGGAAAGGTGGCAGAGGAGTGGGAGGACCCTGTAGACCTTGGATGACCCAGCCCAAAGGGGCCGCCTTGAAGCTGGGGACCTCCTGGGCCATCACTCTCAGGCCAGGGAACCGTCCACCAGCCTCAGGCCTGGGTCCTTCTGGTACCCTTGGCACTAAGGTGCAGGTCACCAAGGCAGATGCCTCCATGCTCCCCCCACACAGCAGCTCCCTGACACCACAGGTGCCCGGGAGCCCGGGTGGGGCCTCATCAGCCCCTCCCTCCCAGGCCAGAACCAGAGAATGGGCCCTGGGTGCTGTGGAGATCAACTTCAAAAGAGCTAACCCCCTTCCCGTACCCACCCGCCCACCCCTATATTCCCTCTGTGAAATCTACCTCAGAGTCGTCCCCTCAGAAAGTCAGGGGAGCGGGAGGCTGGGGCCCCAGGCTGAAGTGGGAGCCTCCTGAGGGAGCCTGCTGCCCACTATGAACCCACCCCTCACGTTGAGCCTCCCTGGGGCCTTGGCCAGCCGATGGCAGTGAGAACAGCTGCGCATCGCACTCTCGCACGCACTCACACGCACGGCACGTGCCATTCTGATCCAAATCTTCCAGGCCCTCTCCCCACACCCCTCCTTCCTCTGCGCAGGGGGTGAGGGGTCTGTCAGCAGGGAAGGGGCCAAGGACTCCAGAGACATGTCATTGTACCCTGAGTGTTCCCCAGGGAGGGGACATGGGGAAGGGGGCCTGTAGAGGAGAGAGGGTCCTGTGCCCTCTGAACAAGTTCAAAGTCCAAATAAAACTTACGTGTTCCATCCGCGCCAGCCTGCGTGTCCGTGGGTGGGGTGGGTGGGGCGGGGCCCAGCCCTCACTTGGAAGGCCTAGGAAACTACAGCCACTGGGGGAACTGGCACCATCCGAATGTCGACAGCCCACATCCCATGATTCCGCTGACCGCCCTGGCTGCTGCTCACATGTGGCTTGTGTCTTCATTTAGAACAGGTTTGAAGCAGCCACAAGCCAGATTGGGGGGGGGGGGTGGTGGCACTCTTGACTTTCTTCTCCCCAGCAGATCTGGCCTGCTGGGGCTCTGGGGCTCTGGGGGCATTCGAGTTGATCAGTAGCCCTTATTTTTCTCAGATAAGCTTCTGAATGCCGGGATCCAGGCTGGGACATCACAGAAGAAGGAATCTCTGTCCCACATCCTCCTGGGTCTCAAACTTAAAAAAAGCCAAATGGTCACTTAATAACAGAAATGGGGACCTGAGGAGGGCTGTGGATGGGTATGGCTTAGTGCCCAGCATGCACAGAAACCCTGGGTTAAATCCTGGTCCTGGAAAGAAAACACAGGTCATGGAGAACTTCACTCATCGGTGGCTTGGGGGTCAGCTCTGGGACATGGCAGCTGTCCCTCCACACCATGGCGAGAGCCAACGTCTCCAACTCCTGTGCTGAAGTAAAGCAGCTACTGTCTGTGGCCAAGACCGGCCCGAGTGACAAGAAAGGTGGACCAGCTTGCAGATGTGGCCCAGAGCATATAGAAAGGGGATTCTAGAACGTCTTAGTGGACCCTTGGAAGCACTGGCTCGTGTGGCAGAGACTAAGGGAAACCCTAGGCCTTGAGGAAACAAAGCAGATGGGGGCGGTGCAGGCTGAGAGTGAGCTAACACAGGGACACAGGCAGACTGGGCACCCTGAGTGTTGTTGTCCTTGAGGGTGACTGCAGGTGAGGGGGACCCCAGGTATGCTGCCTGGACATCCTCCTGTCATCAGGGGAGAGAGAGCATAGGGACACAGGGTGCAGACTCTGGCAGCTTGTCTCCCTGATTTGTAGGGGCTCGGGAAAGGCTCCAGTACAGAGTGGAATGCTGCTGGGGGCTGGATAAGAAGGCGGAGGGGCAAAAGGCAGTGTGCCTCCATCTAGGTGCCCTCCACAGCCTCAGACTTCCATCTGACACTCCTGAAAGGAAAGGGCTAGGAGTAGGGGAGCCGGGGAACCTGCCACCCTCATCCCCCACCCTCCCACCCCCACCCCCCAGCTCACAAGCCGGATTGTGATCACACAGGACGTTTCGCTATGGAGTGTTCTCCAGAGCCCAGAGGGCAACAGGAGGGGAGCTGAGAGTTGCAGGGTTTCAGGGACCAAGGGGTTGACATTTCTAGGCTCCTGGAAACAAGGTGGAAGGTTGGAACAACTTTCACTTGAGTGAGGCAGAGGGGAGAAGGCTAGAGGAGATTCCTGGGGACCCACTTGCTCTCCCCAGCACAGACCCAAAGGCCACATGTAGAGGATGGGAACACAGACAAAGCCAAGTCATCCGGGGGCAGATCTCCGTCCAGCGCCCTCTCCAGTTCTGCCCCACCCCCCATCTCCTCAGGTGGAGGTAGGTCTCAGGTTAAGCAGACCCCTGCCTCTGTCCTAGGTCCACATGTGGGCTGTGTCAGGTGGTCTGCTGAGGGGAGCGGGTGACAGCTCTTTGTGGCTTCTGTCGGGAAGAAGCTGATTGATAGTAAGGGGAGGGGGGGTGTGTGTGAGCGAGCCGTGTTAGGGAAACACCTCACCCAGATGATGAGGGCTGATGAAGACATCGGGGTGGGGTTTTCACTCAGTGACGTCTTTAGAAGGCGGGGAAGCAGGCCATCTCTCCTTCAGCGAGAATTAAAACAAACAAACAAACAAACAAACACACAAAAACAACTTTGGCCACTACAGAGAGAACTGAGGTCATGAGCGAGACATTTAGGGTGAAGGTGGGGTGTCCTCAATGGGAGAAGTGGGATGAGGTGACTAGCCAGGGACAGAGAGCAGGGAGATGTGAAGCTAGTACCCCTCTCTTCTTCCTGCCCTTCCTCTACTTTCCACTCCTGTGACTTGAGAGATCCTCTGAGCTCCACCCATGAGTTCCCACGGGGAGGGAAGCTCTGGTTTGAAGTACTCGGCAGTCCCAGTCAGTCTGTGGCACTCACTAGAGTCTATGCAGTTGTCAAGACACAACTCTCTGCTCGTGGCCTGAGCCCTGGTGGGACTGAGGTCACTGAGGGGGAAGATGTGCAGCGATGTCCACTCTTTCCCACTTCTGTCCTCAAGGTTGAATAAGTTTCTGAGGATGCAACTCAACCTGCAGCTTTGGCCACTCCCACTGCCGCGTTGGCCACTCCCACTGCCACTTTGGCCACTCCCACTGCCACTTTAGCCAAATAGGCACTTTTCATAGATGTTCCAAGATGCTGTGTGAGTGTGGGCATGGGGGAAGGCAGGGAGGAGCTGGGGGACAGGATGGGTGTCACCAGCACCTCCAGCGCCTCCTCATTTGCATCACCACTGATACTCTTCTTGACCAAGAAAATGGAGCCAGAAATAACAAGGGGAGGAGTGGTTCCCTTGCAGGGGGGATGACTTTGAGGGGGCTCTTTCCCTGCCTCCAACTTTCCCACGGTGCTGGGGACAGGAGCTCAGCCTCACAGCTGGCCTGGGGGAGAGGAAGTGCACCCACTGTTGCTCATCCACCCTCAGACTGAGCAGTACCCCATCTCAGCCCCACACACCCCAGCACTACCCCATTCCTGCCCCCAGTGAACCCTCCTTCTCTGCAGTCCCTCTTGAGCCTGTGGAGACCCCAGCCCCTGGGACAGTGTATTCTCAGCACAGAGGGGGCCTTTCTTCCTGGGGCTCCCAGTTCCTATGGAAGTCATCTTTATTTTTTTATTCTTAATTTTTTTGGTTTATTGAGACAGGGTCTCTCTGTGTGGCCTTGGCTGTCCTGGACTCACTTTGTAGACCAGTCTGGCCTCAAACTCACAGTGATCTGCCTTCCTCTGCCTCCCGAGTGCTGGGATTAAAGGTGTGCACCACCACGCCTGGCGGCCATCTTTATTTTAATAAGGTCTTCATGTGTTGAGACTTGTTTTCATGACGGTCCTTAAGGGGGATGGGTCAGGACCACTCCCATTGGCCTTACTTGCATGGTAGGACGGGCTCCACCACTGAGCTGCTGTCCCAGCCAGATATTTTCTTTCCTCAACTTAAGAGACTGTGGCTTAAACTCTCACCAACACCTTTGATGCTCAAATTGTGCGCATTAAATCTACTTCTGCCCTAAAGGGACAGCTACAGCTGAGGGGTTGGGGTACATGAGACTGTGGGTAGGTAGGGCAGGACCAAGGTCATGAGGCTCTTTTGCTGGCAAGGGGTCCTGGGACTGGGGAGGATGAAAAGGCGAGGGCACAGGAGGGCCAGGCAGGGAAACCAGGTCACCAGAGACTGCGAGGAGAGCTGTGAGCGCATGGTGTGAACAATGAACTGAGAACTCCCTTCACTCCTCCCTCCAGAGATGCTATTTTGGGGGGAGAGAATATATGCAGTGTAAGGGCAATAGGGGAGGCTGCCAGCCCCCCCAGGGGTCAGCCAGCTGTGTCTACTCTCCCAATCATCTTTCTTGGCCTTGTGTACCTTCCGTCACCTCTTTCTCCTGTGGAAAAAGACTTTTCTGTTCCTGACTTGAGACACGGATGAGTGGAGCCAAGAGGGTTGGAGCTGACCTTTGATCCCCTCCCTTGAAGGTCCCTGTGGCCTCTGGTGGAGGGAAAAGTCTCTCTTGCCGTTGCATCTTTGGTTGAAAAGGTGGGAGGTAGCTGGGCAGTGGTGGCGCACGCCTTTAATCCCAGCCCTTGGGAGGCAGAGGCAGGCTGATCTCTGTGAGTTCGAGGCCAGCCTGGTCTACAAAGCGAATCCAGGACAGCCAAGGCTATACAGAGAAGCCCTGCCCTTGAAAAGCCAAATAAAATAAAAGAAAGAAAGAGAGAGAGAAAGAAAGGAAAAGGCAGAAGGTGCTGTGGAATGGAGACAGAGCATAGCTCATCAGGTTGAGCACTCGGTCCCCTAAAATTCTCTTCAGGCACTCTGAACCCTTCTTCCTTCTTAGCGTCAAACATGGGCCTTGGATGGGTACCGAGGGAGGCCAGCATCTAGAAAGCCACACCCCTGCCTGAGGAAGCCCAGGCTTGCTCCTTGGCCTCCAGGGGGCTAGATGGAGTGCACTGACTAGAAGCAGAGCCATTGCTTGGCACCACGGAAGGGGAAATTCTTGCACCCCAGCTCAGCTCTCAAGGGGCCCTGACTCATTGTGGGATGAAGGCTCTAATGCCCTGTGGGTTTCTGTGGTGGCTTGGGGGCACTGGGAGGAAAAGGCACGTACCTAGAGTGTGGCTGGAGATGAGGGGAGACTTTTGTTTTCATTTTTGGAGTTTTGTTGCTCGTCTCCCCAAAGGTATGGATTCACCTGAAGAAGCTTGGCTCGGGTAAAAGGGATAAGCCCATCTCCTATCTCAGGACCAGCTGCAGCAGAAGAAACTTTAGGGAAGCCTGCAGGAAGAACAAAACGGTGCAGACAGCAGGTAGAAAGGTGCTGGCCTTCACCCTAGATGGCCCACAATGGCTCGCTCCCCTCCCTGTAAGGCTGGGGAGTCTGGCCTGGCATCCACAGTGAGCCATAGGATGGGCAACGGGAGTCTGAAGGCTCTAGACGGGGCCGAGGATGTGGGTCCAGGTATCCGCACAGGGATGTCCCCAAACCACACCACAAATGGGGGGACGTTAGTTAGAAGACCATAGGACCACAAGAGGACCTCCTGTTCTCTGAGGTCCTCCCGTGCTGGGTCGCCTTCAGGCCTTTCTTCTTCCGGCTTTACATGCCGGGAAGGGCGGAGCAGAAAGTGACAGCCCTGGTGAAGGAGACAGTGGCTCCTTGGAGTTCCTGGGGCAGGAGGTCTGCAGGACTATGTCGTCAGGCAGATGGAGGCCTCAAGGCCAGCACTGATGATGGAGCCCTGGAGCCCTCGCCATTTGTCAGTACTGCTCTAAGCCCGGGGATAGAGGAGCACGCTCCTCCCCCTTCCTAGAGCCCTTGACCTGTGGGTGTGACAGAAGCTGGTCTCTCCTTCCCCCACAGATAGCAAAAGCAACTGTGGATGTGAGGTGAGGGGGAGGACGAGGAGATGGTGTGAAGGAGATAGCTTTCCCCTGCGTGGGTGAGGGGCAAGAGAGACGCTAGTGCCCCCGTACTGGTCTTTGTGGGGTGTCCCGCACACATGCTCAGATTCAGAACACCCCTTGTTTGCCTCAGCACCCCATGCCTCCCGGATACAGAGACCCCCTATGTACACAGCACTCTGGGAGTGTTCTCTGTGCACTCAGGACGTGTGTGTCTGTGTCTGTGTGTGTGTGTGTGTGTGTGTGTGTGTGAGATCGCTCAACTTGTTCCTTATGGTGCGTATAAATGGGTCTCCTTCCCTTGATGTGCAGGTAGATGCCCTAGACTCATCTGGTCATATTTCAACTGGGAGTACCCTGCACAAACCCAGTTACACACACACACACACACACACACACACACACACACACACACACACACACTCCTTCCTACCAACCAGCCTTCCAGGACACCTACATGTAAGACACACTTCCTCTACTGCAGTGCGGGTGGCATACACCCAGGCTCTCACCCAACCAGATCACAGTGCCACAGGAGTATGTCTCAATACCAGAGGGACACCAGAAGTAGTGCACACCAACACGTGTGTGGCACTCCTGGGTTTGAGGCTCACTCCGTCACCCAGCAGTGTGCCGATAAGCATCTAGCAATCAGCTCCCTGTTTGATGGATGATTCAGAAGATGGTGATAAGAGTTCATAACATACGGGTTCTTGCTCTGTGTGAGAGCCAGCGGCAGCCACCACTCCAGCGTCCTTAGTAGAAATCACTTGACTGAGGGAACTAGGAGCCCCTGGGCGGTAATCACTCATCAGGTCCGCTTTTCCTGGGAGTTGGGGGTACCCTCTTCCCAAGCTTCAGGCATCTCCTAGTCCTATGTGCCTCACTCTCCTACCCTTTCTCCTCTTCTCCAGCATTGTTTGAGCTGCGAGGGAGAGCTGACACTCACACATATCTGTTTTACCTTGCTTCCTCCTTCTGCAGCTCAGGCCACCAGCAAATGCAGATGGCTTCCAAGGGGAAAGGCACAGGGGCCTGCTTGCTAAATCTCCAAGCCTGGCCTGCTTCTTCTTCTTCTTCTTCTTCTTCTTCTTCTTCTTCTTCTTCTTCTTCTTCTTCTTCTTCTTCTTCTTCTTCTTCTTCTTTTTCTGGTTTTTCAAAAGAGGGTCTCTCTGTGTAGCCTTGGCTGTCCAGGACTCCCTTTGTAGAGCAGGCTGGCCTGGAACTCACAGCGACCGGCCTGCCTCTGCCTCCCCAGTGCTGGGATTAAAGGCGTGCGCCACCACAGCCCTAGCTTGCTTCTGCTTCTTAAGCACCTCATCACTTGTCATTTATTCTTCTGGGTCATGAGGCCAAACGTCTGTCCTACCCTGGGAGCTGAGGAAAGCGGGGAGAAAGTGCACTTTACAGAACGGTCTGAGATGTCAGGCATGGTGGCGTACACCTTTAATCCCAGCACTCAGGAGGCAGAGGCAGGTGGATCTCTGGGAGTTCGAGGCCAGCCTGGTCTACAAAGTGAGTTACAGGACAGCCAAGGCCACACAGAGAAACCCGGTCTTGGAAAAACCAACCAACCAAACAACCAACCAACCAAACAACCAACTAACCAACAAAACCAACAAACAAACAAAAAATACCCAGAATGGTCTGAGAGTGAGGCCCTGCGCACTGGGCACCTGGAGTCACTTCCCAGAGCCTCCGCTGCTAGCATGAAGACGGGAAGGAACCCGGCTAGGTGATGCCAATCTACTTCCCGGACGTATTGGCATTCTGCATTTCTAGATTCATCTAAACTCCGCTAGGTGAGAAATTTTCTTAGAACTCACCTCCGCCTTGTTCCCTGTAGGTCATAAGGAGGTAACAAAGGTGGTTTGGGGAAGTTGGTAATTCCTGACAAGAGAGCAGGAGAGGAGGAGAAAGGAGAAAGAGAAGAGGAGAACGCAGTGAGGCTAAGGGAGAAAATGAAAGGAAGAGGGAGGAGAAAGAGGAAAAAGGACGTTCAAGGGGGAAAAGGGAAGGGAAGGGAGGGAAAAACAGGGGAGGGGAAGGGAGATGGCACAAAGCTATTCCTCCAGTCAGAAAGCAAAGTGACCAGAGGTATGGGAAGGGGGTGCGGGGAGCTTTGCTAGTGTCGCAGCCCATCCGGTCTGTGTGATCTTGAGATGGGGACGTTCTTCACGTTGCAGGGCCTCAGTTGCACTGTCCGACCCAGCCCACTGCCCTGCCCGGGGCCAAGGCTTCGCTCTGCCTTCTGAAAACTGAAACCACAAAATTGGCTTGTGGTTGAGTGCGTATCAGTCAAAGCTATTCAGCTTGGCTTCCCAAGATGACTAAAGGGGTTAAGAACCCCTCTCACAGACCCCCCAAATCTTCAAGTTCCCTGAGATGCCCAACATCACCTAGCTGTGGGTAGCATCATTCCCTCTTCCTTGTCCCTGTCCCCGCAGCTTGGAATACATAGGGGATGCAGGCAGAGCTGGTCTCCTGCCTCTACCTGCCTCAGTTCTCAAGGACCAAGCCCTCATGAGGGCAGGGCTGGATACTGTGGATTCTCTACCTAGGGCCTAAGTTCCAGCCAAGCATGGGGCTGGTGCTAAAGTTTAGGACAAGGACCCCTCGGGTGGAATTCCCCTATGTCGGTGTGGCCTGGACAGACCCTTCCCCTCTCTTGGAAGGTCCTGCTTGATGGTCTTTCAGGCAGGAGTAATGCAGATGGCAGACACCAGGTTCCACACCACCAGGGCCCACCCTGGTCCGAGGCCGATGAGAGGTCCAAAGCTCTGGTTTTTCCAAGGCTGCCGCCTCTCTGTCAGGCGATCCTGAGTTCAGGGGAGGTGGGTGGAGAGAGGGAGAGAGGAAGGGGGAAGAAGAGGGAGGAAGGGAGAGAGAGAGAAAGAGAGAGAGAGAGAGAGAGAGAGAGAGAGAGAGAGAGAGAGACGGGGGTGGGGTGAGGGAAGAGAAAGACAGAGAGAGGGAAAGAGAGAGACAGAGAGACAGACAGAGAGAGAGAGAGATGCTCGCCTCTTCTGGGATTCTTGGCCTCTTTTCTGGCCTCCCTGGGGCACAATGATGGGAGCATGGTGAAGGAAGCAACATTTCAGTATCCCATAAGGATGTCCTTTTAAGCAAGTTTGCCGTTTCCATTGATAAGCACTGTCTCAAAGCAAGACTTACAATAGCCCAGCAGACGCAGGTGGGATGAAGAGGTTGCCCTCCGAGCCTCTGGCCACACAGAGCCTGCCCTACGCCTGCAGAGGCTCCCTGCAGCAGAGGACCAGAAGCTAGTGTCTGGAAGTGGGCTCCCCCAGGCCCCCTGGAGTCCCTCTTCGGATGACTCTGAGCCAACCTAATTTTCATTAAGCATTCCATATTCCCTTCTTGCCATGAAGAGCTTGCACTCCCGTCCACTCTGAACGCTGGAGTGTCTGTCCTGCTAAGAGAGAGGCCGAACCTTGGCTCTGCCTTCCCCCAGGAAGCGAACTCTGCAGTCCCCTCTGGTGCCCCATGCTTCTCGCTTTCTGACTGGCCACAGGTCTTAGCATCCCTCTCTCACCTCCCTTTCCTGCCTCCTTCTTCTTCTTCTTCTTCTTCTTCTTCTTCTTCTTCTTCTTCTTTTCTTCTTCTAAAATTGAGACAGGGTTTCTCTGTGTAGCCTTGGCTGTCCTGGATTCACTTTGTAGACCAGGCTGGCTTCGAACTCACAGAGATTCACCTGCCTCTGCTTCCCAATAAAGGCATCACACCCAGCTTCTTTTCTGCTTTCATTCTCGCTCCGTCTTTCTTTCTTTCTTTTTGGTTTTTTGAGACAGGGTTTCTCTGTGTAGCCTTGACTGTCCTGGACTCACTTTGTAGACCCAGCTGGCCTCGAACTCACAGGCTCCCCTGCCTCTGCCTCCTGAGTGCTGGGATTAAAGGCGTGCGCCACCACGCCCCACCATCTTTCTTTCTGTTTCAGCCTCCTTACCCTAAACCTCCTCCTTAGCCACTCTCTCTGTAGGACCCTGTTTCCCTTAAGAGTGGGACCCTTCAGACTCTTGTGCCTTCATCTAGGGCCTGGGGTCTGCCTCTAGTGAGTTGGGGTGATGTCTGGAGCCTTGGAACACTGGGGAGGTGGAGGGTCCGCAGGATATAACCTGTGATTTGTACGCTTCCAATTAAGTGCTGGTGTGCCCCCGTCTCCCGCAGTGGGGAAGAAGAGTCAGTATTCTGAGATGGGAGGCATCCCCCTGCATCATCCCTGAAGCCTGGCACCCGGAGAGTCAGAAGAATAAGCCGTTCAAGGCCAGCCTCTGCTACATAGCAAGGCCAATTTGGGCTACATGAGATTTGTCTCAACAAAACACATTGCCTTCCAAATTCCACCCTCCCGAGTGGGCCTTCGTACTGCAGGAGGTAGGGGGACGCTTAACTCCCCCATACAAGGGGGAGGGGCACTCGCCGTACTGAGAGGAACCTTATGGACGTCGGAAGGGACACTGGTCTTGCGTCACTCAATGACACTAGAAGTGTGATAGCTCCGTCTTCCGCTCCGCCCTCCCTTAGGGGAGCCCCTCCCCCACAGACGAACTTGTGAATAAACGGCGGCGCAAAGGCAACGCGGCTCTTAGAAGGGGGTGGGGAGCTGCGTTGAGGAGGGGGCAGGAGAGGAACAGGAAGGCAGGTAGGCCCACCCCCGCCGGTGCCCGTGCCCCCTGAGTCCCGCCTCCCCCTAGCTGACTTTTCCCAGCTTCGAGGAAACACCTCCTTTTAGCGGAAAGCGAGATGGTGTGGGGAAGCACTGACTCTCGGGCACAGGCGTGAGCCTGATTTTCCAGTCCGGGCGGGGCGGAGAGAGATGGCACTGGGGACGCCCGGGCTGGGGGGGCTGACTCAAAGCCAGAACCACAGGCTCCTTCATTGTACTGTCGTCGGAGAACAAGAAGCCACCAGGTTTATAAGAAACTGCGATTCATCTCTGTCCCCTTCCAGCCCTCTCTAAGGGATTAAGGCTAGACTCGAGGAGGAACCCTGTAGTCCGTGGGCAAGGATCTTTCTCATGTGTTGATGAGAAT
Source organism: Acomys minous (assembly GCF_964271855.1). Lineage (NCBI taxonomy): Eukaryota > Metazoa > Chordata > Mammalia > Rodentia > Muridae > Acomys > Acomys minous. The sequence goes on along the minus strand of NC_140493.1, from coordinate 89,428,272 downwards.
GTGGCACGTTAAATGTGTAGATCCTAAGAACCATCTGGAGGCAGAGGGTGGGGCCCTTGGCCTCCCCGTATGTTGCAAAGACCCCCTCCTCAACCGCGCCCCCCCCCCGTATCAGATCTCATTATAGATGGTGAGAATCTATAATTCTCGTGGGGTTGCTGGGAATTGAACTCGGGACCTCTGGAAGAGCAATCGGTGATCTTAACCACTGAGCCATCTCTCCAGCCCGGAGCTACTTCTGCTACCTCAGTGGGGGACATTCAGGCCCTCCAGAACGGCAGAATGGCTTGGAGAGGACCGGAAGCAGCTGGCTCTGCTTACCACGTCTTGATCTTGACCTCCTCACAGGTCGCAGGGTGAGATGCAAAGGGGAGAGGAGCGGTTTTGGCCAGCAAGGCAGAGTAAGGTGAACCAACCTTAGAGAACGCAGGGCCACCCACGGGGCCCACGGGAGCCACCCATTCCCAAGGGCTGCCCAGGCCTGCCAGAACCTTTCCAGTCTAACTTAAGCACATGCCCGCCCAGATGGCTGGGAGTGGGCTTTGCATCCACAGGCAGGCATCACAGGGGGGACAAGAAGCATTCCTGCTCCCCACTCCTGCTCCAGGAAGCCAGGACTCTGGGGTCTTTCACATCTGGACCCATCTTCCTGCATTCTCCTCCCTGCCCAGCCGGATCTCAGCTGCGTGACTGTGCCCATCTCTGACCCTTGCCTCTGTCAACTCAGTTCATAAAGTTGATGGAGTTGCCCGAGTAAGGGGGTCCAATTCTGCAGGGTCAGCAGGCAGGAGGGGGCCGAGGAGTGTTGGGGATACCAGGTGATCTAAGGAGGGTTTAGAGGCTTGCCTTTCTGCAGGAGGACTCTGAGCCAAGGTTGAATTGGAAAAGACACCCGGAAAGGAGGGAAGGAATCCAGGGAACAAACAACTGAGTCTGAGGACTCCTCCTCCCCCCACCTCTTGTCGGCTTCTAAAGTCTGGAACCCAGACTGGCCTGGAAATCAAAGCCATTCTCCTCCTGCCTCAGCCTCCTCAGTGCTGGGATTTCAAGTATACGCTGCTACGGCCTCTAGCAAGAAAGAGCATCAGTTTTTCATCTGTAGAATGGAAATAGCTAAGTGCCGCCTTCCCATAGACCAGAGAGGCCCCAGTGAGTGGGGGTGGGGGGGTGGGGGGAGTGAAGGGATGGGGAGGTGGGGGGGGGTGAGGGGTAGGAGTGGGGGGAGGAGAGGCTGGCTCTGTGGCCTTGAGAATGCATGTGCCTTCTCCCTCAGTCCCTGCTTCCTTTCCTCCATCTGTGAAGCAGGAGAGTGGTCCTCGCTCAACTCAAATACCACGACAGCAGGGGGTCTGACCTGCCTGCTGCTTTCTTCTTCCATCCCTTCATGTAATACTATGAGGAAGCAGAAGCCAGATGTGGTCATATGTCCAGGGTAGCAGGTGTTTTGGGACACAAGCCGTTAATGCCCAGGCCGGTGCACACATGCGCAGACATGTTTCCTCCACACACACACCCCCTGCAGGGCAAGGAAATGGGCTGGTATTTGAACTTCCAGCTACTGACCCTGATGCTAATCTTCCCAGCTTCGGGCCCACGGTGTCAGAATCCAGCGACAGTGACAGGGAAGAAACAGAAGGGCACAGGGGGACGCAGGCGAGAGGAGGGGGCATTGTTGGGCCACCATGCTAGTCCCCCCTCCCCCCCCATCACTTCAACCAAAGATGCCACCCAGGCCATTTCTGAGTCCTGCTCGGAGTGTAAGCTGCCTATGGCCCCTGTTGGGAGAAGGTGGCCGCGGCGCCTTGTGACACTTGCTGGGTCCCTGAGAGGGGTGCACAGTAGACATCAGGCCCCAGGGAGACTGCAGACTTGTGTGTCAAAGCAGATCTACATCTGGGGTGGTAAGTGGGGTTAAACTCAAGGTCAGATCTAGCCAATCCATTTTCATGCCAACATGGCCCTGAGAGCCCTGCATGGTGGCAGCTGAGACTCCGGTGTCCCCTTTGGTAGAGATGGCGCCTTGCTTGGCTTGTCCCTCTACTATTTCCTGTCATTATCTTTATCTCTGGGCCAGTGCCTAGAGATCCAAGGACCCCCTAATGGTCCTTACTGTTCTCCAGTTCAGGGAGCTCAGAAAAGAAATGGGCCTGGCTGTGAAGGCTTACAGGAAGATTGCCCAAAGGTTGCCCAGCCTCAGGGAGGGGTGGAGCCCTAACCCACCAGGTATCTCAGAGAGATAGAGAAAGCAGACTCCCAGCCCCTGTTTGCTTTGCTCTCGGAGATCATCAAATGCCCTGTGCTCCTGGGACCGCCTCAGGTTCTGCTTCCTCCAGGCCACAATTGTCATAACAAAGTTCACAGGAGGGAGGGGAACAAGAAAGCTCTAAGAATAAGCTGGAAGGCCCAAGTGGACCCCAGCAGTGCCCAGAGTCGGAAGGATGATAGAGGGGAGGCAAGCAACAGGGCCTTGGCAGAGCAGTTAGGCAGCAGAACTTCCGCACAGGGTCTCCGGTGTTGGTGAGCAGGGAGTGTGAAGTGGCCAGGGCAGGGCGGGTGAAAGGAGAGCTGTGCTGGCCTTTAAGGAGCAATGTGGCCAGAAGAGGCTGCAAGCAGAATTCCATGAACGGGGCTGGAGACGCAAAGGCCTGCTGCCCGGGCCAGCAGTCTTCCTTCTTGTCCCCAGCCCAGCTCCCCGCCCCTCCCCCTGGAAGCCCTCCCACCCCACCAAAGCCCACAGCCCTGGGGAAGCTGTGTGGCCTTCTCACCACCGACCCAGTGCCGTTCCGGCTGTGACTTCTTCCTTCTGACCTATTTTTTAATCATTTGATAAGATTCCTTCCCCCCCCCCCAAACCAAACCCTGGCCCCCTGGGCCCGTCAGCTCCACCGCGTGTCAAAACCACCCCTGTCACTTTGTGTTGGTTTCTTAGTCCAGCAGCCCCTCCCCTCAGGGCCTGAGAGCGAAGGCTAATTACCCAGCTGCTGAGTGCCCCCCACCCCTGCCACTCCACCCCCAGCCCCAACAGAGGGGGCCCTGGAGGCCTGATGCTAGTAGAAACTGGGGCCTCCTTACCCTCCTAGCGCAGGGCAGGAAGTCCTTCCTGCAGTCTAACCTCTATGCTTTCTTCTGTCCTGCCCCTGGTGGTGCTGAATGGCAGGCCCTGGCAGGGACTGATGGTCTAGACTAAAAGGGACTTTGGGGCATCTCTAGGGACAATAAAGGTCCCAACCTTCTGACCTGAATTTAGAGATGTCCTTCTGGTTCTCACAGAATTGTGGGGGATGGTCTCTGCCAAGTGTCTCAATCACAGGGCAGAAAACTGAGGTACAGGGAGAGAAAGGGACAGGTTCAAGTTTGTGTAGGGCTAGTGGGGGGGGAACTAGGATCAGAACCCAAGTCTTCCTGTCTGTCTTTCTGTCTGTTTCTGGGTCCCCCCCACTCTGGTCTGTTTCAGTTTCTCCACACCTTGTGTGTGAGGAGCGAGCTCATATGCACTAGTGGGTGCCCATCTGCCTAGGCTGGCTGGTCATGGGGCTCCAGAAATCCTCCTGTCTCCTCCTCCTCAGAGCTGGGATCACAAGTGGGTCCTGCTGTGCTTTAGCCCAGAGGCATGAGAGGCGAAGAAACGCAGGTCCTCACCGTGTGAAACAAGCCCTTTACTGACCGAGCCACCCCAACTGCCCATTTTTCACAGGTTTGTCTTTTGTTTTCTGTTTTTGCTTTTGAGACTGGAACTCAGGCTCATCCTACCTTAGGCTCCTGAGTGCTGGCCCTTCTAGGCATGTGACATCATCCTCCCACCTTAGTTCCTGTGTGACTCTGTCCTTACTCCCTGAGCAAGGGCACCACCACAGTATCCCCTGTGAACTCCATTTGTCAGTACCGGGGCTGTCCGGCTAGCTCCACACATTGTTGGAAACTGGTTATCTCTGCCTCTTTCTCAACATGCACCTGTGTCCCATCTTCCTTCCTTCCCTGGTCAGGCCATCAGCTGCCCCATATCACATGACCTTACCCTGTCATGTGAGCAAGAAGGACAAAGCTAAGGGTCTGGGTGAGATAGAGGCCTCCGAAAGGAGACGCTGTCCCAGTTGTACACACACACCCAAGAGGGTGCAGCTGGACTGGCCTTGAGACTCTCTGACAGACTTGGAGATGCAGGGACAGAAACGCAAACCCAAGACAGAGGCACCAGAAGGTGTGTTTGTGGATGTTTCGGTTTTGGTTACTTCTCAGATAGGGTTAGCATGTCGCCAAGGCTGGCCTTCACCTTGAATTCCTCCTGATCATCCTGCCTTTATCTCTGAAGGGCTGGCATTAGAGACAAGTGCCACCAAGACTGGCAAGACAGGAACAATTCGATAGGTCCAGAGATAGGGGTAAGACGTGGCAGAGACACACTCAGCCACAGGGACCTAGAGATGTGTGGGCGCAGAATACAGCCCCCAAGGCAGAGGGACACCATCTCAAAGAGCTTCAGACATGGCGCCATACAACTTGAATGCCAGCACTCAGGAGGCAGAGGCAGGCGGGGTCTATGTGAGTTCCAGGCCAGCCAGCACTATACACTGAGACTTTGTCTCAAAAAAAAGGAAGGAAGAAGTTAGAAAGGAGGAAGATACAGAGAGAGCTGTAGACAGACAGGGTGTAGGGACGCTTAGGGGCCTAAGAGAAATCAGGGCCCAAGCCAGAGCCCCAAAGTCAGCTTGCCCAGCCTGGAAGATGGATAGCTTCCTGATGGGATAAAGGAGCCCAGTTACACAGGAGTTAAAGCTGTCTCTCCAGCCTTGCCCTGGCTTCTCTCTCCCTTCCCTCCTCCCCAGCTCCCTTTACCCAAGGCCCTGGCATTCCCCCACCCCCACCCTTGGTAACCAGACCCTGCTTCCTGCTGAGATTAAGGCCTGCCTGCCAGATTCCCTGGGGGGGAAGAAGAGGCACCATCTCCCCCTAGGGCCTTCCTAAAGCATGTCTGCTTCGCCTCAGCACCCTGGCAATCCCTGTGATCACAGAGTTGTCCTGGTGGTAATATTAAGGGGACCTTCATCCCTAGGGATGGGGTGCCGCAGGTGGGAAACGTTAGTGGAAGGAGGAGTGCGGGGCGGGGCTCGGGTGTTGTCTGGGACCAGTGGGTAAAAGTAACTCATCGTAAGAAGTATTCAGAGTGGCAAAGAGTGGCACCCCCACCCCCAACCCAGAAATGACAACCTGAAGCCCTTGACCTTGGAGTAAGCTCTGGGTACTGGGTACTGGGGATTCAGACCTCCTGCAGCTGTCACTGTTGGGGGTGGGGAGTGCCCTCCAGGTGCTGCCCGTTGCCCCGCCCCCTCCCTGCTAAGCCGACGGTTCCGGCCGTAGCTACACCCTCTGAAGGACTGGCAGTCTGGGCCCAGAGCGAGTGGGGATGGGGGGTGGGGAGGGCTCCAGGGTGGGTGGATGACAGAGTGAGATGCCCAGGGAGCCTGGTCTGCTGGATCGATGTGGGAGCAGAGCTGGAAGTGAGACTGAGGGGTTACCTTCAGGGAGACCCTGTGTTTGGCCCGCAAACTGATGCAATGGGTTGCCAGTCTGCCTCTGGGGACAAGTGGGCTGAAGTGCTGGAGGAGTCTGCAGCCCATGGTCACCTACCTAGCTAGGAGCTCTTTGGGGTCAGAGACTGATCCTGAGTTGAATTCCCAGAGTCTCCAGGGCCTAGTTCACCACAGCCCTGGGATTAGAAGGGAGGCAGGCCTGCCCGCTTCACCGACACGACTCTTGTGAACAGGGAGTTTTATTCTGGCCCAAGACCCTAGCAGAGACCGAGGATGAATGTGAGGGGCGCTGTGTGGAGGATCCACTAAGCTGGAGGGGGGAAAGGGAAGATGCAGGTGGCTGGAAGCAGAAGGCAGGCAGGCAGTTCAGCACAGCCTGGGCTGCCCATTCTGCTCCTGCCTTGGGGCGAGGCTCTCAGCCTTGACAGCCCAGGTGAGGCTTTTTCAAGGAAACCAGAGCAGTTAAGACACTGCAGTAGAGCACCCCTCCCCCCATAGTGAGGGTTAGAGCTGGGGGTCTCCCACTAAGCCACCTGTAGAAGATGCCGGTTCCCTCTGTCAGGCCTGTGGTACCCCCAAAGCCTTCTAGCTTCTGAGGTCTTTGCTCTCAAGGACATCTCTCTTCCTTGCTTGCCCACCTCCGGGGCCTGAGACTTTCTCACCGAATCACAGTTAAGGCTCTGCCTTCATGGTTTCTTGACCCTGAATCTCTCATGAGCATCTCCTGAGCCCAGCACGTTGTCGTCTTTTGCACGCCTTACGCTGTTCTAGCCCCTGCCTTTCCAGAGGCGGAGACTTGGTTCCTGGTGCCCTGAGCTCTGGGCCACCAGCCCTACCCACCCTCAGTCTGCTTCTATCCTTCCCTGACCCCCTGTGATGGAGGCTTTGGTCCTGCACACGTGTTCAGGAGAGGACCAGGTCTGCTGGTGCCGCTGAGGAGGAAGAGCTCCTGGGCCTGGAGTGTTGGACAGGACACAGTAATGCCTGCTGTGTGGCCTGCTTTGTCCTCCTCCTTCTATTCCCTGACATTCCTGACTTGGAGATTGAAGGGAGGAAGAGGAGGAGGGAGAGAACCCGGAAGTGGGATGTGAGGCATCCCTGAAGGCCACTGCCCTTAACCCAAGCACTGAAAAGCCTGTCAGGCCCCAGAACCAGGAGGAGCAAGTCCCAGAAAATCCTCTGATAGCTTGCTGGGCTAGGTGGCAGCCTAGAGGAATGGCCAGGCTGTGTGGCCTTGGGGGAGGGGGGGGGGCCTGGCGCTTGTAGATTACTACAGAGTGGAGAGAGCTAGTATCAAGCTGGAGGGCTTAGGTCCCTGAGTCGTGGGGGCAGTCTCTCCTTGCTCCCCATTTTCCAAATCTTTTCTACGAAATTATCATACTCTTTTTTTTTTTTTTTATGGTGCTAGGGAGTGGATCTGAGGGTCTCAAACACATCAGGTCCATCAGGTAGGTATGTGTTCTACTACCAAGCCCTTCTGGGAAGAACACTGGACGGGAGGTGCACATCAGACCCTCAGCCCTAGCCCTGTGGTAAACAGGGTGTGTGACTTTCGAAGCATGCGGTTGCCCATGCTGTCCATCCTGAGTGACTTCTGTGATGGGGTGCCGGCTGGAGACTGCCTCTTCCATCCCGGGTAGCCAGTCCTGTGTCAGTGTCAGCTTGTGGGATGTGCTGGCAGTTTAGAAGGGCTGAGAGCAGCAGTCACAGAGAGAAGAGGCGATCCCAGAGGACCTCCTCTCCTCAATCTTCGCTTCCCACCTTTCCAGCTCTGAAGGCTGGGAAGCGGGGTGAGGAGGCAGCAGGAAGAGGAGGTGTCAATGCCAGGGCTTCTTCTTCTCACCCAAGCTGGCAGAGGGGCGGGACTGGCAGTGGTGACACCAGGGCCACTCAGCCCCCGCTTTTCACAAGCACTTTCTTTTTTGGGTGGAAGAAATTAGAGGGAGTTGGGGGATGAGAGTGGTGAGAGTGGTGAGGAATCTCAGGTTAATAAGGCAGGTTCCATCAACTTGCCAGTTATGGGGAGACCTCCCTTAGGCCCCCCTTCCTCCGGAATCACGTTCTTAGGCTCACCGGGCTATGACAAGCATAATCCCTTCTACTCTGAAGAACTTGTTGGGAGCTTAGGATGTTCTGTTCCAAAGCAGGAGGATGGCTCACTTGACCTGAGGGCCAACCTGGAAGAGGAGGGATGGAAAGGCCGAGGAACAAGACCAAGATTCCATTCGGCCTTTCATAACGGGCCAGTTAGCAGAAATGTCCCCCCAGAGAGTTCTTGGTGTTCAAATTTTTCACCGCCTGGGGAAGTCAGTAATGTGGATGAATCTCAGAAATCTATTTTTCACAACAGGTAGCCAAGGGTCCCAAAGTCACCCCCTACGTTTTGAGGCATGGGGGGAATTAGGGGGAAATAGGGTGAGAAGGCCAGACCCCCAATTTCTGGTGCTATCCTGTATCTGGGCTCCATTCTCCAGAGATGCACTGATTGTCTCCCTCCATCCTCCCTGGGTCATGTCTGCCTCTGGGGGGCCCTAGCTTCACCCCCACCTGCCAGCAGCTTCCTCTTGTTCAGCTCTACTTGGAAGGAGAGTGTCGCTCTGGGCCCCTGTGGGTGAAGTCCTATTGGGCTGGGACAGAAATGTAGTGATGAGGTCACCCCTCAGGGGACAAGTGGCAGAGATGAGGGAAAGAAATTGCCCCTTAACAATAAAACTGTATGGAAGTCTTTTTTGGATCATTCTTTAAAATGTAAATCTTTATGTATTTGACATGCAAGAAAAATCCATTACACCTTGCTGAGTGAAGGGAAAAAAAAAAAAGAACCCACATGACAAACCAGACTTCAATGTTTATATAAAATTGGACTGTGTGTGTGTGTGTGTGTGTGTGTGTGTGTGTGTGTGTGTGTGCGCACACATGCGTGCAAAAGGCAAACACACAGGGAGGGTCTGTACAGGAGGGGCATCTGGAAGGCTAGTCTTCAAAATGTTAATACTGTTTACTCTGGGGAGCTAGTATTGTGGGTGATTTGTATAACTTTGCTTTTCTGCGTTGCCTCCCTGTTTTAGTCTTGGGGCCAGCAAGATGTCTCAACAGTTAAAGGCACTTTGTTGCCCGAGCCTGATGACCTGAGCTTGAGATCCAGAGCCCACGAAAGAAGATGGAGGGAGAAAACTCACTCCACACAGGTGTCCTCTGAATGCCATGCAGGCCCTATGGCACACGTGCCCACGCATACACACAATAAAATAACTCTCAAGTGACCTGTTACTTATATACTTATTTTTGAGATAATAACTCAGGCTGGCTCAAACTGTAGCCGAAGATGACCTTAAACTTCTGATCCTCTGCCTCCCCTCTCGAGTACAGGGATTGTAGGCGTGTGACCCCATACTTCATCCATACAAAGCTGGGGACAGAACCAGAGATTGGTGTATGCTAATCAAGCACTGCGTCAGCTAAAGTGCATCCTCGGATCCTAAAGATGCTTTTATTTCAAGAGAAAACTCCCAGTGGGTTCATTTTCAGTAAGGTGGTAAGGGATCCTCCTCAAAACGCATGACGTACTTTAGTTAGCAGAATAAAACAGTGGAGGAAAGACAGTGTCTGTCTCCTCACAGCGTGCTCTGTGCTCCCTCTCGGCCCCGCTCGCTCTAACTACCTGTAAGCCACTGTGCTTCCTCTATGAAAGAATGGGAAGTGCGGCACGCAGACACCCGCTGATTTAAAGGCTCAGAGCACACCCCACACCCCCAAGACGAGTGTTTATTTGCCCAGCCTACCCCATCAGACCTGAGGGCCTGACTTGTAGGCAAAGGAAGTGACTTACCCAGGTCCCACACATCCGAATCACCGGCAGAGTCTGTGGGACTCTGAACCCGGACAGCCAAGCGCTGGCTGCTATGCCACGTGAACGAACTTTTGTGGGAGCATTTCAGCCAGCCCAGCCCAAGGTGGGCTGTTTTGGGTGCAATCCTTCTAGGAGCTTGTTACCCAACAGCTTACAAGTCCGCTCCTGGGCTAGAGAGACAAACATCATCCCCTTCCTCACCTCCTAACCCCCCCACCCTGGGGGCTTTGGTCAACAGAAGGCAAGCAAACACTTCTTGCAAAGCCATAAAGTCTGGGCGTACAGGAGGCAGCAACAAATATCTGTTGATTATGTATGTAGCTCCCGAGCCTGTCAGAGGCGTGAGAATGCTCATATGGTCCCATTTGGGGAAAGGACCTTTGCTGTGCCTTCCATGATGGGCGGATTTCCTGGGGAGAGAAACCCGCTAGAGTTTTAGGTGGCAGGTTGATTCTTCCAGATTCGGGGCCGCACAGATACTTACTGGTCCTCGCTTTGGGGGGAGGGGGCTTCAGTTCTCACCAAAAGCAAGTTAGCACTGTATTAGCCACGAGGGGGCGGGGCGAGGCGAGGCGGGGCCGAGGTAGCGGGGTGAGGGGGCCCAAGGAGCTTCATAAAGCCACAGTAAAGGCCGCCGCGCCGCTAGTGACAGCAGCCCGCTGGAGAGAAAGCCCCAGAGCAGCTGCGCGCCTACCCAACGCGCGCTCAGTAGCCAGGCGTCCCAGCCCCGGCTCGGGTGGAATTCCACTTCTCTCTGGACCCCGCCCCCGTCGCCCCTGCCTCCAAGACCCTCGGGTCTCCTCGGCGGCTGCGGGAAGGCGCCCAGCCCGCCGCGGATGGGCATCGTGGAGCCGGGCTGCGGAGACATGCTGACCGGCACCGAGCCGATGCCGAGTGACGAGGGCAGGGGGCCCGGAGCGGACCAGCAGCATCGCTTCTTCTATCCCGAGCCTGGCGCACAGGATCCCACCGATCGCCGCGCAGGTGGCAACCTGGGGACGCCCTACTCTGGGGGCGCCCTGGTGCCTGCTGCGCCGGGCCGCTTCCTCGGCGCTTACGCCTACCCGCCCCGGGCCCAAGCGGCCGGCTTCCCCGGGCCGGGCGAGCCCTTCCCGCCGCCCGCGGGTGCGGAGAGCTACCCTCCCGGGGATGGCTACGCGGCTCCGGACCCGCGTGCCGGGCTTTACCCAGGGCCACGCGAGGACTACGCTTTGCCCGCGGGGCTGGAGGTGTCCGGGAAGCTGAGAGTCGCACTCAGCAACCACCTGTTGTGGTCCAAGTTCAACCAGCATCAGACAGAGATGATCATCACTAAGCAAGGAAGGTGAGTGTGGCGTGCGCCGAGCGCGGCGGGCGAGCTCGCAGGGCGGAGCCGGAGGGAGTCTGGCCCCAGTGGCCCGCCAGAACAAGGACTTTTCTCTTAAAAAAAAAAAAATTCAAATTCTGAAGCTGCACGTTGCTGAGTCTTCGTGTTCTCAGCCTGAGCTTCAGTTTTAGAAGACCGGGAAGCCGAACGCTCCGGGGAGCCGCGGGTTCTGAGGGTAATCACACCAACAGTCAGAGAGCACGAAAAAGGACAGAGATGATGGTGTGCGCGCAATTAGAAGTTTACTTTGGTGCAGAGGAGAGGGTGACTCTCGTTTCACCAAGAGTTGGCCGGAACCTCAGACTTGCTCCTTGCCTCAGTTTGGGGTCTCGGTGGGCATGGGGAGCATATATTGGACCTGACAGGAGCTGGACGCCTCTCAGTCCCTGTGTATGGGAAACTGAAGCGTTGGGAGCAGAAACTTCTGGCATCTCAGTGTTCCTGTTCCTTTGCCCCTGATGTTGGGGGGGGGGGGTGCAGACTGGGATTTGGTGACATGGAGAAGCGGTTGCCAAGTTTCTTTTCCGGTCTTACTTTGAGATCATATGTCTGGAGAGAGAGAGAGACACAGAGAGAGACAGAGAAAGAGAGAGACACACAGACAGAGAGAGAGAGACAGACAGACAGAGACAGACAGAGAGAGACAGATACAGGCACAGACACAGACACAGACACAGACACAGACACAGACACAGACACAGACACAGACACAGACACAGAGAGATTTGCAGAGCACAAACGCCCAGGGCCTGAACATCACCAAACTCAAGACCAGTCGCAGCTGGTGTCCAGTCTTGTAATGTGCCCTTTGAGGCTGCTCCCTAAGAACATGGCCACTTCCTTACCCGGATGTTCACCAGTCCAGCCTGAGAGAGGGGGGTCCCCTGAAGCTGTTGCATTAGTTGTACGGTTTGTGGCTCAGCCTTGCTGCTTCCGGGCTGGAGTCTCTTTGCTGAAGAAAGAAAGAGAAACTTGCAGTTTGTGAGGGGTCATCTAGTACACAGCCCCCCAGTGGACCGACCCTCTTGTGTCTTATAGGAAGAGGCAGCTACCTGTCTCATGGGGGACCAGCCAGGGCTTTGCCATTAGTGAGTTAGGATATGGGATGTCAGGAGGGAGAGTCAAGAGATTGCAAGGGTGGGGTTCCTCGAATATATTCCCTTCAGACGATGAGGCGTGCGGGGGTGGGGTGGGGGGTGGGGTGGGGGGTGGGGGGTGGGGTGGGGGGTGGGGGGGTGGGGGGTGGCTGCCAACTACAGCTGGTTTCCAGCTGCTGACCTCTTCTCCCTCACTGGCATGAACCCAGAATAAGCCATGAGTTTGGTTTTTTTGACCTACCCTTTATCTCCAAAGACTTCTGAGGGTTCCCCTCTGCTCCCCCAAGCCCTCTCTGGGTGTCTCAGGCACTGGCCAAGTTTCTAGTCCTAGAGTGTCTGAACAGGCCCAGCGTCAGTAAGGGACTCATCTGAGGTCACACCTGCAGGGCCGGGACCAGGACTCACATGGTACCATTGGCTCTCCTTTCTCTGGTCGCCACGCCACCGGTAAAAACAGCCACCCACACTGTCTGAAGGCCTCGCATGGTGCACCCCGCATGCATGCTTTCACTTCCATTATTTCACAGTGAGTTAGGCGGGGCAGGCATGAACACTGAGGTGCGGGGGTAGCCAGCGGCTCATAGTCTAGCTCTGTGCTTTGCGGTGTGTCGTCGAGGGGGGGGGGGAGGGGGGAACAGGAGGGCTTCTCATGCCGGGGGGCGGGGTGCCTGGCCAGGCCTTCTCCTTTGCACTGTCAGGTCTCAGCTCCTCCAGTCTGGAGGGGTGGGCTGGACAGAGCATCCACCATAACTTCAGTGACTGAAGCTGAGCTGGGTTGGGGCCTGTCTGTCTGTGGGCTGTCCGGGAGGGGGGGGGGAAGGCATTTGGAGGGACACACTCTAACTGTATCACTGACTTGACTCCAATGGCCTCTTCTCCTGCCTGTTCCTTCCTACTGCATACTTTTCACTTGTCCCCCTTCTTTGGATCTACGCCTTTCCCTTTCTCTCTCTCTCTCTCTCTCTCTCTCTCTCTCTCTCTCTCTCTCTTTTTAGTGCTGGGATTGGGACCCAGGGCCTAAGGTACGCTAGACACATTTTTCAAACCAGCTGTGGTAATGCGCCTCTGTGGTCTCTGTAATTGGAAACTAGCCTGTGTTACGTACATAGTGAGGTCCCCCCCCCCCTTTTCTTTTTTTCTTTTCTTTTTTTTTGCTACGTAGCAAAGGCTTCCTTTCAAACTGTAGATCTTCCCGCCTCTGCCTCCCCAGTGCTAGGATTATAAGTGTGTGCCACCATGCAGAACCAAAATCAGTTTACTTTTCTTTTCAAAGCTAAGAACTGAACCCAGGACCCTGTGTGTGCTATGCAGATACAGACACGGCCTGCTACTGCGGTACATTCTTGTTTGTTTGTTTGTTTGTTTCTCTGTGTAGCCTTGGCTGTCCTGGACTCACTTTGTAGACCAGGCTGGCCTCGAACTCACAGAGATCCTCCTGCCTCTGCTTCTGCCTCTGCTGGGATTAAAGGCGCCACCACGCCCCACTCTGTGGTATACTCTTAACCAACTTTTTATTTCGACAAATCCCACTATATAAAAGTAAAAGATCAGGCGCGGTGGTGCATTTAATCCCAGGACTCAAGAGGCAGAGGAGGCAGGCAGAACTTTGTGAATCTGAGGCCAGCCTGGCCTACAAAGTGAGTTCTAGGACAGCCTGTGTAACAAAGATGTTACACACAGGAACCTTGTCTGGAAAATAACAACAACAACAACAACAACAAATTAATTCATTAATAATAAAACGATAGCAGGCCTGGCTTCAAATTTTTTCAGTATTAGTCTGGTCTTTGTGTGTGTGTGTGTGTGTGTGTGTGCGCGCGCGCCCCCGCGTGCGTGTGTGTGGCTATTTTATTTGGTTTTTGCTTTGTTTTTAAGTCAGGGTCTTGCTCTACAGGCTCAGCTGGCCTGGAAATCACAGAGGTCTGCTTGCCCCTGCCTTCTGAGTGCTGCCATTAAAGGCATTCACTATGTTGTGGTTATTTTGAGATAGGATCTTGCCATGCAATCAAAACTGGCTTGCAGTTGGTGATGATCTTCCTGCTTTGAATCTTGTGTGTTGTATGTGTGGTTTTCGAGACAGGGTTTCTCTGTGTAGCTGTGGCTGTCCTGGACTCACCTTGTAGACCAGGCTGGCCTCGAACTCACAGAGATCCACCTGCCTCTGCCTCCCGAGTGCTGGGATTAAAGGCGTGCACCACCACGCCCGGCCTTGCTTTGAATCTTTATGTTCCTCTGAAAACGAATTTTTGAGGGGTATTTTTTTTGGGGGGGGTTAGGTGAGACGAGGTCTTACTTCATGTAGCCCAGGCTGGCCAGGAAGTCTCAATCTACCTACTTTAGCCTCCTCAATGCTAGGAGTTCGAGTGTGCACTGGAGCCATGCTTGCCTTGAAAGTGGAACTGGAAAAAAAAAAAAAGTAATAGCCTGGCAGAATGGCTCAAAGGATAAAGACATGGGCTGCCGCACCTGACCTGAGTTTGCCTGTCAGGACCTGTGCGGTGTAAGGGGAAACTGACTCCCACAGGTTGCCCTCTGACTTCCAAACATGCGCGATGGCACATGAGTACTGCCTACCACCTCCGCCATCCGCAAAATGAAAAAAAAGGGAAAGAATCCCCACCCCCCCCCCACCCCCTGCGCCCGAGAAAAACCCCAAAACTGGGTTGGCGAGAGAGATGGCCCAGTCAGTGAAGTGTTTGCTTTGCAAACATGAGGACCTGAGTTTAAGCCCCAGAAGCCACGTTAAAAACAGATAATTAAGTCGGGCACAGCGATACATGTCTTTAATCTTGACACTCAGGAGGCAGAAGCAGGCAGGCGGATCTCTGTGAGTTTGAGGCTGGGTCTAAATAGTGAGTTCCAGGACAGCCAGGGCCACACAGAAAAACCCTGTCTCCCAAAGCAAACAAATATATAAACAAACCAAAAAAAATGGAAGAAGAAAAGTGGCCAATTAGCCAGGTATAGTGATATATGTAATCCCTGGGCTTGATGATGAGCCTGGATTAACCAGAGAACTCTAGGCCAGTGAATGAAAGACCCTTTGTAGAGCCAGATAGATAGATAGATAGAGCGTGAGGAATGACATCTCAGGCCATCCTCTGACTTCTACACTGACGTGTGCATACTTGTGCATGTGCACACACATGAACAAATAAATAAATAGTAATAATAATAAACACGATTAGCAGCAGGTTGAGGTAGCACAGGCCTGTAATCCCAGCACTCTGGGAGACAGAGGCAGGCAGATCTCTATGTGTCCAATGCCAGCCTGGTCTACAATGGGAGTCCAGGACACCCAAGGCTACACAGAGAAACCCTGTCTTGAGCCCCCTCCCCCCAAAAAGATACGATTAGCAAACCTGAAAATGAAATTCCAAAATGGCCTTCTGAGTGTTTCATAAGAGTGAGCTTGCAGCTGGGTGGTGGTGGCACACGCTTTTAATCTCAGCACTAGGGAGGCAAAGGCAGGTGGTTCTCTGTGAGTTCGAGACCAGCCTGGTCTACAAGGTGAGTCCAGGACAGCCAAGGCTACACAGAGAACCCTGTCTTGAAAAACAAAAAAACTAAACAAAACAAAAAGAGTGTGCTTGCATCGTGTGTGTGTGTGTCTCTGTGTGTGTGTGTGTGTGTGTGTGTGTGTGTCTGTCTGTCTGTCTGTCTGTCTGTCGATCCTCACGTTTGCAATCCTTCCTAAGGCCACATTGCATGACAGAGGGTCCCTGTTGGATGGGGGCAGTGGTTCTTCATCATTTCCTTTGATGCCTTTCTTTGGGTCAGATCCCAAGGGGAGGGGCCCCATCCTGGAAAGGAGACAGGATACACCAAGATTGATTCAGCCCTGCCACGCCCTATGGCCTCTGCATCTTCTCCTCTTGAGCTCCTGTGATTGTGAGGTCCTGGGCTGTTTCCTTTTGCTGTAGAGTTTTGAGCTCAGAGCAAGTCCCCTCGGTCCCCCTTCTTTGGTAGGCCAGCCTGTCCCTCTGTGGGTTCCAATGACCTGCAAGTCACCACCGCATCACCCACGGCCTTCTTTCTTTTTGAAAAATTCTTCCATCCCAGACCTCCCCACAGCCCCTCCGCCGTTCATCCTGGGCTGACTCAGTCTGTCCCTGGGCCTTCCTCTTCCACCCACCCACCCGGGACCCACCCACTAGTATGGATCAGTGTTAGTGAGGCTTTTGACTAGGTGGAGAGCAGGTTGGGTGACGCCTGATGGGGTGGTTCAAGTGGGGCTCAGATAGGGAAATTGAGAGTAAGAAGAGTTTGTGGTGGGCCTGAGAGATAGCTCAGAGGTAAAGGTGCTTTCTGCTAATCCTGAGGCGCTGAGCTCAGATCCCTCCACAAGCCTATGTGGGCTGGGTTACCCCACCACACAGACATACACATACGTACAAAAAAAAAAAAGTAAGATTTAAAAAAAAACTTGATTCCCGCCCTCTCCCCCTTGGTTTGTTTGTTTGTTTGTTTTTGTTGTTGTTGCTGTTTTTTTTTTTTTTTTTTTTTGCCGGGGGAGGGGAACCAGGAGGTGATTTCAAGACAGGGTTTCTCTGTGTAGCTTTGGCTGTCCTGGAACTCACTCTGTCAACCAGGCTGGCCTTGAACTCAGAGATCCACTTGCCTCTGCCTCCCGAGTACTGGGATTAAAAGCGTGTGCCACTGCCTCTCTGCTAAATGTAAATACTTGAAACAAAACAAAAAAAACAAGGAAGAAGTCTCTGGGGTCTCCATTTATGTGTTTCTGGAGCCGGAGCAACCTGGGGATGCTGCACACAGGCCGTGCCAGTGTCCCTGTGAGCAGTGTGTGTTGTGCATGGGCTGCTAAGTACAAATAACAGCAGGGAAGAGAGGCGGGTCTCGTGGGTGTGTGGGTGGGTACTAATTGCTGGTAATCCCCACTTTTCTGGCTGTGATTGGTTGATTATTATAATTAAGATAACTGGGGAGAGCTGCTTGTTGAGTAGCTCAGTTTGCGACCGCATTTGGTTATATGAAGACAGGGTGGCGAGAGCGCCTCCCACTTCACGCGAGGTGGCGCTGCAGCCGCTGCCGTGGCTTCCTTCTTTCCGTCTGCCCAACTCTCACAGTTTTTCATTAATTTTTTTACTTGTTGTTTTATTTTTAAATTTATTTATTTATTTATTTGAGTTTTTCAAGACAGGGTTTCTCTGTGTGTAGCCTTGGCTGTCCTGGACTCTCTTTGTAGACCAGGCTGGCCTCGAACTCACAGAGAATTACCTGCCTCTGCCTCCCTGTGTGCTGGGATTAAAGGCATGCGCCACCACGCCTGGCTAAATATTTATTAATTTTTTTATGGGTACATGTGTGTGAACGTATGTATGTATATGTTATGTGTATGAAGGGGTCTGTGGAGGTTGGAGGTCAGAGCGCCTAGAACTGGAATTCTAGGTGGCTAGGAGCTTATATAGGAATCAAGGACCTATGTAAGAGTAGAAAGTCTCCCTTTTAAAAAATTTTTTTTTAATTTTTGTTTTTTTAAGACAGGGTTTCTCTGTGTAGCCTTGGCTATCCTAGACTCACTTTGTAGCCCAGGCCGGCCTTGAACTCACAGAGATTCGCCTGCCTCTGCCTCCAGAGAGCTGGGATTAAAGGCGTGTGGGATTTTCTTTTTTTTGAGACAGAGGCTCACTCTGTAGCTAGCCTGGAGTCTCTTCTGTCCCAATCACCCTTGAATTTGTAGCACACTTTTTGCCTCGGGCTCTGAAGTGCTTCGATCATAGGTGTGAGCCATTACATCCCACCAACCTTTTAAGAGTTATTGTATTTATGTGCATGAGTGTGTCACTCACATGGATGCATGTCTGTGCACCATGTGCATGTCTGGTACCCTCAGAGGTCAGAGGAAGATGTTGAAATTGGAGTTATTGATAGTTGTGAGCCACCATGTGGGTGCTGGGAATTGAACCCAGGCCCTCTGTAAGGAAGAGTGCTTTTAACTGCTGAGCCACCTGGATTTCTGTTGTTAGTGGGGCCTCGTGGATGCTATGCAAGCATTTTTTAAAAGATTTATTTATTTATTATGTATACAACATTCTGTCTGTGTGTAGTACTTGTGTGCCAGAAGAGGGCACCAGATCTCATTATGATTGTGAGATACCATGTGGTTGCTGGGAATTGAACTCCTGACCTTTGGAAGAGCAGGCAGTGCTCTTAACCTCTGAGCCATCTCTCCAGCCCTATGCAAGCATTCTTATACTGAGTTACCTTGCTAGTATTCATATCTTAAAAAACAAAACAAAAACCCAAGAAAACACTTGTTTTGGGCTGGAGCTCATAACCATCTATAATGAGATCTGGTGCCCTCTTCCAGCCTGTGTAAATAACAAATAAATAAATCTTTAAAAAAACAAACAACAACGACAACAAAACCCCACTTGTTTCGGCTGGGCATGGTCACTTGTGAGGCAGAGGCTGGCAGATCTCTGTGAGTTCAAGGCCAGCCTGGTCTACAAAACTAGTCCAGGACAGCCAGGTCTGTGTTACACAGAGAAACCCTGTCTCAAAAATCAAAACAAAACAAAACCAACAAACGAAATCCCATATGTTTCAAGAGCCCTCTTTCTCCTCCTCCCAAGCTTGGACCTAGGAGCGGACTAGGAATCACAAAGTCGCATGACAGTGGTTACAGCAAAAAAAGTCTAGCTGTTCTTTTCCTGCTCCAGGGACGGTACCGCCAGCTGGCCCTGCAGAAAGTTAGTTGACATCTGAAACTAGTCCTTGGTTTGTTTTAGAGACAAGGTCTCACTGTGTAGCCTTGATTGGCCTGGAACTCACTTCGTTCCCAGCTGTGTCCCACAACCCTGTGAAAATCATCCCTAGATGAGTTAGGCCTGGGGGCAGCAGGGAGTGACAGGATTGTGAATCTGTCCCTGAAGGTGGCCTGGTGAGTGGCTTAAGGAGGTCAAATGTACCAGGTTCATCTCCACTACTGCTTTATTCCAGCAAAGAGATATGTAAATCAGGGAGTTATTTTGGGATTCTAGCTGCTGGTAATTTTAGCCCTGTATGTGTTTGTGTGTGTGTGTGTCTGCGTGTGCATGTACAAGTGTGCGCATGTGTGTAAAGGCAATTGGTCAACCTGGCAAGTCTTTCCTCAGGAATCATCTTCTCTCTCTCTCTCCTGCCTTTTTTTTTTTTTTCTTTTTTTCTTCCGAGACAAGATTTCTCTTGCAGTTCTGGCTGTCCTGGACTCACTCTGTAGGTCAGGCTGGCCTTGAACTCACAAAGGCCTGCCTCTGCCTCCCCAGTGCTGGGATTAAAGACATGCACCACCACACACCCAGCTCTTTTTGGTTTTCGAGACAGGGTTTCTCTGTGTAGCTTTGGCTGTCCTGGACTTGCTTTGTAGACCAAGCTGGCCTTGAACTCACAGAGAGCCGCCTGCCTCTGCCTCCCAAGTGCTGGGATTAAAGGCGTGCGCCACCACACTGAACTTTCCTATGTTTCTTGTCACCCAGTATCAGTATAAAAGCAGGACAGTGAGGCAAAGACCACAGCAGGGGCTGTCATCAACATCTCTCCATAAACCTCAGTGTCTTCGAGTGTAAAGCTTCAAGGGACATTTTCTGTCTCGAAGGACAGGCTTGCCGAACTGCTTAGTGCATTAAGTAGAGGACCAATAAACGTATTCAAAGGCTGGTGATACGGCTTAGCCGAAGAGCACTTGTCTAACATAACACAAGGCCCTGGGTGCTTGGTACTGAGTGATACAAGGTACTCAGTACTACCCAGAAAGGTCTTGCCTTCTATGCTTTAGAATAGAAAGTGTGAATGGGACTGGCCACTCTATAAGAACCTGTTTTTCGTTAGTTGGGTTTTTTGTTTGTTTTTTTAATGTGTATGGATGTTATGTTTGTATGCATGCACGTGCACCACATGAGTGCCTAATGCCTGCTGAGGCCAAGAGAGAGTGCTGGATGCCCTGGAACTGGTCTTTTGTTTTGTTTTGTTTTGTTTTTGTTTTTGTTTTTCGAGGCAGGGTTTCTCTGTGTAGCCTTGCCTGTCCTGGACTAGCTTTGTAGACCAGGCTGGCCTTGAACTCACAGCGATCCGCCTGCCTCTGCCTCCCGAGTACTGGGATTAAAGGCGTGCGCCACCACCACCCCCCGGCTCTGGAACTGGTCTTTGTGGTGTTTGTGGGCCTTCGTGTGGGTGCTGAGAATCAAACTCAGGTTGTCTGGAAGAGCAGCCAGTGCTCTTAACCCATGAGCCATCTCTCCAGCTACCTTACCCTTTTTAAGACAGAGTCTCTCTGTTATGTCACTCTGGCTGTCCTAGAACTCCATATGTGGACCAGGCTGGCCTCTGACTCACAAAGATCCACTTGTCTTTTCCTGAGTGCTGGGATTAAAGACAAGTGTCACCAGGCTTAGCAGATGGATCTCTGTGGGTCTGAGGCCAGCGTGGTCCACATAGCAAGTTCCAAGACAGCCGGAGCCACATAGCGAAACCCTACTTCAAAATAATATGACAAAGCTGGACAACGGTGGCACACACACTTTCTTGCGGTTTTTGGCTTTTTGAGACAGGGTTTCTTTGTGTTGCTTTGGCTGTCCTGGACTCATTTTGTAGACCAGGCTGGCCTTGAACTCACAGAGATCCGCCTGGCTGGTGGTACACACCTTTAATCCCACTGTTCAGGAGGAAGAGGCAGGCAGATCTCTGAGTTTGAGGCCAGCCTGGGCAAGTTCCAGGACAGCTAGAATTACAACAAACTCTTGAAAAAACAAACAGACAAATAACAACAACAACAGATAATAATAATAATAATAATAATAATAATAATAATAATAATAATAAATAATAATAATAACATGCACCACCACCACACCTAGTCCCTTGGTTTTTGTTTGTTTGTTTGTTTGTTTTTGGTTTTACGAGACGAGGTTTCTCTGTATAGCCTTGACTATCCTGGACTCACTTTGTAGACCAGGCTGGCCTCGAACTCACAGGGATCTGCCTGCCTCTGCCTCCTAAGTGCTGGGATTAAAAGCATGCACCACTACCGCCCAGCTTCAGTTCCATATTTTTAACATTTATTTTGACCTATGTGTATGTGTACTTCCATGAATTTATGGGCATCATATGTGTGCAGGTTCCTGTGTAAGCCAGGGGCTGTTGAATTCCTTGAAATTGGAGTTGCAAACACTTGTGAGCTGCCTGATGTGGTGTTGGGAACTAAGCCTGGATCCTCCAGGAGGGCAGGAAGTGGTCTTAACTACTGAGCCATTCTCCAGTTCAGAAACTATGATCTGAGTGGCTTACAATGAGTTGGTGAGAGAAATGAATTGAAAATATTCTCCCCACCTCAGTTTTTCTTTCTTTCTTTCTTTCTTTTTTTTTTAGTTTTTCGAGACAGGGTTTCTCTGTGTAGCTTTGGCTGTCCTAGACTCACTTTGTTGACAAAGGCTGGCCTCGAACTCACAGCGATCCACCTGCCTCTGCCTCCCAAGTGCTGGGATTAAAGGCGTGCGCCACCACCGCCCGGCTCCCACCTCAGTTTTTCAATACTTAGCCTTTGGACTAAGGATGCGGCTGAGTTTGTAGAATTCACTAAGTCTTGGGTGGATCCCTAGCACTAAACAGACTGAGCATAGTTGTGCACACCTGCAATCCCAGCACTTTGGAAGCTGAGGCGGGAAAACCGGAAGTTCAAAGTCATCCTTAGCTACATTGTGAGCTTGAGGCTTGTCGAGTCTATAGGCTTCTTCATTAAGAGACCAATGCTTTCCTAATCTGTATGGTCCCTTGGGAGGCGGGAGGCGGGTGGGAGTGAAAGGGACATCCAATGAGTGTTTGACGATGCTGTTCTGACAGCCCCACTCTCCCTGCTGGGGCATGAGGACAGCTCAGCTAGTGAAACTGGAGATGACTCTGAGGCGGCTGGTAGTGGTGGTTGGGATGACGAGGTTGTGGCGAGAGTGGATGGAGGAGATGGCGCTGGTAGTGGTTGCAGATAGGAAGGCTGCGATGACGGGAGGGCAATGGTAGTGATGGCGGTAATGGAAGCAGTGACTGTTGTGATGGCAGATGTGAGGCGGTGACTGGGACTGTGACGGAGAGAGCGGAGGTGGTGGCTATTGCGATGGTGGAGGCGGTGGCTGCAGTGAGGATGGCTGTGGTGGAAGCATTGCTGGAGTGAGGGTCGGGGGTGGCTTGGATGGAGGTGGTGGTTTGAGAAATAGGAGGTATGGTGGAATCAGTGGCTATAGTAATACGATTGAAGAGGTCACGGCTGTAGCGGTGGTGGAGGTGGTGGCTGTAGCGGTGGTGGAGGTGGTGGCTGTAGCGGTGGTGGAGGTGGTGGCTGTAGCGGTGGTGGAGGTGGTGGCTGTAGCGATGGTGGAGGTTGTGGCTGTTGTGATGGTGGAGGTGGTGGCTGTAGCGGTGGTGGAGGTGGTGGCTGTAGCGATGGTGGAGGTGGTGGCTGTAGCGATGGTGGAGGAGGTGGCTGTAGTGATGGTGGAGGTTGTGGCTGTAGCGATGGTGGAGGTGGTGGCTGTAGTGATGGTGGAGGTGGTGGCTGTAGCGGTGGTGGAGGTGGTGGCTGTAGCGATGGTGGAGGTGGTGGCTGTAGCGATGGTGGAGGAGGTGGCTGTAGTGATGGTGGAGGTTGTGGCTGTTGCGATGGTGGAGGTGGTGGCTGTAGTGATGGTGGAGGTTGTGGCTGTAGCGATGGTGGAGGTGGTGGCTGTAGCGATGGTGGAGGAGGTGGCTGTAGTGATGGTGGAGGTTGTGGCTGTTGTGATGGTGGAGGTGGTGGCTGTAGCGATGGTGGAGGTGGTGGCTGTAGCGATGGTGGAGGTGGTGGCTGTAGCGATGGTGGAGGTGGTGGCTGTAGCGGTGGTGGAGGTGGTGGCTGTAGCGGTGGTGGAGGTGGTGGCTGTAGCGATGGTGGAGGTGGTGGCTGTAGTGATGGTGGAGGTGGTGGCTGTAGCGATGGTGGAGGTGGTGGCTGTAGCGGTGGTGGAGGTGGTGGCTGTAGTGATGGTGGAGGTGGTGGCTGTAGCGGTGGTGGAGGTGGTGGCTGTAGCGATGGTGGAGGTGGTGGCTGTAGCGATGGTGGAGGTGGTGGCTGTAGCGATGGTGGAGGTGGTGAATGTGTTCATAGTAGAAATAACAGAGCTGATGGGTGGAGAGACAGTGCTGGTAATCATGGAGGGGTAATGGCAGTGATAAAGACTGTGGAGGTGACTGAGGCAATGCTGGAGGTTGTCATGGTAATGACAGTGTCAAAGTGATGGTGGAGATAGCGGTGAGAGCGATGGTGGTTGTGATAGTGGACATGGTGGTTGTACTATCGCGACGACGGGGCAGCGATGGTGGAAGTGGTGGGGAGGCCATTGCAAGAGAGGGCTTCCTTCCCAGGCTCTTTCACTTTAGAACGATGGCAGACGATGCAGACTCTGACCCGCCAACTTCTGCTTTTCCCGGGACGCAGGACTAAGCATAAGATCAATGAGACTAAACCTAGGGTGTCCGAAGGCCCAGGCTTGGGGCGGGCCATACTATAGATGTTTGTGTGGGACGGGGAGGCTGTGTGTGAACACCGTGGGGGCAGGGATGCATTGCAGAGGGCGAGTCACCCGTGGAGAAGTGGAACCGAGGCACAGCCACCTTCCGGAACTATCTTTGGGGTGCTGGCTGGTGCTTCTGGCCCACGCAGGGAGCACGCTAATGTTCGTCAGTGGTTTCCAGATAAATATCCGACAACTGATCTTTTGAGAGTAAAACAATTTCACAAGTCTACAGACTGGGATGTAGCTCGGTGGCAGAGTGCTTGCACAGTATGCATATGCGTGAAGTTTTAGGTTTAACCATCGGCACCACAAAAAGGCAAGCACTGGGACTGGAGAGATGATGGCTCAGAGGTTAAAAGCGCTGTCTGTTCTTCCAAAGGTCCTGAGTTCAATTCCCAGCAACCACGTGGTGGCTCACAACCGTCTATAATGCGATCTGGGCCCTCTTATGGTATGCAGGCAGAGTACTGTGTAAATAATAAATAAATAAATCTTTAAAAAAAAAATAAAGACAGGCACTGATTTGTAGCGTCGCTGATTCCCGCCCACCTCGCCAACAAGATGGGGTTGAACGCAGAGTCGGAGGGGGATGATCGGCAGCCATTGCCCGCTCCTCTGCTATTTCGTACAGCAGATTGTGGCCTCAAGCTCAGGCCACAAGACAACATAGTAAAACACCGAAAAGACACTCTTAGTGGTGTGTGCTCAGCTTTTAGTAGAATGTATAAACTGTCGAATTTGTACAGTTTGATTGTTTGTGTTTTGTTTTTCAAGACAGGGTTTCTCTGTGTAGCCCTAATTATCCTGAAACTCACTTCTGTCTACCAGGCTGGCCTCGAACTCAGATATCTTCCCACCTCTGCCTCTCAAGTGCTGGGATTAAAGGTGTGCACCACCACTGCCTGGTCACAATTCAATTTAAGAAAAAAGATTTATTTTTTAATAATGTGTGCGCGTGCGGGGGTGGGGGGGAGGGAGGGGCGGGGCCGCTGTGGAGGCCAGAGGCGTTGGATCACCTTGGAGTTGGAATTACATGCTGTGGTCAGCTGCCTGATGTAGGTGCTGGGAATTGAACTCAGACCCTCTGGGAGTATGTGCTCTTAGCCGCAGAGCCATTTCTCCAGCCCTACGAATTAATTTTCCGTTACATCTATACTTAACAACCTCACTTGTGGCACATTTGCCAGTTGGCTCTTGTGAACAGGTGGAGGGCTGGCTGCAGCGCGCGCATGCGCACTGGTGACTGCCCTGAGCTTGGGCCGATGGACCCCGGGGGCCCTCTCTTTTCTTCGCAGGCGAATGTTCCCGTTCCTCTCGTTCACTGTGGCCGGGCTGGAGCCTACTAGCCATTACAGGATGTTTGTGGATGTGGTCTTGGTGGACCAGCACCACTGGCGGTACCAGAGTGGCAAGTGGGTGCAGTGTGGAAAGGCAGAAGGCAGCATGCCAGGTAAGACCCCCCGCCCCGCGGGAGTAGTGGGCGTGCTTTTTTTTTTTTTAAACCAAGACTGGGCGCCCCCTGGTGGATTAGTCAAGCCTTTGCCCTTATATCGTCGCCCTTCCTTTGGCTTGTCACCTCTTCTCTGATTCGGTTTAGCTCCGCCTCTCCCCTCCCTTGCTCCTGCTCAGCCTGCCTGTCCCCTCCCCTGCATCTTTCTCACATTCCTCTGAGAACAGGACAAAAAAAAAAAATCCCACATCTCCAGGGGTCTGTTCAATACTTAGCAATAAGGCTAACTGTCCACAGGGAACCGCTTATACGTCCACCCAGACTCCCCCAACACCGGAGCCCACTGGATGCGTCAGGAAGTTTCATTTGGGAAACTAAAGCTCACCAACAACAAGGGGGCTTCCAACAATGTGACCCAGGTAGGACTGTCAGCCCCATCTGCCCTGCATCGAAGACCCCTCCTCTCACACTTCCTAAGACCAATGCTGTCTTCCCTTCCCTCCCCTCCCCTGCCCTGTCCTGCCCTCCTTTCCTCTCCTCCCTAAATAGCCAAGGATGACCTTGAACTTTGATCCCTCTGATCCCGAGCGCTGAGACTACAGGCATGCACCACCACGCCTGGTTTAGCGTGGTTCTGGATGTGGCCCCAGGGCTTGGTGCATGCTAGCTAGGCAAGCACGCCCCACATGGAGCTACTCCACGACCCAGCCCCCTTCCTTCCTCTCTGAATTCTGGCTCTTTCCTACCCACCTTGGTAAGACAAGGAGATGGGATGGCACTGGATCTCTGGCAGGGCTTGCTCTCAGGTCAGCACAGGCCAAACCCAGCCTTGATGGGTCCTAGTGTCCCAGGGAGTGGATGCAAAGTGTCTTCGTATTGAGCATCCGTGGGCTTGCTTCTGCTTTGTTTTTTTTACATTCACTTGTGTGTCTTATTGTGAGCGTTGAGTGTGCCGTGGTGTGTTTTGTGGAAGTCAGAGGACAACTTGCTGGAGTTGGTTCTCTTATTCCACCGCATGGATCCCAGGGGTCAAGCTCTGGTTGCCAGGGTTGGCAACACATGCTGAGCTGTCTCCACAGCCCAATCCTGTGAGAACCCTGAGCCAGGGAGACAATTCAGTGGGTAAAGCATTTGCCTTGCAAAGACCAAGACCCAAGTCTCATCCCTAGACCCCATGGGGTTTTTTGTTTGTTTGTTTGTTCTGTTTTTTTTTTTTGAGACGGGGTCTCTCTGTGTAGCCTTGACTGTCCTGGCCTCACTTTAGAGTCTAGGTTGGCCTCGAACTCACAGCGATCCACCTGCCTCTGCCTCCCAAGCGCTGGGATTAAAGGCGTGCGCCACCAGGCCCGGCCCTAGAACCCATGTTTAAAAAAGAAAAGAAAAGCTGGCTGCACTGCCATGAACCAGCCATTTTAGCATTGAAGAGGCAGAGACGGGTGGATCCCCAGGCTGGCCAGCCTACCTGGTGAGTACCAAGAGCCTGGCTCCAAAAAGGTGGATGGTGCCCGAGGTCGTTCATTTATCCCGGCACACACACGAGCCCATAGAGGCACACGTGTGCTCATGCGTATACAACCTCATGGTCTCAAGGACGTGTAGGGTCAGCAAAGCGACAAGAGGTTAGAATAGGTGCCCCAGAGAGAAGCTGGTAGGTAGGGGTGGATGAAGACAGAAGATGTACTCAAGCATTCTCACTGCAGGGCTGGGAGTTATTGGGGGGTGGGTGGGTGGGGGGATCCAGATATGAGGCCGCCATGGGGTCAGGAGTTCCTCCCATGACCCTGTCACTACCTGGCTGCCTCTCTAGATGATTGTCCTGCAGTCTCTCCATAAGTACCAGCCCCGGCTACACATCGTGGAGGTGACTGACGGAGAGCCAGAGGCCGCCTGCAACGCTTCTAACACTCACGTCTTCACTTTCCAAGAGACCCAGTTCATTGCAGTGACTGCTTACCAGAATGCTGAGGTGAGGGGCGTGGGGTGACAAGGGCCTCTGGGGACAGGCATCTGCTGAGGGGCAGGCACAAAGTCTTTTTGTGGGGTGGGGGTGGGGGAGCTAAGGAGAAGTCCCTGAACCTCAGGCTCAGGCAACTCGGTTTCCCCTCTCCAGATCACTCAGCTGAAAATTGACAACAACCCCTTTGCCAAAGGATTCCGGGAGAACTTTGAGTCGTAAGTGCATTGGACTCAAATCCCCTGGGGTCCCCCTGAGACTGGGGACTGTAGATCAGTGCTCAGCATGTCCTGTCTCTGCTTTGGGGCGGGGGGTGGGGTGGGGTGGGGGTCTGCAGGGAATGCAGGCCAGGGAAGGAGGAACAGAGAAGGGAAGAGACAGGCTTATGACTTGGTTTCCCTTTTTACTGTTTCTATTTACTTTCCCTTTTGTAGCATGTACGCGTCGGTGGACACCAGCGTTCCCTCCCCACCTGGACCCAACTGTCAACTGCTTGCGGGGGACCCCTACTCCCCTCTTCTATCCAACCAGTATCCAGTTCCTAGCCGTTTCTACCCCGACCTTCCTGCCCAGCCCAAGGATATGGTCTCACAGCCTTACTGGCTGGGGACACCTCGGGAACACAGTTACGAAGCTGAGCTCCGAGCAGTGAGCGTCAAGCCCACGTTCCTGCCCTCTGCCCCCGGGCCCACCGTGCCCTACTACCGCGGCCAAGAAGTCCTGGCGCCCGGAGCTGGTTGGCCTGTGGCACCTCAGTATCCTCCTAAGATGAGCCCAGCTGGCTGGTTCCGCCCCATGCGAACTCTGCCCGTGGACCCTGGCCTGGGATCCTCAGACGGGAGAGGGCCAGAGGAACAGGGATCCCAGTCATCGTCGTCGTCGTCGTCGTTGTGGACTGAGGTCACCTCCCTCCGGCAGCCGGAGCCCAGCGACTCAGGACTAGGTGAAGGAGAGTCTAAGAGGAGGCGGATGTCCCCCTATCCTCTCAGTGGAGACAGCTCCTCCCCTTTTGATAAAGAACCCGAAGGCCAGTTTTATAACTATTTTCCCAACTGAGAAGACGCCACGGAATCGGAAGGTGCCGACTAACTTAGAAGACAGACACGGGGCGAGGGGGAGAGGGGGGGCCGAGGAAGCCCGAGCTCCCGCCATCCCTTCCCTGTACAGTGTGATGGGTTGGGGGAGAAGAAAGGCTGGAAGGATCCTGGGGTTCACTTTGTCTCCTGGCCCACAAGGAAATGTCGTGTCAGGAGTATCCCCTGCCCCTTCCTCTGCCCGAATGACAGTCACGTGCCAAGTGCTGCTTCTGACCGATGGTTCCGTGAGGGGGGCGGGGGGGGGGGGCGCCGAGAAGAATGGGCTCCGGGAAGTTTTAGACCCAGAGGGACATCATGGCTTCCGGAAGTGTGGCAGGGTCAGGGTCCAGGACCGGAAACCGGCTCTCTTCCCGCCCCACCTCCCCTCCCCGCCCCTCGCTAAGCAACTTTCAACTGTTGGTCTAATCACCTTGCCCACCTGCGGGGAGACAGGAGAGTGGGTACAGAGGAAGGGATTGGCGGGGCTCGGGTTTCACCAAGCGAGGTCACTTTGAACCAGTGTGTGCGCACATGCTCCTTTCTCTCTCTCTCTCTCTCTCTCTCTCTCTCTCTCTCTCTCTCTCTCTCTCTCTCTCTCTTTTATTTCTTTGGGAGTGGGAGGCTATTTATTGTAGAGAGAATGGTGTTTGGATATATTTCTTTTGTTTTCATCACTTTCTGAAAATAAACGTGGAACCGGTGTGTCCTCGTTCTATGGCCAGTGTGAGGAGGTGTGGGCCGAGGTTTGTTGACGTGGCAAAGCCGTTCTGTGGGCTCTTGTTTGGGGGGGGGATAAACTGTTAGGAACCTAAAGTGTCCCCACTTAGGGATTAAACTGAATTAGAGCATGTCTTGTCCTCAGCATTGATGATTCATACCACCACATGTGACCAAAGGTGTCTTGTCACCAAAGAGTCCCTCAGCCTCTGTTGCCTGCTGCTCGGTATCCCAGCCTGGGGACAGGCAGTATGAAAGCAAGGTTAGGACCAGGCTGGGTGGGGCAGGAGCCCAGGAAAGCAAGGACTCTTGATTTATCTTTGTCTTTTAACGCTCTCCATTCTTAGGTTTGTTCAAGTGTTAAAGGCGTAAGTGAAAACTGTACCACGTGACATCGCCATTCTTTGCAGGTCAATATCAGCCACACACTAGCAGTTTCATAGGAGGCAGCTCAGTACATGGGCAGGTTTTGGAATAGTGCTTGACAAAGGCCTAAGCCTGAGAGCTGTCACCGTCACCTGGGAGCCGCTGGGCGTGTGGGTTCTCTTTCCCTCTCCCTCTTTTATTTCGTTTACTTATTTCTTTTTCTTATTTAGTTTTTATCCATAATCATAAACTTAAGCCTGCAATGCAGCTGGACTTGGAGGGAAATTGGGAATCTATAGTCAGTGAGGGATTACAGGGTTCTGCCAGCAGATGGGCGGGGGCTCCCTGGGGCTACATAAGGATTGGCCTGGTGGGTGAGATGCCTGCCCTAAAGGCAGAAGGATTAGAGTTATCCACAGGCAGAAACGGTGCTCTTCTTGCTGGTCTTGAAATTCCTGGATCCAAAAGACCCCATGGCTTCCGTGATGTTTATGCCTTCTTCCGCCTTCCCAGAGCCACATGCTGGCATCTCACCACTCAGTCTCAGCAGTGCAGATAAAAAAAATAAAAATAAAAAGTGGGAACTTGACAGGCTTGGTGGCACACGCCTTTAATCCCAGCACTCAAGAGGTAGAGGCAGGTGGATCTCTGTGAGTTTGAGACCAGCCTGGTCTACAAAGCAAGTACAGGACAGTCAGGGCTACACAGAGAAACCCTGTCTCGAAAAACCAAAAAAAAAAAAAAAAAAAAAAAAGAGGGGGGGACCATTTATGTTTGGTTCAGCATTTGCCATGGACAAGATTTCATAGTCTCTATTATGAAATTATAGCTGTCCTGGACTCACTTTGTAGACCAGGCTGCCCTCAAACTCATGGAGATCCACTTGCCTCTGCTTCCTGGGTGCTTAGATCAAGGGTGTGCGCCACCACACCACGGTAGGTATATGTGTATTTGTGTGGGCGCCATGGAAACCGGAAGTGGACATGAGATTCCCTGAAGCTGTAGTTGGATGTGCTTTTGGGCCCCCAGACAAGTGATGGATTGGTGGGGACCAAACCCAGGTCCTCCGCACCATCAACGGGGGCTCCTAACAGATGAACTACCCCTACTGGCCCCCAAAATAACTTTAAAATAATTTGAGTCCAGCTTGGCAACACATGCCTTTAATCTCACCACTCAGGGAGACAGAGGCAGGTGGATCTTTGTGTCTTTGAGGCCAGCCTGGTCTACAAATTGAGTCCAGGACAGTCAGGGTTGTTAAACAGAGAAACTCTGTCTCAAAAAACAAACAAAACAGCTAGGCGGTGGTGGCGCACACCTTTAATCCCATACTCAGTAGGCAGAGGCAGGTGGATCCCTGTGAGTTCGAGGCCAGCCTGGTTTATAAAGCGAGTCCAGGACAGCCAAGGCTACACAGAGAAATGCTGTCTTGAAAAACCAACCAAACAAACAAAACAACAAAAACACACACACACACAAAACAACAGTTTTCGAAAGGACAATTGTAAGGTTAAGAAAGATTTTGAACTACAGTTACAGATGGTTGTGAGCCACTATGTGGGTACTGGTTTTTTGTTGTTGTTGTTGTTGTTGTTGTTGTTTGTGTGCTGGGGTTAAAGGCATGCACCCCCACTGCCCGGTGAATCTGGGTCCTCTGAAAGAGCAGCACGAGCTCTTAACCACTAATCCATCTCTTCAGCCTATTAAATTCTTATTTATTTATTACCTTATTCATTTTTCATATGTACTAGTGTTTTGCCTGCATGTTTGACTAGATACTTGTGTAGAGTACCTGGTGCCCACAGAGGTCTGAAGTAGGTGTCAGATCCCTTGGAACTGGAATTTCAGAGGGTGCCTGGGAATGGAGCCCAGGACTTCTGGAAGAGCAGCCATGTTTTAACCATCGACACATCTCTTTAGCTCCACATCATGCACTCGGTAGGGATTTCTCCGTTATATCTTAGTTTATACCGTTGCTCTTAGGACATATGGTGCCATTTTGACTCATCATCAGTCATGTTAAATTCTTGGTACTTTTTTCATCTTCAGTGTTCCGAACACTGAGCGCTGCATTATCTTGGTCTGAAGTCATGTGGCAGGGCAGGGGGCGGGGCACATGTGTGTATATGGGTGGGAGTTATGGAGGGTCAAACCCAGGACCTCAGGACTGCTGTGCAAACGCTCCGCCCGCTGCTCACCTTGGCCCAGTGGTTCTCAATCCAGGGGTCACGACCCCTCTTCTCAGAAGTCATTTAAGACTATTAGATTTGCCAGGGAGCATGGTGGCGCATGCCTTTAATCCCAGATTTGCATGGGTACTTACATTACAGTTCATAACCATAGCTAAATCGCCATTATGAAGTAACAACAAAATAAGTTTGTGATTTGTGGGGGAGGGAATCACCACAACATGAGGAACCATATTAAAGGATCACTACATTAGGAAGGTTGAGAGACACAGCTCTAGACTGAGTTCAAGGCCAGCCCCAGCTATGTAGGGAGTTTCAGGACAGCCAGGGATACGCAGTAGAGAGACCCTGTCATGAAAACTAAATAAGAAAAGGCCCTCTAACTGCCTCTCTCTTCCAGAAATCAGGCCACATGGCCATGCCATCTGTCCCTTGAGATAAAGAACGAAATGACTCTAGCTGTGTTAGAATCCTTACATCTCTCTGGGAAACACCAGCCTGGCCCCTCCCTCCCCTAGCTCTTTCTCTAGGACAGAGTTGATGAGAAATCCTGGGCTGTGCTCTTTTGTTTGTTTTGTTTTTTCATTTTTTTGAGACAGGGTTTCTCTCTGCTATCTTGGCTGTCTTGGACTCACTTTGTAGACCAGGCTGGCCTCGAACTCACAGGGATCCACATGCCTCTGCCTCCCGAGTGCTGGGATTAAAGGCGTGCGCCACCATGCCCGGCAGCTGTGCTCTTTTTCCCCCCTCCAGAGACAGGGTTTCTCTGTGTAGCCTTGACTGTCCTAGACTCCCTTTGTAGATCAGGCTGGCCTCGAACTTACAGCAATTGGCTTGCCTCTGTCTCCCAAGTGCTGGGATTAAAGGCATGCATCACCACTGTTTATTATTATTATTTATTAATATTAGGTACACATGTGTTGTGCCTGTATGTATACCTGTGCACTGAGGGTGTGGCACGTCCTTGGAGGCCATAAGAGGGCCAGATCCTCCAGAACGGGAGTTACAGACAGCTGTGAACCGCCATGTTGGTGTTGGGAATCAAAGCTGGGTCCTCTGAAAGAGCTGCTGATGCTCTTAACTAACTGAGCCATCTCTCCAGCCCCTTGGTTTCTCTTTCCTTACTTATCTTTCTTTCTTTCCTTTAAAAAAAAAAAAGAATGTATTTATTATTATATATATATAGTGTTCTGCCTGCACGTACACCTGCAGGCCAGAAGGGGCACCAGACCACATTATAGATGGTTGTGAACCACCATGTCGTTGCTGGGACTTGTTTTTTGTTTTTTGTTTTTTCGAGACAGGGTCTCTTTGTGTTAGTCTTAGCTGTCCTGGACTCGTTTTGTAGACCAGGCTGGCCTCTGCCTCACGAGATCCGCCTGCCTCTGCCTCACGAGTGCTGGGATTAAAGGTATGCACCACTACCGCCAGTTTTATAACAGTTTTTAAGGACTCTTTCCTTCCTTTTTTTTTTTTTTCCTTTCTTTTTCTGAGACAGGGTTTCTCTGTGTAGCCTTGGCTGTCCTGGACTAATCTTTCTTTCTCTTTTATAAGCACAGGATCATCTTCCCCGGGGTAGCACCACCGATAGTGGACTGGGCTCTCCCACAACAATCAGACTTGTCTGCAGGTCAAGCTGTGGGCTGCAATCCCTCAGTTGGGATACCCTCTTCCCAGATGACTACAATTTATGTCAAGTTAGACTAAACACTATAATCCCATTTCTCTGGAAGTTGAGGCAGGAGGGTAGCCATGAATTCGAAGCAACCCCCCCGGGGGGGGGTTATTAAGGTAGACTCTATCTCAATGCAAAGACACTGGAACACAATGTTAGCTGTACCTGACAGCCAAAGCGAGAGCACAGGGAGCTAGCTGCCTGCTCCCAGCTCCTCTAAGATCCTACTCGGCTTCCCTGTCTCCTGCAGCCACTGCCCTGTGCTGACAGCCCTTGGATCTGCACTAGGAGTCTTAGAGTTTTCAACGTGTGCCGGTGAAGACATCCTCCCTAACCATGATTAGCAAGTCCCAGCCCTGTGAGTGAGAGGATGAAGATGTGACAGACTCATTTCCTTTTATGGGAAGATGGTACCCAGCTCTTTCCACAGTAATATCAACTGCCCAGGGGGTTAGATGGAGACAGAGGACCACATCATCAAAAATGGCATCCTTGTCATGCCTAGGTCTTGTTCTACTTTTCCTTTTGAGACAGGCTCTTGTTCTGTAGCCCAGGCTGCCCTTGAACTCATGCCCTCCAGTTTTGGCCTGTAGATTACACTGGTGTGAACAGCAAGGGTCATGAAGCTTAGCCACTGGACACCCCTTGGCCGTGGAGTTATAGGTCAGAAAGATGGCTCGGTGATGCTGCTTTTCTAGAGGATACAAGTTCGATTACCATCACTCACCTTTCAACTCACAACCAACTGTAACTCCAGTCCCAGGGTCTCCAGTGCCCTCTTGTGGTCTCTGTGTGCCCTGTATGCATGTGGTGCACAGACATACATACAGACAAAACACCCATACACATAAAAGATAATGTAATTTAAGTTTTTTATTATAAAAATTGGGGAGTAGGGTGCTATGAGT
This sequence comes from Acomys minous, assembly GCF_964271855.1. Classification (NCBI taxonomy): domain Eukaryota; kingdom Metazoa; phylum Chordata; class Mammalia; order Rodentia; family Muridae; genus Acomys; species Acomys minous. The sequence continues at coordinate 89,394,556 of NC_140493.1, read as the reverse complement.
TCAAGTCTGATCTGCTTTACACAAGGAATTCCGAGCAGGCCAGGGCTACATGGGGAAACCTTATTTCATGAGACAAACATTAAAGAGCAGGTTCTAGGGGCTGGAGAGATGGCTCAGAGGTCAAGAGCACTAGTTGCTCTTCCAAAGGTCCTGAGTTCAATTCCCAGCAACTACATGGTGGCTCACAACCACCTATAATGGGATCTGGTGCCCTCTTCTGGCATTTAGGTGTACATGCAGACAGGACTCTGTACCCATAATAAATAAATATATATATTTTTTAAAAAGAGCAGGTTCTAATCTTATGGTTCTCAGTAAATGCCTTGTGATTCATTCAGATTGATCTGCCAGTCATGAGCAGTCATCTTGACTGTGGAGATGGAAGCACACTGGTGGACACAATTTGGGAGCAAAGATGATCTCAGATTAAATATCCTGGCTGATAACAAGATGGTGGAGATAGATAGCTCTTTAAAGGAAATTATATGTGAGCATTCTGTCTCTCTCTGACTCTCTCTCTCTCTCTCTCTCTCTCTCTCTCTCTCTCTCTCTCTCTCTCCATCCTGTGCTGGGTATTGATTGAATCCAGGGCTTTAAGAATACAAGTCAGGGCTAGAGAGATGGCTCAGAGGTTAAGAGCACTGTCTGATCTTCTAGAGGTCCTGAGTTAAATTCCCAGAAACCACATGGTGGCTCACAGCCATCTATAATGAGATCTGGTGCCCTCTTCTGCTGTGCAGGCACACCTGTAGGCAGAATACTATAATGAATAAATAAATAAATCTTTTAAAAAAGAAACAAAGAATGTTACACCTGTAATCCCAGAATGGCAGAGGCAGGGGAATCTCTGAGTTTGAGGCCAGCTTGGTCTACTACACAGAGAAAGCCTGTTTCAGAAGAAGAAGAAGAAGAAGGAGAAGAAGAAGAAGAAGAAGAAGAAGAAGGCTGCAAGGCAGGTGCTTTTCCACTGAGCAACAGTCCCCCCAAGACTTCCACCTGTGGTTCCCACCCAGATGTTCTTATGCCCAGGGAGCAGGGGACCATTACCTTAAAGCCCAGATGGCCAGGCAGAGCCTCCAGGCCTATTGCTAAGCCAGAGCCGCTACAACCAGGTTCCGGGTCAAGTTTCATGACTGTGACAATGTTTTGGCGCTGGTTCCATGCACATGGTAGCCCCAGGAATCCGGATGGCAGGTAGCCACGTGGGCTTTATTTCACCCTCTGTCACCAGAGAAATCACAAGCCTGGAAAAGAGAGCCTCCCTCCGAGGCTGTTCCAACCCTAGCACCAGCAGGAAGCGGGACACTTGCGTAGGAGGACAAAACCGAGATGACTTCGGAGTAGCCCAACTCGGGACCAACCAGATTGCTGTGAAACAGCTGATTACACTCCAGGCCCAGGCCCTGACCTTGGTACGCTTTCCAGATTCTGGACCTCTACCCCTTTACCCGGCTTTGTGGTTAAGAGCACTGGCTGCCCTTCCAGAGGACCTGGCTTCAGTTGCCAGAGAAGAACCCACACTCACAATTCTCAACTACCTGCAGCTCCAGTTCCAGGGGATCTGATGCCCTCTTCTGAGCACTTTGAGTACTGCACACACTTAGTGCCTAGGCATACATGCAGGCAAAACATCCGTACACATAAAATTAAAAGCAACAACAAAAGAGTATGTATTAAAAATATGTTGGTAGGGCTGGAGAGATGGCTCAGAGGTTTAGAGCACCGTCTGCTCTTCCAGAGGTCTGGAGTTCAATGCCCAGCAACCACATGGTGGCTCACGAGCATCTGTAATAAGATCCAGTTCCCTCTTGCGGTGGGCAGGCCCACATGTGGGCAGAATACTGTATAAATAATAAATAAATCTTTTTTTAAAATGTTGGTAGGGCCGAGTATGGGGACGCACACATTTAATCCCAGCACTTGGGAGGGAGAGACAGGCAGATTTCTATGAGTTTGAGGCCAGCTTGGTCTACAAAGTGAGTCCAAGACAGCCAGAGCTGTTACACAGAGAAACTCTGTCTTGAAAAACAACAACAACAACAAAAGAATGGGCCAAGCATGGTGGCACATGCCATTAATTTCTGTTCAAAAGGCAGAGGCAGGCAGGTCTTCAAGTTTTAGACTAGCCTAGTCTACAGGGCAGGTTCCAGTACAGCCAGGGCTATGCAGAAACACTGTCTCAAACAACCGAACATATATGTGTATGTGTGCACATACATGCATATATACATGCACATACATACATGTCGGGGATTGTTTTTGGTTTTGTTTTTTTGAAACAGGGTTTCTCTGTGTATCCAGGCTCAACCTGGAACTCATTATGTAGACCAGGCTAGTCTTGAACTCGCAGAGATCCACCTGCCTCTGCCTCCTGAGATTAAAGATGTATACCAACACACCTGGTATGTGTGTGTGTGTGTGTGTGTGTGTGTGTGTGTTGTGGTATGTGTGTGTGGGGGGGTGTGGGGTGTGTATATGTGGTGTGTTTGTGTGTATATGTGGTGTGTGTGTATGTGTATGTGTGTGTGTGTGTGTTGTGGTATGTGTGTGTGTGGGGTGTGGGGGTGTGTATATGTGGGGTGTTTGTGTGTATATGTGGTGTGTGTGTGATGTGTATGTGTGTGTGATGTGCATGTGTGTGGGGTGTGTGTGGAATGTGTGTGTGTGGTGTGGGTGTGGGTGTGTGTATATGTGATGTGTGTGTGGGATGTGTGTGTGTGTGTGTGTGGTGTGTGTAGGGTGTGTGTGTGTATGTGTGTGTGTGTGTATGTGTGTGTGTGGTGTGTGTGTATGATGTGGTGTGCGTGTGGTGTGTGTGTGTATGTGTGTGTGTGTGTATGTGTGTGTGTGTGGTGTGTGTGTATGATGTGGTGTGCGTGTGGTGTGTGTGTGTGTGGTGTGGTGTGTGTGGTATGGTGTGTGTATGTGTGTGTGGGGTGTGTGTGTGGGGTGTGTGTGTGTGATGTAGACTGGGGAAATGATTTGCCTTGGGAGCACAAGGACCTGAGTTTGCTCCCCAGAAGTCACAAGAAAAGCTGAGCGTGGTGGCACTCATACCCACTGGGAAGTGAAGACAAGCAGATCTCTGAGGTTTGCTGACCAGGTGAAGCCCCAGGCCAGCAGGCATAACAAAGTAGGCAGCACCTGAGGAGGAACAAAACCTGAGGTAGTCCTTCCACCTCCACAGGCCTGTACACACACATCTGTTCTCAAACAAACATGCACACACGAACACATACATAAACACACATATACACATATACTACAGTTTGCATGTATTTGTCCGTGAGGACGGTTATGTTATTGTTGGAAGATGCAACCTTCAAGCAGCAATGAAAGGGGTGAATGCTTTTCTCACAGTCAGAGTGGGTCCTCAGAAAACAAGTCCAGGCCTTTGTGCTTTCTGTTTTGTATTTACTTTCTCACCATTTCACTTTCTATCCTGTTCAAGTGCCCTGACCAGATGGACACCCTAGCCTCCAGAACTGTAAGTTCCATAAACTTTCTCTGTAAGTTACCCGGTCTTACGTATTGGCGTGATAACAGGGAGTGAGCTATTTACATGAAGCCAGATCACAGAAGGTTAGAAAGTAAAACTTTCTGTTCCCTTGGTCTGGAGAGCTGACTCAGGGTTAAGAGCACTGGCTACTCTTCCAAAGGACCAAGGTTCAATTTTCAGCACCCACATGGCAGCTCACAACTCTCTGTAACTCCTGGTCCAGGGAACCTAACACCCTGACATAGACACACATACAGTTAAAACACCAATATACAGTCTTTAAGGGCTGAAGAGATGGCTCAGTGGTTAAGAGCTCCACCTGCTCTTCCAGAGGTCCTGGGTTCAATTCCCAGCAACCACATGGTGGCTCACAGCCATCTGTAATGTATTCCGATACCCTCTTCTGCAGATAAAGCACTCACATGCAATAAATAAAATAAATAAATCTTTTTAAAAAATAGTCTTTAAGCTGGGTGTGGTGGCGCACTCCTTTAATCCCAGCACTCGGGAGGCAGAGGCAGGTGGATCACTGTGAGTTCTCATTAGAGATGGTTGGGAGCCACCATGTGGTTGCTGGGAATTGAACTCAGGACCTCTGGAAGAGCAGGGGGCGCTCTTAACCACTGAGCCATCTCTCCAGCCTGATGGCATACAATTTTAATCCCAGCATTCAGGAGACAGAAACAGGAAGATCCCTGTGAGTTCAAGGCTAGCAGGCTCCAGACAAGCCAGAGCTGCATAGTAAGACCCTATCTCAAAAACAACACACACACACACACACACACACACACACACACACACACACACACACACTAGCTGGTGGTGGGCCGGAGAGATGGCTCAGCAGTAAAGAGTGAGCACTGCTCTTGAGGGCCTGAGTTTGGCTCCCAGCACGCATGTTAGATGAGACACTTCCATACTGGCTGGAACTCCAGCTCCAAGGGGTCTGTAGGCACCTGCACTCATATGCACGTACTCACTTAATACACAAATGCGCAATTTAAAACAATAAAAGGGCCAGGCGGTGGTGGCGCATGCCTATAATGCCAGCACTCAGGGAGGCAGAGGCAGGTGGATCACTGTGAGTTTGAGGCCAGCCTGGTCTACGAAGTGAGTCCAGAACAGCCAGGACTGTTACACAGAGAAACCATGTCTCAAAAAAACAATAACAACCCCCCCCAAAAAAAACCAACAAAGGGGGGGAGGTGGCTGCAGAGATAGTTCAGTGGTTAAGAGCACTACCAAGTTGGTAGCTCCAGTTCCACAGGATGTGGCACCGTCTTTCATCCTCCTTGAGAGCTAAGCATGCATACAAGATCCTTACAAAACTTGCTGTTCCCTTAGTCCATGACAATAGTCCCAGCACTTGGGAGGCAGAGGCAGGCATATCTTGTCTGCTTTAAAGAACAGATCATGTTCCAGAACAGTCAGGGCTACACAGAGAAACCCTGTCTACACACACACACACACACACACACACACACACACGCACGCACGCACGCACGCACGCACGCACGCACGCACACACACACATGCGTGCACACAGGTGCAGAAAACAAACAAAAACAGAACAAACAATGAGATGGAAGGGACAATTGGAACTGGGTCACTTGGGAAGCATTAGCTGCAAAAGAGGCGGGAAGGTGAGGGTGCGCTTTCTTCCTGTGGCCGCGGCACCCAACCACCAATTCAAGGTTTTCATGCTAATGATGAACCAGAAGACGGACTTTAGGAGCTATTGGCCCAGCATGTACTTTCTGCCCTTGGAACATTTTGTTCTGACTTCTTGCATGGGACACTGCATCTGAGACGCAGGCCAGACCTCTGATGCTCATTGCCCCGGCAGGAAATCTGTTGCTTGCCTTGGACGCTTCCAAACGGGGCAGCACAAGGCACTGTCTCTGTGCCGCTCTCTCAGCCCCGGTTCACGTTTACCTGCGCAGCCAACCACGGCTTGAAGCTCTGCCTCACCTGAGCCCCAGACTCTTTCCAGCACTCTCTGGTGTGCATTCAAGTCCTCTGCTGTGACCTTTGGCTGAACTTTCAAGATCCACCATAGTCTAAGTCACCTTCTAGGTGATTCCATCTGAAGGAGCCACCTCCCCAGCTCTCGCTTCTCCCAAGCCAAGTTTGGTGCTCCAGTTCCTCTCTCTTCAGCCCTCTGTGTCCCCTCTTTTTGACAACTAGACAACCACTCCCCACCCCCACCCCTGCTCCAAAACCAGAAGCCCATGGCTTCTAAGTGTGATCACCTCTCTTGAGCTTCTTCCCTCATCTTTTCTCTCCTTGGCTAATCCCCACCCCCATCCATAGCTCAGTGGAAGGGGCCACATTTTGGGCAAAGTACACCCGGGTTTTCTCCAGCTTCTTCTGGATCGGGTGACTTCCTCTTGTGTTTCCGTTGTCCCTGTCCTGACCCTGGGTCCCACGCTCACTGTGATCTTTCAACACTCTGACCTTGTTTGGACTGGACACCATTTGAAAGTAGAGACTAGAGCCAGGTGTGGTGGCGCACGCCTTTAATCCCAGCCCTCGAGAGGCAGAGGCAAGCGGATCGCTGTGAATTCGAGGCCAGCCTGGTCTAAAAAGTGACTCCATGACAGCCAAGGTTAACACAGAGAGACTGTCTTGTAAAACCAAAAAAAAAAAAAGAGAGACTGGATTCTTGGCATAGCGATCGTGTGAAATGGCTACCATTGCTTGCTGGCCAGCTCATTTCTATGCCGCCCTGATAACTACATCCCCCCCTTATTTAAGAGACCCCTCTCGCTCCATGAAGGGGTTTGTTTGTTTGTTTGTTTTTCAAGACAAGGTATTGTTTTTCACCAATCTAGCCTTCAGCATCTACTCCTGCCTCAGCCTTCAGAGTGCTGGGATTAATGGTGTGCACCAGCATACCCAGCTACCGCACATGGTCTTTTTTTTTTTTTTAAGATTTATTTGTTTATTTATTATGTATACAGTGCTCTGTCTGCATGTACACCTGAAGGCTAGAAGAGGGCACCAGGTCACACTGTAGATGGCTGTGAGCCACCATGTGGTTGCTGGCAATTGAACTCAGGACCTCTGGAAGAGCAGTCAGTGCCCATCAGTCATGTGAACTAACACACTCCCTTTCTGCTTGAGTTGGTCCCACGGGTCCCCGAAACTACAAGAGCCCTGACTGAAAGGGAACTCCATAAAAGCTTAATGAAGACACTAAGAAATTAGATGGACCATCTCTGGGGTCTCTTGCCTGCCGCTCTCCTTCCTCAGAGTGTGAGGAGGCGTTGCCGGATGCTTAAAAGGGATTCCATCCCCTGCTTGCACTCCCTACCCCAATTCCAGCCTCTGCCAAATCGTCTGCCCAAGGCAATAGACTGAGACCACAGGTCTTCTCCAATGCTTTGCCTGCCTTGTGCTTCTCTCTGACCCCACCCTGACTGAAAGCCATCCCGCCCACCCCAGAGGAACTCAGCCTCCTCTTCTGCCGTAACTGCCGCCCCTAAGACACTCAGGCTGAATCACAGCCACGTTGACTCATCGGCTTTCCTCTATCGACAGGGTCCCGTGAGGCCGAGTCCTGCTCTGTAGCCACCTTGGCCGCGGGGGCGCCACACACCCACAGCACTTTGTCACCAAGCACGTGATAAGAGGGAGCTCTCCGGAAGAGGCTTCATTTCCCCCGGGGGGGGGGGGGGGGCCCTTAACACTCCTAGCTTTCAGGGTTCAGAAGAGAGGCAGCCTTGTGACCACCCCTCAGGACACTCTTTGAGGAAGAGTGTGGGTGAGAAGGTAGCTTGGTTACCGCGCGCACTGGCTTCTGGTTCCTCAGTGACATGTCCCTATTCCTTTATTGAGGTCTGGACACCCCCTGAGAGTCTCAAACATTGGGGGGGAGGGGTCACATCTCTGGTTTCCCCCTAGACATGATCTAAACACTCTATAAGAGAAGGAAGGCTCTTGGAGGTCTCCTGACCCGTGGGACAGGCCCTGGGGGTTGGGGTCTGGAGGTCTGGGGGTGCAAGATGAGCCTTAGGGCAGTTGGAAAGGAGGCTGGAGGAGACTCTGTGTTCCTTGAAGGCCACATGAGGCCTCCCACACCAGTGACAGGCAAGTCAGGGGAGTGCTCGGTCCGGGAGAGCAGCTGGAATCTGCAGTAGCTGTGTGGCCTGAGGCAAGTCACCTAATTTCTGTCTCTGATCCACTTCACTGATACAGTCTGTTAAGTCAGGATGAAGAGCACCACTTAACCTCCCAGGGAGACTGTGAGGAGTAGGTGGATGACTTAAAAGCACGTAGCAACTTCCTCATAATTGCTTGTCTATATAACAGCAGAGCTCTGTACGTTGGACGCTCAGTACGTGGGTTCTTTAATAAAAGGACTCAGCCTTAGGGGCTGTCTTAGGGGCGGCAGTTACAGCAGAGGCTGAGTTCCTCTGGGGTAGGCGGGATGGCTTGCCAGTGGCGCCAATGGTTATGGACCGGCTCAGTGGCAGAAGGAATATGATGGAGTTCCTCATGCTCCCACAAGAGGGCGCTCTAATTTCCCCCAAAGCACCCACTTCATGATGGAACCCGTGCACCACCACCACCACCACATCGTCTCCCGTGTTCTACATGGTCATCTTCATCTTCCCCAAAGCTGGACCAATCCAGGCCCCTGATGCTTGACCATGGCTGGAAGTTCTCAGACTGTGTGTACCCCGGAGCTCACACCCTCCCTCTCACCCCACTGAGCTTCCGCTCATCAGCCTTTCTGACTGACCTGGGTGGCTCTGCTAAATTGAGGGCTGCCAGCCAACGGGAGAGAAGGACGTCAGGTGCTTCCACAGCTGAACTTGCTCGTTCTGGGTCTGCGCCCTCCCCCTCAGAGAGTCAGGGTTCTCCGGTGACCTTACCTAATGGGCCCTCATAATTCTGGTCCTTAACGTGGCAAACTTGGCTCCCGCTTCCCCAAATGTCTTACCCGCACTGCAGTCTGGGTTGGGCCATGTAAGTGTGTCACTGGTCCTCCCTCTCTGGCTGTGAGGGGTAGGGGGATAAGAACGAAGCTTTTGACCTGCTCAGGACATGCTTAGGGTAGGAGTGGGATGGAGCAGTGAGGCCCAGAGCCTGAAGGAACAGAAATTCATTCCTGACAAGGGACCCTGAGTTCCTGGGTCCGGCTGTTGAGTCGGAGAGACAGTGAAAGATGAGGAGGTCACCCAAATCCACTCTTCCCACCGAACAGGCCCAGGACCATCTATCTCTCCTCGGTCTGCACGGGAGAGAGGCAAAACCACGCCCGCCCTCCTGGCCCTGCCCAGATCTGCAAGTGTCAAGGACAAAGGGCAGAGAGAAGAGCACTCTTTGGAGAAAGAACCTAGGCCCCACTCCCTGATATCACCCGTCCCCCTGAGACCGGCGTCCTCGATGCTAGGCTGGGGAGGATGCCCTCTTCTGGTGTGCAGGTGTATATGTGGGCAGAGCAATGTATACATAATAATAAAGAAATAATTTTTAAAAAGAGAGATCAGGTGATGTTAATCCACTAAAAGACCAACCACCTCATATAGGAGCTTGATTGTTTCCAGCTGAAAAGATCTGTGAACAGACTCTGGAGAGAGACATATAAATGAGCCCAAAACTGGAGGCGGGACCTTTGGAGACTTGGGATAGTTTTGGCTGTTCACCACTCCACTTCGAGACGCTGCTAGAGAGAACCGCTTGAGGGAAGGGCTTTGGGGCTCCGGCTCCTGCTGAGGTTCCGGGTTCTGGTTACTCCAGGTTCCAATAGAAGAAATCCTGCCGATTAAGCCAGGAGAATTGTTCCTTGGAACTGATATCCTTACGGTCTTGTTATTCTTTAATCCTCTTTTCCTATTGTTTCGGTTAGTCGGGTTATAAGTGATGTACGCTCAGCTAATAAGTTCGTAATAAAATATGTTTGCTGAGAAAATCGAGCCTACATTGAACCATCTGTTTGTTTGTTTTTAGTCAGGGTTCTGTGTATTCCAGGGTAAGCCTCAAAATTACAATGTAGCTGGGGATGCCCTTGAACTTCTGATCCCCATGAGTGGAAAATATATATATATATAACTTCATTCAAGATTGGTGCACACCGATAAATTGAAAACTTAAGACTGAGGCAGGAGGATTGCCACAAAATCGAGGCCAGCTGGGGTTACAGAGAGAGTTTCAGCCGGGATGGGCTAAAGAGTTAAGACCTTGTATAACCAGACAAACAAGGAAGCAGATGAGGTACAGAGGCACCGTTCTAATTCTAGCATCTTAGAAGCTGAGGCCAGAGGATCCAGGCGGGTGAAGACCCTGCCTCAAGCCAGGCGTGGTGGCGCAGGCCTTCAATCCCAGCACTCAGGGAACAGAGGCAGGAGGATCGCTGTGAGTTCAAGGCCAGCCTGGTCTACAAAGCGAGTCCAGGACAGCCAGGGCTAACACAGAGAGACCCTGTCTCGGAAAAAAAAAAAACAACAACAACAATTTAAAAAAAGGGGGGGATGGGGGTGTGGTGGGGAGGTGGGGGTGGGGGGCTAGCATGATGGTGTACACCTTTAATCCCAGCACAAGGCCTTAGATTCAAGCCCCTGTTCTACCAGGACACAGCAAAACCCAAACAAACCTACAAACAAACAAACAAACAAACAATAATAAAAAAGCTTTTCAAAACTTCTTATAGTGCCCACTCCACTTGCCTTCAGGAAAGTTGAGAGTGGTGGACAGACCATGTGATCTGATTGTCTAGGAACAGCAGTGTCCAGCAAGGAGAGACTTCTGCTATTTCTGCTGTTTCTGGAAGACCAGAGAAATGGGGCAGCAACAACCCCCTCTAAGCACTGACGCTGTCTGCTTCCCAGATGCCCTGAGAGTCCTGGGTCCAAGAACCTATTTGGGCAAAGAACAAAGACTGAGGTTCCTCCCCCCCCACCCCCCCAGGAACGGTGATGGTCCAGGTCATCACTGATGGTTTTACTCAGACCATCCACTGGGACATCCCAAGTCACTGGCAAAGATACCAGGACAGGAGCAAAGCAAAGGCACCAGCAGGACCCATGAAGCTGCCTGGAGACCCCAGCTTGGCGTGTCTGCTGTCCATGGTACTGGCTCGCCAGGCGATGGGGCTCTGGTTATGACCAGAGGCCCAACGATCAAGAACCCAGAGGGGGCTGGGCGTGGTGGCGCGCACGCCTTTAATACCAGCACTCAGAAGGCAGAGGCAGGCAGATCACTGTGACTTCAAGGCCAGCCTGGTCTACAAAGCGAGTCTAGCACAGCCAAGGCTACACAGAGAAACCCTGTCTTGAAAGACAAAAAAAAAAAAAAAAAAAAAAAAAGGATCCAGAGGGGCCTTCTTATCTTGACTTCCTCTAGACCTCCACAAATGTAGTAGTATCTCCCGCTAAGATGTGGCATCCCGAGGGTTACACACTGGGCCGAACTCGATGGGAGGTGAGTCAATTACACATTAAACCAAAGAAGAACCTGTCGACAGACTTCAAAGACCGGGAGCCCGAGTCATCTCACTTTGTGACCACAATCCAATTATGTTAAAGTTTTAATAATGAAGACAAGCACCAGTCACCATATATTTGAAAATGAAAACACCTCTGAATAATTCATTGGTCAGAGGGGAAAGCAGAGTGGAAATTTTGAAATTTGAAATTTTTGGAAATGGAGCTAAATGATAAAATGGGACCAAAAAAATTCCTTCTTCCTTATAACAGACCAACAGAATGATCAACTCCCTAGATGTAGAAGAATATTTTTCAATTCAGTGTTAATTTGTGTTTTAAGAAACAATACTTTGTGCCAGGCATGGTGGCGCACACCTTTAATCCCAGCACTCAGGAGGCAGAGGCAGGTGGCTCTCTGTGAGTTCGAGGCCAGCCTGGTCTACAAAGTGAGTCCAGGACAGCCAGCCAAGGTTACAGAGAGAAACCCTGTCTCGAAAAACAAAAACAAACAAACAAACAAAAAAAAAGGAAGAAAGAAAAGAAATAACACCTTGGGCTGGGTGTAATGGCAGACACCTTTAATCCCAACACTTGGGAGGAAGAGACAGGGGGACAGACTTCTGTGGGTTCATGGTTAGCCAAGGCTATATATATAATGGGAGCTGTCTCCTACAAACAACAAAACAAAAAACAGAAAGAAAACAAAAACAAAAGAAGAAGAAGAAAAAGCGAAAAGAAAGTGAGAAAGGGGGAACCCTCCTGAAAGGACAAATTGCCTCCAGCCCCAGAGGCAGCAGGGACTGAGAGCAGCCATCTTGGGGCTGAGGCAATGGTTCAGGCAGTTAGCAGCAGAGGGCTGACTCTTCCTGTCGCCTGCAGACACTTGCTGCAGGTTTGTCTGGCTACGTCCAATTTAGTGTGACAACTGAAGGCGAAAGTGTGGTAGTTCAGGGGTCCATTTCTTCCCGCTGCAACTACTTTCACTGCCAGCTGGGATCTCCTGCCTTTCTGGAACTTTCTGTCTTCTTGTACGACAAGTACTTTGAAGCCACTTTTAAAAAAACAAACAAACATGCAAACAAAACAAAGAAATAAAACCATTGCCTCCTCATTTAGGTAGCCAGAAGCATGGTGAAGGCCTGGCTTCTCTTTGGGACCTTTACTTTGGGTCACCTGGTGACCTCTGCCATAGGCTCCTTTTTCTCTCAGGGGCTGTCATCCAGAACGTGTTAACGTCTAACCTCATTTTCCCCTACGGCTGAAAGCACAAAGGTAAGAAAGCCTGAGGCATCTTACGGTGTCTTATTCCAGACCCCAGAAGGGGCCTGCAGGTCTCCAGCTACCACCACTGGCCTGTGGTGCAGCTCAGATGTGGAGAATTGGTGATGGGCGGGGCCAGCTGCGCTGAACATTACTTCTTGCTCACGTCTCAGCTTTCTGCTTTAACCCAAAGGTCCGTGTTAATGTCTGAAGATGAACTTGTGGATCCTTTTCTCAGTGTGTGCACTGATTCAATCAATGAATCAATCAATGAATCAATCACTTTCTCTCCCTCCCTTGCTCCCCATTGTTCATCCCTTTGAATAGCCTTGCCTGTCCTGGACTTGCTTTGTAGACCAGGCTGGCCTCGAACTCACAGCGATCTGCCTGCCTCTGCCTCCCGAGTGCTGGGATTAAAGGCGTGCGCCACCATGCCTGGCTTAACTTAGAGTACTCTTTGTAGGTCCTGTTTTATCTGCCTTACCAAAAAGGAAGTCCAAAACGAAGGTACAAGGTTAGATTTGGGGTCCCAGCCCCAGCGTGTGATGGGTTGTGGGCCTCAGAACAGTTGCTCTCATCCTCTGGCAGCTTCCAGGTGTGCCTGGGGTCTGCGAGAACGAGAGTTTTCCTAACTTTTTGCTTGCTTGTTTTTGTTTTTCAAGACAGGGTTTCTCTGTGTAGCCTTGGCTCACTTTGTAGTCCAGGCTGGCCTCGAACTCACAGGGATCTTCCTGCCTCTGACTCCCAGAGTGCTGGGATTAAAAACCTGCGGTTTCCTAAAGCCGCAGCCACGGCCACATGCTGGGGAAACTTTTGGAATAATCTCAGTGGATGGCAGAGTTGCTCATTTCTAGGGTGCCAGGCGCCCTCTTGAGGATTCGTGGAGAATTGCATCGTGTGTGTGCGTGTGTAGTGTGTGTGTGTGTGTGTGTGTGTGTGTGTGTAGTGTGTGTGTGTGCATGCGTGCATCTTGCATCCTCTCTGTTCTCTCTCCTTCCAGCAGTGAGTATCCTGACCCTTCCATTCCACTGTCCCCATTCCCTTCCCAAAGCTCAGTCCACCAACCTTCCTGGCCAGAAACAGATGCTTTGTTTTTGTCACACTAAGTACCCTGTGTGTTCTGGCACCAGATGGCTTGGTGCCTCCGGTTGGGAAATGCCTGTGTGAAACATCCCTTCCACATAGGATATTTTGTGTCTTCCCCCCGCCCCCCTTAATGTAATTTAGGTGTCTCCACCATCTTTTCAGTGACGTGGAGCTGTGTGGGGCTGGAAGATGCCAGGCAGCTGGGGTGAGAGGGCTGTGACTCCACCACCTCACCCTCTACCTTCCTCTACCCCTGGTTTGCTCTACCCTGCTGGGCAGTGCCTATCTTTTCTTCCCCTTTGTCCAATGTGGGAGGGGCCTGGCTTAGTGCACAGCTTTGCTTCCAGCTGAGTCAAGACTTTAAACCATTAAAGTCCACATTTCTCCCCTTTGCCCCAGCTGGCCCTGCCTTCCAGGCCAAGCGAGATGCTTAGGTCTCCCCTGAGGCCCAGCAGTTAAGAGTGCTGTCAGGACCAGACCAGCAGGGCCCTGAGAGTGGAGTCTTCCTTTTCTTTCTTTCTTTTTTTCTTTTCTTTTTTCTTTTTTTTTTCCTTTTTTTTTTTTTTTTTTTTTTTGGTTTTTTGAGACAGGGTTTCTCTGTGTAGCCTTGGCTTGTCCTGGACTCACTTTGTAGACCAGGCTGGCCTCAAACTCACAGCGATCCACCCACCTCTGCCTCCTGAGTGCTGGGACTAAAGGTGTGCTCACCACCATGCCCGGCTTCTCCTTTTATTTCTATCTGGCAGTGAGAGACGTCACTGTCCATTTGAATGGCTGCCCTAGGCTCTTGACACTGTCCACAGATCCCATCCAGAGTCAGAGGACCAACTCTCCTCAGGCTGGCCTGGTCACCACGTCAGTAACAACCCACCAGACCCTGGCTGGACTGGGACAGTGTAGTTCCAAACACCTCTTATCCTGGCATTCAGGAGGCTGAGAGAAGCCAACCTAGCCGATCTAACCGAGTCCTTTCTCAAAAAATGGGGTGGGGAAGGCCCACTGTAGCAAAACTCTGGTGTGGCAGTGCAGGCCAGCATTTGGCAGGCTGAGGCCAGAGGACTTCAAGCTGAGATCCAGCCTGAGGTACACAGCAGCATCGTCTCCAAAGGCGATTGAAAAGAAAAAAAAAAAAAGAGGCTTTCCAGCCAGGTGTGGTGACACAGGCCTTTAATCCCAGCACTCAGGAGGCAGAGGGAGGTGGATCTTTGTGAGTTCGAGGCCAGCCTGGTCTACAAAGAGAGTCCAGGACAGCCAAGGCTATACAGAGACACCCTGTCTTGAAAAACAAACAAAACAAAACAAAACAAAAAAAAAAAAAGAAAGAAAGAAAGAAAGAAAAGAAAAGAGCCCTTCAGAATGGGGTGAACTTGTGGACCCAGTAAGGGTCACCATAACCTCATCTTCTTGCCCTGTCCCCACCTGCACTGTCCAGCTGGCACCTGCATTAGGCTGAGAGAGGGCGGGCACATGTCACAGAAGGCCTGGTCCCTGTGTCTGCTGAGAATTTAACACTGCAAGCGGGTCTGGAGGAGGGTGAAGAGAGGCTGGTCTCTCTGGTGTTCTGCTGCTCCCAGGGGAAGGTGGGGGGTGGGGTGGGGAGGGTTGCTCACTGTTATAAAAAGGTCCTGATGTATGTAGGCTTCAGCTGGCGTGGGGGAGGGGTGGCAGTTATTTCCGGCATACGGTGTTAGGTCAAGTGTGCTCATGTTAATAGTCTCCATAAATAAACCGGAGATGTGAGGCGGGAGGATCACAGGTTCAAGGCCAGCCCATACAGCAAAGACTGTCTAATTTGACAGCAGCCAAACAAAATAACCGCTGCGGCCACCATAGTGCCACCAGGCTGGATGGCTCACACTAGTGCTCCCCAATACTTGGGAGGCTGAGGTAGGAAGGCTACTGTGAGCTCAAGACTAGCCTGGGCTACATAGTGAGTTCCAGGACAGCCTTGACAACAGTAGAACATCTCCTAAAATGAAAACAAGATCCTCTATGAGCAACTAAAGACCCTGCAAATGCAGGTTCCCCCCCCCCCCCTTCTTCCTGGGGACCGGGGAGAGGGAAACAGAGGAAAGGTGTGTCATCAGAAGTTACCACAGTTCAGGGGGAGGGGTCTCCTGATCCCTCCAGCCCAGGGACTTCCTCTTGGGGTGCTTACCAACACAGAGCAGGGACTTGGGGTTGGTTGGAGAAGAGAAAAATAAATAAAGGAGAGACCCAGTTGCTCCCCAGCTTCTCCTTTGAGACACCAAAAAAGCGAGAGAAGGAGGTGTCTAAACAAGCCTGGAGCAGGAGTCTCTGCTTAGGCCCGATGGCTGCTCCTGGGCACTGGGAGGTGACAGGGCATTTTAAGCAGGAAAAGGTGTTACATTTGAAATGAGCACCTGGAAGCTGGGTGTGGTGGCTCAGGTAATGCCAGTGTTCAAGAGGCCGTGACGAGAGGATTGCCGAACACTGACCGGTCAAGGCCAGCCTGGATGACACAGGGTTTCATCCTGTGTATACTGTGCCTGGGTATACTGTGAACACTCTGTCTTTAAAAAGCAAACTAAAGCCAGGCGTGGTGGCACACACCTTTAATCCCAGCACTCGGGAGGCAGAGGCAGGTGGAACTCTGTGAGTTCAAGGCCAGCCTGGGCTACAAGTGAGTCTAGGACAGTCAAGGCTACACAGAGAAACCCTATCTCAAAAAACAAAACAAAAAAAAAGCCAACTAGAGGGGGCTGGGCATGGTGGCACATGCCTGTAATCCCAGCGCTCAGGAGGCAGAGACAGGTGGATCACTGTGAGTTGTTTGAGGTGAGCCTGGTCTACAAAGCAAGCCCAGGACAGCTAGGGCTACAGAGAGAAACACTGTCTCAAAAAATTAAAAAAAAAAAAAAAGCAAACTAGACACACAGACAGCTTAGTAACTAAAGAGCTTGCCTTGAAATTGCCAAGGACCCAAGTTTGGATTCCCAGAGCCCCTGTGAAAATTCATGCTGTGATCCCACTGACCACAAGGTGGGAAACAGTGCAGGGAGTGTTTTGGACCTCACCGGGCAGCTAGCTACACCCTTCTTAGTGATGTTCAGACCCTATCCAAACAAAAAGATAGAAGGCGGCAGAGGAAGGACCCCTGAGCTTGTCCTCTGACCTCCACATAAAAACGTACACATGTGCATGCCCATGCCTATACGGACACACCCACACACACATGAACATGCATACACACAAGCCAGGCAGATGAAAACCCACAGCGGAGGCTAGAGGTCTGGCTCCTCCACCCTCTGCTCTGCCAATTCACAGCATATGCTGGACACCCCTGGCTCTGGAGGCCTCGCAGCAGTTTGCCCACCACCCATACGGCCAACACTCCCGGATGACCCATTTTCCAGGAATCAAGACTCAGGTCATCAGATCTGCATGGCAAAGTGTCTTTACCCTCTGGGCCATATTTTTTTTTTTAAGATTTATTTATTAATACACATACAGTTCTCTACCTGAAGGCCAAAAAAGGGCATTAGATCACATTATAGATGGTTGTAAGCCACCATGTGGTTGCTGGGAATTGAACTCAGGACCTCTGAAAGAGCAGTCAGTGCCCTTAACCTCTGAGCCATCTCTCCAACCAACTTACTGTCTGAGCCATCTTTTTTCTTTTTTTTTGGTTTTTCGAGACAGGATTTCTCTGTGTAGCCTTGGCTGTCCTGGACCCACTTTGTAGACCAGGCTGGCCTCGAACTCACAGTGATCCACCTGCCTCTGCCTCCCAATTGCTGGGATTATAGGCGTGCGCCACCACACCCGGCTCCGTCTGAGCCATCTTACTGGCTCCAATAAGTTAACTTTTGTCAGGCTCTTCCCCTAGTCCTCGGTCAGTGCTGGAGATGGAACCCAGCCTTCTGCATGCTAGGCAAGCACTCTACCCCTGAGCTACGTCCCTACTCCTTTGGAAGCGACCTTTCGGAAAGGCGTGAGTGAACACACAGCTGTGGCTATGGGCCTTCCCCAGAGCTTGAGAGCCTATAGTTTTCTTTTTTTTAAAAAAAAGATTTATTATTTATTATCATGTATACAGTGCTCTGCCTGCATGTACACCTGCAGGCCAGAAGAGGGCATCAGATCACATTATATAGATGATTGTGAGCCACCATGTGGTTGTTGGGAATTGAACTCAGGACCTCTAGAGGAGCAGTCGGTGCTTTTAACCTCTGAGCCATCTCTCCAGCCCCAAGCCTATAGTTTTCAATGAGTGGTCACAGGCCAAAGTCTCGGACAGTCTTTATTGGAGCTTGGAATGTTATAGCAATTCACCTGACGCAGGCAAACTGACAGAATGAGCAGCAACGCTGACAGACACCAGCAGCGGGGGGTGGGTGGGGTGTCCCGGCTACATTGGGGAGTCCTGCTCGCCTGCAAGCAGGACACACACACACACACACACACACACACACACACACACACACACTCCTACACAAACTTACACTCACACCAGCTCCCTCCCTCCTGGGTGAATCTGAGGCCAGGCACCTCAGACTGCTCCCCACCTCTTGGGACATGTGCTAAGCTGAGCCTGAAGGGACCACTGGTGGGCCTCGGATGGAGGAGCTGGAAGCTACAGGTGCTTTGCTGTTTGGGAGAAGGGGATGCAGGACAAGGGATGGAGCAGGGCAAAGGGAAGATGCTGAGGAGAGGGCAGACGGGCAAAAAGGGCATCTCCTCTTCATGGCTCGCTCCAACCTTGCAGCACAGCCAGCGCCCTGGGCACGAAAAGTCTGGGGAGCATCAAGGGGCCCTCTGTGTCCAAGGAAGGCACTGAAGTGGGGAGCAGATCTGGGGAACCTGGCGTCTCCCCCAAATACTCCCAGACGAGGAGGATGGCTGAGCGAGAAGGGTCTGACATGCCAGCTGCTGGGGTAACAAGACTGGGGAAGCACAGATTCCATTTCCACCCCAGTAGCGGAACGGGACTGTGCCGAGATACAACCCCTCTGGCCAGCAGAGGCAAAAGGACCGGAACCCAGGCTGCTCCTTTGTACTCAAGGGCAGTGAGTGGGACCTGACCTCACCCATGTGTCCAAGGTAGGAGTAGGGGCAGGAGTGAGGACCCAGAGTCTCCTGCCCCGAGGCCAGGGCTACCAAAGTACAGCCCCGTCCAGGTTCCCATAGCCTGGTTCAGCGCGCAGCCTCCAGTAAGTGTGGTTGGTCACCCACCACTCCTTGCCGCTGCCGTCTGTCTGTCGCCTGGAGGGAAAACACCAGTAGGCGTGGGTAGAGGATGGTAGAATACAGGCTGGGAACCCGGTGCAGCCTCCCACCCGCAACCACCCTACTCAAAACCAAAGAGAGCAATGAGGCGCTGAGCTGCAGAAGGACTCAGCGTGGTGGGCGGGGCGGAAGTACCTGAAGAAGCGCGCCTGGTGGGCTATGTTATTCTCTTCCATCACTCTTCTCCGGTCTCGCTGTAGCTGCTCTATCCGTCTCTTCTGGGCCTCAGCGGCCTGTATGTTCCCCTCCTCCAGGTACCTGGCGATCCAGGCCTCAGTCAGCGTACTGGCTAATCTCAGGGGTCTCCGAAGCTGAGGTCCCTGCCCCTTCCCCATTTAAAGGAGTTCCTGGGTCAGGCTAGCCAGGCACTGACCTCTGGTCCGGCCGCAGCCGTGTGTCAGTGGAAGGCAGTGTCCGTTTCAGCTCCGCCGTCAGCTCATTCAGCTCCAGGGCAAACTGAGTGAAGCCGAAGTTTCGCTCATGGTCTGGGGGCATTGAATCTGGGGGAGGCAAGGGACTGAGGCAGGTGAACTATGTCACCCTCACCGTGCCCGGCCCTCCGAGGACATCCCACTTACTGGGTTTCCAAATGCACTGCCCACCCGGTGGGGGGCCTCGGTATAGCCCCTCATGCCACTTCCCAAAGAGGCGGTGGAGGACACGACCACTCCTACTAAGCACAGCACCTTGTACCTCATGGATATTGGAACTCCAGTACTTGGCCTAGGACGGAGAAGGCGGGGCCTGAGTGAGGGGCTCCGCCCACTTCCCCAGGGTGTCGGGATCAGAGGCCTCGCTCAGGGTGGAGAGGCGGGGTTAGGGTGGCCACGCCCACCTTGCAGAAGGTGATTTTGCAATGGCAAGAGCTGTCTTGTGTGTTTCGGATAAGCACTTCTCCATAGTGCTCGATCCAGCGCTGGCCACTCAGGATGTTGTGAATACAGGACGTCACCTTGTTCCACTCAAAGTGGTCCCCAAACCTGAGAGAGACAGGGCACACGAGGGCACCAGTCAGCCAGCCCTGGGAAACAATAGGCTGTGAATCAAGTGCTCGTATTTTCCTTTATCAAGTCACATGGGTCTGAAAGGAGTGCCAGGGTCCTGGTACCGGCTCTGTGAAGCATGACTCTTGGTTACAAGCAGAGCTGCCATCACAGAACATCAGTGGATGTGTCTGGGTGGATCTCCGTGAGTTCGAGGCCAGCCTGGTCTACAAAGTGAGTCCAGGGCAGCCAAGGCTACACAGAGAAACCCTGTCTCGAAAAAATAAAGAATAAAAAAAGAATACAAAATGGGCTCACTGCTGCTCTTAGGAAAAGGTCCTTTTCTCTTTAGCTTCAGCTGGCCCATCTGTAAGATGGACTTAGATGAGGATTTTCCAGACAGGGTTTCTCTGTGTAGCCCTGGTTGTCCCGGAACTCATTCTGTAGACCAGGCTGGTCTTGAACTCACAGAGATCTGCCTGCCTTTCTCTCCTGAGTGCTGGGACTAAAGACATGTATTACCGCCGTTGGCTGTGATGAGGGTTTACAAATATGGTTTGTGACCTATTAGTCCCAACATCCATTTAGATTTCTGTGATTTAGCCGGGCGTGTTGGCTCATGTCTGTAATCCCAGCACTCGGGAGGCAGAGGCAGGGGGATCTCTGTGAGTTCGAGGCCAGCCTGGTCTACAAAGTAAGTCCAAGACAGCTAAAGCTACACAAAGAAACCCTGTCTTAGAGGGAAAAAGAAGAAAAGAAAATGTGTGTGTGTCTGTGTATGTGTATGTGTGTGTGTGGTGTGCCTCACACACATGCTGATTTGATGTCTCAAGTGCATTTCTTAACGTGAGTCATGATCAAAAAGTTGTTAAAGACACTTAGTCAGATGACCTCGTTAAGCGCCCCCCGAAAACGCCACCATCACCCCCCCCCCCCCGTCCCCGCTCTTAGACATCTGGCCTTCTTTGCAGCAACTGCTGCAAACACAGGTGTAAAATACACAAAGGCTGCCTGTTGTCACCCCCAGCACACAGGGCAAGGCCTGGCCACTGGAACTTACGGGACTCACCTGGGCAGGCTGACGTTGACTGTCCCCACCGGCACGATCTCCAGGGATTTACCCCAGAACTTGTTCTTCCACTTCATGTCTGGAGAGGTCAGTTGAGGGAGGGGAGAGGGAACAGAGAGAAAGCCAGAGTGATCCAGAACGTTCCCGCTGCCCTACCCTGCCGCTGCCGCCCACTGGTGACCTTCTCGGCCAACCGGCCCCATTCCCCTCACCTTGCCAGAAGATGAAGTTCTCAGATTCGGCGTGACACGCGGAGATCGGAGGATGATGGGAAACCTTGATGAGCAAAGAAGTCCTTAACACCGTCCGTAAGGAGCTTGGAGAGGGGGGGTCTTCTCCTAACATGCCCCCCACCCCCCCAAATTCTCTGACTTCTAGAAGTCTTTTGTTCCTGTTACCTCCAGTCACCATCCAAGTCCATGCACCCCTCCCCAGGGGACCCTGCGGTCGCCTTGCTCATGTGCCTTGCTGGCTACCCTGCCGACAGAGGCCTTTACTAACTCTGCTTTGGCCGGACACTCCCTGTAATATATACCATACCGGGCCTCGAACCTACGCCCCGAAACCCGGCCCTCCCTGAGGACCATCTTCCCTCTTCATCCGCATTCTCCCCACACAGCTGGCCATCTCTCCCCGTTTGGCTTCGCTCCACACTCTTGGATACGTTTGGCCTTATCCTCCCTTGGACCGGCTCCACCATCTGCAGCCTTCAACTCGGCCGTTCCCACAAGCCTAGGGTCCGTGCTGCCCTGTTCCCTGCCTCTGCCTACAGCTGTGATGTGCTCCTCACTATCTGCTTTCTTGTGGTCTGCGCAAAGCATCCTGGCTTCGGTCCGCCCAGCAGCTCTACCCTCTCACCCAGCACCCTCTGCCACTTGCTCCCCGCAACTGGCCAGAGATGCCAGCGGCGCACGGCTTGGTGGGTAAAACGTGCTTGTCGCCAACCCTGACAACCTGAGTTTCCGCTCCAGGAATCAAGCTACAAGGCGGGAGGAGAACGTGGCCGTCACAAGCTGGCCTCTGACATCTGTAGCTGTGCAGTGGCACATGTGCTCACAGACACAGAAATAAACAGGGTGATTGTTTTGTTTTGTTTTGCAAGACAGGGTTTCAAGCCGGGCAGTGGTAGCACACACCTTTAATGCCAGCACTCGGGAGGCAGAGGCAGGCGGATCGTTGTGAGTTCGAGGCCAGCCTGGTCTACAAAGCGAGTCCAGGACAGACAAGGCTACACAGAGAAACCCTGCCTCAAAAAAACAAACAAACAAACAAACAAAAACCAAAAAAAAAAAAAGGAAAAAGAAAGAAATTGGCAGCACGGCCACTGGTTGTGCCCATGGCCTGGCCTGGCCACACACCCCACAGAGGGAATGACCAGTTGCATATCGCTCCACATCTAGACCCTAGTCACAACAATCCTCTGAGATCCTAAACCTGAGCTAGCCCTCTGCCCCTGCAGTCAGAGCGGGAACAGAATAGAGGACAGCTACTCCTTCCCCTCTGGCCTCACTCCTGCTCCCTGCTCCCCTCCTCACCCTCCCCCTACACTGTGAGGACAGCTACTCCTTCCCCTCTGGCCTCACTCCTGCTCCCTGCTCCCCTCCTCAGCCTCCCCCTACGCCGTGCTGCACTTCTCCTCCATTGCCCCACTGCTCTCCCACACCTTTCCCCTCGCCCTCCCTCTCCGTGGCCCCTTCGCTATGAACGAAAGGATTTCCGTTTCTCCCATCCTAAGCAGTGAGCCTTCCCTTTATTTCCCCCACACAAACACTCATAGCACTTTTATTCATAACATCCCAAACAGGAAACGATTCAAATGGCAATCAAAAAGAAAATAAGCAGATTGCCATGCATCCACACAAAGGGATATTCATTAATAGAAGGAACAAACTGTTGGCAGAGTCAGCCACACGAATGAGGCTTTATACTGAGTGACTAGAGCCGTCGACAAGAGTACACGGTCCACGACTGCACTGCATGCCTTCCCTTTCTAGCTGTGCGCATCTCTGCTGGCATCTGCAGCCACCGTTCCTGGTGGAAGACTAGGAGCAAAATGTCCTCTCTGTAGGTCAGACAGGAGGCTGCTTCCTGGTGTCCACTTGATTCTGCTGGGCAAAACTTTCACCCTCTTTGTGGCACGCATCTTTACATAGCAAGTTCAAGGCCAGCCAGAATTACGTAGTAAAATCTTGTCTCAAAAAAAACAAAGCAAAACCCGGGCGTGGTGGCGCACATCTGTAATCCCAGCACTCAGGAGGCAGAGGCATGCAGATCACTGTGAGTTCGAGACCAGCCTGGTCTACAAAGCGAGTCCAGGACAGCCAGGACTACATAGTGAAACCCTGTCTGGGAAGGAAAAAAAAAAAAAAAAAAAAAAAAGCAAAGTAACACCAACAAAAACTAAACAAACAGGCAAATTGTCTTATGATAACATTTCTTGAAAATAGTCTGCATTTTTTTTCTAGTTTTGAATTAAAGATTCATTTCTTAAAGACGTGTGTGAATGTTTGCCTGCATGTGTGGATATGTACCACATGCCCACAAAGACCAAAAGAGGGAACAGATCTCCTGAAACTGGAGTTACAGTCAGTTGTGAGCTACGTTGTGGTGCTAGGAACTGAACCTGGGTCCTTAAGAGCAGTGAGTGCTCTTAACCCCCAAGCCAATCTTGCCATTTCTCCAATCCCTAGTTTCAAAAAAAGAAAAAAGAAAGAAACACACACACACACACACACACACACACACACACACACACACACACACACAATTCAGGGGTGGAAAGATGGATCAGAAGTTAAGAGCATATACTGAGCAGCTCCAAAGAAGTCCAGCACCCTCTTCTGGCCTCCAAGGGCACTGCATGCATATGCGCTCACACACAGACACACGGACACACACATACACAAATGGGGGTGGTGCTAGAGAGATTGCACAGCAGTTAAGGTAACTGGCTGCTTTTCCAGAGGTCTTACTATGTAAATAAATAAATCCAAGTTCAGTTTCCAGTCCCCATAAGGCAGCTTACAAACATCCGTTACTCCAGTTCCAGGGCACCCGATGCCCTCTTTTGTACTCTGCAGCACCAGGTAGGCAAGTACTACCCAGACACGGACACACACACAGAAACTTTAATATATGTAGTACATATCTATACATGTGTGTGTTTAATTTATGTATGCATGTGCACATTGCATGTGATGTGTGTAGAGGTCAAAGGATATTTTGCAAGAGTTGGGTTTTTTTTTTTCTTTCTTTCTATTCATGTAGGTCATGGGGATTGAACTCAGGTCATCAGGCTTAGCGGCAAGCACCCTTACCATCACACTCGCCCTTTTCCTAGTTTTGACTTTTTAAAGATTTATTTATTTACTTATGTATACAGTGTTTTGCTTGCATGTACACCTACCGGCCAGAAGAGGGCACCAGATCTCATTGTAGATGGTTGTGAGCCACTGTGTGGTCGCTGGGAATTGAACTCAGGACCTTTGGAAGAGCAGCCAGTGCTCTTAACCTCTGAGCCATCTCTCCAGCCCCCTTTTTTCTAGTTTTTATTTTATGTTTTAACTTTCCCTCTTCTGGGGGAAAAGGGAGGTTGGGGGAGGGACTTGGAGGAGTGGAGGGAGAGGAATGTGGTCAGGATATAATGTATGAGAGAGAAATAAAAGTTAAACAAAACGCCCACTCTTGTCAAGGTGTCCAGCCTTTTTTTTTTTTTTGGCGTGGGGGTTGGGTATTTTTGAAACAGGGTCTCTCTCTATAGTCCTGACTGTCCTAGAACTCGCTGTGTGGCCCGCTGGCCTCAAACTCACAGAAATCCTCCTGCTTTTACCTCCCTAGTGCTAGGGATACATGACACGTGCCACCACACCCAGCCTTGTCCAACCTTGTGATGTGGCAATATGATGTCGCCATCTACAAGTATGTTGTCCTGCGACGTCCTCAGCCAGTGGCTGCCAGCTACACACCTGCTATGCTCGCTGCCACTTCATCTCTACCCTGTCCTTTCTGTTCTTTACTCAAGAAGATACCTGTCCCCTCCACCACCACCACCACCCCGCCCTGATCCCATGGGCCACCTCTCCTCTTGGTGACACCCCTCACAGAGGCTCCTGATTTTTTCCCACCTTCTAAGATGGGAACTCACTGACTTGTCACCTGTTCCCAGCCCCAGGTCACAGAGCTTGAAGCCAACAGGACATCCCCACCCCCACCCCGCCCCCCAGGAAGTCCCACCCAGTAGATGACTTGGGCTCCTTTCTTCCCTTCCTTCTCTGTTGCTAGGCTGTCCCCTGCACCCGTGCACCGGGTCGCCTCATCTGGAAAGACAGGAAACACTCAGCTTTCTCCCCTAGCTCACTAGCCTCATTTCTGTAGGCTCTGTTTCCCACACATTTCCCAATACCTCTACACGTGTTCCAGTCTGCTGCCCCATGCAAGGCTGGCAGCTCCCCGGAGTGGAGCTCCCCACCCCCCACCCCACCACGGGCCGTGGTACCCTGTACAGGGTGATGTCCCACACTCCTCACCATCCTACTGACTGCTGACTTCTGTCAGTGGTGGTGCACACGCAGGTCTTGAATTCGGTGTGCCACGGGCTAAACGCAGGGCGTCCTCGGCTCTCAGGCAGATGGCTTTAACGGCCTGCTAATGGCCTCTGCCAACTGTGGCAGACCACTGCCTGAGTGCTCCTCACAGAGCGCCACTGCGAGTGAACCGCTTCTCTGCTTTAACCTCCCCACGCCTTCTACTGCCTTCAGATTTAGAAGTAAATAAAACCTCAGAAGGCACCTCACCTTCAGCTACAAAGCGCGGAGTCTAGCCTACCCTGCCTTCAGCCCTATCTCTAACTTTGCTGAACACAATCCACCCTATCGTACACACATAGGAAAGAAACCAGTCTTCCAGCTCCTTGCTCGGACTTTCTCCAATCCGCCCTTTAAGACCTAGCTAGCAAGGTCGGGCATGGTGGCGCGCACACCTTTGATCCTAGCCCTTGGGAGACAAGAGGCAGGCAGATCACTGTGAGTTTGAGGCCAGCCTGTCTACAAAGTAAGACTAGGACAGCTGAGGCTACACAGAGAAACCAAAAATACAAAAATTTAAAATAAAATACAATTTAAATATAAATTTAAAAATTAAAAAAAAAAAAAGGACCTAGGTAGCAGTGCTGCCCCCCTTTCCCGCCAGCACACCTTGGGGTGTGGTTTTCAGTATCCCTCAAGGAGTTCATGAGTTCTGTTTCACTTTGCCTCCCATAAGCAGAGCAGAGTTCTCCCCCATTATCACATGCCTGTCACGTGGCTACTGTGTCCTGTTCTCACCCACTAACCCACCTTCTGGTCCCCAAAGCCCAGCGCTGGAAACAGCCCTCCCACCTCAGGGGCCCACACCTGCTCGCTGATAAAACGGAAACCCCGGTCAGGCCGCTCACACTCGTAGGTCTCTCCCAGGACTGGGTTGAAGGGCTTGCATCCTGCCCGGTGGTACGTCGAAGAATAGGCCGAGACTGCAAAGGCAGCAATGTACACCTGTGAGAAAGCCAAGGAGGACACCACAGGTGTAAAGACGGCCCAGGAAGCAGGACAGCAGCCCGCCGCAAGCCAAGCCTGTGGTTTTCAACGTGATGCTCCAGCATCAGGGATCCACCCAGCCAGGATTTGGGAAGTCAGGCAGAGCCCCTGAGGAGGAACAGGTAGGTGGTCCTGGGTGGGTACCATGCGCTCGCAGGGGTCAGTCATCCGGCTGGCCTGGTCCAGGAGGCTGCTGTACTCCAGTTCCTCACACAGCCTCTGTAGTGTGTTGAGCGGCTCGTTGAGCTGCACGGGCATCGACACCTTGGACAGGTCTTTGCCGATGTTGTTGCGGAGGATGTTCCACAGGCTCACATCTGTCCCGGGTCCGCTGGCAGCTGGCAGGCAGCGGCGGCGAGGGGGCCCTACAGCCGTCCCTGGAACACATGGCCCTGGGCCAACGTAGACACGTTAGCCTTCCTCCAGACACTGGCGTTCCAGACACTGCCAGGCCCGCTGCACAGGGCTGCCTCCTAATCTCCTGAGGCATCCCAGCGGGTGTCCGCTACAGGGAGGTGACTGAGCATCTGACTGCTTGTGACCTCCTAAGGCGTTGCATGGGCTAAGAACCAGCCAGACGGGACAGTTCTACTGCTACACACAAGTGCCCAGAAACAGGGCCTGAATGTTAATCTTGCCTCTGTCCCCTGAGGAACAAAACAGACGCTGGGGTCCAGATCACCCACTGTCCTCCCCATTAGTTTGAAGGGACAGGGTCTCCTTGAGTTTGAACTCACTATGTAGCTGAGAATAACCTTCATTTGCTCCTTTTGCCCCGCCCCCCACCCCCACCCCCAAGTGCTGGGATTACAGACCTGCGCCTCCACTCTCAGTTTATGCAGTGTTCTGGGATGGAAGCCAGGGCTTTGTGCGTAGGAGGCTACACTCTACAAACCAAGTCACACCCCCTGCCCTCAGCCACTTTCAGTAAAAGGACAGGCCCAAAGCCACTCTGCTGAAGTGCCCAAGGGAAACCATGTGTCTGTCTGCCGTGCCCCATTAAGCCTTTCCGGCCTACTGGAATGAAGGCCTGCGTCATTCTCAAGCCTGGTGCACCCCCTCCCAGGACTGCCCCCCCCCAATACTCCCTAGCTCATGGTTCTGAGGTGAATTCTGGAATCAGTACCCAAAACCAATAGTCCACCAGACACAGAAGCCTGCTTCTACATGACCTAGGCTAGGAGCAAACATAGCCAGGTTCACCCTGGCCCCACTGCCCGCTCATCCAGTTGGTACCTTTTTGATAGCGGTCAGCTCCCCTGAGGTCCAGCACCTCCTCAGACAGGCTGGTGGTGATCTCACTAGTGCAAGACTCCTCTTCCTCAGAACCCTGGACAGGGAGAGTTGAGAGGTAGGGCAGACGGAGTGGCAGTGCCCAGGACGTGGCAGGAATAGGATTGCTAGCCCGAGGAGGACTTTTAGCCGTAAAATATCACCCTGCTGTGCAACTGGCACTTGACTTGTAGGAAAAAGCCTGGGAGTAGCCAGGCATGGTGGCACACGCCTTTAATCCCAGCACTCGGGAAGCAGAGGCAGGTGGATCGCTGTGAGTTTGAGGCCAGCCTGGTCTACAAAGTGAGTCCAGGACAGCCTATCTCGAAAAACAAAACAGCAACAAAAAAGTATTTGTAAAGGCTACACAGAGAAACCTTGTCTCGAAAGACCAAAAAAAAAAAAAAAAAGAAAAAAAGAAAGAAAGAAAAAAGGAGCCTGGGAACATGAGAAGACACAGAGGAAAGGGAAGTTGATGGGTGCTGAGATCCAGAATCTTGGGGGAACGGGGTCAAAGGAGCATAGAAGCTGAAATGGGGTCATGGGAAAATGGCTTCAGAGACCACAGTAAGGTAAGGCATGTCAAGCTGGGAAGAAAGGCTTGTGGAGTCCAACAGATCCCTGAGAGACAGCCACTGAGGTGGTGAGAAAGGACACAGGGAATCTCAGCACCCCACCCTCCTCTTGCCCAAGTCCCTCCCCTCCTGCTGCCTGCTTCCTCCTCCCTCACCTCATTCTCGGAAGAGCTGGCGGAAAGGAGCACCTCACAGGCATCGAAGAACTCAGTGTGGGAGTCGGCGAGGGACAGCACACTGCTCTGGGACAGCTGCGGGGTCAGCTCGCGGCCTTTCATGTACAGAGCTTCTTGCTGTGGGAGCCAGATGGATGTAAGGCCTCAGAGGCCACTGGAGTGACAGTTCCTGGAGAGGGAACTGTCCACCCCCCCAACCAGACTCCTGCCAAGTAGCCATAGCAGAGAGGAGAGCGCTTCTGAGGGGGCAGGGAGGAAACCCCTGCAACTTGGAAGTGGTGGGCACCAGCACAGCCTGGCTCCGCCCCTTTTCCTGTGCTGGCCCACTCAGTCTGGACCCCGAAATTATGGACAGGTGCAGCTAAGTCCCCACCTTGCAGGTTAGAAAACTGAGGCTTAAACCACAAAGCTGGCATGCAGGGGCCACACTGGGACTCTTGTTCAGCGTGGCTACCACTGCGGGACCATGAGCCCGTTGGTTAGATTTTTCTGGGATTAAATTTTTTGTTTTGTTTTGTTTTTTGTTTTTCAAGACAGAGTTTCTCTGTGTAGCTTTGACTGTCCTGGACTCACTTTGTAAACCAGGCTGGCCTCGAACTCACAGCGATCTGCCTGACTCTGCCTCCCAAGGGCTGGGATTAAAGGCGTGCACCACCACACCTGGCCTGGGATTAAATTTTATGATTCAGATATGTCCACACACATATATCTGAATGCAGCCAAGAATAGATTTGAATGCAGCCCAATGCAGAGTTTTAAGCTTACTTAAAACATTAGAAAAAGTGCTCACAACTTTTGTTGTTATTAACTTGATTTTGTTTTTGTTTTTGTTTTTTCAAGACAGAGCTTCTTTCTGTCTGTCTTTCTTTTTTTTTTGAGACAGGGTTTCTCTGTGTAGCCTTGGCTGTCCTGGACCTGTTTTGTAGACCAGGCTGGCCTCGAACTCATAGAGATCCACCTGCCTTTGCCTTCCGTAGTGCTGGGATTATAGGTGTGCACCCACTGTGCCCAGCAAAACAGGGTTTCTCTGTGTAGCCCTGGCTATCCTGTACGCACTCTGTAGACCAGGCTGGTCTCAAACTCACAGAGATCCGCCTGCCTCTACCTCCTGAGTGCTGGGATTAAAGGCGTGCGCCACCACGCCTGGCGATTATGCAGTTCTTAAGTGTAAATTGCTATATCAAAGGCTAAAAACCAATGCGTCATGGGCTCTGAAGTCAAAGCAAGAGTCGTCAGAGTCTGGACATGTGGCTCAGTGGTAAACTGCTTGCCTAGTCTGGGCAAGGCTCTAGCTCTAAGCCTCAGTACTGCAAACAAAACAAAGCAAGACATGAGACACAATCTGTGTAGGACCAGGCAAGAGAGCTACGACGCTCTTGAAAGAAACAGAAGTTGGGTCCCTCTTACCCTTTCACCCGTTTCTAGACTTAAAAAAAAAACAAAAACAAAAAAAAGCCGGGCGTGGTGGCACACGCCTTTAATCCTAGCACTCGGGAGGCAGAGGCAGGCGGATCGCTGTGAGTTCGAGGACAGCCTAGTCTACAAAGTGAGTCCAGGATTGCCAAGGCTACACAGAGAAACCCTGTCTTGAAAAACCCAAAAAAAAAAAAAAAATCAACCCTGTCCCCAGCCCCTGGCTCTCTCACCCGAGAGCAAAAGCACAAGGAAAATCCAGTCATTGTCTGTCCTACACACTCACCTCCTCCGGGTTGAGGGAACTGAAAGAGTCCGCTGTGGTGTCTGAAGAGACGGAGAGTGAGTGGAGGCGTCTCTGACCATCTGGGACCTCAGAGACCTGAGGCAGAAGGTGAGGGACTTGGTGTGGAAAGGGGGGAATCCTCCCCCATCCACCCCCTTTACCCACTTAGGGACAGCCTCTGTCAACCCCCAAGCCCTGGCACAGGTTTGCCAACGGGATCTACAGGCCTCAGTCTCAGGCCCTCCCTCTGAGACTCACCGCCATCCTTGGCGGCTCTGAGCCCTGATGCAGGTCTCTCAGTCGATCCCGTTCTGTGGTGAGGGCAGCCAGGACGCTGCTGAGAGAGCTGTGCACTGCCGGGGGGTGGGGTGGGGGAGCGCGCAGGCCAGATGGTCAGACCCCTCGTCCTTTCCCAAGCTCCTCACCCGACTCCTGGCCACCACCTTGCCCATACTCACCCTTTTGGGCCAGGGCCCAGAAACTGCGCTGCAGATGGGCGTAGTCTGGAGGGGGCAGCCCACGGGGGCCGGAAGAGTCCCGAGACTCCAGGTAACGGGACAGGTTGGGAACCGAGCCGTGGAGACGACCAACCTGTGGGTGAACAGGAAGGGGGAAGGGACGGCTTCCTCTAGGACTTTTCTTTTCTTTTCTAAGATTTATTTATTTATTATTATGTATACAGTGCTCTGCTTGTATGTACTCCTGCAAGCCAGAAGAGAGCGCCAGATCACATTACAGATGGTTATGAGCCCCCATGTGGTTGCTGGGAATTGAACTCAGGACCTTTGGAAGAGCATGCGCTCTTAACCACTGAGCCATCTCTCCAGCCCCCTCCCCTAGGACTTTTCATCCCTGCCACCTGGGGCTTGCACCCCCTCTCACCCGTCCAATGGTGTCATCCTTGGCAAAGCCCTGTGTGCACCACATGCGGCTGGTCCGTTTCCCCTTCTTGGGTCTCTCAGTTGTCACTGAGGCCTGGCAAGTTGAGGAGTAATTTCACTCACAGGGTTTGGAGGGGCCACGGAGGAAGACACAGATCACCCAGGCATGAGGGTGTGGTATGCTGGCAGTAACCGGGCCAAAGGAGCAGAGAAACAGCCTGGGGAGGGGGGCTGCCAGACAGGCATGAAGCGGGCACGCCTGCCCCTTGAAGTGTTGGGGATGAGGCGTCCCCGCCTCCTCCCCTGACCCTTACCTGGTGTGTGGGGATCACAGGGGCGGAGGGGATTCGGTGTAGGGACTCCAGGCTCTGAAGGAGTTTGTGTAGTTCCTGGAGCTTACCCTGGCATTCTGAGAGCGCTGGGGGAGAAGGGGGGGGGGGTCATTGCTCTCCTAGAGGTGTCAAGACTCCCAGTCTGCCCCCTCACTTTCTTTCCATCCAAAGATACCGCTGGTAGCCAGGAAGAATCTGATACTGTTCCCTGTGTCTGTCTTAGGAGCGCAAAGCACTTCCTTCCGGTCCTCTGATGTAGCTGCTTCTTAAATTTCCTGGGGAGGCCAGTAGTCTATCCCCACCCTGTGTGAAGGCCACCCCTCACCTCTACTGCCTGTGCACAGGCTGGTGCCTTTACCATACCTCATTTATACATGATACCTTCTCTGGGTCGCTACCATGGTCTCCTCCTTCTGGAAAACAACTTGAGGTCACAGCCTCTCGGAAATTCTACAGCATTGCCTACTATCTCCTGTAAGTTGGGGCTCCTCAGGGCACCAAGATGATTTGATCACCTTGGAGGCAGAGGGTGTCTTCCCCAGCAGAGGAGGGGCCCCCTCTCAGGAAGTGGTAGAGGTCACATTTTTTTCTTCTTCTTCTTTTTCATTTTTGTTTTTGTTTTTTAAGACAGGGTCTCTCTGTGTAGCCTTGGCTGTCCTGGACTTACTTTGTAGACCTCGAACTCATAGCGATCTGCCTGCCTTTGCCTCCCGAGTGCTGGGATTAAAGGTATGCGTTACCACGCCCAGCTTACATTTTTTTTCCTTCTTGTTGATACTGCCCAGATCTAAGTGGACCCTACCCACAGAGGCCCTCCCTGGGCCAGAGCCCCTCACCATGAGAACAGCGGTCTAGGCCGTCACTGTCCCTCAGCCAGGAGGACACTTTCTCTCGAGGTCCAACCCCAGGTAAGGCTGGGGCATTACCTGCCGTTAGCATCTGGGTACCAGGGACCTGCGGAGGTAAGGCAAGGATGAGGGAAGATGGTGCCCAGCTCTCTCTGGATCTCAGTTCCCCACAGCCTCCATCCATCCTTAAATCTTCACATCGCCTGCTCCCCACTCCACGGCCCGTCTTACCTTGCGATGAGTGGCACTGGGCATGTCCAGGCGCTGGGCCAAGCGATGGGCTCGCAGCTGGGCCACCCAGCTTTGGAACAAGTCCTGGGATTTGATCTGCAGAAATGATGAGGAGAGAGATAAGAAGGAAGGAACATCAGGTCTCTGATCTCCAGTGCGAACACCTAGTTCATACAAAACTCTACTGCAGACGGACAAAGTACGGCATCCCAAGCACCAGAGCTCCTAGCTAGGAGCTAACTATGAAAGCGGGCCTGCTTCTGGCTGCTTCACACAATGGAGGCTTTCTCCTTGTCAAACACAGAGAAGACCCCGCCCCCACCCCCGGCTCCTATGCTTGTACCCTGGCACCTCTGCCAGGCTATGCCCAGAACATGCTTTGTCCCCAGGGATGTCACCTTTAGGTGGTAGATGTTGTCCTCCGTGTCAAGGTCAATGCGCTGGGCCTTTTTGTTGATGGACATGACTGACAGGCGGACATCAATGGAGCCATGGAGCTTCCCCTTGGTGATCTGCAGTGGAGGAGCGGTGGGGGACAGGGGCATGGTTGGCGGTTCCCAGGAGCGCAGAGCCACCACCGTCTCCTTGAGGCCACACTAGACTCAAGGGCTAAGCACCTCAAGCTATATAAAGGGGCTTGTTCCTTGCTTCATAGGCACAGAACACTACGCCACGTCCAACTTTATCCATGTCTCAGAAGTCAAGGGGAGAAAAAAATACTACCACCCATGGGAGTCTAACATGATGGGGGAGGGGACACCCCTGGGAGAGTCTACTCTTGTCTCTTGTTCCCAGCACAAGGACAAAGGTGATAACGCTCCCATTTCTTGGGCACTTAGTTTGTAATAGGTGTCATCTAGGTAACCCAACAGATGGCTGACTGTGCCCCCCCTTCCCGGTCCCGTCCCATCCCGTGTCAGCAGGAAGGAGGCTGAGGCCCAGGGACATAGCTGTCTCATGGTATTTTGGGGGTCCTAGGGCTACAAAGAAATCTAAACGCACACATGCTTGTCTCTACTAGCAAACGGCACGGTTTCTACACATAACCTATATACAGCCTCTGTGTCCTGTCGGCGTTTCCAGAGGACTTCTTCTTTTTTTTCTTTTTAAGATTTCCTTATTTATTATGTATACAGTGCACATTAGATCACATTATAGATGGTTGTGAGCCACCATGTGGTTGCTGGGAATTGAACTCAGGACCTCCGGAAGAGCAGCCAGTGCTCTTAACCGCTGAGCCACCTCTCCAGCCCTCACCTCCTGAGGACTTCTAATATCTAATGCCATGCAAACGCGGCGGGAATGGTGGTTCTAGTGTTTAAGAAATCATGGCAAGCAGAAAACGTGTATGTGTTCAGTACAGATGTATTTTGAAAACGTGTGTGCGTGTGTGCATGCGTATGTGCATGCGCACGTTTAAATCGTTGAATCTACAGATGTGGAACCTAAGGATACAGAAACCAACTGTAACTCGACAGAGCTTGCTGAAAGGTGGAACTGCATGAGACTCAAACCCGCCTCTGGCTAACTCAAGACTCCTCCGACCTTGACTCCCCGACACCCCAAACCCGGAACCTGACTCACATCTTGTCGTGTTGTGGCATAGTGCAGGATTCCATCCTCGAGCACAAAGTACCTCTGTACCGGAGGGACGGGACCAGGCAGCCGAGAGCACGGGATGGGGAGAGAACACACACACACATCTTTCTTCTCCTTTACCACACATGAATACCAGGGCCGTCCAGTGCCCTCCCACATGTAGCTCCTCCCCTGCCCTGCCACCCTACCTTGTGCCAGCCCTTAAGAGGCCACTTCCTCTTCTTGAGCAGGTGTCCTTCCTGTCTCTCAGGCATGATGCCCTCTGCTGCCAGCCTGCCCCGAGGCTCCTCCACCACCTCCCAGAGCTCAGAGGCCTGAAGTCCAGGGTAGACGGAGGGCAACAGTCGGTGAGCCCAACACCTCGGCCCATCCCCCAGGGACCCGAGCTAGGCCCACCCGGCAGGCACTGCTTTTTATTCAGACCTGCTGGCTGGGCTTGGACGACTGAGTACTCTCAGCCAGGGAGGGAGTGTCCCTTTCTTGAAAGTCCATGAGGAAGGAGAAGGTACTCCCTGACGAGGAGAGGAGAGCAGGGTGGAAAGAGGAAATGTCACCTTGTCCCAGGGGAACCCTTGAAGCAAAAGAGAAACTTATGAGTGACATTCTGCTGCCCTGTTTCCCACCTCTGGTCCCTCCTGCACCAAGATAACACATCCCCTACTTGCAAGCCACCCCATACCCCAAGTGTGCCCTGACCACCCCCAGGCCTGGGCAGCGGCACCCAATCCAGGCCCCACCGTAAGCTAAGCATCCAGCATGTGGCTCCACCTTGGGCATACACCCCAGGAATCCAGGGGATGCTCTGTTTGAGAGGCTGGGGAGTGAAGAAAGAAAAGGATCCAAGAAGAGATGGAAGGACTCAGCGATTAGGAGGGCAAGAGCTCCTCAGCCCAACTGCCTCTTCCTCCAGGATCTCTTCGCCTACATCTATGGCTTGGCCGTTCCTCTACCACAACCGCCCTGCAGACCACGCTTCAAACTTCTACTAGGTGGCCCCTTGTACTTATTGGCTGCCACTCTTGGTGCTCCCATTTTCTGTGTGTGTGTGTGTGGGGGGAAGCTGAGCCCTGAGACAGTCTTATTTTTCACCTGCCTCCTCTCACCAGACATGCCCCCCGCCCCCCACCCCCAAGGATACCCACCTTGGGCTTTCTAAGCAAAGCCTCACCAGTCCCTTGCCACTACATTAGTCCTCTGTGCCCCTGACAAGCACCTCCCACCCAGAAGGAGCAGACCACTGGCTGGCTGAGACACTGGATGGGAAAAGAGGTGGCCCAGGTCCCGCAGCAGTGCCCACAGGCGCCCTTGGCACCGGCTCTGGCCATCCTGACTCCGCTAGGAGATCAATAATGCATGAGGCTCTGTGTGTGTGTGTGTGTGTGTGTGTGTGTGTGTGTGTGTGTGTGTAGGGGGAGGGGACTGGACGGGTGATATTGCCCTGTGTGTGGGGAAGCAGCTCAGAGCTTTATGCAGCTAGCAAGCACCTGAGGAGTTAAGGCCCAAAAGGGACAAGGAAGTGGCAGCGTAAATGTGGCCGCCGAGGAGGTCACAGCAGAAGGGCCCAGGCTGACCCAAGGGGAAAGTCCTGCATTCAGTCATTCAAAGTTTCCAAACTCTTCCGGGGGTTGGATATTTCTATGCCCTTGTCCTGGCCCCTAGGACCCTGGCATTCGCTGCTGGCCTCCCGGGCAGAGATGGGAGGTGTCTCTCAGAAGGGAGGAGAGGCGATGAGCCAGGTGAGTGTCCCCCTAACCGCCTCCGCTCTCAGTCTCCTTACCGGAGAAGCAGACCCTACAGCTCCCGAGGAGAGGAAGCCCTCCCAGCAATGTCAGGTAGCGCAAGCAAGGCCCCCTTACCCCAAGGTCCATGGACGCCGGTTCTTCTCGGTCCGTACACTGATCTGCCTCTGAGTCACACTGTCTCCAAGTCCCTGGCTATCTCTTCACAGAGCTGAGCAGTGGCAGCAGCTAGCTGCTGCAGGAACCAGGAAGGAAGGAGACGTCGGAGCCTCCCCTCCAGCCGGATCTCCCCACCTGCCCCTCCCCCGTCGCCTCCTCCCGCCAAGCTCCGGGCTGCCGCTCAGCTCTGCCCCCCTGCTCCCGGGAGGACTAAGGACCAGAGTGATACCAAATGACGGGGGTGAGGGGTGGGGGTGGGGGGAGTGAGGGGCATAGTCCCCACTGGGCATAGTAGCACATGCCATCAGAGGACTGGAAAACTGCTGGCTTCAAGCCATTGCAAAGTAAAGGATTTGTTCAGACTGGCATGGCCTTGACCCCAGTGAGCACTCAAAGCTATGTCCTTATTCACCCTGCCTCTCATTTTACACCTGAAATAGATGGCACATTTTGGACCCAGCACAGATATCAGGTTGACTGGAGAGGGACAGAAACATCCTCCCACCCCACCCCCACCCACTCTGGGACATGGCAATCTGTGCCAGGAGCACAGCCATCAGGGCACTCATGGCAAGAGGGACAGCTAAAGGCCCACAGAGGCTCCTCATTGGGAGCAATGCCCTACCAGGCCAGCCTGTGGGTATCAGGAACCGCCGGTGCAGTCTCTAGGGTGGGAACACTAGGGGGCAGCCACTGGATGGCTGTTATAAAGGAACACCAACTTGGGGTCCCTTCCCTGACCCTCAAACACCTTTACCCACGGTTGGAGCACTACGTTTCAGTTGCTGAGGTAATTAAGAATTGGCTCTTGAGAAAGATCTACCAATTCATTCAAACGGACGGGCACAGCTAACAGGTTTGGTGCCTGAGAAACGGTGGCACCAGCAGGAGGATGTGGATGTGATGACAGGCTCTTCAGAAATGATGCAGGCCACTTCTGCTCCACCTTGTTCAGACTTCAGAGTCTTACACCTCAGGGACACCTGCTGTCTGGGCTCTCTCCAGAACCTCAGCATGGATCTAATGTCTCAGGAAGGGAGGGTGCTGTGCGCAGCACCAGGCAGGCCCCTGGAGGCAGAGCCACCAACTGGCAGAGCTACTCTGACATCCAGAGTCTCTGGGGCCTTTCAAATGATTGAGCATCCCTGGGTATCTGCAGAGCTGGGCACTAAGGTGGGGGGTGGGGCCGCTGGTCCTGGTCCAGGCCTGAGGATAGCAGATCTTCAACACCAGTTTCTGTGCAGGAGGAAAGATGCTGTGGCACTGCTCCAAGTCTGGGAAGGAATGCTGAGGGGCCACTCCTTATTCAACCCCATCCACTCAGGATGTGTCCCAATCAAGGATGACAGCCACAGGCTGAGCACCTTATGTCCCTTGTCAGAAGTGCTGCTCCCTAGGCAGGTGTGATGGTGTATGCCTTTAATCCCAGCACTGGGAGGCAAAGGCAGGAGGATCTTTGTGAATTCAAGGCCAACTGGGTCTACAATGTTGAGTCTAGGACAGCCAGGGCTACACAGAAAAACCCTGCCTTGAGAAAATAAAAAAGGGCCAGGCGTGGTGACGCATACCTTTACTCCTAGCGCTCGAGAGGCAAAAGCAGGCAGATCGCTGTGAGTTCAAGACCAGCCTGGTCTACAAAAACAAAAATAAAACAGAAAAACAAAAAACAAAAAAGAAAGAAAAATGCTGTTCACAGCCCCCAGAGCCCATATTAAGAGAATTCTAGTTCCCTCAGATCCTTCCTGCTGCCAGGCACAGCCTTCATAAGGAAAAGCATGTGAGACAGGTTTCAGTAAGGACAGGTGACTAGGAAAGACAGGGTTTTGTTGTTGTTGTTTGTTTTGGTTTTTGGAGACAGGGTTTCTCTGTGTAGCCTTGGTTGTCCTAGATTTGCTTTGTAGACCAGGCTGGCCTCAAACTCATAAAGATCCACCCGCCTCTGCCTCCCAAGTGCTGGGATTAAAGTCGAGCACCACCCCGCCCGGCTGGAAAGACAGTTTTTTGTTTTGATATTTATCTATGTATTATGTATACAATGTTATATCTGCATGTACAACTACACACCAGAAAAAGGCACCAGATCTCAGTATAGATGGTTGTGAGCCACCATGTGGTTGTTGGGAATTGAACTCAGGACCTCTGCAAGAACAGACAGTGCTCTTAACCTCTGAGCCATCTCTCCAGGCCCCTGGAAAGACTTTTTAAGGAAAGAAAGTGAGGACAATTTAGAGAGGACTCGGAATAACCAGAGACTCGGCGGTGAGCGCTGGCTGCCCTTCCAGAAGACTCGGGTTCCATCCCCACCACCTGTGACGCTAGTTCCAAGAGATCCGCGCCCTCTTCCTGCCTCCATGGGTACCAGGCACACACATGGTAAACAGATACAAATGCAAGCAGTTTTACACATAAAGTAAATCTTCAAAAAATAAAGAGTCCATAAAATGTATTTTATTTTTATCATGAAGCAATTTTCCCGTCCCTTCTGCAACCAAGCATCCCCCAAGGATGGAACACTAACCAGTATGCGAGCCCACTGGGACCCACTTATGAACAAGTTCTAGTATGAGGAGCTGAGGCCTCAGAGAACCAAGTTCAAGACTTTATCCAGGGCTTGAAACTTCTCCGCCTTTTCCTGAATGGCGAGGAATAAGGGAGCTGGCGGCTGGGTTTGGTGCCGTATTTAGCACAAGACTCAGCAGGAGCCATTCACAGGTTTTCTTAACTGGTCCATCGAGGCCTAAGGAGGAACCAGGAGGGTGGGCTGGGAAAACACAGAGCAAGGGACAGTGGGCAAGACAGCCTCCATTCTCTCTGCCCTGTGCCTGGAGACCTGAAGGAGACTGCTCTTATCTGGTCCCTAGTTGGAACAAGTACAGGCAGAGTGATTAGTGGAACGGAAGACAACGGACAGCCTCACTCTGAAATGGAATTGCTCTGCACCGTCCAGAGGCCTGTCCCCAAGGAGGTCATCGTGAATGGGAGCCAAGTCACACACGCCACTCTCACACGCCAAATTCTTTTAGCTCTCTGCCAGACAACAACACAGACAACAGGGACAGAGTGTATTTACGGGCGGAGCTGGGTGAAACAGGCCAGCTAGGAATCTGCAGCAGGGTCAGGGGGATGTGGCTCCCCACTGGCTGATGGGGCACAATCTCCCTCATGTTGCTGTTTGACATACTGATCCAACATGGAGGTCAGCTGAACAGGCTGGTGCTGAAGCAGGCAGCGGGTCTGCGCCATGAGGTGAGTAAGCCTTCCCACCAGCTCCCCCCGCAGCAGCTCCAGGCTGGGCAGCTTGGCATAGTCTACGAGCCCCTGCCTGCTGAGGATGGTGTCATCAACGCAGCCACCTGGAAGAACATAGGGTCAGCTGTCCCCACCCCAACCCCGACACTCCTCGCTTGAGAAGCATCATCTGAACCCCAGAACCTACTCCCCAGTGTCCTTCTCCCCTCCCAGTTGCTCCTCAAATCAGAGTCACACTTGTGCCGGCCGCCACCCCACCCCAGCCCCGCCCACTGTTGGGAATCAATCCCTCTCCTCTCCCAAAGTCAGTGGCTCCTAAATTTCTTTTGAGGACAAGACCTTGGAGTGAAGAAATGGAGCTGCCATCTAAACGACACGAATGCACAGTGACAGAGATGGATGGAGGTGTCGCCTGCACAGCACTGGGGACCGTGTCTAACAGCGACCAACTACACATGTACAAACCAGGAGGATGGGTTGTGGCTATGTGTGTTTTGCAAGAAAACTCTAGGGGAAGCCGGGCGGTGGTGGCGCACGCCTTTAATCCCAGCACTCGGGGGGCAGAGGCAGGCGGATCGCTGTGAGTTCGAGGCCAGCCTGGTCTACAAAGTGAGTCCAGGACAGCCAAGGCTACACAGAGAAACCCTGTCTCAAAAAACCAAAACAGAAAGAAAGAAAGAAAACACTAGGGGAAGAAAATTCTAGTGTGTAGGTTCCTAGGAAATGTGCATTTTCTGGAGACACAGGCAGTCTCCTCTACACACTTATCACAGCACTGTAACTCAGCTCTATTTATTTTTTATTTTGTTTTGTCACAGGGCTTCTCTGTGAAGCCTTGACTATACTGGATTTGACTATACTGGATTTGCTTTTGTGGAACAGGCTGGCCTCGAACCTGCCTCTGCCTTGTTGCCACTGTGCCCTGTGTGTTACTTTTTCTTATTGTTTTTAATCTACTTATTGGGGAGGCATGCACATACCACCTCCAGTGACACAGCACAGGTGTTGAGTGACACAGTCCCCAATAAGCATGCTGACACAGGCCTCATCCACCAGAGGCTCCGCATCACTCACCGACTCCCCCCAGCTCTAACTGGCAGGGTGGTCCACTCACCCAGCAGTGGCAGGAACGGAACGCTCTTCAGGATCCGCACCATTTCCTTGACCTTGGGCTCTTCACTGACCAGCAGCAGATTGTGCCCAACAAAAAGTGGTAGCAGGGTTTGGTATTTGGACTGTTCTAGAAAAGGCTTCAGGACCTAAGGTCACAGGAAAGAATGACAAATGGGGGACAAGAGGAGGGGAAAGCCACATACTTTAGTCACAGGCTGTACCAAGCTGAGACTACACCCAAGGGTCCCCTCAGCCCCTACCCACCAGCTGGGCACCAGACTAGGGCAGCTTGTCTAGACAGACCAGGACGGAAGTTGGAAGCGTCCTGCAGGA
Source organism: Acomys minous (assembly GCF_964271855.1). NCBI lineage: Eukaryota > Metazoa > Chordata > Mammalia > Rodentia > Muridae > Acomys > Acomys minous. The sequence continues at coordinate 89,354,200 of NC_140493.1, read as the reverse complement.
GGACTCAGAACCATTGAGCAGGCATGGGGGGGAGACAGCCTGAGCCCAGGCGGCCCTACCTGGTTGGGGAAGACTTTTATCAAGATCTTGTGTTTCCGCAGCTGGTGCCGCAGGAGAACCTTGTCCTCTGCACTCATGGCCACGTTCTGGCAGACGGCTATCATTCGGTTGTCCCGGAAAACGGCCATTAAATCTCGACGCAGCAGCTGGACGAGGCTTGACTCCTGCAGCAGGAAGGGATGGCTGAGGAGCTATGAAGGTGGCCTGGCACCTCCCGGCTCCCACAGAAGCACTGGGGTGGTCAGTGATGCCAGATGTGTAACAACTGGAGGAGAGCAGATAGGAGAGTAAGACCTGACTCCTACAACGCGGAGCGCCTCCCGCCATGACCGGTCTACTTGCCCTGGCAAACAGAGCAGGGTCTGCAAACCTGGGAGCCCCTGCGCTCTCCAGATACCTGGGCAGGCCGCCTGTGTTAGTTTCTCAGTTAACTGTAATTACTTCATTACAGGCTGCAGTAACACAAGCCCGAAAAACTAATTCTAGCTGCTCAGGAGGCTGAGGCAGGAGATTCAGAAGTTCAAGGCCTGCTTGAGGTACAGAGGGAGTTCAAGGGTAAATTTAGAAACTCAGTGAGATGGTCTCAAAATAAAAGGTAAAATAAAGGCTCGGGATAGAGCTTGGTAGCAGAATAGTTGTCCCGCATGTGTGACAAACCTGGTCCATGCCCAGTACTGCACATAAAATTACTTGAGTTATCAGTCTCACACTGGGCTAATGGTGAATTATTTGATTTTTTTTTTTTTAAAGATTAATGCCAGGCGGTGGTGGCGCACACCTTTAATCCCAACACTTGGGAGGCAGAGGCAGGAAGATCTCTTTGAGTTCGAGGCCAGCCTGGTCTACAGGATAGCCAAGGCTACAGAGAGACCCTGTCTTGAAAAACCAAAGAAAACAAACAAACCAAAAAGAAAAAGAAAAAATGATTCATTATGTATATGAGTATTTTGCCTACACGTATGTCTGCACCCTATGTATGCAGTACCCTAGGAGGCCAGAAGAGGGCACTGGATCCTGTACAGTTGAGGTAGCACATGGGTGCTTACGATCAAACTTGGGTCCTACGGAAGAACAAGAAACTGCTGAGCCATTTGTCCAGCCCTCACTTTTTTCTGAGACAGTCTCCTGACAGTCCTGGATGATCTGGGATGCGTTCTGCAGACGGGGCCAACCTTGACCTTATAAGCAACCCTCTAGCTTCTGCCTTCTGAAAGCTGGAATTACAGGCATGAGCCGCTCTGCCCACTTTCTCTGTTTTTTCAGAACAGTTTGTCATACGGTGCAAACTGGCCTTGAACTCCCTACACAGCCAAGGACGGCTCTGAACAACCAATCCTACGGCTTCTGCCTTCTAAATGCTAACTTTACAGGCTTGGGGTGCCACACCCCGCTTCTTCCTGTTCTTTTCAAAAGACAAAACACTTCTGTCATCCCTTAGGGTAAACATGGAAGTTTCGGCTCCTTTAAAACAGGGCGTGGTAGCTCACACCTGTAATCTCAGCATTCAGGAGGTGAAGGTGAGATCGCCTGAACTCAGGAGTTTGAGAAGAGCTTGGGTCCTAAGACTCCCTGTCTCAAAAAAGGAAAAAAAAAAAAAAAAAAAAAAAAAAAAAAGAAAGAAAAGAAAAAAGGGGGGGTGGGGGGCAGGAGCAAAACTCCACCAACATGCTTGTAAAGTTTTGACAAACTTTTTTTGGAGACAAGTAAAAAATAAAGGAAATGCAGACAGCCCAGGCAATTCACAGAACCAAGCTATGTTTTAGTATAAAGGATCTGGGATGGGTAAGAGGCTCAGAGAGGAAAGTGCCTGCTGTGCAAGCTTGCGGATCTGAGTCCAATCCCAGAACTCACACACAAAAGCCTGATGTGGTCCCATACATCTGCAACCACAGCATTCCTGCAGAGGGACAGGAGGCGGAGACAGAGCCGACCAGAAGCTTGTGGGCCCGCATCGGTTATGCAGCACGGCAGAGACAAGAGACTTTACAGGGCACGAAGAGAGAACCGACTCCTCAGAGTTCCCCTCTGTCCTCCACACATGAGCAGTGGCAAGTATGTACACACATTCACATAGATACACTAACACACACACACACACAAAAAGTGGGCTAACTAACTTGGGCTCAAATGGGGCGGTAAGCCAATGACGTGAGTAACCGCGTGGCTTGGAGCCCAACTTCACCCACCCACCACTAAGTAACCCTGAATCTCTTTACCTCCTTGGGGGGTCTGGGAGGAGGTGGTAGGCACCTAGGGTTGATGGCAGGTTTAGGAGAAATATACTCAGTTACAGCCATTAGCTTCTGCCGCTCAAAGTGCATGACACGACGGTGGCGGGTCACAGCCTTGGAGCCATGGCGCACGGCCTGGACGGTGGGCAGCCAAGCTGGAAGGGGAAAGGACAAGACAGTAAGATACAGCCCCTGGGAGGACCTGGCTTGTCTCCAACGGACAAAAAGAGAAAAGTGCAGTTCAGAGCTAGACATGGCTAGTGCGTGACCTTACCAGTAGCTCAGTCCCTTGAGATTCCCCTAAGAGCTCTTGCTTTGCTCTTAGACAGGGTCTCTATGGGGCCAGGCTGCCTTGTACTCACTGTGAAGCTGACGTTGACCTTCTGACCCACCCACTCCACCTGCGGGTGTTTGTCACTATGCCCGGTTTAAGTGTGTTGGGGATTAAACACAGGGCTTTGTGCATGCCAGGCAAGTACTCTACCAAGCGGACTCCAGACCCAGCCCTCTTTAAGTCCGCCTTGTGTGTAGTGCTAGAATTGTTAAAGCTTTTTTTTTTAACAAGATAAAGTATTTTAAAAGTACAAAGCAAATGGAGAGCCAGGAACAGTATGCACACTTCTAATTCAAGCAAGAGGCTAAGGCAGAGTAGCCTGAGACTACCACAAAACAGCGACAACAAACACCTAAACAGATAAACAAATGAAGAGAGGGTTAAGAAAAACCTGTCCTGGGCTGGAGAGATGGCTCAGGGGTTAAGAGCACCGCCTGTTCTTCCGAAGGTCCTGAGTTCAATTCCCAGAAACCACATGGTGGCTCACGACCATCTATAATGTGATCTGATATGCAGGAAGAACACTGTATACATAATAATATTTAAAAAAAACAAACCTGTCCTAGCCAGGTGTGGTGGCGCACGCCTTTAATCCCAGCACTCAGGAGGCAGAGGCAGGTAGATCGATGTGAGTTCGAGGCCAGCCTGGTCTACAAAGCACATCTAGGACAGCCAAGGATATACAGAGAAACCCTGTCTGGGGGGGGAGGGAGGAAAGACCTTATGGCCAAATAATAAAAATTTTAAGTTTGGGGTTCATATAGTCTGCCACTCAACTCTGCTAAAAACAGCCACTAAAAAAGAAAAAAACACAAAAAACAGAAAACAAAAACAAAAAACCCTAGGTGTCGGGGCTGGAAAGATGACGCAGAGGTTAAGAGCACTGGCTGCTCTTCCAAAGGTACTGAGTTCAATTCCCAGCAACCACAACCATTAGATGGCTCACAACTATCTATGAGATCTTGTGCCCTTTTCTGGCCTGCAGGTGTACATGCAGACAAAATACTGTATATAATAAAAGAAAAAAAAAATTTTAAGCCTAGGTGTGGTTGGAGATGGAGAGATGGCTTGTGGGTAAGAACAATTTTTGCTCTTACAGAAAACCTGGGTTCATGTGCCAGCACCCACATGATGGCTCACAGCCATCTGTAACTCCAGTTCCAGAGGATCTAAAGCCCTCTTCTGACATCCATAGGCACCAAGCAGAATGTGGTGCACATATATGCATGTAACCCAAACCCACAGATTCAATCCTTCATCATCATCATCATCATCATCATCATCATCATCATCATCATCATGCCCAGACATGGTAGAACATGCACGTAATCTACCACTCAGAAGACAGACACAGGAGGATCACCCCAAGTTCAAGGCCAGACTGGTCTACACAGTGAGTTCCACAGCAGCCAGGCCTACATTATGAGCTACATACACTCATTCTTTAAAATGAAGACGCACGCTGGGTGCAGTGGCGCACTTCTTTACTCCTAGGGCTCAGGAGGCAGAGGCGGGTGGCTCTCCGTGAGCTTCAGGCTGGCTGCGGATACACAGTGAGACCCGGTCTCGAGATAAATAAGTGAGACTGTACCGAAACCAAAACCAAACAAAAGCCAGTGCAGCCACAAACAGTATGTGACGCAATGCCCCAGTAAAACTTTAATCATAAAACAGTCGCCGTGGGCTGGGACTGCAACTAACAGATACGGAACTGCTCTGTTAATTACCAGCCCCTAGGTTCCATCTCCAGCAAGCAAGCCAGAAGAAAAATGGAGCAAATGAAAGAAAGAAAGAAGGAAAAAAACCAGCACCAGGGCCAGTTCTACTGTAGAATGTCAATCCGCGACCTAAACAGCAAGCAGTTCTTAAGTACAAGCAGCTCCATCCAGGCCCCGTCTGGGAACTTGCTGGAAATACATACTCTTGTGCCTGACCTAGGCCTACGATGACATCAGAAACTCTGGGGTGGCGTCCAGTCCGCTGACACTGCACGGCTCCATCCCTGAACTCTGAGGTCCGCTCCCGTGATTGGAAACAAGGAAGGAAGGAAAAGCACATTGTACCACTCTCCCAGTGGGGTCTTTCCTCAGGTCACCTAGGAAGGTGAACACCTGGGATCCAAGTTCTCAGGAAGCAGAGGCAGGAGGACCAGCTCAAGGCCAACCTCAGCAAGGTGAGACCCAGACTCAAAAAGCAAAATGAAGGCCCGAGAGATAACTCATCCAGGATGGTAAATGTACTCACCTTCAAACCTGATGACCTGGGTTCAGCACACACACACACACACACACACACACCCCATGCCCACTGGACCATGCTATGGAAGAGGAGGGAAAAGATTCACGCAAGCTGTCCTCTGATCTTTTTGAACAATGGTTTGTTCTAGGTGACAAGAAAGGCTTGAAAGGCCTATCAGAAACCAAGGAAATACTCCAAAGCTCTGAGCCAAAGTGACTCTTTCATCCCCAATACGGTAGTTTAGCAGGAAAAGGATCAGCTAGAACATGGAGGATGGCCAGGGCAAGAGGTGTTATGGTTAGTGGTCACAAGACCTGTTAAGAGTGCCTCTGGAGCAGCCTGGCGGTGGTGGTGGTGGCAGCGGCGCACACCTTTAATCCCAGCACTCGGGAGGCAGAGGCAGGCGGATCACTGTGAGTTCGAGGCCAGCCTGGTCTACAAAGCGAGTCCAGGACGGCCAAGGCTACACAGAGAAACCTCTGTGGCTCATTAGTGTTATTCTTGCCCAGTCATTAAACTGGCCCAAACTTCAGTGTGTTTTTTTGTAAAGAGTTGACAATGCTTACTGACGTCAGGCACCATGCCACTTACTAGCCGAGATGAATGGACAGGAAGTTTAACGAGACAGGCGCACAGGCAAAACTAGACGGGACGGACTAAGCGGGAGTATCGATAAGCCGAACACAAGCAAAAGGTTTCGCTGAGGAACCTGCTTTATAGAGAGAACGTAGTTGAGAGAGGAATGTTTAGACTAAAGACCTTAAGAAGGAAGAGATAACGATCCCGCCGCCAAGGACTCTCTGGGATCAGGGGCAAAGACAGAGCAAAGCATTAGAAAAACCCAAGGCAGGGGTTCTGGGGTGTAGGAATAAATAAACACTGTTGTTGGTGACATCGTTGCTGCGACTGTGTGTGTGTGTGTGGCGGCGGGTGCAGGGGATGTCGTGTGTGTGTGTGTGTGTGTGTGTGTGTGTGTGTGTGGCGGCGGGTGCAGGGGATGTCGTGTGGGGGGGGGCGGGGTGCAGGGGATGTCGTGTGGTGGGGGGCGGGGTGCAGGGGATGTCAAAAGTAACTGGACCCGGTCAAATCAGAGACCCGGCTAGTGACATGGTCACTGATTGCCGTCCGCGGTCAGAGATTACGGGAAAGGTGAGAGGGAAAAGAGGAAGGCAAGGACTAGAGAGCAATGGCCAACGCGCAGCGAGGCCGTGGGCCGCTCCTTACCCGCCCGGGGCGGGAGACCTCCTCGAAGTAACCCAGCCACCGTCGCAGCCATCGCTACAGGAAGTACCCAGGAGTGCTGCGCGGAGGCGGAAGAAGCTAAGGATTGTGGGGCATCAGGGAAAACCCGGGGCCGGAAACAGTGGCGGGGGGGCGGGGGGGCGGGGAGAGCCGCCGGATAGAGCCGCTACCCGCATGCGCAGAGCTGAGCCTGTGGTCCCCGCCCTCACCCCTCCCGGACTTGGCGTCCAGTCTCCTAGCAACGACGCGAACCTTCAAGGAACCGTTCTCATTCTTCCGGTCCTTTCAGTTTAAAGCCAGTAAAGGCACGCCGCACACTTCTAACTCCAGATCCTTCGCTCCGATTTACTCCTGTCTTCCACCGCAGCCCCGACGATTGGCTCTGGAACCAACCAACCCCCTGTCCTCGCCCCCTCACTCATCCATCCTAAGCGGTCGTCTAAGCCTCTCTGCTCCTCTTTGGCCATCGCCCTCAAGCTGCGGCTGTTTATTTTAGGTCATGCCAGGAGATGAGGGGAAAGGTGAGTTGGTGGATAGAACAGTTGGACAACAGTAAGGTCAGGTCTCCAAGAATGAAGACAGGTGACAAAGGGGCTCCTCTTTTCACAGCTAAGAATGCTACTCAGAAAACAAAGGAAGAAGGCGTCTACATTACTGAGGCCCTTATCACTAAGCGGAACTTGACCTTCCCTGAGGATGACGACCTGTCAGAAAAGATGTGAGTGGGTGAGAAAGAAAGGGGTAATAGAAAAATGGAAACACTGATATTAGTCTAGTTTGCTGAGCTGTACTAATTCTGAACTCATGTTTGTCTCTTAAGTTGCTGCACATTGCCATACTTTACAATTGGGCTTCTTTCTTTCTTTCTTTCTTTCTTTTTCTTTCTTTCTTTCTTTCTCTTTGTTTCTTTGTTTCTTTGTTTCTTTCTGTTTTCTGGTTTTGGTTTTGGTTTTTCAAGATAGCTATCCAGAGGGCCCCTTTTCAGCTTTTTGTCCTACCCGTAAAGAACCATGTGTCTGAAACCAGCCACTCTCATGCCCTAGACACCAAGACACAGTCAAGAAGCTGAGTTTTTTGGTTTTGGTGTTTTGTTTTGTTTGGTTTGGTTTGGTCTGGTTTTTCAAGATAGGGTTTCTCTGTGTTAGCCTTGGCTGTCCTGGACTCGCTTTGTAGACCAGGCTGGCCTCAAACTCACAGTGATCTGCCTGCCTCTGCCTCCCGAGTGCTGGGATTAAAAGCGTGTGGTACCATGCCGGGCAAGGAGCTGTATTGACATCTCATCAAAAGCACACTCAGCCGGGCTGGAGAGATGGCTCAGAGGTTAAGGGCACTTATCTGCTCTTCCAAAAGCCCTGAGTTCAATTCCCAGCAACCACATGGTGGCTTACAACCATCTATAATGAGATCGGGCATGCAGGCACACTTGCGGGCAGAATACTGTATAAATAATAAATACATAAATCTTAAATAAATCTTAAAAATATATATATCACTCAGCCCCCCCCCTCCTTTCCTTGGGACCAGTCTCCTTCTCCCTCACTGCCATCAGCTACTAAGAGGCCGCAGGTGTGAAGCACTCCACTCACTCTCCTCCAGGTTTTATACCCTTGATGAACTGGAGACTGTCCGCCTGGATCGGGAAGGGATTACTTCTATTGGGAATCTGGAGAGCCTCCGGAATATCCATAGCCTCTACCTGCAGTCGGTAAAGTCTCACCCCAAGCTTTCTGCCCCCTCCCTGCTGCGAACTTTGTCTAACCTATAAACAGCCCAATGCTCCATCTTTTTTTTCTTCTTCTCCCATTTCTGATGTTTGGCAAGGAGAACATTACCAAATGAATCAGGAACTCTCCTGAATTGCAACACTTAATTTCTGGGTGTGCTGGCGCACGCCTTTAATCCCACCACCTGGGAGGCAGAGGCAGGTGGACCTCTGTGAGTTCGAAGCCAGCCTGGTCAACAGAACGAGTTCCAGGACAGCCAGGGCTACACAGAGAAGCCCCGTCTTGAAAAACAAAAAAAAAAGACTGATGTCCTGCCCCACCTCACCAAGAACTCCTGAACATGCTCTTGAATCAGCATTGTTCAGACACTTCTCTCGGCTTAGATCCTAGACCTTCCAGACTGTGGGAGGCCCTCGCAGGCTCAAGCCTGTTCCCAGCTGGGGTGGTGGCACACACCTGTAATCCCAGTACTTGCGTTACTCAAGAGGCTGAAGCAGAAGGGTCACAAGATTGAGGCTACCCTGGGCTACATGGGAAGTTTCTGTCTGCCCTACACAAAACCCTGTCTTAAAAACAAATACAGATCCCAGTGTAGTGGTGCATCCTTTTGGTCCCATCATTTGGCAACAGAGGCAGGCAGGATCTTTAGAAATTGGAGGCTAGCCTGGACTATGATTTCCAGGACAAGCAAGACTACATAGAGTGACGGTGTCTCAATGAATGGATGGATGGATGGATGGATGGATGGATGGATGGATGAATGAATGAATGAATTGGCTGGCAAGAAGCCTCATTAGGTAAAAAGCACTTGCTGCCAAGCCTGGTAATCTGAGTTTAATCCCAGGACCCACATAGTAGGAGAGAATTGACTCTCTTCAATTTTGGTTTTTGACTTCCACACACATGTGCTCACACACCACATAAAAAAAAAAGTCATTAAAAATGTTTAGAACAAGGCCGGGCGTGGTGGCGCACGCCTTTAATCCCAGCACTCGGGAGGCAGAGGCAGGCGGATCGCTGTGAGTTCGAGGCCAGCCTGGTCTACAAAGTGAGTCCAGGACAACCAAGGCTACACAGAGAAACCCTGTCTCGAAAAACCAAAAAAAAAAAAAATGTTTAGAATAAACAAGTGCCCAGTTACTATTTTGGTGAAAAGATTTTCCCATGTCCCACATCCTTCGGATCTTTTGAAGGCTGTGCAGTGGTGGCTGGGTGGTCGTCAGCTTTTCCCTAGGCGGAATATAGCCAGAGCCCTTAAACGTCTCCTAGATAAACCTTGTGAATTAACTAATATACGATTATTGTTCCTTCTGGGTTTACAGGCCCCAGTGAGGCCTTTTCCATCCCCCTAATGGCCCCTTGGTTTCCTTCTTTGGTTCTGCTCATTGAACTAGCCTCAAGTTGACAAGTTAACCAGACAAAACAAACCATCTTTCCCCAAGGAAATGAGAACCAGCCACTCAGGTTGAGTGGTCATTCTCAAAGTGTAATGGCTGCAGCTGAGAGCAGCCACGGTCTTAGGGCCTTACCCCTTAAAGAGGCACCCCCACCCAGCTGACCTTAGCTTGGTTTCTCCACCTTGCTTTCTTCCCGCAGAATAAGATCCAGCGAATCGAGAACTTGGCATGCCTCACCTCCCTGCGGTACGTGGCACCAAGGCAGCAGAGTATAGGAGTGGGTGGCGGGAAAACTGGCTGCACCCCTGGAACTGGCTTGAAGCTCCCCAAGGCTTGTTTGTTCCTCACCAGACGCTTTCCTCACCTCACAAGGCTGTGTGTCGCCACTTGTCGGCCAGCTGCCTACACAGGGGAGCCTTGGTACCTGGTGCCCCCATCCAGCAGGCCTGTAGCTTAGCCTTGTCTCTGCCCCTCCCTCTTGCCCTGCAGCTTCCTGTCTCTGGCAGGAAACCGAATTAGGCAGGTGGAAAACCTCCTTGACCTCCAGTGCCTCCAGTTTCTGGACCTTTCTGAGAACCTGATCGAAACGCTAACGCTAGGTAGGAATACCTTGCTCTGGTTCATGGGATGGGTGGGTCCCATGTGGGTCCCTCCCTCCTCTTGGCTCCAGGCTCCTTGTGGGTTTTTTTTTTAAATAGTTGTGCCCCGCCCTCCCCCATCTCTCTTTGGGGGTGCAGAGCGGGCATGAGACCCTCACACATTCTTTCTGCTGTACAGATGAGCTCCCCCAGAGCCTTCTCATTCTCAACCTGTGTGGAAACCCCTGCACCAACCAGGATGGCTACAGGTGAGGAGGGCCTGAAGCTGGGAGAACAGAGGTGCCGGATGAGCTGGAAAGCCACTCTCAGCCTGCACCCCTGATGTACCCATCGTGCCCTCTGAGTCTGTCCCAAACTGAGTCTGTCACTTTCCAGTCCCATCTCCAGCACCTCACAAGAGCCAGCCTATTGCTCTTTGGGGCTGACCCCAGGCCCACCTCCTAGTCTCAGAGTCTTACTCATCCAGGTATGGGCACTAAAGCGTATGTCACTGTCCCCTCCCTCAGGTTCTATAGCAGGGATGCCCACATGGGCAGCCTCTGCTCTTCCTGTCTTTCAGGAAGATGGTGATAGGCGCCCTGCCACTGCTCTTGGACCTGGACAGGCAGCCTATATTGGAGCGCTGGACCTCAGACGAGGAGAATAAATCCTCAGATGAGGAGGACTTTCCAGAGCTGACTGGCCCCTTCCGCACAGAGCGAGGTGACTACTTCCCGCAGCTTGCAGCCTCCCCAGGCTCACACTGCCCTAGGGGGCTGAGGGAATGACCCTGACACCATCCTAGGCAGCTAGCTCTGTGGCCTCATCTTCTCTGCAGCTCTGTGGTCTCCTCCACTCCAGGCCCTTCATGGTTCTAGAATGGCATTCTAGGAGGGAGGGAGATTGTGTCATCCTCTGGCAGGGCTCATGGTCCCTGGGGGTTACAAGCTCACTTTCCATCAGCCTCAGGCCACCAGCTCGCCATGATAGAGTGAGTGGGTATCAATGATCCACCTCTGCCCAGAATCAGGGCGGGATTTAACTGGGGGATGCACGGGACTCATCTCTTCTCAGCCCCGTAATCCTACTGGGAAGGTCTGTCCGTCTGTCTGTCAGGAGGTTCACCAGGGACACCCCGAGCCTGAGGCCCTCCTGCTGAGCCCAGGGCTCCACCTCCCCTCCCCCCAGGATTCTTCAAGGACCTGGAGCAGGAACTGCACCAGCATCAGGAACGCCGGCAGCAGGCAGCCTTGGCAGAGCACTTGTCAAGGATGGAGACACGGCCTGTCCTCACCGAGCTGCCCCTGCGGCCTGCAGTTCCCATGGCTGGGGACTGCAGCCCTGCTGTCCCTACACAGCCTGAGGAGTCAGCCCCTGAGGACACTTCCCCTGCCCAGAGTGCTTCTTCTACCAAGAAACGGGTTCCCAGGAGCCGGAAAAGCTCTGTCCAGGCAAAGAAGGGGACTCCAGCAGCCACAGCTCCCAAGACCTCTCTATCTGTAGCTTCTAGCACCACAAAAACTACAACCAAAAGAAGCACAAAGTAACGCTCAGCCTCTGCACGCTTGCCCTCCTTTTAAGGCCCTGCACCTGTGGCAGGACCCCCCTCCCCCCAATAAAGTGTCTCTGAGCTTGAAATGCTTTTCATGTCACACGGTTGGACAAGTCAAGGAAAGGAATCAAAGCCACAGCTCCCCCCCCCCCACCCCCAAGCAGCTTAACTTTTCAGGAATGACAGAAAGGGCTGGCACCTCTCTAGGTCCCCAGCTTGCTTGCTGACCCCCAAGTGGGCAAGACGTGGGACCATCTCACAGACATGGTTGCCGTCTCATGGTGAGAGAGCTTTGTGGTTTTTTAAAAAAAAAGATCATGCCTCACAAAGACTGGAGAGATGGCTCAGTGGTTAAGAGCTCTGGCTGTTCTTTTCGTAGGACCCAGGTTCAATTCCCAGCACCCACATGGCAGCTCACAACTGTCTGTAATTCCAGCTCCAGGGCCTCGGACACCCTCAAGCAAGCGTACATGCAGGCAACACAGCAGTGCACATTAAAATAAAATCATTTTAAAAAGAAACAGAATAAAACTCTTTTAGCAGTGGGGCATGGTAGTGCACGCCTTTGATCCCCGCACTTGGGAGGCAGAGACAGGTGGATCTCTGTGAGTTTGAGGCCAGCCTGGTCTACAGAGTAAGTCCAGGACAGCCAGGGCTACACAGAGAAACTTTGTCTCACAAAACAAATATAAATAAATAAATAAATAGTGCCTTGCTGTGTAATCCTGGCTGGCCTGGAACTCATAGGTCTCCGTCCTGCCTCTGCCTCCTGAGTAATTGGATTAAAGACACGCCACCATGCAGTCCAAGCTAAGGACTGAGGTCTTGATTGTCTCCAAATAGCAGCCAGCTACCCATCTTGGGTCTTTGTGAACCCCACCACCACCACCACCACACAGGAACTAGGTGCTATCGCACCCGTCATTAGGGTTTATGACTTACAACCAGCCTGCTAGGAGCTGCCCTTCACCCTGGCTCTGCTTGCCCCACTAGACGTGAGATCCAGTTCCCAGAATAAGGAAATAAAACACATTTATTTAAGCCAAAGGCTGTGCCAGCCACTCAGAACCTTGGTGAGTGGTGTGAGGAGATGCCTGTCATCTCCTCCACACACACAGCTCAAGACAGACAGCTGGCCCCAGAGCCCCTGCACCCAGTGGGCCAAGAGGTGCGGCATCACTTAAGGATAGGCCTGATGCTCCCTCTCTACAAAGGCTGGGAAGAGGCTGCCCAGCCCGTGAGGAGGTGAGGTCTGGTCTCCAGCAAGCAGTCCTCTCAAAGCCTCCAGGCCTTCCTGCTCCAGGCTCTGCTGCTTCTGCCGGAGCCGCTGTCCCTCCTCCTAAGGGGAAAAGCAGGGGTGAGGAATGTGGACTCTCCCCTCCCCAGACAGGAGAAGCCCAAAGCTAGCTGAAGGTCCCACCCATTGTCTCCAGGCCCAGGCCCTTTCTAGAAAGTGCTTCCTACCTGCCCTCAGCAGAGTCCCCAGGGTTACCTGGTCACTCTCCATCAACCGCAGGGCTGCCTGGTGTCCACGGTAGAGTAAGTGTCGGCGATCCACCTGAGTCTGGAATCTAGGGAGGATCCGAACAGGGTCCTGGGCTCCAAAAGTGGGGGACAGCACCTGGGGGGCCTGGGACACCCCCACTTCAAAGATGAAAGGTTTGAAGACTGACCTAATGAGACACAGGTTGAAGGACTGATGCAGCAGCAAGGGGCACGTCCCATCATGTCCCCTGACCAGGATGCCCTCTTCGTCCCTCACCTGGATGGGTCGGGTGTGGCAGTGAGGAAGTGGACACAGGGCTTTGTGAGATCCTGGGGCAGGACCGACACCATACTGGCTGTGGTGCGGAAGCCTCCGGAGTCCATGCAGATGCCGCTCTCCTTGTTCCTGAGGATGCCCATTATCACCTCTGGTGTGATGCTCCCTGTAAGGAGGAAGTGGGGAGGGCTCAGCAAATGGGCGTGAGAGAGAGACTCGGCTGGGGTGCTGTGGCCCTCCCGCCCACCACTCACAGACCTTGGTGCTGTTGCAGCAGCTCACACCCAGCCCGGAAGCGGGCCTTGGCAGCCTCCATGCGCACAGGCTGCTGGGTCAGGGAGAAGATCTCCGCGAAGTCAAAGGTGCCCCGCCCAGTCCACCAACCCTGGGCCTTGGCGTAGCTACGGAGCTCTGGGTGTTCTGCTGAGATGTCTGTGCCAATGCTCAGCTGGTTGGAAATGTTCCGAGCACCCGCTGGGAAAGAGGAGCGGCTTGTTTAGCTGTTGCGGGGGCACCCCGCTTACGCGCCAAGCCCTGGGTGAGGAACTTGGATGATTGTTTTAACAAGCACAACCTGCCCTCAAGGGGCCTATGGTGATGAGCCAGACCAATCAACCAGGGCTAAGTCATAGGGCATGACTCCCTAACCATGCAGGGAGATCCAGGAAGGTTTCCCAGAGGAAGGGGCAGGCTGAAGCATGGGAGCATTTGGCCACAGGAGAGGAAGAGTTAGTTCCTAAGTGGGTTCATTTCTAGTCTCCCAAGGTGTCCCAAGAGTAAGTCCCTCCCTGACCCACCAATCATTTCCCACTGCCCAAGACTGTCAGGGAGAGCAAAAACAGTAGCCTCCACAGCAGAGATCAGTACCTGGAGAGGTCTAGGTTCCCTCTCGGAGGCAGCCTCTATGCTAGACTCCTACCCTGGATCCGCTGAGCAGCCCACAGCCTCCCAGCTGTCTCCAGCACCCAGGCCTCCGTCCGGTCTGCCAGTAGGAAGGTGTTGTGGTAGCAGAACGGCACAGGGTCCTCCCGGCAGCTGCCTCCCTGCCCATAGCGTTCCAGCAAGCCTGCAATCACATGTACAGCCTCCTGGGCGGTGCTGCTCCGTTCCAAAGCCAGCCTGACAGAGAGGTCAGAGGTCAGAGGTCAGAGGTGATCCAGAGGGATGAAAAGCCCACATCACAAGCCGGGCTTGTGGTGGCACATGTCTTTAATCTCAGCACCCGGGAGGCAGAGGCAGGTGGATCGCTGTGAGTTCGAGGCCAGCCTGGTCTACAAAGTGAGTCCAGGACAGCCAAGACTATACTGAGAAACCCTGTCTCATCATCAAACCGCCCCGCCCCCCCAAAAAAAAGAAAGAAAGAAGAAGGAAAAGCCCACATCACACAGCAAACCCAGCAGCAGTGATGGCATTTCAGTCATGCAGGCCAGGCCTGGTGGCACAGACCTGGGATCCCAATGTAGAGGCAGGAGGGTCAGAAGTTCATCTCCAGACTCAGCCACATACTGTACGATCCGAGGGAAACACCTCTAACCTCAGTCCTTGGGAGGCAGAGGAAAGTGGATCTCTGTGAGGTCAAGGCCAGCTTGGTCTACACAGCAAATTCTAGGCCAGTCAGGCCTACACTGAGAGACCCTGTCTTGAAATACAACACCAAACCAAACAAACAAACATGGAAGAAACAGTATGCCAGTGGTTTGCAAGCTTTGAACTGAGAGTCCCATGGAAAGGTCTGGAACACTGTCTCCAAGGAAGAAGTACCTGAACCTCTCCTCTGCCTCACACTTTATCAGTTTCTATAAACCTGAACTCTGTGAGATATTTCAGTTGACAAAAACAGCGCTGAGCCTGGTGTGGTGGCATGCACACAAGCGGATCTCCGTGAGTTCAAGGCCAGCCTGGTTTACAGATTAAGTTCCAGGACAGCCAGGACTACAAAAAAGAAACCCTGTCTCAAACAAAAAACAAAATGAAAAAAGGTACTGAAAAAAGAAAAAAAATCAAACCACTCTTGGCCAAGGGAGGTCTTTATCAGACCGGGAAGACAGAAGAGTTTACTGTAGCCTCCTTAAAGAGGCCACAAGGGCAAGGCCAACGGACCTGGGTGTTAGAGGGGTGGGGGCGGGGCACGAAGAGCCGGTCTGTACCTGAGTAGATCCATACCCAGCAGGGCTTCCCCTTCCCCGATAGGTTCCTTGGTCCACACCGCTTCATTGCCAATGCAGACACCACACTCATTGGCGCCCATCTCAGCTCCCCACAGCCAGGCAGGGCGGCTCAGAATCACAGCGTGTGTCTTCTCCACCTGCTCCACCTCGATGTAGGTGCACTGGAGGCAAGGAGAGAAGAATTCACCGGAGGGAAAAAACAAACAAACAAACATACAGAACCCACATCCCCCCCTGCACTTTGTCAGCCACTTTATATAACGGCCTTTGAGAAAGGTCACACTCGAGTAAACTCAGCAGAAACTAGCTAGACTCAAGGTCCAGGTTGGTGGACTTGAAGTCCACACTCTTTCCACTGCATCTGCCCCGCGTCCCAGGCGCAAGAAAACGGAGGTCTCGGGGATAAAGACCTCCCAGCTCCTTCAGCGTCCTAACCCACCTGGAGCCGGCTCCCGGGCGTGTGAGAGCCTGCGGGGATATACACCACCTCCTGCACTTCTTCTCGGGGGCGGTCCGAGTTCTTGGCGAAGATCACAGCTGGGATGGCTGAGGCCGGGGGCACAGAAACAAAGCAGTCGCAGGAGCAAGGGGCTACAGGGCTCGACGAGGCCATCTACGAAGAAGTGAGAGATGATTATGTCCCTCCAGTGCCGCCTCTCCACAGTCCTGGCCACTGCCACAACGTGTGCACAACTGAGACGTACAGGGTCAATGCCGGACGCTCTGGTGCGGAAACACTGGGCACACATTCAAAAGTGCGTTGCGCGCTAACCGCGCTCCTGCCTGGGACTCGGCAGACAGTGAAGACTCTGCAAGTTAGGAGCGTCCGCTTTAGGGTCCTGGCCCTTCTAGGCTGTTGGGATAGTTTCTAGGCACTAACGCCGCCGGCTCCAAGGCTCCCAAGCCGCTGCGCATGCCCACATCCGCCCTCCTCTTCCGTCCGACCCTTTCCAAGTCCTCAGTACCTCCACTTCTAACCTCCTCTGCCTCCAAAACCCTCCAACTCGGTTCCAGGCGCCACTGCCTCCTCTTCAGTTCTGATCTGTTCCTCGGGGACCCAGGTTCCTAAGTGACCTGAAAGACCTTTGTCCCCGGGGGGGGGGGGGGGGGGGAGGGGGGCGGGGCGGAAAGCAACGCCCGCAATGCCACTGTCTTCCACAAGGGTGCGCGCTAGCTGGCACCGCTTCTTAGAGCGCAGTGGCCTTTCAAATCCTGCCTAGGTGACCTCGTCTTCCCTTTCAGACTTTACCGATGGGCGCTCTGTGAGGAGGTGGAGCTGAAGAGGAAAAGAAGCCCAAGTGAAAAGAATGTATTCATGAAACTGGCAACCCTGCTGGGGGGTCCAGAGATTAAGGAAGAAGTTTAGCTACCTACACCCTGATTAGAATTTCAAAGACTCAATTCCAGTAAAACTGCGCAGACACAAGACTGGAGGCACTGGAGGCGTAGGGATATCGTAAATTACTGTATTCCTGCCCCCATTTCCCCCCACCCCCTCACCCCCACCCCCCACCCCACCCCCCGACACAGGGTTTCTCTGTAGTTCTGGGGGCCCTGGAACTCTCTCTGTAGACCCAGCCGGCCTCGAATTTAGGGATCTGCCGGCCTCTTTCATCTGAGTGCTGGGATTAAAGACGTGCACTGCCACCACCTGGCATAAAAGTAAAAACAAAACAGCCAGGGCTATTACACAGAGAAACCTTGTCTCGTCTCGGGAACAAAACAAAACAAAACAAAACAAAACAAAAAATCTTTTGCCGGGCAATGGTGGCGCACGCCTTTGATTCCAGCGCTCAGGAGGCAGAGGCAGGTGGATCGCTGTGAGTTCGAGGCTAGCCTGGTCTACAAAGTGAGTCCAGGACAGCCAAGGCTACACAGAGAAACCCTGTCTCGAAAAAAACCAAAAACAAACAAACAAACAAAACAAAACAAAAGAAAAAAATTACTGAACTAGTCCAGCAGGTGAGTTCAAGGCCAGCGTGGCCTGCTGAATGAGTTCCAGGACAGTTAGGGCTGCAAAAGAGAAACGCTGTCTCAAAAAAACAAAACAAGCAAACAAGAGCTTTCTTAGGTGCTAGAGTGATGGCTCGCTGTTCAAGAGCGCTGGCTGCTCTTGAGGAGGACCTGGGCTTGATTCCCGGCGCTGGAAGAGAGGCTCACAGCTGGCGGGCTGTAACTCCGGTTTCAGAGAATCTGGAACTCTCTTCCGGCCTCCATGGACACCAGAGGCAGCGGTGGGGACACATACACAGGGCAAAACATCTATACACATAAAATACTTAAGTATCTTTTTTTTTTTTTTTTTTTTTTTTTTTTTGGACACAAGGTTTCTCTGTGTAGCCTTGGCTGTCCTGGACTTGCTTTGTAGACCAGGCTGGCCTCAAACTCACAGCGATCCGCCTACCTCTGCCTCCAAGTGCTGGGATTAAAGGTGTGCGCCACCACGCCTGGCTCCTGGCTGTCCACCTTGTTGGGTTTTCAAATATATATGTTTTATAATTTTGACTTTAGAAGATTGCTTGTGTTGTACCCATGTATTGATGTGTACACATCAACATGTATGTGCATGTTTGTGCAAACTAAAGATCAACACTCCCCCATCTTTTATTTTATTTTGGTTTTGCGAGACAGCGTTTCTCTGTGTTAGCCTTGACTGTCCTAGACTCACTTTGTAGACCAGGCTGGTCTCAGACTCACAGCGATCCGCCTGCCTCTGCCTCCTGAGTGCTGGGATTAAAGGCGTGCTTGCCACCACCTCCAGACTGAGATTTAGAAATTTCAATTGCAAAAATGTGATACTTCTACCTTCTCCATACAGAGATAGCAAAGGAGAAATTGGGGCTAAGAGGGACATACAGTGGCACGAAGCTGGATTCAGACTTCAGATATTGCGGGTTCCAGTTCCCTTTTCCTCTATGAATCATGTCCTCAGCCGACAATGAAGAAAATGCATCACATACACCTAGGCTCCTATGACCTCTAGGGATTACATGGAGTCTATGGTACTCAACCATCTTTTAAAAAATATTTTATTTATTTATTATTATGTATACAATGCTCTGTATGTACACCTGCAGGCCAGAAGACAACATTAGATCACATTGTAGATGGTTGTGAGCCACCATGTGGTTGCTGGGAATCGAACTCAGGACCTCTGGAAGACCAGTCAGTGCTCTTAACCTCTAAGCTATCTCTCCAGCCCCATACTCAACCATCTTAATTTTTGCAATAAATAAACACAGAATCTCGTGTGTGTGTGTGTGTGTGTGTGTGTGTGTGTGTGCGCGTGCGCACACGTGTGTTCTTCACGTTCTTTAATCAAGTTTTCAGTATCTGGCCTGGGGGTGTAGCTCAGCTGGTAGAGTGCTTACCTAACACTCGTGAGGCCTGGATTCCAACCCAGGCGTTACATAAACTGGGCGTGGCGGAGAACACCTATAACTCCAGGAGGCAGAAAGACCAGGACCAGAAAGTGTGTGGGCATCTTTGATCACATAGGGAGTTCAATGCCAGGGAATTTTTGAGTCAAAATACATTTGTTTTTCAACCGGGCATGGTGACACACGCCTTTAATCCCAGAGGCAGGTGGATGGCTGTGAGTTCAGCCAGCCTGGTCTACAGAGTGAGTGCAGCACAACCAGGGATACACTCAGAGAAACTCTGTCTTGAAACCCACCCACTCCCTAAAAAATTGTTTTTTGATGTTAAGATGTTTCCATCTCTTTGGTTTCTTTGTCCTTTTTTTCCCCCCAGGGGGGTGGGATATTGTAAAAAGCATTGCTTTCTGATTTCCCCTTTTAATATTTTGGTGTTAGTATATAGAACTCTCTCTCTCTTCTCTCTCTCTCTCTCTCTCTCTCTCTCTCTCTCCCTCTCTCTCTCACTCTGTCTCTGTGTGTGTGTGTGTGTGTGTGTGTGTTTCAAAACAGGGTTTCACTTTGTATCCCTGGCTGTCCTGAGCTCTCTCTATAGACCAGACGGGCCTGGAACTCAGAGATCCACCTACCTCTGTCTGCTTCTGCCTCCCAAGTGCTGGGACTAAAGACATGTGCCACCACCACCTGGCTAGAAATATTGCTCAAGAGCTGGAGAGACAGCTTACTACTTAAGAGCACTTGCTGCTCTTGCAGAGAGGACCAGAGTTGGGTTCCCAGCTCCTAGACCAGGTAGGTCACAGCAGCCTGTAACTCCAGAGGATTCATCGCCCTCTTCTGGCCTCAAGTGCACTTACTCCTTGTACAGATAATTACTAAATAAAAATAAATCTTTAGATGCCAGATGTGGTGGTGCACGCCTTTAATCCCAGCA
Organism: Acomys minous; assembly: GCF_964271855.1. Classification (NCBI taxonomy): domain Eukaryota; kingdom Metazoa; phylum Chordata; class Mammalia; order Rodentia; family Muridae; genus Acomys; species Acomys minous. The sequence continues at coordinate 89,334,606 of NC_140493.1, read as the reverse complement.
CTCAGGAGGGAGAGGTAGATGGATTGTTCTGAGTTCCAGGCCAGCCTGGTTTACAAAGTGAGTCTCAAAAAACCAAAATAAATAAATAAATAAATATTTAGAAAAACAAAATAAGTTGGGCATGATGGCGTCCACCTTTGATCACAGCACTAGGGAGGCAGAGGCAGAGGCAGGTAGATCATTGTGAGTTCCAGGCCAGCCTAGTCTACAAAGTGAGTCCAGGACAGCCAGGGTGACACAGAGAAACTCTGTGTCAAAAAAAAAAAAAAAAAAAAAAACAACAACAACAACAACCAAAACCAAAACAAAACAACCCCCCCCATAAAACCCAAAACCAAAATAAACAATACAGGTAAGTAACACAAATTACTCTTATTGCTGCTCATTCTACTTTTCTGGGATTGAATCTTTGGGATTCCAATCAGGATGCAGCTGATGCTCTTTCTGCTTTTCAATACTACAGCCATCTGTAGCTCCAGTTTCAGGGTGTTGACACCCCTCTTTTAGTCTCTAAGGGCACACTCGTGGTGGACATACATACATCATGCAGGCAAAACATTCAAACTTTTGTAAGGAAACATTTCTTATTGTTGCCTGTTGCCTGTGATCTGTGACTTTATTATTTGATTAGTTCTAACAGTTCTCTGGTGGATTTTGTTTCTAAGATTCTTTTTTTTTTTTTTTTTTTTTGGTTTTTTGAGACAAGGTTTCTCTGTGTAGCCTTGGCTGTCCTAGACTCGCTTTGTAGACCAGGCTGCTAAGATTCTTTTTAAACCTGCATTGCTAGTATGCTCATCCATAAGGCGGTGTAGAATTAAAGGGGACAAGGAGCTGCTTCGGTGCGACTTGGAGGAAGGGTGCGAAGTTGCCATTGGATGTCATTACACTCAAACCTCAGCTGAGGCTGTACCTATTAACCACAGGCATTCCCAAGCACCCTGAGGGGGGCGGGGGGCGGGGGGCGGCGGGGCGGCGGGGCGGGGAGGAGGCGGGAGAAGCAGGCTCCTCTCCTGCACTTCCCCAGATGTTCGCTAGAGGGCGAGATAGGCCAAAGGAGAAGGAGATAGACGGACGAGCTGGAAGAGTAGGAGGAGGCGGTGGGTGCCGACTCCGTGAAACCCCAGGCTGCCATCTGTCGCATTTTCCGCTTTTGACTTCATTCACCCACCCTAGAGATATTCCTCTGCACTTCTCTGGTTAGGAGAGGACTCAGAGAGGTCATCCAGAGGGTCAAGCCAAACACGATGATTTCCCTCCTAGCCTCTCCAGTACAATACGATCCTCCTGGGGTGCCGCTTCTGAGGGGTCAGGAGGTGTGACCCTGGCTTCCTTCAGGGGGCCCAGGCCAGCCGGGCAGCATTGCAGAGGATCAAGCATGCATCAGAGCCCCACCAAAGGCCCCTGCTAAGAATGCAGGTCAGCTGGAGGAGTTGCAAGGGGAGGAGGGAGGGCCCTGGCCCTGCCTAGACAAGCCCAGCCGGCCCTACAGCTGCCCTCCTGGCCCTGGGGGCAGATATGGGGAGGAAAAGGAGGGAAAGCACCAGGTTTCTGGGGTCTAATTCCCCCCAGAACCAGGAAGACAAAAGAGGTGGCCCGCAGGAGAGCCTCAGGCAAGAGGTCACAGGTAAACACGGCTCTGCGATGCTAAATCCAGCAACAGATGGAAACGGGTGTGCGCATTGTCACATGATCGTCCCCACCCCCCAGGCCGGGTTTTCTCCACAGCTCCTAAATCATCCTGATGGCTCTTTCTAAGGTTCCCTTAAACTCCAAGGCCCCAAAGTCTCTCTGATAGGATGGGCCAATATGAGGGCCAGATTTGGCTGGAGAAATTGGATTAGGGCGTTCCAAGGGAATAGTAATCCCATGAGGGAAAACCAATACATTTGGAGGGGAGAAAGTAAAACACATCGGAGAAAGAACAGTGACCGAGCCCGTCCTATAAGGGACAGAAAGACAGAAGCAAACTTGGTCCCTTATCCCCTTCCAAGCACTGGGCCTCTGGAGTCATGAGGCTTTCACTCGGTAAACATGAACTAGGTACCAACTGCCGGATGGGGCATCTCTAAGTCTGAAGCTAGCCCGGTGAGGGCGGGCGCGGTGCGCCTGCGCACCCTGTGATTGCGCAAGCCTGGCAGGTTTCTAGCTCTGAGTCGTAGTAGCAGCCTTTTCCCTCATACTTTCCAGCTGGGCAGACGCCCATCAGATATCTTGGCTGCCTTTCATCGCCTTGTCTCTGATAGGGATCATCCTGGGTGAAGAAATCGCTGTCAGTCACCCCCACCTCGCTCACAGCCAGAGGGACCTGCTGACATGCACGCTCCCATGGGGTTGGGGAGAGGCTGCAAAGAGGCTAGCTGTGATGGCTTGATACCTAGAGTAAGGCAAGGCGACATCTTAAAACTTCTCCATAGATGAACACCAGCCCCTCATCCTGCCCTCAGGATGGATATTAGACCCAAGCTCTGGCCCAGCCAGTTGAATAGAGGTGATGCTTGCCCAAGGATTCCCCCTACCCAGTCCGCACCGCGAGTCAATATGGGAGACTGTGCTGGAAGACAAATAAAGCAAGAATGTGGTTGGTTGATGACTTTATTGTTGCATAAAAAACACAGGCTGTTTCTGCCCTCTCCTTCCCCCTAAGTGGGTTCACAGCAGTTAAAGGGGAAAAAAAAATCCTACATTTTCCTCTAGGGGGGCTGCCTGGAAGGGCAGGCAGCTGAGAAACCTAGATTGATAAAAGAGCCGGACAGACAAAAACCTACCCAAGTCCCACCCCTGCAGACCTTAAGAGTTCAAGGCCTCTATATGGAGGAGCATCCGCGTGCCGCCCCCCCCCCCCCCACAGTACCTAGATAGGAGTTCCCCTAAGAATGGTCACTGGAAACATCTGTCTTGGTAGCACAGCGAGAAGGTGGCTGGTTTCGATGGGTGGAGGAGAAAGCACCCCACACCCACGGCGCCCTCCTTTCTGCCCCCTCTACACCTAGCCAGGCAACCTGCAGGCATGGCCAGCTTTGCTCTTGCCTGCAAACCCTCTTTGTAAGAAAGGGGGACCTCTGGCCAGGTCAACAGGAGGTGGGAAAAGAGGGAGAATACAGCAAGACCCTTATCCTTAAACTACCTCAGGCCCCTAAGTCCCACAGGGAGTCACCTTGTCCCTTTTAAGGAGGAAGCCTTTCTACACAAACATATAATTCCTACCCAGATCCCAGCCCCTACTTCCCATACATTTCCCAGGCCTTGGACTGGCCTGCAGCATCCTCAATGGAGGAAGAGATGCTGTGAGTCTAGGCCCCAGACCTTGGATGGGGTGAACAAGATGGGGTCTCAGAAGACCCCCAGGCTCAGTAGAGAAACACATACATACATACAGGTACACAGATGACAACACACACACATACACACATACACACACACACACACACACACACACACACACACTCTCTCTCTTATGCCCTAATTATTAAATAAAATACCCTTTGCTTATAACTTAAAAATCAACACACAGCTATTCCCTGCAGAGGGTGGAGAGAAGAGGGGAGGGGAGAGAGGATGGAGAGACTCAAGGCCTCTTCCTCAAACCTGAGAGCGCCCCCAGCCCCGGGGCCCTGTGGTCTGCCAGGCAGAAGTCTACCCTCCCCACCCTCTGATCAAACCCCAAATTATATCTCTAGCATCTAAAGAGGGGGAAAAAAGAGGCAGCGCCCTAGAATCTCTTCCAGTGGATTCTTCTTCTCATGGAAGGAGCTGTTTCCCTGGGGATGAAGAGGAAGGATTCCATAGCAACGGCGGGGGGGGGGAGGGGGGAGGGGGCGGGTAAGTGGGGGAGGGGGAGACATGGAAGCGGCAAGGTTAAAGAGACCGGGAGGGGAGTCCGGGCAGGGGCAGCGCCTTCCACTGTAGTCCCTCTGCTAGGACAACCCCAAAGAGCTGAAGGGTACCTCTCCCTTCCATGGCTAAAGGGAAAGCAAAGGATGGGGGGGGGGGCGCGGCCTTGGAGTGGGGATGAGGGTGTCTATGTCAACCCTAGAGGTGGTGGTTGACTTTAGGAAGCGACCTAGATGGAAAAGGATGGAGAGTGTGAACTGCTGAATTCGATTTCTGAGTTAAGGGTTAAATTGGAGCTGAAAGGGGAAGAAGCAGTTTGGTCCTGCAGTGCTGCCAAACCCCTTCCATTTGTAAGAAGCCTTCGTCTCTGCCGGGTCCCACTTCCCCATTCTAGCTCTGGGCTCCCCCTCACAGCTCTCTGGCTGCGAAGGTGTGCCCTTCCTGGCTCTATCGGTCTGAACCTGGAAGGGTTTCTAAGGAATTCACTGAAGGAAGCTCTTTATATGGCAACACCCTCCAAGCTACATAGACAGCCCCTTTAGGGGAGCCACCCCAGGCTCCCCCCCACCTCATCTCCGCTTGCTCTCTCTGGAATTTTAGAGGGAAAGCACTAGACAGGGGATGAAAGGGACCTAGGGCCGAAGGGCGGCTCCAAGGTGCTTTTATGTCCGGGTTCCCAGGAGCTAAAGACGTGTCCAGACAGCTACCCCCAACGCCAGTCTCGCCTCCCTTCAGCTCCAGCTCCTGGGACGAGCCACCTCTACCAGCTGAACCCCTCCACATGGTGGGAGTGCTCCATCCCAATTCTCCAGCCACTCAGGGGAGGGTGAAATAGTGAGAAAAGGAAGACGCGAGGGGCACGGTCAGCTCCAGGAAGTCTAAAACAGTCAAACAGTCTCCCATGCAGCCCCAGAGACTAAAACCCCGCTAGTGCCCCTCTCCCTGTCCCCTCACCATCAATAAATAACGACCTTCCCCTCTTACTCAGGCCGCCCCCCTCTAAAGGACGGCAGGGTGTGCGACATCCACCGGGGCTCAGTTGGAGGACGCAGAGCTGCCTTCAGCCTCACGTTTGCCTTTCACCCCCGGCGGCTCCACCACGCCACCAGCCTTGGCCTCGCCTTGGGCCGCCACCGCAGCCTCCTCTTTGGCGCCTTCGTGGGTTTTCATGTGCTTGGCCAGGTGGTCGCTGCGCATGAAGACTCGGCTGCAGACTGCACAGGGGAACTTCTTGGTCCCGGTGTGGGTCTGAAGGTGGCGCTGCAGCTCGTCGGAGCGCGTGAAGCGCTTGCCGCAGAAAAGCCAGTTGCACACGAAGGGACGGTCGCCGCTGTGCCACCGCAGGTGAGCCTTCAGATGCGACGTCTTGGCGTATGCTTTCCCGCAGCCTGGGATGTGGCAGTTGTGCAAATGCTTCTTCTTACCCCCATCGGGCCCGCACGGAGCCCCAAGTCGCTCCGCCTCCAGGCAGTTGGGGCAGCGACACACGGTCTGCCCTGAGCTGCGGGGCACAGACCGCCGGGAGCCTTTGGGTCGGGCCGCCGCATCCAGACCGGAATCCAGCCCATGGGACTCTGGCGCCGCTGCTTCCAAGGCCTTAGCCCCGTCGGGTGGCCCCAGGAGGTGCTGCCCACCAGCGGCTGGGAGGAGGTGGTGCGGGTGCGGGTGGGGCGGCGGAGCACAGAGCTGGTGGTCTCCGACGTATCCTCCCAAACCAGGCTGAAGCGCCCCAGGGTGGCCTGGTGAGGTCAGCGCTCCCTGAGTATGGGGGAGGTCCATCCAGCTGGTGCCGGGATGAAGGTCCCACCAGGAGCCATCCTCCGTGCCTGGGTGAGTCGGCCGGAACCACGATTCGTAATGGTGTGACATGTCCGGCTGCAAGAGCTTGGAAAAGGGTCCCGGAGCCAAGGGACTGTCACTTTCCAAGTCCTCGCAGGTTACCCGCGAGGAGGCCCCAGGCAACTCATAGCCCTGTGAGAAGTCTACCTCCGGGCCCAGTGGGAGGCTTTGCAGCTCTCCAGGCTGCAGCGGGGAGGGGTAGTCCCCGGCCTCCGGGCTCGTGTGACCCTGATACGTCTGGAGAGGCTGCAGGTCGAGGCGCGGCGGTGATGCGTGAGGCGCGTCGGTGTGCTGGCTGCCCAGAGAGCCACAGACAGCGGTTAGCATTGCCGGGATCCGGGGTGGGGTGAGGGCAGGGACGGTCAAGGGCACCTCAGGTGGGACCTACAGGAGACAAAGATGAGAAGTGAGGAAAGTAACCCGCTTACTTTCCTTTCTAACCCAGATCCTTTCCCAGCAAAGTGCTCCTTCCCAGCCCCTGGGAGGAAAAGAGGGGCGTGTCTTTGGGTGGAGACTACGAATCAGTTAGAGCTTGGGAAAGCTGGGAAGGAATGAGAATGTGAAAGTCTAGGTCTGGGCACAAGGTGGCCTTTTTCCTCTAAGTGACCCCGCCCTTAGGACTCAGCTCATCCCGGAGTTGGGCCAGTCCATCAATGCTGCCAGAACCATCTCTAGACAGCTGCCTGGGCATTTCCCCCTGCTGCCAACCTAAACGGACGATCTAGATTGGGCTTAGTCCTAGGGTAACTCAAGACACAGAGGGAGTAAGGTAGGATAAGATATGTCTGCTTCTAATTGTTCGAGGTGATTTGCCTTACGGAGAGGCGAGAACAGGTGCTGAGCTTTTTGCCAGAGCCAACCCACAGACCCGCTGGACAAGCATTTAATCTCGCTACGCACTCCAATGCTCCCTGCCTGGCTTGGTTGGTTTTGCTCACCAAAGCCCCTCACTCTCACCTCCCACCCCTTTCCCTCCACACGAAACTGGGGAGCGGTGGGACCACACAGAGAAGAGCTTGCGAGAGACCCACGAAAATATAACCACTGCTCCCTTAAGGGACGCAGTGCCAGACTTTAAAAGACGCCCATATCCCTCATCCCAGAACTCAGGGGCAAGTACTGAGAAATAGTAGAAGGCCTTAGAAGACTCCAAAGTCCAGCCAAGTGTTAAAAGCGACTGTCCTGAGCCTGCTCTTAGTTAAAGAAAGCTGAATTTGGATCAGTGACATGAATAAAATGTTCATTGTTCATTTAACCATTCAATCAACAGACGTGCTCTGTGTAGTGCCTCTGTAAATCAGCTCTCTTTCTTTCTTTCTTTCTTTCTTTCTTTTTTCTTTTTTGGTTTTTCGAGACAGGTTTTCTCTGTGTAACAGCTCTAGCTGTCCTGGAACTCTCCTTTGTAGACCAGGCTGGCCTTGAACTCACAGAGATGCGACTGCCTCTGCCTCCCAAGTGCTGGGATTAAAGACGTGCGCCACCACGCCTGGCTCAGCTCTCTATCTTAAAACACCAGAAACTTAAGGGCCAGGAGAAACCCAAAGATCTCTGGTCTGGGTGTGGTGATGCAAGTCTTCGATCTAAGCACCCAGGAAGTGGAACTGGAAGAATGCAGAGTTCTGGGCCAGCCTAGGCTACTTAACAGAAGAAAGAAGAGAGAGAGGGAAGGAGGGAGGCAGAGAGAAAGGAGAGAAGAGGGAAGCTGCTAAGCACGGTGGGGCGAATAATCCCAGCCCTCGGGAGACTGAGACAGAAGGCCAGCGTGGGCTCCGCAAAGGGACGCTGTTTATAAATAAATGAATGAAACCTTAAAACCTTCACTACTTTCTCCAACCATCAATCTGTGACCCGAAGGTCCCAGTCTTTTCTCCATCTCTTCCTAGAGACTTGGGATCTTGCCTGTGTGTGGGGGGCTCGGAGTGGAGGAGACCAATGATTTAGGGCCTTCCTCAAGCAGGGCTCAGCTGACCCTACCATCACCTTGCGATTCTGGGACCAGGGAGGTAGCATTGATAGTCTGGGAGAGGCAGAGAAGAGGAGGACTCCGGTGCCTACTCAGGCTCCGGCTGCCTTACCACAAGAAAGGAACAGGGCGAAGCAGCAGGAAAGGAGCCTCAGGCCGGGGCGGGGCAGCCCAGAAGGGGTTGGGCGGGAGCAGTGAGACCTAGGACCCTAATAGCTTTTGGCGCCTGAGACCTGCCCCAGGGTCTGGGAAGGGGGGTGTAGGGTGGGAAGGCTAAAATGACCCAGGCTGCAGAGGGGCCTCTCCGGACAAAAAGCCCGAACCCAGGCCTAGAGTGCAATGACCTGCTATCAAGGTTGTGCGGAAAGAAAGCAAAGGCAAGAGGGAGCGCAGAGGCTCCCCAATTGGAAAAAGACGGTTGAGACGCCCGCGAGTCTCATTGGATCGGCTGCCTCTCCCGATTCCCAGTGCCTAGGCGGTGGGGACTTCCTTTCAAACAAGGTTTTCAATGTTCCAATCCTCCGGTTTCCCCAGTTGCTCCAGTTTCCCCAGTTCCAAAACTCCCTTGGTCCCTCCAGTCCCTCTTGTCCTCCCGGTTTTTCCTCCGCCGGGCTTCCCAGCCCCTCGGATCCTTCAGGACCACCCTCCTCAAGAGGCTAGCGCAAGCTGTTGTGTGTTCCGATGGTCACCCCCCCTCCTCGCAACTCCGCAGAGCGCGCCCCTAGCCGCGGGGACCCCGGCTCCTACCTGGAGGCTGCGCTCGGGCTCCGTGCACCGCAGGCTGGCGCGCTACACACCGGTGCTCATGGGCCCTGCACGCTGGCCGGCTCTCGGCGGCGTGGGACAGGAGCTGAGGGCAAGCCGGGGCCGGGAGCAGACAGGGTGATCGGCGGCGGTGGAGGCGGTGAGAGCCGGCGGGAGGGCGGAGGGCGGGCGGGCGCGGGTGAGCGAGTAAGCGAGCGAGCGAGGCCAGCTCCGCCCGTGACTCACCGCGCTCTCTGCCTTCATCCTCACCCCTCCGCTCCTTTTTCCTCGGATCCCGCGGCCCCGCCCACCTCACCTGCGGCCGCCTTTAACCCTTTCTGGCTCGGCTGGAGGCGAGGCCCAGCCCCCCGCGAGGAGGGGGCGGGCGAGAGGGATAGCTAACCAGGTCATCTCCTTCGCTCCTCCCAGGTCCCCACCACTCATGAGTTAGGGGCTTGAGTTGTGAATTTTTCCCAGGTTCGGAGACCCGTCCGATCCCGTGAAAAATCTAGTCCGGAGCTGGCTCAGTCCAGCGGGGGAGGTGGGGGAGAGGGAGGGACACACGGCTCAAACCCTGGGTGGGACGAAGGGTCCTGGGGAAGCTAGCAAGCCTTCTTAGGGAGAGCGTGGCTTTTGACCCACCTGTTTCTAGCCTCTCAGTGCTAGAATTAAGTGGAAAGAAGCAAACGGCACTGAAGACTATGTTTCCGTCCGGCTCACCCCCAAACCTAAGCCCGAGAAGTCTTTGTCGGTGGCTCTCCCTCTACCACACTACCAGGCGCCGATCTTTGCCCCCATGCTTTCCAAAAATCCTTTCCCTCTCTCTCTGCCACAGGCGCCTTTCTGGGTGATCACCATACCCTCAATATCTTCCCCAGTTTCCGAGCTTAGTCATCACCCTCTGCCCCTAGATCCTCTCAGTGTGTTCTCCCCACCTTCCCGTAGGCCAGCACTGTCGAAGTCCACCGCGTACACCCACAGCCTTCCTCCAGATCAGGGTCGCTCAGCCCGCGCCAGACACTATCGCTGCCACGCACTGGGGCCTGAGAGTTAGGCGGGCACCTGATTGAACGAGCCTTTTTGCCAAGGGCTCTTTCCGAATCTCAGCTGAGTTTTAGATTCCTTGAGAGAAATAAACGCGAGCGCGTAAGCAGAGCTACCTTCTAATACGTTTTCAGGGCATCCGCGGCGCTACTCGCCAAAACAAAATTCTCAAGATCCGAACTAGTGGGAATCCTTAGACAATCCCCCCTACCCATGTGGGTGCCAGAGTCCCCACAACTCTCTGCCCTGATGACCTGACTGAAAATAGCTCAGGCGTCTTTCTCTGCTGCGTCCTAAGCCCTCCTGTTGACCGTTTTTTACACAGGATTTCAGAGCGACCTTTCGTTATTTCTTTCGTTATCGCTGCTGGCTTTCCGTATGCGTTCCTTACAGTCAATTTCCGAGAGCTCTGTAATTTAGGCTTGCCACTAGGGACTGACTTTCTTTGTCTGTCTGTCTGTCTGTTTGTCTGTCTGTCTTCCTTTACTTTTGTAGCTCAGGCTGGCTGGGAAATCACTCGCTGGCTCCTGCTAGCCTCGAATGTGCAGCAATCTTCCTGCCCCCAACCTCTCCAATTCTAGGATCACAGATGTGATCCTAGACACACTGAAGTGTGACTTTGAACCGGCTTCCCTGAATCGGTCGGGCTTCTCACATTGGGGCAGGTGTAGAGCGTCCCGAGAATGCTCCCGTCCCTAGCGCTCGGTGCCTCCGTCATCCTACACCTTCGTTTTTGCTAAAGCTGAGGTCCTTCGCCTGGACAACCTGAGGGCAAACCGCCGTGAGGGTTTCCTGGCGCTTAAATAAATTGTACCGGAAAGAACAAATCCCATGAGGTCCCTGATAGAAACAGAATAAACCCTTAGTCATTTTTAAAATAAATTTGTTCCCAGAGACATGTACAGATTAAAGCACATTCACAGAGATCTTCGGACCAATAATTCAAGAAGCCAAATTCCACCAAACCAGGCGCTGCAGCATCGGCTACACTGGCCCTCGGGGATTAGATTATTCTATGCCTCAGTTTCTTCTGACGACCTGGGGGGTGGGGTGGGGAGTGAAGGATGGACATTTGGGAATGGAAGAAGTATTAAGGAGAGATTGGGGAGAAGCTACAATTTCCCCTTTCCTTGCCCTTCGGGTCACATAACAGATTTTTTTTAATCCCTTCGGCTTTTTGTGTCCAAATTCACACTTTCACCAACGCGGTGTATCCACCAGCCTCCAAATCCTGACTAGTGGGGTTTACACTCTCCAGTCCATAGTTACCTCCAGAGCCGAGTTAGGGGTTCATCATGTGGGGGAGCAGAGCCTCACCCGGGTGACTATGGCTCCCTGGAGTAAGACTGATCAGGCCCCTTACTGTTCTGGCCTCGCTTCCCAAGTGTCTGTGGTCTCTGCATCTGCCGCAGCAGTTCCCAACTGGCGGCACGTGGGTCTCTCGACCCCTCCGGGGGTCGCATATCAGATATCCTGAATATCAGATACTTGCATTATGATTCATAACCATAGTAAGTTTACACTTAAAGAGCAGCGACGAAATAGTTTTATGGTTCAGGGTCGCCACAACTCCGAGGAGGAACTGTACTAACGGGTCAAAGCATTGGCTTGGGAACCGCTGACTCTTCAGGCCAGTGAGGCGCGAGCTAAAGCCCGGGCTAAGGTCAGCTTGAGTATTCCCCACATCCGTTCGCAGGTGTCAGACTACCTTATCACAGCCCCCACCCCCCCACCCCCAATGCTGTCCATCTTTTCTTGGAAAGCAACTGGGAAAAGAATGGCGCAAAAACCCCATCCCAGATTCCCCTTAACACCGCCCCATCCTGGAGCAAAAACCCTGCAACTGCAATGGCTTTTGTCCCACGAGATTCATGTAGGGAAGTTGCTCCTGGACTTCCTAGTCCTTTCTCTTGGACACCCTGGACTTCATTCCTCTGCATCCAGCTTGTTCCATTCCCCCCTTGCTACCAAGCAAGAGCTGTGATCTAATACTGACTTGACTACCCTCACTCAAAACTGAACTGCCCATCACACAAACCAAGGATGTGCTCAGGACAGAGTCCTTCTATCCCTGTCTCTCGCTCTCTCAAAGTCTTAGACAGATTTTTTCCCCCAAGTCTCCTCCTCCTCCTCTACCTCCCAGCCTCTTCATCTCAAACCTTTTTTTTTTTAATTGTAAGTGATTCATGTTGCGCCGGTAGCAGCCTCCTTGGCTTGATATGTTCATCAGAGGCAGCATTTATTTATTTAGCACCTACTATGTGTACTCCAGGCACTTACTTCCCACAAGTACCTCTAATTCTCATGAGCATGCAGCAAAGTAATTATTATTATCATTTCCCGTTGTACAGATGAGGAAGCTGGGGATCAAAGAAGCTAAGCGACCCTGCCCAAGATCACAGACATGTTAAGAGATAGAAGAGAAAACTCTCTCGGTCCAGATAGGTCAGGCTCCAAAGACCACATTCTATCTGGTATATTCCGTCTGGCTTTCCCTATGACATGAGGGACGGTCCTGGGAGTTGCTTCCCCAGGTCCCAAAGGTGAAAGGGACAAAATTCGTAACAGATCCCATGTCCAAGCTACCGATATCTTGGGTCTGATAGGGCATGTTGATCTATCTTGAATTACTGGAACAGGTCGCATTCCACACAGGTTCCTTCCCGGACCCCCCAGGTGCCTATAGATATTACACTATGACGGGGAGGGGCTGGAGATGTCGCTTAGTTGCTAGGGTACTTGTTTAGCATGTATGAAGCCTTGGGTTCAACCCCCCAGCACCTACTAAAACCAGGTGTGGTGATGACCGCCTGGACTCTCAGCACTGGGGAGGTAGAGGCAGGGGTTTGGAAATTTAAGGTCATCCTCAGCTATATAGTAAGTCTAAGGCCAGCCTGGGCTACATGGAGCTCTGTCTCAAACAATAGCAACAACAACAACAACAACAACAAAATCGTTCTAACAGTAAAAACGATCAAATTCAAGTGCTGACAGGAAAACTGAACCCTTCCACAGGGAGACAAGTAGCTCAAAGTCACACACAGCAGGCTAGAGGCAGAGAAGCCTAGAGCCTGTCTCCTGGTTTCTGGGTTCCCAGCTGCTCACTCTTTCCTTCTCGATACCGTGTACCCCAGACTTCAAGCTGGTGACCCCAGACACCAGCCCTTTCCTTCTGTCTCTGACAACTCTCTCAGATTCCTGGGAAACTGGGCAGAGTCCAGATATGGAGTCAAATAGTGTTATTTATCCTTCATTTCTGTAACAGACACTGAGCGGCTGCTAGAACAAGGCGCCCCGTTGAGCACTGACTCTCTGATAAACCCAAATATCACTAGCATCTAGTGTCTGACTCTCTGATAAACCCAAATATCACTAGCATCTAGTGTCTGTTTTCAGTCTAAAGGACGAGAGCGCCTATGAGAACAGTGTGTGTGTGTGTGTGTGTGTGTGTGTGTGTGTGTGTGTGTATCTTCTCTCCTTTATTCGTGATGTAAAAGATGTACCAGATGTAGATGTGTGCAGTGTCCTTCCCTTATAATCTCTGTAGGTGTTCTGTGTGTGTGTGTGTGTGTGAGCGCATGTGCCCACGCTCTATGTCTATTTGTATTTACTCATACTTTCTCTCACACACACTTGAATATCTGCCCCACATCTTGCCCAGATCTCAGCCAGCCCATTCCCAGGGATCCTCTCTGGTCCTCCCTCCCCCACAGATCTCCCTCTTATCCCCCCCTTCCCTTCTTCAACTGAGAAAGTATCCAGCTTTCCAGAGCCTTCTCTCTGATCTCTTTAGAGTGGAGACCTAGTCTTTGCGGGGAGGTCCCTGTGCTAGACAGGGGCAGCCTCTCTTACCAATCCATGGAGCCCAGAGCTGGCAGCAGCAATGAGGGGCAAGTGGGGTGATGGGGGGAAAGCCAGGCTTTATACAGGAGGCGACAGCCAGAGCCAAAGGGGGGTGGGGGTGGGAGAACAGGCAGGATGCTGCCAAGTCCTCGCGGCCTCAGAAGCTTTTAGGATAATCCAGGAAGTAGTGGCCTGATTCTCATGGGGGGAGTGGTAGTGGATGAGAATCTGAGTCTCTCAGGGCTGCCAGGAAAGGAGGATTTCAGCTGGAAGAGGCAGCTGGGGGTGGGGGCTGCACAGCACTTCCGTCTGCAGGGTCCAGGGTGGGCAGTGGGAGAGGGACCAAGTGGCTCTTGTGGGGTGGAGGAAACACATTGCTAGGAGAGAACACTGGTGGGGCTGGAACGCTCTGAATTCCAGCCTCCCCCAACTTCCCTCCACCCCCCCCCCCACCCCACCCCGCTTCTCCCCCCCTCCATGCCTCCCTGGGCTTTTGAGGTTTTTCTTCCATCTTGGTGGGAAAGAAATGAAGTTCCACTGTTTAAGACCCAAAACACACACACATACACACACACACACACGCGCACACGCACACGCACACGCACACACTCATACACACTCTCACATACATACTCTCTCATACATTCACACACTCATACACACACATTCACACCCTGACACACACAGATACACACTCATACATGCTCGCACACTCACATGCACTCACACACTCTCTTACACATTCACACACAGACACACACTCTCTATGATACACACACACACACACACACCCCTCCAAGCCAGGCTTTCCCTAAAAGTTTGTAACTAGAGTTGGTTGCTCCAACAGGTCCTGCTTTCCTCCAGGAGCCTGTTCTCACCACGCTGACCCCCCACTCCCCACCCACCCCCCACCCACCCTCCCACAGTGCTTTACATCTATTTGTTCAAATCCCAACTTGGAGCCCCAAAGAAGAGCCAGTGTAAAACTTTTTTGAGCCTGGGACTTCTCATCCTCAAGTCACCTAAGACTAGAGTTGAAACCTGCGATGGACTTCTACAGACAGTGGGCCTGGAAGTGAATCCAGATGCCCTCCACTATTTACAGGAGCCTAATTTAGGGTACCACATTGGCTGACTGGAATATGTCCTGACAGAGAGAGAGAGACACACAAGACCAGGAAGAAGAACGAAGGTGAAACCGAGGCTGTCTTCCTGAGGTCCTCTGAAGCTGGCCTTTCTGACCCCTGGGACCTTACCACAGGAAATGTCCCATTCCCAGCAACAGGTACCCATGACACTGACAGCAGGTGTTTCAGTGCACCCCCCACCCCCACAGAACCCAGTATCTCAAGGCTTGCTTGCTACCTCCCTCCCACAGGTGAACCGGGGAACCCTCCCCCTAACTCCTCCCCCCCCCCATCTCCTCCCAGCAACCTCCAGATCCGGGGATTCCCAGTCTTTTCATTAGCTTTTCAGTAATTATCCAAGTAAAAGCCCCAGCAGGTTCTTCCTCTCCCCATTTCAGAGATGAGAAAACTGAGGTGGCAGAAAGCCACCCATCAAGCCAGAGAGAATAAGGTGGTGGGAGGACTCAGGAGGCAAAGCGGCACCTTCGGTCCTCTGCAGAATTAAAAGGACGGGGGGGGGGGGGCAGCAGAGAGGGGACTGTGTGGTAAGACCCAAGCTGGCTCCAAAGAGGGCCTTCCCTGTCCCTCCCCACCTTCCAGCCCAGAAAATCCCAGTGAGGAGGGGGGGGGCAGGCTCGCAGGAGACCACACAGGTGGAGTAAATAATGTTAATACAGGAGTATTATCACCAGGGCATTTCCTCATGGATAAATGTCTGAAATACCAAAGGATGCCTCCAAATTATAGTTAATTACAGAGTTGATTTGCATAAATTATAAGGTGAGCATACAAATTCTTTCAATCGGTTCCATATGCTTAGGTAGCAGGTCCAGTCCAAAAGATGGGAGAATCTGGGGCTGGGGAAATTTAAGAGAAGAAAAGGACACCGGTCTGGACCTGGACCTGCACAGCTAGCATATCTTTCCCCCCCAAGGGCCAGTGGACCAGGAGCAGAAGTGTGAAGCCCAGCCTGCCTAGTGGGGAGGGAAGCAGCGAACTCAGCCAGAGCCCTGATTGTCAAGAGACCCCCACCCCCTCCCTTTCCATCTCCCCCCTCCCCCCCCCCCCCCCCCGTTTCCAACAATGTGCTTTCCCTACCACCAATGGGATGAGGTAGGATGGGCTCCACGGGGGGGGGGGGGGGGGGGGGGCTCAGAGCTACAGGGTGTGGCATTTGTAGTACTTTGGGAGTCAGCCCTTACTCTCAGCCCTCCACAGGTCTTAGGAGGACAAATAGAGAAGGAGCCAGCAGGGTTAATGGCAGATTCAGGTCCTTGGAGCTGGCTTTCAGCCCCCACTGCAGCCAACCCCTCCATCTCAAGGTTGGTGTTGCAGCTGCCTACACACAGCTTCCAGGTGCCTCCTAGGCAGCTCAGACACCCAGACTCTTGTCTCCAGAGCCTCTAGGCGGCCCATTTCCCCTGAGTTTGCCTCCTGTCCCCCTCCCTCCACCCCACCTGCTAAGACTCTGCTTCCTTCTCCAGCTCTCTAATTTGTCCCTCCCTCTCCCTCCCTTCCTCCACCTCATCATCAGCCTCAGAGGCCTATCTCCAACTCATCTCCCCTTTCTCCTTATTCCCCAGCCCCCAGGACCCACCAGTCCTCCCTGCATTCAGTTGTCCCTTCTTCTACCCCCCCCAACTGTCTCCTGCCCCCCCCCCCAGACCTCCCTACTGCATGTCTCTGAGGTTCTTCCACATGCCTGCCCCAAAGGGGGAGCTACTGGCTTAGCTGGGGGGCGGCGGGGCGGGGCGGCAGGGGAATAAGTGCTGAAGTCCCCCAGGTGTGTGTGAGTGAAAGCCTCTGTCCTCTCACCTAGTCCCAGATGACTGGAGGGGAAGAAAGCGGCCGAACAGTGCCTGGTAGTTTGTATTTCTTAATTATTTGTTAAATGAGCAAATGAAAACCAACTGAGCACTGTCCTGGGGAAATTCTAGCGGTGTGCCAACGTACTGCCAAAGGAACTTTAGTTACTTGATGGTGTTTTTTTTTTGGGTTTCCTGTGGGTCTTTTCTCCCACCCCACCCCACCCACACCCCCACACCCCACCCAGCTGAGGACAAAACACAAAACAAACACAAAACACAAAACACCAGGTCTGGTCAAGCATTAACCACTGAGCTACCACCTTAACTCCTCCTATGGGTTTCTGGCACCTCTGTGCCCACCGCCTATGCTGTCTTGCAGACAAAAAAAAAAAAAAACAGATTCATCATCCTGCAGTGCCACTCCTTTCCTGCTAACCCAGCCAGCACCCTCCTGTGCTGTGACACCACACACTCTAATGTTTGGTCTTAAAAACCTCGGCAGGCAGTCGCGGGAGGCATGGTGACGCCTTTAATCCCAGCACTCGGGAGGCAGAGGCAGGCGGATCGCTGTGGGTTCGAGGCCAGCCTGGTCTACAGAGTGAGTCCAGGACAGCCAGGGCTGATGCACAGAGAGACCCTGGCTCAAAAACCAAAAACCAAAACCAAAACAAAACAAAAAACCCTCTGCACCTTTGCTTTCTCTAGTTCCTATCAACCGCCCATGACCCCAGCTAGGTGGATCCACTGATGCTCTCCCCCACCCCCACCCCACCCCACCCCACCCCATTTTTCTGCTCTGCGGCTCAGTCTACCAGTCCGTGTCTGCCCCTGTCACCCATCCCTGCCTGGGGAAAGCCCGCCATCCTCTAAACTCCAGGCTCCAAGTCTGCTTCTCTAGGAATCTGCTCTTATCCGAACATCAGTGGCCTGCTCCTGGAATTTCCCTAAGCTGAATTGCCTCACGCTCTGTTTCCATGGGTCGGTTGTCTTATCTTTCCTGATGGTTTCAGATCCTTGAGGGCAAGAACTAGCTCTTCATTATAACGCAGCCCTCCTCCCAGGGCCTTTCCTTGCGAAGGGAGTGGGGAAGCCCTGGCCGAGAGAAAGATCTCCTTGAGACCCAAGCTACTAAAAGCCCCTCAGTTAAAGAACAGGCGGTGCTTAAAGGAGAGGTCTGGGGCAGGGTTCCGAAAACCCAGGGACCTATCATGAGAGAGGACACACAGCTTCCCTTAGTGGGCTGGCATCATGTGACAGAGGTGAAAGGACACGGAGCTAGCAGGGACAGAAGGGCTTGGTTGGGAACTGAGGGAGGTTGAAACCCTCCGTGTTGTCAGTCCTGTTAGAGCCAGGAGTTGAGTGAGTGGGATCTGGGATAAAGGGTTGGCCTGGTAGCAGCCACGGAGAAGTAAAAATCATTTCCCCCATTCTGTTTGTTTGTTTGTTTTTTGGTTTGGTTTGGTTTGGTTTGAGTTTTTCCAGACAGGGTTTCTCTATTGTTATCTTGGCTGTCCTGAACTCCGCTTTGTAGACCAGGCTGGCCTCGAACTCACGGTGATCAGCCTCCGAGCGCTGGGATTAAAGGTGTGCGCCACCACGCCCAGTATTTCCCCTTGCTCTGAATAAATTAAGCTCCTTCTCCTAATGGCGGGTAAATCTCGGTCATGTTGTGCTGCAGCTCAAAAACATGCAATGTCTTCCCATCACCTACAAGAGAAAACTCGCTCTTTGGCCTAGAGTTTAAGTACCACCACCACCCATCTGTTTGTCCCCAGGCTAGTTCTCTCAGCCGTATTCCTTATGACCGTCCAGTGCCCAGGCACAGGGGACACACACTCCGTGCTTACGGTTCTATTCTCCGACACTCTACCTTGTCCCTTGTACAGAACGCTCTTCCCCGTTTTTTTTTTTCCCCCTCAAGTCTCTGTTGGATGAGCCTATATAGGACCTTGGAAACCCAACTCACGTTGTCACCCCATCTCCCGTCCTCCTGACACACACAACCCCCACCCCCTCGTGCACTGCTTCTATGAAGCTTTCTCCTAGACTCTCAGCCTAAAACCCAGCGCTGTCTGATGACTGGTCTGACAGAAGGCGAGCACACTGAGGGACAGGAGCTTTCCCCCTGCTAGCTGCTGACTCTCTGTAGGGCCTCAGTGACTGCCACTGGCTGTGCAAGTAATAGCTGGGAGTTGCTTTGGGTTGAGTGGCTCCCTTGATAGAACATATGGGACCGCCAAGGCAGAGATTGGGGCGCTTTCTGTGAGTCGTTTGTTAACAGCCACCCATATGGGTTTCCTTGTAGTTGCGGCACCGCAACCACACCCTATGTTGCGCCCAGTCCCAGGCCAGTCTGGCCCACGAGGCTTCGTTAGAGGCCATCATCCGGGGTCCTAGCCAGCAAGGCAGAGCCACCAACCTGCAGCCAGGGTCCACTCAAGTACCCCCCTGAGATGGATCCCATGCAAGATCGATTAAAGAGGAGTCGGGTATCAGGAGCTGGCAGGCAGAGTGGGCCAGGGAGGGGAGAGCGGGCGGGCAGTGCCCTTGCAAAGGGGCCGGCCTCATTATTGTGGTCTGTCTGGGAGATTCCTCCCCTTTTTAATTTGCTTCCTGATTGAGGGGTTGGCTCTGCCTGCCCAGCTCCCCCGTCATTAT
Organism: Acomys minous; assembly: GCF_964271855.1. NCBI lineage: Eukaryota > Metazoa > Chordata > Mammalia > Rodentia > Muridae > Acomys > Acomys minous. Next base: position 89,315,749 of record NC_140493.1, on the reverse strand, counting down.
CTGCTGCCGGTGGCTCAGGTGCTGGCGAGCCTGGCGTGGCCCCTAGGTTATTACCTGGAGCTCTGGGGGTGGCACAGGCTGCCCCTCTGGCCGGGGGGGTGGGGGCCTGTCTGGAATCTGCCTGGGTCCTACCACCCACAGGGCAGCCATCTTAGCGTCTACCACGGAGGACACATTCACCCTGTTGTTGGGCTGTTTTCATGGGTCCCCAGTAACTTCAAAGTATAGAGGCGGAACCCAGAGAATTGAGTCAGGAATTGGAGGCAGATGAGAAAAAAGTACCCCCTCCCCTCCCCAGAGTGTAAACCATTCCTCAAAAGCTAGTAGAACATTCAGACCTATAGAAGAACTTCCCTGCCATACTAGGAAATGAAATTTGACCATTCCTCTCCAGAGGCGGCCCTGGTCTTCAGTCTGCAGAAAACTAAGAGTCACAGATAGAGGGAATAGTGTGGATCTTAGGACCTGGGTCAACTCACAGCCATCTAGGAATTCTCTTTGGGGCAGTGTCAAAGGAACTCAGCCCCCCCCCCACCCTCCCCATCTTGTTCCCTAAGCTCCAGCCTTTGCCTCTGGAAAGCTAGAAACTCACTACCCTTATCTGGCCTCTCAGTCCCCAGAGCTCCAGAGTTCTGCCCAAGCCCTGGACCTGTGGCCTCCGAGGACAGGTGATGCTATCAAGTCAGACAGGAAGTGCTGAATTAGAGACATGGGTTTGTTGTTTTAGAAGGTGCTCTTCGCCAAGCGGCGGTGCCAGGTTGGCAGTCTTAGAGCCTGGTACCTGCCTGCCCTGCCACACTCACCTGCTCGGCACATCCTCTAGCCAGACTCTGGCTGGAGAGCCACTGAGGGTAGGGAGAGAACGGGGGACAAGCCAGGAAGGGGTTAAACAAGGTTGGTTTGGGTTGGTTTCCCCATCAGCCCAAGGGTTGTGGTATCTTTTCTGATTCAGTAGGGCATTTAGTTGCTCATACCACACATCTTATTAAGTGCCTTCTCTGTTGCAGGCATGCGCTGGGCACAGCCCCTTCCCTGTGGCCAGCAACCATGCTCCCTAGGAGATAAGCTTGTGACATGGGCAGCGCTTGTCACGGCTCTGCTCATGGGCTCTGGACAGTACCTGCACGGATGGAAGGAAGGAAAGAAAGATGGGACGAGGAGGTGGAGGAGGGTCTCTTTGATTTTCTGAGCCATGAACCTTTTTTTGTTTTTAATTAATTTATTTTTGAGACAGGCTCTATCTATATACCCCCAGGCTGCCCCAGAACTCAGAACCTAGATCTTTGGAGTGTTGAGATTATAGATGTGTGCACCGCAGTGTGGTGTGTGTGTGTGTGTGTGTGTGTGTGTGTGTGTGTATGTGTGTGTGATACTGGGGATTGAATCTTGGTATATAACGTACCTGCTAGATGAATGCCTTGTCACTGGGAGCTATGCACCCAGCCTTAGATTTATTTATTTATTTATTATTTTATTTTTATTATTATTTTGGGTTTTTGTTTTGTTTTTCTGGTTTTTCAAGACAGGGTGTCTCTTGATAGCCTTGGCTGTCCTAGACTCACTTCGTAGACCAGGCTGGCCTCAAACTCACGGAGATCCACTGCCTCTGCTTCCCAAGTGCTGGGATTATAGGCGTGAGCCACCATGCCCGTCCTGAATCTCTTTAGGTAGACCAGGCTGACCTCGAACTCATAGATCTGTCAGCCTCTGCCTCCTGAGAACTAGATTTAAAGACATGTGCCACCATGCCCACACAGCTCTGGACTTTTGTGTTGTTGTTGTTGTTGTTGTTGTTGTTGTTGTTGTTGTTGTTGTTGTTTGGGGGGGAGATTTCGAATCAGGGTCTCTCTGTGTTAGCTTTGGCTGCCCTGGACTCGCAGAGATCCGCCTGCCTCTGCCTCCCAAGTGCTGGGATTAAAGGCGTGTGCCTATTTTGTATTTTTGAGACGGGGTTTCTCTGTTTAAACCTGGCTATCCTGGAACTCACACTGTAGACCAAACTGGTCTCAAACTCAGAGATCTGCCTGCCTCTGCCTCCTGAGTGCTGGGATTAAAGGCATGTGCCACAACCCATGGCCGATCCAGTCTTCTTAATTAGTGCACAGATGCTCCACAAGCGGGCCCTCGCTATCCTGCCCACAAAAAGCCAAACAAACAAACAAACACCGAGACAGGATCTCATGTAGCCCAGGCTTCCTTGAATTTGACATTATAGCTAAGGCTAGCCCTGAACTTCTTACTGTTCCTCTATCCTCCACTTTCCAATTGCTGAGGCTATAAACATGCACCAGGTCCAGTTTTCTGCAGTGCTGAGATCTAACCTGTGACTTCGCACCTGCTAAACAGGCGCTGTACCCAATGAATTTCACCCACATCCCATACTTGACACCAGACAGTGGCCACAAGGCTCCCAGGGACCACTACCTCAGAGGATGAGGAGAGAGAGAGCACCAAACCATTTGATGTGGGCAGTCTACATAGGAAAGCTCAGGCTACAGCAGGCCCCTTCAAGGTACTAAAATACTGGGGCCCCCCAGGCTCTGAAGCAAGCTGCTCTCCTGGACCCTGGCAAGCTGCCTCCCCCAGGCTCCCTCATGGTGCCAGGTAGGGCTTCAGGCATGGCAGAAGCTGAACCAGGAGCCACCTCACCTTGTTCCCGTGGCTCCATCCCCTCATCCACACCCAAGAGGCGAGATCCCAGGGCAGTTGGCATCTGACAGCCTGGCATCAATTCATGCCAACAGCTTGGAAGCTGCAGTAATTAGAAGGGGGGGGGGAGAGAAGGAGAAGGAAGGCGAGCTCCAGAGAGAAACCTTCTCCTGCCTGCCTCAGGGCAAACTACTTCAAACGAATTCGTTTCGCTCTTGTGAAACTGAAGACAATTTCCTTTTCTGTCATAAAACAAATTATTGCTCATCAGGAGCACTGGGCTCCTCTTTCCCTCTGAGAGTTTCTCCTGCTACTGTACAGGGCTGAGGGTGTGCGGGCGGGCGGATGTGGAGAAATCTGGGAAGCAGGCTGGGGTACCAGAGGGGATTCTGGGAACCCCCTGCGCAGAGGTAGGAGGAAAGGTGTGGCCATCACTCAGGAGAGATGCTGAAGCCACAGTATTCCCCTCCTCCTCTTCCTCCACCGACCAAGGAAAAGGTCCAGGAAGGCACCTCTGAACACCAGCAGCATCAGGTGGGATTGCAGGTGGACAGAGCTCCCGCATCTTCCCAGCTATTACACAGCAAAGTCATTAATGGCAGGGTTAGCACCCAAGGTGGATGCCTGGGGACTTGTGCTGGCATGGTTAAGACTCCATGAGTTTGCCTGTCAATAAATCCAAACCCTACTGCTAGGCAAGCAGGGGTCCAGAAAGGGAAGCCCAGTGGTCCAGGCTTGTACCATCCCTAACCATCTGCCCTTGTAAGGAGGAGGGTCACCTCTCCTGGCCTTGGCTCTGCTCTTCTGGGGAGTCTCCCACTGGCCCCTCTCTCTCTTTTCCTCCCCACCCCAGCAAACTTCCACAGCTCCTCTACTCTAAACCCCGAAAGGAGAGCTCAGGGGGTTCACATTTCTCACGTCACCTTACCTATGGTCAGCTCTTTGTCATCCTCTGTGGAGTGCCTTGGGTCTCGGCTCACTTGTGCTGGGCCCATGGGCATCCTGGCATTGGAAGGAAATGACAAAGTTTCTGTCCTTGGGGAGCCTCTGACTGGGGTGGGTGGGTGGGGGAAGAGAGGCAGGCCCATTCTTAGAGCGCACCTGGTTCTCCTAAGCAAGACTGGTCCCTGGCATCCCCCAGGAGAGATTGGCGGATTCTGGCTGGGAAGAAGGCAGCCATGGGCTCTCTACTCATAAGTTCCCACAGCATCAGGACCGAGCAGGAACAGGTCAGGAGATGCATGAATTCAAGCCACAGAATTCTTGGAGACCAGCTGGAAGATGGCCCAAGTTGAAGAGAGAACGTTAAGAGTGCCTGGAAAGAGGCTGGTACCCAGGAGGCAGGATGCACATCCCTGCCAGATGTGGGGCCAGATGTGGGGCAAGCAGCTAGGACTCAAATACAAACTGCCTCGCCAGCCATCTAGAAACCCAACTTCCAGCCACTTCAGGTGAAGAAATGTTTGGGGACGGGGTATAGGTCCTGAGTGGCCAGCCTTTATTGTGCACACAGGATGGGGGTGGCATCTGGGGATGGTGGGAAACAGAAGTCACCCTGCCCACTTTTCAGGCCCCAGCACTGTGCCTCCTTTCCTTCCTAACCCACCAACGTGCACTTCGGAAAGTGAGGCTCATGGCAACTCCCACAAAAGTTCTTCCTTGTAAGCTGGGTGGTGGTGGTGGTGCACACCTTTAATCTCAGCACTTGGGAGGCAGAGGCAGGTGGATCACTGTGAGTTCAAGGCCAGCCTGGTCTACAAAGCGAGTCTAGGACAGTCAAGGCTACCAAAAAAAAAAAAAAGTTCTTCCTTGTGTCTAACCATAGTTCTTTGGGGCCCATTGGAGGCTTGGCAAGGGAAAAAAAAAAAAAAGGCTAGAGCAAAGCTGAAAGCAATTGCCCCACTGAAAGCGGCTGGGAGGGAGGCAGGGAGGGGATGAGCAGAGGGCAGGGCAGGGAGAGGGATCTGTCCGGGCGGGCGAAGATGCCTGCTCATCGGACACGCCACGCTGGAAGTCAGAATCTGCGGTGGGAATGGGCCGGGCTGGCAGGAACAAAGGATGAAAAGGAGGTGTGTGGCTGCCTGGAACACACCCACCCGCCACTGACGTACTGCAGTGGCCAGTGACTTCAGCTGGGCCTGTCAGACCCCATCGCATGGTGCTGCAAAGTGGATCGCCCAGGCCTCCAGCCTCCAAACACAGGACCTGGAAACACTTGACTTCTCTGGGTACTCATGTGCCCAGAGCCAGCACACCAGAGCCATGGGAGCGGAGATTGAGAGAGTGAAGCGAAGGGCTATGGGGAAGCCAAATATTAACGCACACATCCTCTGGGGAAGCCACAATATCAACGCACACCCCCCCTCCCCTCAGATGAGGCTATCCAGTCCCTTTTAGCAATTAAGCACATAAGCCTGGGATACAGAAGATTGGAGGTAGATATCCAGAAAGCTTCTGAGTTTGGGGGAAGTAGGCCTACTAATGGATTGGATGGAGGCCTTCCCACCCAATGAACACCCAATGTTCAGAATCATGCTTCCAATCCAGACAGATAGGCGGTCACTTGTCAATACAGTCATCTGGGCTTGTCATCGCTATGGAAACCCTGTTCTCCTGAACCAGGGAGAGAGCTGAGGATGGTGGCGGTCCCCAAGTACTTACAGCCTACCACTTGCCCTGCCTGGGAAAGCGATGGCCTCTTCTGATGTTTTCTCTCGCAGCTTTGAAGTGAGGGGCCCCCTTCCTGAAGGCCCTAGCATAGCCATACTCATGAGTGTATTCCCCACCAACGGCACCACACACACACAGAAACACACACAGCAGAGCATCCTGGGCTGTCACACCATGTAGTCAGCCATTCCCCACAGGCACATTAGCGTATTCCCTTCACTCAGCCACATAACTTCATAGATCATCACACTTTAAGAGGCCCATCCAGATCCCGAATACAGACAGATTTATTTATTTATTTATTTTTTTGGTTTTTCGAGACAGGGTTTCTCTGTGTAGCCTTGGCTGTCCTGGACTCTCTTTGTAGACCAGGCCGGCCTCGAACTCACAGCGATCCGCCTGCCTCTGCCTCCCGAGTACTGGGCTTAAAGGCGTGCACCACCACGCCCGGCCGACAGATGGTTCTTTATACACCCTGAGTAAACACGGGCGCACAGCACCTTCCCCTTATTGTGTCGTTAAATTCACAATCTTACGGTAACACTGGGCCTTGTCACCCAGAGACATGCAACCCCTCGCTTCCGTGCCTCCACCACGTACTCTCTGGTCTCATGGGGTGAGTCGGTGTAGTGGATTCTGGACTGTGAGGTTTTGGCTGTGAATGGATTGTTGGTGTATTTTGGCTAGGGGAGTATAGCATGAACTGTTATAGCGACACTAGCCGAATCTCTAATCTCTGGGTTCTGAAACTTTTTCCACATCCATCCACAGACTGCTAGCCTCAGCTGTCATTAAGCTGCCTCTGTCGTGGATGGATTTGACTGTCCGCACTCGGGAGGACCCCCACCCCCAGTCCCCCTGCTTTCCAAACCATCTCAGGAACCTTCACGTATGTTTACATACACGGGCATGCACGCACACACACACACACACACACACACACACACACACACACACACACACGGCTCTTCCTAGAATTCAGGGCCACTTGTCACTAGAGGAGCCTCTAATTGTCAGGTGCTGCCAGGGTTTTGGATCAGGCTAAGAGGAGGGAGGGAAGGGTTCCTGAGGCAGGGGGCTTGGGAGCTGGGCTGTGGAGGGGTGGGGAGAAGAGGGAGGGGGCTGGCTCCAGTGCCCTCTCCTCCGCTCTGCAGGTGTAATTAGCCCTGGCAGATGAAAGGGCGTCTTTGAAAGCAGTTGAGATCCTTGTCTGTCAGCAGGGCGCTCTGGGTGGCATCGGCAGCTTATCCTGAAACCACACACGGCACCAGAGCCGGGCTGTCTGGGTGCTGCCCAGGAGGCAGAGGGGCAGACCCCCAAAGGGAGTGTGCCCCTGACATCCCATTCCCCAATATCTTGGCCCTGGACCCCCCTGCCTCTGTGGGCAAATGCATCTCAGAGCCAGGAGTCCTCCAGAGCTTGGCAATGCCACTCCCAATAGGCCGATGCCCCATGCTCTGGGCCTGAAGGGACAAGCTGCTCCTTCTCCTCCTGTAAAGCTGGACAGGAGGCCAAGGACAATGGCCCTAGGCGGTCCTTTCATCCTGAGATCTCAAAGCGCCATCTAATTAACCCCGCCCAGGTCGGGGACTTCCTCTGGAGTCCCTTTGGAGGGGTGTGGTCTGGGACCAGCAGTTCCCAGATCTTAGCTTGGATAGGAACCCCAGGAATAGGAGACATCCTGTGTTCACCCTATTTAGGATCTGGGAGTCTAGGACCAGCAAAGTGGGAGTACTTCAGAGGAGTCTGAGTTTGAGACTCTGCTCTGTGTGTGTGTGTGTGTGTGTGTGTGTGTGTGTGTGTTTGTGTGTGTGTGTGTGTTATGTATGTGTGTGGTTATCCTGAGCTCCTAGCCTTCATGTTATAGATGGGTTAAAGTCAAGCAAGGGTGTACCTCACAACCAGGCAGAGTGCAGAATGCCAGGTCGAAGGGGTGAGCATGTGCTTGGTTCCAGTTATGTAAAGATCAAAAGCAGTAAAGATGTGACCCCTAATCTATACTCTATGAAGTCAGAGTATAGCTTTATTTTCATAGGGGCTTAAGTAACCTGAGGGGCCACCATGTTGCTGTGAGGTCTTGGTAATGTTCTTTGAGTCCAGTGGTGGCTACTAAGTGGGCGTATCCATTTTGTGATAACCTCTCCTAGTGTGTGTGTGTGGGGGGGGGGGCTCTGAGCATGCAGAACACATGTTCTACCTCAAGCCCTTTGGACTCACACTTCTGGGTTACTAGTCACACAAGTGTGACACTTTTCAGTACATGTCATAGGTCCACAGACCCTTATATCGAAAGAGGCTTACAGATCGAACCGAGACTGCAGTCTGATTCTTTAAAGGGACTCTTTTGCCCAACGCCCTCCGTGAGGCCAAATGCAGGAAAATGGAGTGAGAGGCGTCAGGGATCAATTTCAGCACGAGATTTCCCTTTTTTTTTTTTTTTTGAGCTACATTGCCAGCCCAAGAGCAACTTCGATTTCTTCTTCCTCCTTCCTTTTTTTTTTCTCACTCCCCTTCTCCTTTTCTCTTTATTATTATTATTATTATTCTTTAATTAAAAAAAAAAGCTGGGGTGGCATATGTTTTTAATCCCAGCACTCTGGAGGCAGAGGCAGGCAGATCTCTGAGTTCCAGGACAGCCTGGCCTTAGGGAGCAGGTTCCAGGACAGCCACAGCTACACATAGAAAGCCTGTCTTGAGAAACTTAGGGGGGAAACATATTATATGCGTGTTTTGTCTGCATGTATGCGTGTGGTTGCTCGATGCCCAGGGGATCCACAATACACTGTTGAAACCCTTGCACGTCTGCTCTTCCTTTCTCTACCTCCTCAGTGCTGGGATTATAGACTTGCGCCATCGTGCCTGCTTTATGCCTTGCTGGAGAGCAAACCTAGGGCCTGGCGCGTAGGGAAAGTCAGGTCATTTATTGTTGTACAGGTTATACAGGACCCTGTATTGCAGGCTACACTTTTACCCCAATACTCATCCTGGACACACTACCTCTACTACTTTGCTGAAAGTCAGTGGGCGCTTTGATGTTAAAAGAACCAATGAGATGGCCAGGATCCCTGCTCTCCTCTGCTCCGCCTCCTCTATCTGCTCCCCAAATCCTCAAATCAGTCCAGCCTGGGTGTCACCCCTCTCCTCCCCACTTCATTGTCAGCTCTGTCCCTTTCATCTCCCTCTTCTGCTCCAGGGCCTAAAAGAGGTGGCTGGGAGAGGTGCCGGGGTGTTTGTAAAGAAGCCACAGGTCCCCACCTCATCTAATGACACCCCTGCTTTTTTTTCCTCCCTCCACCCAGGAAAAAGACAAGGGCATGGCTTTCTTCCCTTGCACTGAGGGAAATGGCTTTGAGCTAGAATTCCTGATAACTCGGGGTGTGGAAAAAGTCCACGGAGGGGTCAAAAAGCAAAATCCGGGATGCTATAAAGACTAATAGGCCTGGAGACGGAGAGAGAGGAGAGGTGATGCCTTCAGGGGTCCTCGGCTTGCTGGGTTTCCACTGCCAGCAAAACCTAGGCCATGCAGGAATGCACTGTGGGAACCCATTTCAGATATCAAATATTCAAAATGTCTGTTTCTCCTATCTGGCATTCCAGAACTCACAGCTAGCTACTCCAGCCGTGGACAGCCTGCCTATTTTGTGTTGCCTCAGGAAGGATCATCCCCTCCAGGCTCTGAACTCTGTGGACACCTCTCTGGTAAATTTATCTTCTGGATCAACGGAACCTGCCACGGTTTCCCCGGCAAATTCCCAACTGCCTGAATATATCATCCCTACGACATGTTGCAAGGAGGGACTTTGCCTCTCTTGAGCATCCTCCTATGGGTGTCCACAGCCCTCTTCAGTACTCCAGAGACCTTTGGTTTCCTAGTTGTACTATAAGCACCGAGTGAGTCTGGCACAAGGTAAGGTGCTCATAACAGCTTTGTGGCTGGGTGTATGGTCCCCGTGCTGAAAAGCACTTGCAGACACCCATCCTGCATCTGTATCACTGATGCTTGTACTTACTTGTACTCTTCTGCATCAGAAGACAGGGACAGCCCCTCCCTCCAACTATTGGGCATACCTAGCAAGTGCAAACTATTGGGACTTGCAACTGTCTCTTTATAATTTAAGTGTCCTGGTTAGCCGGACATGGGTGGAGCACGCCTTTAATCCCAGCACTCAGGAAGCAGAGGCAGGAGGAGCTCTGTGAGTTCTAGGTCAGCCAGGACCATAAAGTGAGACTCTCTATCAAACATACAAATAAATGTTTTTGTTCAGCCTGGTACTTTCTTTTTTCTTTTTCCTTTTCTTTCTTCTTTCTTTCTTTCTTTCTTTCTTTTTTTTTCCAAGACAGGGTTTCTTTGTGTAGCCTTGGCTATCCTGGACTCACTTTGTAGACTAGGCTGGCCTCGAACTCACAGCAATCCACCTGCCTCTGCCTCCTGAGAGTGCGCCCCCACCACCTGGCTCAGCCCCATACTTTTTGTTGTTTTTTCTCACTTCATTCAATTTCGTTGTTCCATTCACCAAATAGACTCAATATTTAATAAAACATGACAAGGACAAGAGTTGTTTTGTCGGGGCTGGAGAGATGGCACAGAGGTTAAGAGCACTGGCTGTTCTTCCAGAGGTCCTGAGTTCAATTCCCAGCTTCCCAGCAACCACATGATGGCTCATAATCATCTACAATGTGATCTGGTTCCCTCTTCTGGTGCACAGACATATATACAGGCAGAATACTGTATACATAATAAATAAATGTTTTTTAAAAGTTGTTTTGTCATGCCAGGTGTGGTGGCGCACGCCTTTAATCCCAGCAGCACTCAGGAGGCAGGGGCAGGCGGATCGCTGTTAGTTTGAGGCCAGCCTGGTCTACAAAGTGAGTCTAGGACAGCCAAGGCTACACAGAGATACCTGTCTCAAAAAAAAAAAATAGAGTTGTTTTGTCAATTTTTAAAAATTATTTTATTTTATTTTTCGAGACAGGGTTTCTCTGTGTAGCCTTGGCTGTCCTGGAACTCACTCTAGACCTATTCACAGAGATCTGCCTGGCTCTGACTCCCAAACGCTGGGATTAAAGACATGAAGTGCCACCACCGCCTGTCAGGGCGATCTATTTCTTGAGAAGCAGATCTCTGTCTAACCTGTATCCTTTCTTTGCCTCCCTTGCGTGGCTTTTTCTTTGTTAAGGGAGTCTTTTTGTTTTTGTTTGTTCGTTCGTTTGTTTGTTTGTTTGAGAGCCCCTCAACTTTTTGCTTTCCTGGAGGCTCGGTGTGTTCACCGGCGTTATTTCTCCTCTTTCCCTTTCATTCCTTTATGACAAGCAGGGAGGGGGCCGGCGGGAGTTTGGCTGGGGTGTGTACTCCTAGGTATCAGGGTCGTAGGGAGCTCCGGCCTTAAAACTGGGAACAGGTCCCGACAGGTGCAACTGCTGTCCAGATGTTGCGCAAGGCGAGAGGCGCGTGCCCTGAACCCAATTTCTGTGTCAGCCCCGGAGAAGGTCTGAGTGGGGACTGCATTCAGATTAGAAATGTGTGTGTGTGTGTGTGTGTGTGTGTGTGTGTGTGTGTGTGTGTCCGTCTGTCCGTCCGTGTCTGTGTGTTTTGCGGGAGTTGGGGGTGCAGAAACGTTCTCTGCCGGGAAAGGACAGCTTGGACAGGGAGTTCCCTGCGTCTGGGCCGCGGGGGAGCTACAGGCCGGCCAGGCGGGGGGTGAGTAAGGCCCAGCAAACGCAGGAGGCTCAGTGGCGGCGGCGGCGGCGATGGGGAGGAGGGTAATTACGCAGGGAGGCTCTCGCCACAGCACGTCCCCACAAATGAGAGGCCCCGGGCCCCAGACACCACACAACAAAGCAGGAGGCAATTATTTGGCTCCAGTGGGAGGGGACAGCTCTTCGCCGGCCCACTGCAGCCGAACACCCTGGCCTTGCAGAGGGCGCGGCGGGTTGGGGGTGCAGGGTCCACTCTCACCGGCCCTGGGGGTGAACGAGGAGGACGGGGCCCCCGCGGGGCTCCCGCTGGGTTGCTCTTTCAGGGGATCTCAGACTGGGAAAGGCAGGGCAGCAGGAAGCCCTCAGGACAGGCCCGCCTGAGAGGCAGCCTGGACCCTCCCACCAGAACTCTGAAGGCCTCCTAGGCGCCAGGCTGGGAAGAGAAGAAGGCCGTGGACCCAGGACCAGGATGGGCCCGAAGGAAATTTGTCAGATCTTAGGGAAGTCAGTGGCCAATTTATGAACCCACTTTCTCCAGCTACGGCCACACAATGGGCAACCAGGAGGCTTGCTCTCGAGCAGGTGGGGAAACCACAGCATAGGGAGCAGGAGCCAGGGAGATTCCAGAGCACGTGGCCTGGAATTCACACAATTGACATGTAAATCACATGCTAATTTATCTTCTCTCCTCTCACCCCCTAGTCCTCAGCTCTAGCTCTTCTGAGGGAAGCCCCCTCCCTTCCTCCCTATTGTCCATCCATCCATCCATCCATCCATCCATCTATCCATCCATCCATCCATCCTTCCCTACCAGAAAAACTAAGCAAATCCTTCCAGCACCATGGCTCCCTGAGAAGGACTTTCCCTTTCTTAGATGAAAGCCCAAAGTACAGATGGGGAAAAAGAGGCCTTAAGAGATTAAGGTACTTTCCCCTGCTCTAACAGCCCACCCTGAGGATGACAGGCTCCTGGAACCTTCTAACAGCAGTCCTAGGTTATCAAAGCATACGCCAGCTGGACGGGGAAGCACACCGGGAGCCTTGGAGTCTTGGAGTCTGGTTTCTGGTTTCCGGTTTCCGGTGAGCACGTTGCTCTTCTGTAAGCCTGTTTCTCTACATGCCAAGTGGACATCTGAGGAATGGGGCGGGGGTGGGGGTTGGGGGTGGGGCGGACGATGGGGGGGCGGGCTCTTCTATGTGGGATCCTCTCCTGTATCGCCACCTCCCAGCACTGCTGCCAAGAGGCCCCTTGAGCCTCTAGTCCCACTTCATGCTCCCCGCTACAGAAGATGAACCCCCTCACCTCCCAAGTCCTGTCTCTGTCTTCTGAACCCTGCTCAATCTGGGTATGGTGACTCAACTTGTAATTGCAGTTCTCTGGAGACTGAGGCAGGAGAATCACTGCGTTTTTGGTCTGCCTGGCCTACAGGTGGATAAGAGCACTGGCTGCTCTTCCAAGAGACCAGGCACTGAGCCCCAGCACCCACATGCTACCTCACAACTGCCTGTAACTCCAGTTCCAGGGGACCCAACAACTTCTGGCGTCTTCCGGGACCAGCAACACACACATGGCGTACAAACAAACACACAAGGAAGCAAAACTCTCACAATGCAGGAATAAAAGTGTTGTTTTGCTGGGCGTGGTGGTGCACGCCTTTAATCCCAGCACTGAGGATGCAGAGGCAGGAGGATCTCTGTGAGTTCAAAGTCAGCCTGGTCTACAAAGTGAGTTCAGGACAGCCAAGGCTGTTACACAGACAAACCGTGTCTCGAAAAACCAACCAAGCAAACGAAACAAGACATTTCTGATTGTCTCCTGCAAGGCTCCTTTGGCCACCCTCTCTGGATTCTAGTATGGCAGGTCCCCTCTGTATTAAAGGCTCACTAGTTGTTGGTGCTGGCCTTGGAGCCTCTATCTTGTTGGCAGCATTAAACCTACCTGCATCCCAGCTGGAGACAGACCCATCCTCCCAAAAGGGGCAGGCTATGCCTTTTCAAATACCAGAGCTCTCCCAGAGCAAAGAGTTGCCACCAGGGTAGGACTGTGTCTCCATCACTGGGTCAAGACTTTTCCCCCAAGGTGAGGACTCACTCTTCTCCATCTGTCCCAGGCAGGTTCTGTAGGAGCCACTCCACAGCCAAAGGGACCTGACAGCATGCCTTTCTGCCTTCCCGGACCCTCCACTGAGCCTGATAGTTTTCCTCAGCTCTCCTCCCAACTCCACTTTTCAGGCTTCTGCCACTACTCTAGAGGCAGCTTGCTGTTTTGCCATCTTCCTCCCCTGGCTAGGAGTGATTCTGTCTCTTCTTCCTTCAGGAAACTATTGTGGCATCTGCCTCCTCCTCCTCCCCCTCCTCTTCCTCTTCCTCCTCCTCCTCCTCTTCCTCCTTGTCCTCCTCCTTCTTCCTCTTCTTCCTCCTTCTCCTCTTCCTCCTCCTTCTTCCTTCTCCTCTTCTTCCACCTCCTCCTCTCTTGCTGCCTCCTCCATCCCTCTCTAGGGCCTCAAGGCAAGCATTTGCTATCTGCCATGTAGGTGCATTCCTGGGCTTGGCTCCCAGGCTCCCTGATGTCCCAGGGGACCTGAGAATCCTGTTCGTCCTCCTACACCACCCTAGAGTGCTTAGGTCCTTTGTTTCCCATCCCCCACCCCCATCCCAGGCCTCATGTGACCTATGATGCTGGGACTCCAGATTTCTCTGTACAGTGTCCTTTCTGAGGACCCACTCCAGCTGCAGGCATCTCCCAGGGTTTGCCCGCCTCCACATCTTCTCTGTCTTGCCTCAGGGACACTCCCTACCTAAATTCACCAATTTATATTCATTTACATTTGTTGGTCCAGCCCAAGCAAATTAATGTAAATGCAATGCATACAAAATGCATAACCCTAAGTGGCTTTGACCCAACAAGAGGGACACCTCACAGAAAAAGCTCCCTTTCCCTCCATTCTGGGAATACCCATCCAACATTCAAGGAAACTGGGGTTTAAAAGGAAAAGCAACTTGCTTATGCAATGCTGGGATGGCTGGTCCTTTGGAAAATATCAAAGCCAGGACCTGAGCTGTGTGAGAGCAATTCTCTCCTGCCCTTTGATCTTGTTCAACTTTGACTTTTCTTTCAGAAAGCATCAGTAGTTTCCTTGAAGAGTTTCACTTTCCCTGGCTCTTGCCTCTGCCTCCAGCATAGGACCCCCTGTACCCCATCATTCCCCAAGGGTGGGTGAAAGAGGTGGTTCTTTGTTGGATCTGTGAGGGGCCAAGGAATCCTGACTGTTTTCCTGAGTCCTCTCCCCTTTTTGCTTGACTTAGCACCTTGGACCTCTACCACTAAAGTGTTTCTATGAATGTTGTCTTCTTCTATTGACAGACATGTGACACTGGGGTCTGGCTGGGACATTCTGACACTAACACGTGATCAGAAAGTAAGAACTTGGAAATATTTGGTAGATTTGGAGGTTCTTAGAAAAGCCAAGGTGAGTCGGGCGTGGTGGCACACCCCTTTAATCCAGCACTCGGGAGGCAGAGGCAGGCATATTGCTGTGAGTTCCAGGCTAGCCTGGTCTACAAAGTGAGTCCAGGACAGCCAAGGCTAACACAGAGAGACCCTGTCTGGAAAAACAAAACAAAACAACAACAAACAAACAAAAAACGAAAAAAGAAAGAAAGAAAGAAAAAAAAAAAGCCGGGTGTGGTGACACACACCTATAATCCCAGCACTCAGAAGGCAGAGGCAGGTGAATCGCTGTGAGTTCGAGGCCAGCCTGTTCTACAAAGCGGGTCCAGGACAGCCAAGGCTACACAGAGAGACCCTGTCTCGAGAAAAAGAAAGAAAGAAAGAAAGAAAGAAAGAAAGAAAAAAGAAAAGCCAGGGTGTGTGGGTTGAAGGACTAGACACTGCCTAGACATGCACTTCATTGCACTAGGGAAGCTGAGGCAGGAGGATCGTAACTCTGAAGCTTTGAGCTACATTGTAAGACCTTGTTTCAAAAAGCCTAAACAAGGGGCCAGCGAGAGGCCTCAGCAATTAAGCTTTTATTCTTGCAGAGGTTCCAAGCTGAGTTCCCAGTACCCCCATAACTCCAGCTCCAGAGGATCCAATGTCCTATTCTGACCTGCTTGGGCACTCTCATGCACACACACACACACACACACACACACACACACACACACACACACACACGAATAAAACCAGTTAAATCTTTGTTAAATGGATATTTCTAAACATCTACTGTGTCCTAGCCACCAAACAGCGCTGTAGGAGGAGAGTGAGCATGGCTGCTTTCATCTAGGGCAACTGGTCCTTCTCAGCTTAGTTATACCAGCATGCACTGGGGTGCCCATCAAAACCCGAGTCCCCAGGTCCCTTTTGATTCCGTAGGTGCAGGGATCTACACTTCACTGAGTGAGCATCTCCTTTCCATTGCCCAATGAGGTAGGGGGCCAGTGGTCCAAGAGCCACACCTTGGAGAGCCATGGGGCTTGCCCTAGGTTCTAAGAACAGCCCAGAGTTTCAGACCCAAGGAGGAGGAAAAACAGAGGTGGGGTTATAGACACAGGAGTCAGTTGGCGTGGGAAGTGGCACACAGGGTCTTCATAGAGTCGCCCTGTGCTCGGGCCTTCTGGCACTCAGTCCATTCCGGTCCAACATTTCCCTGGAGGGGCTATTCACTACAGAGCACCTTCTCCTGAATCCAGGATGGCTGAGCACCTGTGGGAGCACATCACAGATTCCAGGCCACCCCGTTCCCATTGGCATCCCTTCACCCCAGGGCCGAGGAGCCTCCTGGAGCCGGTGTTTAAGTTGAGAGAGACGCAAAGAAGGGCTCTGCAGAAACAGAGATGAAGGTGCAGGGGGAGGGAGGGAGGGAGGGAGGGAGGCCAGCCCTCCTCCCAGCGCCTGGCGTTTGATGCTGGGGCTGTGGAGACAACTCCTGTCCCCCGGAAACTCAAGGCCAGACAGATAAACACAGATGCAAGGAGACTCAGCTGCTTTATTTATGGGCTGGTGACAGGCCCTCTCCTGTCTCAGAGTCACTAATCTACCAAGCGGAAGAGGCATCCTACCCCCTTGCCACCTTCTTCCCTGCTGCCTGAGACTGGGGCTCAGACAGGCTCCAAGCCTTCCCAGTGTGGGCCTTTAGAGCCAGCCCCTGTGGCCTGCCTGTCTGGGGGCTCAGAAGATTTCCCCCTTCCTCACTTCCCCCCCCCCCCCCCAGCAGAGGAGGCAGCAAGGTCTATCTGGACTTTCAGGACTGCTGGGGAAGCTCACCCCTTAAATACACGTCTGGAGACAAGAAGATGGCCTCAGGTGTTCGCTCTGGAGGTCCCTTCTAGAAGCTGCACAGTTCAACTTTCACTTAAAAAGTTCCCGAGAGAGAAGCCCTTCTGGGCTATCCTGGCTTGGGTCCACTCAGAGCAGGGGACAAGGAGGTTGTGATGTCCTAGATATGAAAGGCCCCACCCCTGGGTGCTTCCTTCTAATTTATACCCTACTTAGCAACAGGGGGTCTCCCCAGCGCACCCCCCGCCCCCCCGCCCACCCGAGTTAATTTCCCCTTTTCTCTACCTGTACTTTCTCCCTGAGCCTCACGAGCTGGATCTTTCTGGGGAAAGGTGAATCCCTGGATAGCGCCTGGATCGTTCTGCAGAAGGGAGAGTCCCTGGATAGCTGGGGAGAAAAAGCTTCCCAGAACCCTTCTGGTCGCCTTTCTCCTTTGCCTTGCACACCTCCCCCTAGGTCCTCCCTGCTGTCTCTTATCCGGACCTACCCCAGATCTCTAGAGTGTGTGTGGGGGGGGGAGATTCCACTCTGCCTTATGGAAAGAATGGGTCCCTCCAGCTCCAAGGTCAGAGGTCAGAGGGCACCCAAAGGGCAGGAGAAAGAAAAGGTCACAGAAGGGGCAGATCTGTACCTGTCAGTGGCTTTGAGGCTGGACACTTGGAGTCTTTAAGAGATTTCCCCAGAGATTCGGGGATCAGACTGCCCGGCTCCCTGACTCACTGTGGCCAGACCCAGACTGGGACCTGCTCAACTCGCCTCTCTCTCTCTCTCTCTCTCTCTCTTTCCTATTTAAGTGACTTTGGGTCATCCCTGGGCCAGCAAGATCTTCACTAATATGACAGGCTCCCCTCCCTGCTGTTTCATCTTCCCTCCCTCCCTCCCTCCCTCCCTCCCTCCCTCCCTCATCCTTCTTTCTTTCCCTCCCTTAATGTTTGTACCTTGTCCCAGCACAGAAGCTCATGCCTAGAAAAAGGGGGTGGTTTGGAATGCTAAGCCTCAAGACAGCTTCTTTTTTTGGATAATGTCATCGTTTGGGGGTAACGGACATCCACAAGCCTCTCCCCCTCTTAATGCCTTTCTTAGTCTCCTCCCGGAAGCGCTCCCGTAGTGAACATCTTGGCTTCATCCTGTATTTCCTCCCTGGAGCTTTCTACTCAGTGACTGTCCCATTCTGCTCTCTCAGCGGATGAATCAGGGATGTACTCTTGTCCTCCCCTTCAGACTGAGGGGATCTCTGTGGCCAAGAGCCGTACGCCCTGTGTCTCACTTGATCGCCACAGACCATCCAAGAACCTGAGCCCAGGACCCTGCTGACTGGCTGGGAAGCCAACAGGAAGCAGATTCACTTCTTCACTCAGGCTTGTCACATGCAAACATCCCTCCAGAAGTATAAAGTAAAAGACTGAGAGGCCGCTTGGTTGATAAAGTGCTTGCAGTGCAGACCTACAGTTCGATCCTGAGAACCCAGCACAGGGGGTGGGGGGAGTGGGGGGGGGAGGCAGTCAGGAGGTCAGGAGGATCCCAGGAGCTCACTGCTCAGCTGGTGAGCTCCAGGTTGAATGAGAGATCCCCTCTCAGAAGTAATAAGGTAGAGAATGCTTGAGGGAAACACCCTCATTGATCTCTGCCCTCCACATCCATGGCCTGTGACTCAGTGGGGAAAGAGTGCTTCCTTTATAAGCAGGGAGACCTGAGTCTGAATTCTCAGAACCCATGTAAGGACCCATGCTCCTGTGCACCTAGGGTAGGTGGGGGGCTGGAAGGCTTATAACTGTAGGTCAGTGTAGGTCCGGTCTTTCTTTGTCTGACAGGTATGAGATCTTGGGTTCAAGCCTCAGGACCAAGCAAAACAAAACAATAAAATTAAATTAAAAAAAAAAAAAAAGAAGAAGATAGGCTCTGCCAGGAGGTAGTGATGTATACCTTTAATCCTAGCATTTGGAAGGCAGAGGCAGGAGGATTGCTATGAGTTTGAGGCTGGCCAAGTTCCAAGACAGTCAGGACTACATAGAGAGACACTGTCTAAAAATAAAAATAAAACAATACAAATAAGTCTCCTGTCCCGCGGCCTGGTGTAGTGGCCCACACCTTTAATCCCAGCAATGGGGAGGCAGAAGCAAGTGGATCCCTGTGAGTTCGAGGCCAGCCTGGTCTACAAAGTGAGTCCAAGACAGCCAAGGCTACACAGAGAAACCCTGTCTCGAAAGAAAAAAAAAAAGAAAGAAAGAAAGAAAGAAAGTCTCCTGTCCCTCCCAGCACTTGGGATGCAGAGGCAGGTGGATCTCTGTGAGTTCGAGGCCAGCCTGGTCTACAAAGTGAGTCCAGGAGAGCCAAGGCTACATAGAGAAACCCTGTCTCAAAAAACAAAAACAAAAAGACCTAGGATAGGAACAGGTACTTCCCCATATTTTAAAGCACATCCTGGGTGCTGCCTTCTCCTCTTACCTGCTTGTGAGACTGCCTCAGGACCCTGGCCCCATGCCAAGTGTCAACCTGTTCAGCCCTACCCTGTCCTTACTCAGGGCTGAACTGGCTGGAGAGGCAATACCTCTCCTTCCTCACAGCAGCCACCAGCCCCTAGTCACAGCCACTCCTCACTACATAGGGGAGACCGTGGTGTTTGGATCAGCTTGGGAAACATTCTGAACCCACCGATGCCTTGTCTGTTGTGATAGGGAAGGTGGGTGTGTGCTTAGCCCAGGTGGGTTTGTTGGGGTGGTTTTTTGTTGTTGTTGTTGTTGTTGTTGGGGTACTTTTTGGTTTTGTTTGTTTGGTTTTCGTTTTTTCGAGACAGGGTTTCTCTGTATAGCCTTGGCTGTCCTGGAATTTGCTCTATAGACCAGGCTGGCCTCGAACGCACAGAGACCCACCTGCCTTTGCCTCCCGAGTACTGGGATTAAAGGTGTGCGCCACCACCTCCCAGTGAGGTATTTCTTGGGAAGTTGGCTGGTCTTCGTTTTTCTGTGCATTTGTCTCGGTGTGCCTTGGGCTGCCCAGGTGTATTCTTACCTCTTTGTCCTCCTCCCCTCCTTCAGCTGACTTTTGGGATCCACAGTCTGGGACAGATCATGGCCCCCTGTTCCCCAACCTCTACAACAAACTAGATGAGCTCCTCTGTTGGCTTGAGAAGGACACATGACCCTGGAAGAAGGCCACCCCACCCCCTCCTTGGTCTTCTGAAACTCAGGACCACTTGCCCCCCTCTACTCTGCCTTTGGAGCTGCATCTAAACTCCAAGCCCACTCCCACTGCAAGCTCAGGACCTGCCCTAGTCGCAGGTTATCAACCACAGAACTCCACAGAGCTGCCTCGAGCCCCTCTCACTCGGAAGGCTGTCACCGGAAGCTAGGACTGCTGGGATTCTCCGCCGTGCTTGCCAAGGTCCACAAAGCTGGGTTCGCCCTCATGTTGGCACTGCCCGCAAAGCTAACGAGAGCCCTCTCTTGGGGACTGGGCAAAGGAAGCTTCAACCTCTCGGGCTTCCCAAGTTCAGATGAAATACTTACCACTCCGGTTCACTATCATGGGATGGGACCTCTGACAGACCACGGCTGCCATTTCCAAGTAGGACCTGGGCTCTTGAGGCCACTAGTGATGGAGCAGATGAGCGACCCACTGTGGACAGAGCTGTGTCCTGTACGACAGGGTTTCTCTGTGTAGCCTTCGCTGTCCTGGACTCGCTTTGTAGACCAAGCTGGCCTCCAACTCACAGAAATTCACTTGCCTCTGCCTCCCGAGTGCTGGGATTATAGGCATGTGCCACCGCCCCTGGCTGAGAAGACATTTTTTTTTTTTAAAGAACTGTCAGTCACTGGGGCATGGTGGTGCACACCTGTCATCCCAGCATTCAGGGAGACAGAGGCAAGCAGATCACCATGAGTTTGAGGCCAGCCTGTTCTACCAAGTGAGTCCTGGACAGCAAAGGCAACACAGAGATACCCTGTCTGGCAGAAAAACAAAAACACCGAAGATCTGTCAGTCTAGTGAAGAAGACTAGGCACATCCTGTGGGGTGTGGTGGCAGATGCCTGTAATCTCGGTACTTGGGAGGCTGAGACAGAATGATCGCAAGTTCTAAGCTAGTCTGGACCATATAATGAAAGCCGAAAACTAAGGTCTGAGGATGTAGCTGCAAGGAAAAGCACTTACTTAGGATGTATAGGGCCTGAGTTTGATCCCCAGTACTGGGAGAACAGGTGTCACCACCACCAGACCAGATGCTGAGACGGTGGCCTTTGAGAAATCAACCAGTATTCCCTCATGTTCTCTCTCTCTGTCTCTCTCTGTCTCTGTCTCTGTCTGTCTGTCTGTCTGTCTGTCTGTCTGTCTCTCTCTCTCTCTTTCTCTCTCTCTGTGTGTGTGTGTGTGTGTGTGTGTGTGTGTGTGTGTCTGTGTGTGTCTGTGTGTCTGTCTGTGTGTCTGTCTGTCTGTCTGTCTGATGAAGCTTTCCTAGAACTCACTCACTATGCAGCCAAGGATGCTGCTGAACTTCTAATCTCCTGATTCTATTTCATGAGCGCCGGGATCACACGATATACCACCACTTGCTTGTTTGGAAAAAATCAGTACTTCTCTGATTCCTGAGGCCGTTGTGCTGGGCCATATCCAGGTTTTCCAGTATCAGAGGCTTGTTTGAGACAGGGTTTCTCTGTGTAGCCCTGGCTGTCCTGGAACTCATTCTGTAGATCGGGCGGGGTGGGGTGGGGGGGTTGACTCCAACTCAGAGATCTGCCAGCCTCTGCCTCCTGAGTGCTGGGATTGAAGGCCTGTGTCACTACCTCCTGGCTTAGAGCCCTCTTTAACTAAATGATCCTAGGTGCCCCGACCTATCCTCGAACAAAATTGAGACAATTCCTCTTCCTGGCTTGTGAAGGACAAGAGAGACCATGGACACTGCAGGACTCTTGTGACCTGCGGTATGTGCAAAAGCCTGTGGGCGTCCAGGACCCAGCTTCCGCCCCCCCCCCCCCAGACCTTTCTTGCAGATGGCATCTGGGCTGCCCAGCCCGGAAGCAGGCAAGCGGCTGGGACGAACTGGAAGGTATCTTGGAATTCCATCCTATCCCCATTTCCTCTTGTTCCTCCCAGCCAAGCTCTGAGGATTATGACAGCGTGGGCAATAAAAAGTGCCTAATTGGTTGTTGTCCAGCCGAGGCTGCTCCCCGTTTCCCTGGGCGGGGGTGGAAACCGGCTGAGTCAGCTTCACTTTTGCTCTTGCCCAGTGTCTGATGGTTGCTGGGCACTAGCGGTAGGTAGCGCAGAAGCGGTGGGAAGCAACGTGGCTGCTGAGAAGAGAACACAGCTTGGCAGGCTTCTCAAATGCCCGCGGCCACCCCTACTGGCTTCTGTAGGAGGTGAGAACCTGGCTAGCAGGACTTCTTGCAGTGAAGGGCACAAGTCTGACTGCTGGGAGCCCTGACTCCCGTGCCTCATGCAGCTCTGTGACCCTGACTTATTCTCACCATGAGAACACAGATGCAGGGGGAGGCTTGGGAGGGGTAGTGTCTCACAGGTGGCAGGTACTCAATGATAAATGGCAGACACTGGCACCACTGAGCTACCGCTGAGGCCCTCACCTACGCTGACTTGGAGCTGCCTCAACAGGATGTAGGTCAGCTGATCAGGAAATGGCAGGCGTGGTGTGGCGTGGTGTGGTGTGGTGTGAGAGGACTTCCGGCTCAGAGGCTGGGGTTTCCCAGCATCCTCTCTATAAGCCAGGTGGTTCGTGAGCCCCTGGGGCTGTTTCTCTCATTAGCCCCTTCACCAAGGAGCTCTTTTCTTCCACAGACTGCGCTCTCTCTCTCCTAGCCTTCAGCATGAAGACTACTCTCACCTTTCTGCTCCTGGCTCTAGGAAGGGTAGAGCCAGGCACCAGCCCCTTACCTTTTTTTGTTTGTCTGTGGTTTTCTTTTTTTCCGAGACAGGGTTTCTCTGTGTAGCCTTGGCTGTCCTGGACTCACTTTGTAGACCAGGCTGGCCTCGAACTCACAGCGATCCGCCTGCCTCTGCCTCCCGAGTGCTGGGATTAAAGGCGCGCGCCACCACCGCCCAGCTCTAGCCCCTTACCTTCTAGGCTCCCTTACCTCCTCACCTCCCCTGTCCAGGCTGCATTTTTTTCCCCCAGGACCATTTGAACAAAGTGTTCCCAACTCTGGAGACGCCCTGCTGCCTTTGTTCCCCTCACTGTTTCCGCCTTTCCCCAGCAGGACACTGAGGTACAACCCCATTCCTCTCTCATGCCCAGCCCTGGGATCAACCCAGCACTTGCCACATGCCCCATCTAGGGTGAGAATTCCGTCTCCCCATCAGACTTGGAGGTTAAGAACTGTGCTTTGGGCCTGGCGGTGATGGCGCCCACCTTTGATCCCAGCACACAGAAGGCAGAGGCAGGCGGAGCTCTGAGTTTGAAGCCAGCCTGGTCTACATGGTGAGTTCCAGGGCAGCAAAAGCTACAGAAAGGAAACCCTGTCTTCAATAAACAAATAAACAACTTAACTGTGTTTCGGGCAGGTATGGTGGTACACACCTGTAACCTAGCGATTGGAAGGCTGGGGTCGGGTTGCCACAAGATTGAAGCCAGCCTGGGGTACATAAAAAGACCATCTCAAACCAAAACTCAAATCGCTTCACCACAGACCCTAGGAGAGCGGGCATCAACATCAACGTGAGCCTCCATCTCAGCCACCGTTACTGCCCTTTTTACTCCCTGGGCTCCCTACTTGCATCCAGTAAAAACAGCACAGTCTCTGGGCTGCCTGCCACTCTCAACTGCTGCACCTGGGGGCTTGGCAGGCAGACCGCCACCTGTCTCAGGAGGCTCAGGTGGATGCTGGCACCTCGCCACCAGAGACCCCCAGAAGCCCTTCCAACGCTGGCAGTTGGAAGCAGACCATTCAATCACAGGTTCTAAGACCAGCGGTGGCAGTGGCAGACGCCAAAGGGGCGAGGCAGAAAGGCTCCCTTCTTAAAGGTCTCCAGCCTCTGTTCCCTGCCGCTGCTCTGTAGGATCTTGGAGAGAAACAGAGGCTTTCTGGTAAGAGTATGGAGTGGGAGGAATTCAGCGTGGCCCCCAGAGGGGCAGCAAAGATTTATGGGGTTGGATTTTTACTGGCTGGGGAGAGGCCCCAGGCAGGAGCCATGGAACCTGCCAGAAGCAACACATGCATAAAACCTCCCTGACATGAAAGTCTCCAGCAGCAGCTCAGGGCCACCCCCCAGCCTGTGGGTGGTGAGAGATTTACAGATCTTGCACAAGGCCTGGAGGGGCCAAGGAGCTGCAAGGCTACTTCAGAGTCAGAACAGCTCCCCACCAAGGCCTTCACCTTTCTCCTCTAGGGAAAAAAAAAAAAAAAACACCAACAACTTACTCACCTGATAGAACAGGTTGGAGCTGCCAGAATGATGGCTATCACTCTATTTGGGATCCCGCCCCCCTGGAGACTGGGTGGCACCTGACTGACTTCCTCCTCCTGTTCCCTGGACTCTCTTCTCTGCCCCCCCCCATCTCTCCCCCCTCCCAGGTCAGGGGAGAGGTGCTTAGGCGAAGATGGAGGAGAGCACAGAGTGCCACCATTTAAAAGGGGTCTACACCCCACCCCCACCCCGACCCCCATAGCTAGACACGTGGCCAGGCCTTCTGGCCTCAGATTTACATGGCCCTGTCCTCTTCCGCATGCCCAGTTTGTGTATGAGGCAGCACACAAGGGGCTAGCCAGTCCTAGAGGAGTTCCAGTGTTTAGCCAACCACTTTCAGAGTGTGTATGTGGGGTAGGCACCTCTCTAGGAGGGGGAAGGGTACAGATGGCGAAATGGGGACAGGAAAATGTGCGAAAATCTACGGTGCTGCGTGGCATCTCACTTTTCATCCAGCAGTGAAATGCTGAAAAGGGGGGACTCCGCCGCACAGAAGGTGCGAAGCCCAGGTCCCTTACCCTTAGTTCTTTGTCAACGAAGCTTGCCTGCCAGGCTTCACCTAGGACAGACACCCCTACTCTTTCCACACCCAAGGAGGCTATCCAGTGGGGTCTTTGTCTGTACTGGGAGCAACTGTACTGTTAGGGGTCTTTTTTTGCCATCTCCTAGACTCTATTCCCACCCACACTGAGAAGCCCAGGACCTCAGCTGGGGATGGGGGATGTACTGGTAACCACTTAAAAGGGCAGGTGAGCATCTTTCCAACAGGGGCGAGGACCTGGAGCCTTTGAACAGAAGAGGGTGGGGCTTACTGTCTGAGGATGGTAGGAAACTATGGGCCAGGGCTGGCAGCCTGTACCACTGCGTTGGAGTGAGACACCATGAAGCCGGACCCCACTCCCTCCCCCCCCCCCCACGCCTGCTCCCACCCATGCTGGACCTTTCTCCCTATCTGAGTCCGAGCTTCTAGGAGAGTCCTCTGAGTCATGTCTCAAGTGCCTACTCCGAGGCTGAGTGGGCTGAGTGGCCTTGCCCGCTGCTGTCAGGCCCTACCCTGTGTGGTCAGTGGCCACTCCCCAGGGACAGGCCAGGGGAACTGGAGGGAAAGGACAGAGGTTGAGCAGCAACCCAGCCCAGCAGGGTGCAAGGGGGGAAGATCGCAGAGTAGGGAGAAGGTGCTAAAAGTTCCTCTTGGTGGGAGGAGGTCCGCACTCCCGTGGCCCCCTCCCCCTGCCACCAGCTTCTTACTAGAGTGGGCTGGGCTGGTCAGGACCTGCCTCCAGCCTGCCTTCCTCCCCAGCAGGTCTGGGGGGAGGTTGGGAGGGGAGGGGGGGGAAATTACTCTCCTGTTACTGCTCTTGATTTTTTGAAGCCAGATCAAAGGTGGGACCCAGCTGGGAGCCCTAGTAAAATCTCAGCAATGTGGAGCC
This sequence comes from Acomys minous, assembly GCF_964271855.1. NCBI lineage: Eukaryota > Metazoa > Chordata > Mammalia > Rodentia > Muridae > Acomys > Acomys minous. The sequence continues at coordinate 89,290,614 of NC_140493.1, read as the reverse complement.
TTGAGTTTCAAGAGGTGAAACTGGGAGCCAGGGGAGGGCCCATCCCTGGCTGGGGCTGCAGGGGTCAGAGGCCAGAGGGAGAGTGGGAACCAGTGGCAGGAGTGAGCAGGCAGGTAGAGGCTAGGCCAGGAGCAGCAATTTAAAGGCTTCAAGCAAAAGCTGGCACTGCTGTCCTTTGGACACACACACCTCAACAACCTCAGTGGCCAAGGCAGACAGAGGCTTCTCTCCAGGGGAGAGTGACACAGACAAATGTCATCCCATCCTTCCCTCACTGCTTCTCTCAGCCATCAGTACTACTTACCATAACAGCACATTCTTTTTATTATTTTTATTTTTATTTTTGGTTTTTCAAGACAGGGTTTCTCTGTGTTAGCCTTGGCTGTCCTGGACTGGCTTTGTAGACCAGGCCGGCCTCGAACTCACAGTGACCCGCCTGCCTCTGCCTCCCGTGTGCTGGGATCAAAACAGCAAATTTTTAGCTTAAGGGACCTTATTTCTCTCTTAGCGTGGTCCTGCTTCCCAACTCCTTACTTCTCATTTTTATGGAGTTGGGGGCTAAACCCTCACACATGCAGGTAGACACTTGGCCTATGAGTAAGATCCCGAGTCCTTCCCTCTTTGCTTCCTTCGTTCCATTTTTGACTTTGGTCTCCTTATGTAGTGCAAGCCAGCTGGAAACTCATGATCCTTCTGTTGCCTGAGTCCCGGGATGCTGGGTGTGCACTGCCACGGGAGACTCTCCTATTTCCTCTTCACTTTCCAGATGAAAACTCAAAGCCGAAAATCAGGCCTGTGTCCCAGCCCAGTTCCCTCACTCTTAGGGCCCCCAGGTAGGCCACATGACTGCTCTTGTCCTTCAAAAGGTTAACTTTTCTTTCTTTCTTTTTAGGGGTGGTGGTGGTGATGGTCAAGACAGGGTTCCTCTGTGAAGCCTTTGTCTGTCCTGAACCAGGCTGACTTCAAACTCACAGTGATCCTCCTGCCTCTACCTTCCGAGTGCAGGGATTACAAGCATGTGCCACCACTCCCAACTCTTTTGTTATCGTTGTTGTTTTTTTCAAGACGTAGTTTCTCTGTGTAGCCTTGGCTGTCTTGGACTTGATTTGTAGACCAGGCTGGCCTCGAACTCACAGAGATCAGCCTGCCTCTGCCTGAGTGCTGGGATTAAAGGCGTGCGCCACCACCACCACGGCTGGCTTTATTTTCTTATTTTATGTAATACTGGTTTCTTGCCTGCATATGTATCTGTGTACCACATGAGTGAATTACAGATGGGTGTGGGTGCTGGAAATCTAATCTGGGTCCCCTGGAAGAACAGTCCGTGCTCTTGACTGCTAAGTCATCTCCCCAGTCGCCTCTCCATGGAAGAGGTTAACGGTCAGGGTCTACAGCTGCTCTGAGGTTACAGCGCTGCACTGAGGGCTGGGAGAAGGCAAGCAAGGCCACACGCATGAGGATCTGAGTTCCGACTAGCCGACTCCCCAGGATCCAGGTTCAGTGGGAGCCTTTGTGTCAAGAACTGAGGTGGAGAACAACTGAGATGTAATATGAATAAATTAATTAATAAAATATTTAAAAATTGAAAAAAAGAACTGAGGTGGAGAGCAACTGAGGGAGGCAACTGTCAACTTCCTGTTGCCATGTACACACACATGCTCGGGTACCAGAACTCACACACCACACACATATATGCACACAGAAAAGTCATGCCCTGTGCTTTTTTTTTTTTTTTTTTTTTTAATTTTCAGCAGGGAGATGCTGTGTGTGGGAGCATCTCAAGACCCTACCTTCCTTCTCTCAATAGTCCTGAGTAGGGCCATGAAAGACTGGGAGCCATGCTGGTCAGAAATGAGCATGTCTTTGGAGCTTTCACTGGCCTTGGGATGAGCTGTCTTTAGCTAAGGCCTCTGCCCTCGGCACTGCAGGCAGCTAGCCTTTGCCCAAGTCCGGAGTCCTCCCCGGCATGAGGCCACAGCATGGCCAGTGAGTATGTCTATGTGTACGTGTGGGTCTGGGCACAGAGAAGAGGACACGAGTGCTGTTCTACACGTTATGCTATCATCACTTTACTGTGACCTCAGCCAACTCCGGTACCTTCTTAGGGCCTCGGTTTCCCCTGGTCATAAAATATGGGGTTAATTGTCCCTCCTTGGGAAGCTGGAGGGGTTAATTGGGCAATGGCTCTGGAGAGGAGATCTATAAATACAGGGGGGTCATTAGAGGGTATTTCACAGCCGTTCCGCGGCCCCGATGGTGTTATTAATATGATTATTGTTATCGCCGCCATCGCCCACTTCCCGAGTCTCTGCAAGTCGGGGCTCTGCTTCCAGGTGAAACAGCTCTGCAAATGGCCTCTGTGACCCTCCACTATCCACACTCATGAGTCCCAGGCGACAACCCCCTCAGGAGGCCATTTCACTGTGGCTTGGCGGAGAGGGTCACAAGCCCCAAGGGGAGAGGGGCCGAGGGAGATGCCATGTTTGTTTAGCAAGTGCTGACCCTCCTGCCCTGCAGCAGGAAGCTGGACAGAAGCGGGCTGGCAGCTCCTTGGAGATGTGGTCCTTGGTTCAGAGAGGGCCAGCAGAGCTGACTTGTAGGAGCTTGAGGGGGGTGGTGTGCCCCGGGACGCTGAGAGGCTGGCCAGTGCTCTCTCTTGAAGAGGCAAATGGCTCTTCTTGCGGAGTCTCTTTGTAGGGATGCTAGTCCTCTCACAGCCTGGAGATGAAGCAGGGCCTGGGATGCTCAACTGTAGGCCTAGGATACCCATCAGGTGACCCTGGCTTCCTGCTTCAGTCCGGTTAAATCCTGATCTGGGGCTTCTGAAATGCTTTGGGTGCCCTCTGGCGGCAACACACAAGAGCTGCAGAGGCCCAATAACCTGCCCAAAGAGGAGCACCTCCTCCTGCCCTTTCTTCTGGAGCTTGTGCAGATCCCATCCAGGAGGGTTAGCAAAAAGGAAGAGCCGGGCAGGACGGGAGAACCTTAGGGAGGGGATGGCTGGAATGTCCTCGCTGGGAGATTCTGTGACAGTTGGCCGGCAGCCATCGACCTGGTCAGGAAAGCCAAGGGTAGAGGGAGTTGGGGAGTCAGAGCAAGGGACAGGAGTGGCGTCCCGGAGATTGCAACAAGGGTGGCTGTCCGTGTGCGCTGGGATGCAGAGTGGGCAGGACTGGCGTCCACTTTTGGCGTTTCTGGAAGACTCAAAGTGGCTGAGACCACAGGAATCAAGGAGGAAGCTAGGCTGGGGAGGGAAAAAACAAACAAACAAAAAAAACCGTGGTTCACTCAGACCAAGAGTTTCCCCATCAAGCCACTGTCAGGGTTGTGACGTCAGGACATCAAGGGCTGGCTGGGAAAGTCTTCCCCATGGGCAGAGAGAAGGTGAAGAAAGAGAAAACCGGAGGAGGAAACTGGAGAGGCAGAGGCTATGGGGAGATCCTGAGGGCAAAAGGGAGCATCCTCAAAAGGCTGAGGGGGCTGTAATGGCTGGAAGACTTATTCTGTCACGATTGGGCCATAGGAGGGAGTGTGACCCAGGATGGAGCCCAAGGCTGCCTTTAGCCAAAGGCTGTCAGGACACTTCTTGCTTTCTAGACTATAGGCTAAGAACACGGTTGAGCCTTGTGGGTCTTTCCATACGATGGCCCAGAAGCTCTCTGCAGCTTCATGGGGACAGAGACCACGACTCCACGGGCCTCCTCCTGCATGCTTAGAGTCCTTGGGGACACTGGAGAGACAAGGGCTGCCACTGGCAGGAGAGAACACAGGGGTGGGGTGGGGTTGGAAGTAGGAAAAGCATAGAAAGGGCTTAACTGAGAAGCCAGGAAGGAAGTGAAGCGGACATGGAAGAAGCTGAGTGAGAAGGAGAAGCTGTAAGGCTGTGAGAAGCGTTTCAAAGGACAGCCACCACCTGTGCACCTGCCACCACCTGTGCACCTGCCACCACCTGTGCACCTGCCACCACCTGTGCACCTGCCACCAGGCACTACTCTGGGAGAGGGAGGGTGTGCGGTGGACAAGTAATTTTGCACACTAGAAATGGGGACAGAGTGGCGACTTGGACGGAAGAGACTAAAAGCAGCCAGAGGCAGCACTGAGAGAACCTGTCTCCAGACCCACCAGGGACAAGATGGCCTCCTGGGTGATGTGGGAAGCTGCAGTCGGAACCATCTAAACCGCCTTTGCTCTCCAAACACCACTAGAGGTAGGGTGGGACAAGGTGACACTCAGGGAGGGGAGGGGTGGGTCTGGGTTGGCTCAGGGCCTCTGGCGAAGAAGTACTTCTGAGCCTGGCTTACACATGTGAATTATCAGAGGCCCCTTCTTCATACAGGCGCTTGCTTGGCTCCATCCTAGGAACTGAGTTCCTGGATTGGGACAGGAGCCCATCCTCAGGACTGGTGAAAGGCTCTCTGCGGAGTATGGTGAGGAGTCTGACGGTATCAGTGTTTAGCTTGCACGGGGCTCTGTGCTTGATCCCCAGTAATGGTAAAAAGATGGCCAGGGAGAAATCAGACACTGTGGAGCTTGCTGTCTTAGCGCTTTCCCTCTCTTGGGAGAAGAGGACAACTTAGAAAAAGAGATCTGTGAGAAAAGAATTTGTGCAGTGGTCTGGGCCGAGGGCGGGGCAGGGGGGCGAGGGTTATGAATGAATTTCAGAGATTCCTTTGGCAGGGTGGGGGAGGTGGTTCGGTGGAGTGCTGGTCTACCACACATGAAGCCTTGGATTCAATCCCCACTACCACTAGGGGGCAAAAAAGTGTCCCCATCTTTGTGCCTTTAAACCAAACAAACCAAACAAACCAACAAACACATAGGTCTTTAACCCCAACACTCGGGAGGCAGAGGCAGGCAGATCTCTGTGAGTTCAAGGCCAACCTGTTGTACAGAGTGAGTTCCAGGACAGCCAGGGCTACACAGAGAAACCCCGTCTCGAAAAACCAGAACCAGCCGGGCGGTGGTGGCGCACGCCTTTAATCCCAGCACTCGGGAGGCAGAGGCAGGTGGATCACTGTGAGTTCGAGGCCAGCCTGGTCTACAAAGTGAGTCCAGGACAGCCAAGGCTACACAGAGAAACCCTGCCTTGAAAACAAAAACAAAAACAAAAACAAAAAAAAGAAAAAAGAAAAACCAGAACCAAACCAAACCAAACAAACAAACAAACAAAAAAAAACATGCCCCCCCCAAAAAAAACCATCAAAACAAACAAATAATTGAAAGGCTTTAGAAAGGCAAAATCATTCAGTTCAAAACTACCGGTGCAAGTTGGGTCTGGTGGCCGGTGCCAGCAATCCTAGCACTTGGGAGGCAGAGGCAGGAGGTTCATGGGTTCTGGGAAGGCAGGCTGCTGGAGACCCTGTCAACTAATAATAACCAACCAACCAAAAACAACAACAACCCCCCCCCCAAACACACACACAAAAACCTACTGATGACTTCTAGCTCTTTCCACGGTCCCCCACCTACATTCCTCCTGATGGAGCCTCCAGGTAGAACATAGCTAGCTACCTCCACTTCTTGTCCTAGGAGAGGTCTGAGAGCCACCCAGCAGGATAGTCAGCCCCACCTCCCCACCAAAACCCCTGCACTCTAAACTCAGCTGAGTCACTGAGCCTGGGCGGAGTCCTTGGCTACACAGCAAAGCAAGCCAAACTGGAAACCGGCCTGGGAACAGAACAAATGGGCTAAACAAGCCTCACGCAGATGTAAATGTACGCAAAGTCATTCTTGAACTCGGAATACATTTTCCTGTCACCTTGTCCAGGAGAGTGAACCCTCCCACTGTAGCTCAGACTCTTAGGGCAGCCATCGGTGGAGGGGGAAGGGCGGGGGGGGGGGGAATGGGGCTTGGTGGTAGAGACCGCCTCAGATGTGGGAGGCCCTGGGTAGAGGAGCGTGGTGAGGGGAAGCCCTTTCCGTGTCAGCTCAGGGCAGCGCAAACAAGGTAAAGCTTGGTGGGCAAGAGTGAAGAGAGCAGACTTTGACTAGGGCCTTAAAGGAGTTTACCAGGACAAAGGAAAGGCTTACCTGAGAAGAAAGACCTGTGTGTTTAGGGACAGTGACACTTTTCTGTGAGAGAAAAGATTGATGGGGGGTGGGGGGGGCGGTAGGGAAGCAGAGAAGGTGGGAAAAGAGCATGAAAGATGTTCAAGTGAGAGTGTGGGGGTGTGTGTGTGGGTGTCGGGGTGCAAATGTGAAGGACCTGGCTTAAGCAGAAACATGTGGCTTTATACAGGACTTAGAATCCCAATGACGGAATGGTGTACAGCCATGCATGTGCGCGCGGAGACAAGTGTGCTTGTGTCTCACAAAGCCAGGAGCTGGGTTGGCAGCCAACAAACCCCAGCGATCCTCCAGTCTCCTGCCCAACCTCACAGTGAGATACGGGGTTACAGATGCTGAACTCCCAGCTTTTGACATGGGTCCTGAACTCAGATCTCTTCATGTGCGAACAGTGACATCTTCCCAGTGCCCAGGGAAGGATTTTAGCTACAAGACTGATTGGCTTTTCAAAAGCTAACTGGAGAATTACTACGTTCTAAACATTTGGCTCTTTATTTTTGTTTCACTTTTTCTCAGCATCCCTTCCGTTTCGCTGTGACTGGAAGGAAGAAAGAGGAAGATAGAAGAGCCTAAGAGAAAATGTACTGAGAACCGGGGGTATATAGCTCAGTGTTTGAGGCTCGACCCACAGCATCACAAAAGGTGTTGATTTTTGGAAACTTTGTTACGCGGATTTACAGGACAGGAGGTAAAACATTTTTCTCACTGTGGGTTAAAAAACAAACAAACAGGGCCTGGCGTGATGGCGCACGCCTTTAATCCCAGCATTGTGAGTTCGAGGCCAGCCTGGTCTACAAAGCTAGTCCAGGACAGCCAAGGCTATCACAGAAAGATACTGTCTCGAAAAACCAACCAACCAACCAAGAGGTTCCTCTGCAGGTGGGGTGTGTAGGTTTCCTGCCCACAAAAGTCTGAAGCTACCATGACTTTCCTCTTGATGCCCCGCCGCCAGCCCAAGTTAGTCGTTTCCAGGACAGGGCTTGGAGGAGAAAGATAAACCTACCTGGGGTGCCTACCAAGCACAGTACCTCATTCGGGCGGAAATTGAGGCACAGAACAAGCAGGGGCGCTCAGACTCCAGCGTGCAATTCTGCCCACCAGAGGCGCAGGTTAAAACGCAGATTCTAGGCACTCCCGAGAAGTAGCAAATGTGACTATTGAGAATCTGCTTCTGGAAACGACTAAGACGATTCCGATGCGCCCGTCTTAGGGCCGTGTGGATCGGGGGAGGGGAGCGGGGGATGGGGGTGGGGGTAGCTCTGCGACACACTGGTGAAGATGAACAGGGCCTTGGAATTATATAATGACAGTCTCCTCTGGGAAGTGCCAGGTATCCCAAATTCCTGCCAGGACATCGAGTCTCCACAGGCGACGCCCGGCGAAAGGCTGAGGGGCCCAGGTGAAGGCGATGCGCTCACCCGGCACCGGGCACCTGGTACCTCGCATCAGACAGCTTACACTAGAGTCTCCACGCCAGACTGTACTAAGAGAGATGTATAAGCTCTTTATGGGGCATTTCTGGGCCTCACAGTAGCACTTCTGATTGGCTTCAGGGCAGATCTATCACTCATCTTCTGGGTTAGAGGTGGGTGGAAGGTCAACTACGACCAATACAGAAACACTTCTCAGTTAAGCCCCTCCCCACCCAGCTTCCTGTTGCTGTCCATCAACCTCCTAGCAGGCGGGACTTTGCCTCCGGCCAGTTGGCTAAAGGATGTGTCGTTCATTCCTCAGTGGATTTCCGGTTGGTGACTACTACCGTCGATCAGTGACACTTCGCAGCTCTATTGGCCAGGCCAACGTCACTCTAGATGCTTCCCATTAATTGGTTAAAAATGCTGTCGGTCCCCAATGTACTGAACGCTCATTGGTGAAAACTGCCGTCGCTCGGGCGGTGGCGGGCTCCAGGATTGGCGGGTGCTAGGCGGGCGGTGTCAGGCTCTCGGTGGCGGCGGAGGCGGCGGAGGCCAGGGAGGAAGATGTCGTAATGAGCGGTGGGTCCTGGCCTCTGCCGGCGGGGTCTCCCCGGCCCTCAAGGGTCAGGAAGACGGGCAGAGGCCTCGGGGAGGGGAGGCCGGAGCCAAGGGTGCCCCCCTGGGACTGGGCCTGGCGCCGGGGCCCGGCTACGGGAGGGGCGGGGGAGGAAGGATTCCCGCCCGGAGGAGGAGCGCGGCTGGCCGGCCGGGCGGAGGCACCCGGAAGGGGGCGTTAAGACTCCCCGCCCCTCGGAGCCCCGGGCGGGAGGGCGGCGCTTCCGGGGCTGGCAGGCGGCGCGGGCAGCGGGGCGAGCCTAGAGTCCCCTTCTCCCCCTTGGTTGGGTCGCGCCGGGCCTCTCGACTGCTCCCGAGTATGTTCCATGCAGGCGGTCGACTCCCCCTCGGGTTCGCCCCGTGGGCGGGCAACGCTTGAGATCTAGGTGGTGCCAATCAGAGGGGCCCTGCTTCTCTAAGCTGCCCCCCCACCCCGGCCGCCCTACCCACCGCTGTCACAGACCATGTCAGGACCGGAGGGCACTTCCTAGGCAGATGACTGCAGAGTGAAAGCTGACATTTAATGCTTGAACCTGGACCCTTGAGCCTGCGGCTAGCTATCTGCAAGCTCTTGGAATTTTGTGAAGTTTGAGAACTTGTTGACAGAGCTCCCAATGCCCCTTGCGAGTCAAAATTTTACTGAAGTTCTAAGAAAGCGTAGGCGCTATTTATTGCTCTGAAGAGATGACCTAAAAAATAAAATAGATACTCGCTTTCTTCCTCCATCCGCGTTGCTGACTTCCTTGTGCTCAGCTCCCTCCCTTCTTAGGTTTCTCTCCCAGTGCCTTTCTAATTTTAGTACAAAAGGAAGTATCTTTTGCTCTGGGCAATTGAGAAACCTGTCCTCACAACATTCCTTGGTTTTGATTCCAGTAGTCTGCCGCGTTTAATTGTTTCATAACTAACTTGATCCAAGGGTACTCCATTTGTCACTTCTCCTGAGCTTTCCTCTTTTCCGGAGGTTAGTAGATAATTTGTTGCTTTATGGAGAAAGGCCAGTGGTCTGTGAGCCATGAATCGGCGCAAGGTCCCCTTTATACAGATTTCACTGCAGAGAGGCAGTTAATGATGTTTCAGTGTGTACCAGCAGGCACTGCCCACAGCTGTTTCATGCTGTGCCCTAGAAGGTCTTGGGCATTTCTGAAGAGGGTAAAGCCCTGAGTGGACCATCCCCACCCCCACCCCACCCCCCCTCCCGCGGTGCTGGATGCTGAATCTAAAGCCTCACAGTTGCTAGACAGGCACTTCCTGCCGAGCTGTAGCTTCAGCCCCGAATTGTCTTGACTCTGACTTTCAGAGCCAGCATCCAGTGAACTAGCCGAGGGAATGGCAGAGCCCAGACCGCAGCAGCAATTCCATTAGCAACACAAAGAAATCCATTGTCTATACAGGGATGAATGTAACTGCAGAGTCTTACTTTCTTTTAAATTCTTGATGACAATGGAGCTGGGCATGGTGGCACTGGCCCTTAATCCCAGCATGCAGGAGGCAGAGGCAGGCGGATTTCTGTGATCTCAAGGCCAACCTGGTCTACAAAGGGAGTCCAGGACAACCAAGGATACACAGAGAAACCCTGTCTTTAACCCCCCCCCAAAAAAACCCAACTTGATGACAATGAAAGGGGCAGATCCCAGAGCCCACCAGTGGGGCTTCTGTCAGTGTTCGGTGGCTTCTTGTGTGCTTGGGGTGTGGAAACATGCGCTGATGATTCTGTAATCTGTGTAAGCCTTGAACTTGAGATCTTCATGTCTCAGCCTCCCAAGTGCTGGGGTGATAGGTGTGTGCCAGTTTGCTTGGTTTCTAGTGACCAAACAGACATCAGTCCCAGAAATCGGTCACTCATGCAAATAATTATAATAAAAATGAGAAAGGTTTGGACCCGTGGAGGCCTGTCAAAGAGGTGAGATGCAATAAGCAGATTAGGGCAGGCGTTTGGATAAAAAGCTTGCGCCTTTCCAGCAGGTAGGCCCCTTATAATGACTTTTAAAGCTTCTTGTAGCCAGCCAGTGGACTCCAGAATTGATGTGGACACAGCAGTTTTCTAGACCCTGGCCACTCCCATTTCTGTGATAGAAATGGGCCATTCCCCCCCCTCCCATCCCCAAATTACCTTTAATCCCTCTCTTTGCTCCATCTACACTCAGATGGGAAACTCTGTTTCCAGACACTGAAAACATTAGTCATTATTTTGGATCAAGTGGCTAAATGACCAGAGTGGAAGAGGCAGAGAGAGACACTGCTGTAAAGGTTGCATGGAGTATTCGAGCAAGCACGTGTGACTGATAGGATTGTGTGGCCTAGTTTTAAGCCTCGTGGGCCCTGAACTTGGAGTAATCTGTTTAGAAAAGGACACACACGTCTTTGTATGTCTCCTGGGTGGCATTTCTGGACTTTCCGTGTGGGACAGTGAACTTCTTCCCAGGATGTTTAAATCAGGAGCTCAGGCTGGGTGTGGTGAGGCACCTAATCTAAGATGTCAGGCAGCAAGACTGAGAGTTGGAGCTCACCCTAGGCAGGCTAGCCTCAAACAGACAAAAACCAAGGACATTTTATCCATGGTGGTGGACCAAGTAAATGTTTCTAGGCTGAGCAGTGTGGGGCCGTACAAGCTGTTGGTGCTTTTGTGTAGTGTGGCTGTCTACCTCCTGTGGCTCTTTCTCCTTTTCCCATCACAACCAGCCCGCGGGTCTTTGTTTCTGAAATGAAGGCGCAGGTCTGTCTCTTAAGGTGCTTTCTTCACAACCAGCAGATGTTTTAATGAGCAGCTTTCCCGAGGGCCTTAGGGCAGTGGAGTTTCAGGATTCTATCAGGGATCTTTTAGAGCCTGGTAGGAAGATAAAAGACGAGTGAGTGAATGGGACGCATTGGCTGAGTAGGAATGGGACTCAGGGTCGTTCTTGAGGAGACACCCCCTGGAGTCACGATGGCTTTGTTCCAGTTGACAAATGGTAGAACAGAAAACTTTTTCTACTGCTTCATGGGATCCTGAAGTAAAAAAACAAAACATCGGAGCAGGCTCAGTGCTGACACCAGCATTGGGGGGCGCAGGATGTGTGGGGGGGAGTATGTGTCTGAGATGTGTTCTGCCACTATCACAGGTGTCACTGTGCCTTTCCATAGAGTGCAGGCCAGGCTGGCATGTTCTAGAGAGAGGAGCTGTTGCTCGCTACAGGGCCTATGAATGGGCAAAGCTCTCCATCTTGGTGCTTCTCAGTGTGCCCCAGAGAGAGCTCCTGGCCGTGATGCGAAGGCTGTCACATCACTACACAAGCTGTAAGCTCAGCCACTGGAGTCAGATGATGGGCATCGCATTTCCTTAGCTGCCTTGGCTTCAGCATCAGGACCACTTGCTGTCCTCAGCCAGCAGCTGCCGTGCTACAGTGCAGAGGTTTAGCTTGGGTGGCCAAGGCTACGTCCTCTGAGGTGCCAGTTGGCCTCTATGTGGTGATTTGGGCCCTTCAGGTACCGCTCAGAGTCAGCAGTCAGGCACACTTCTAAATATCTTTCTAGAACTTGCTCTTTGGGGTAGTCACCTCTCCTGTGGATCTAGTAAAACCACAAAGTGTTCCTGACACAGTGACTAGGGATTAGGAGACAGCTAGGAGAGTCATGTGATTAGAAGTGAACTAGTTCTGCCTCTGGTTTATGGCTAATTGGAAATTGAAGGGAAAAAACAACAACTAAAAAACAGATGAGGACATTTTCCAGGTTTTAGGAGAGTAAGTGCCAAGCCAGCCTCCTCTTCTCCAGGGAAATGAAGTCACTAGTCATTACAGAAGCTGATCCTAGCCTGGGGTTGCTCAGAGAGTGACTCACAGATGCATTGCCCGAGCAGAGGAGGCAGCATGTTTGTATGTAAGGAGATTCTTGGGGTGGGGTGACTTGTGCTTTTATTTCTCCTGTTCTCTATGACAGAATTCTGAGTCCCAGTACTCCCCCACCCCCAGACAGGGTTTCTCTGTGTAGCCTTGGCTGTCCTGGACTCACTTTGTAAACCAGGTTTGCCTCGAACTCACAGGGATCCCCCGATCCCCCTGCCTCTGCCTCCCGAGTGCTGGGATTAAAGGCATGTGTGCCACCACGCCCAGCTCTTGTTTGCTGTTGGGTTTTTTTTTTTAAACAAATATTTACCTTCTGTTTCAGCAACTCAAATCTTTTATTTTCTAATGTATTTATTATGTATACAGTGCTCTGCCTGCATGTCCGCCTGCACTCCAGAAGAGGTCATTAGATCTCATTATGGATGGTTGTGAGCTGCCATGTGGTTGCTGGGAATTGAACTCAGGACCTTTAGAAGAGCAGACCGTATTCTTAACCTCTGAGCCATCTCTCTAGCTCTGAGTCCCAGTATTCTCCCTCAACTCCAACCCCGCCTCCACCCCCAAGACAGGGTTTCTCTGTGTAGCCTTGGCTGTCCTGGACTCGCTTTGTAGACCAGGCTGGCCTCGAACTCACAGCGATCCGCCTGCCTCTGCCTCCCGAGTGCTGGGATTAAAGGCGTGCGCCACCACGCCCGGCTGAGTCCCAGTATTCTTAAGCAGAATAGTTTTGCATGGTTTCCTGGGTTTGCTTCCATCATGCTGAAGAGTTCCCATCATCCCATTGCCCCCACATTTATGCCCTGTGGCCCAGGCAGAAACAAACTAGGAACGACCGCAGTCCTGCTAAAAGGAAAGGAATTCAGAGTGGGACAGACTGAGTGTTCACATTCAGACCCTCTCCTGGTTCTACCTCATGCCCCACATGTGTGCGCTGTCTGGAAAGGGCAGAAGTGTAGCTCGGAGCTGTAGTGCCAACTCTTGATAAACTTGCATTGAAGTGTTTGACCTGCCACAGCTCACATAGGTGCCACCACACTTAATCTATTGGGTGTAGGGGATGGAACCCAGGCTTGGTGCATGCTAGGAAAGCATCCTAACAGCTAAACCACACCCCAGCCTTCCTTTGGTTTTTAAACTCCATGTAGCCTCTCTCCCTCTGCATTCTTTCAGGGCTCACTTATTTATGAATTTATTTTAATTTTTATTATTTTTTTTTTCATTTTTTTCAGACAGGGTTTCTCTGTATAGCTCTGGCTGTCCTTGACTTTGTAGACCAGGCTGGCCTTGAACTCACAGAGATCCACCTGCCTCTGCCTCCCGAGTGCTGGGATTAAAGGTGTGTGCCACCAGGCGCTGTTTATTCATGACTTTATTAAACAAATATATAAAGCTCCAACTGTGTGCTAGGTTCAAAAGGTACATTAGTGAATAAAGAGAAACCCTTGCCTTTAGGAAATTTGCATTCTTAATGAGACAGTAATTAAGTAACTAATAAGTACTTGTTGGAAAGTGATAAACACTAAGGATAAAAATAGAATGGGAGGGTAGGGAAAGTGTGTGGGAGAGGCAGTTTACACAGGTGCTCAGGGCAGTCTTGGTGGATGTCATGAAACCCCCCCAAAAGAGTGAAGGGGGCTGAGCCAGTTCTGTCTAGAGTGAGAGGGGGAGCACAAGCAGGCATGGGAGCAAGCTGAGGACTTGGCTTTGGGAGGATCGTACAGCATGGCTAAAAGCAGGGAGGGAGGGAGGCCAGGAAGTCAGGTCACACAGCACACAGGCCTGTGTGTGATGGCTAGAGCTTTAGCTCTCTGCTTTTTCTTCTCTCTCTCTCTCTCTCTCTCTCTCTCTCTCTCTCTCTCTCTCCCTCTCCCTCTCCCTCTCCCTCTCCCTCTCCCTCTCCCTCTCTCTCTCTCTCTAATTTTGTTTTTGTTGTTGTTGTTGTTGTTGTTGTTTGTTTTTTGAGACAGGGTTTCTCTGTGTAGCCTTGGCTGTCCTGACTCCCTTTGTAGACCAGGCTGTCCTCGAACTCACAGCGATCCACCTGCCTCTGCCTCCCGAGTGCTGGGATTAAAGGCGTGCACCACCACCGCCCGGCTGGTTCTGGTTTTTCGAGACGGGGTTTCTCTGTGTAGCCCTGGCTGTCCTGGAACTCACTCTGTACAACAGGTTGGCCTCGAACTCACAGAGATCTGCCCGCCTCTGCCTCCCGAGTGCTGGGATTACAGGCGTGCGCCATCGTGCTTGGTTTAGCTTTGGCTCTCTGATGGGATGCTCTTGAGGGCGTCTGACCAGAATAGTGATGTGGCTTGGTTTATGTTGGATGTGTTGAGACTAGACTGGCAGGGGAAGGTTAGAAGGACAGCACAGTGGCCTTCTCAGTGTCAAGGCACAGCATGGAATTAGGTGATGACAGCAGGCAGTGAAAGCCTCATGCTCAGGATGTGTTTTGAAGTTAGAGCTAGAAACGGGACTTAGCAGCGTGAGGTCTGGTCGCGTTAATGCTTCTGGTGGCGTGGATGGAGTGGTGTAACCGGGCGGCGCCAAGTTCCAGAATGACTGTCAGGAGTAATTAGGAACAGCAAGGTCAGACCCCCTTGGCTTAGGATAAGGCTATTAGATAAATTTATAGTGAGTTAAGAAGATTGGCAGTCAAACATGCAGCTATTACAGAAGGGGGGCGTGCAGCTCCATTGGCAGAATGCTTGAAGCCCTGGGTTTGAAACCAGGTGAAGTGATGCTCGTATGTGTTCACAGCACTCCAGAGGTGGAGGCGGCAGGATCAGGAGTTCAAGGTCATCCTTAGCTTCGTAGTGACTTTGAGTCCAGACTGAACTACATGAGACCCTGTCACAAAAACCACTTAGGTTTGCTGAAATTGGACAGACTCATTTACCCCAAAGTATTTTATTTTGTTTTTTCATTTCTTTTGGGGCAGGGTTTCTCTGTGTAGCCTTGGCTCTTCTCGACTCACTTTGTAGAGTAGGCTGTCCTTGAACTCCCACAAAGTATTTTATAATGAAATGTATAACGTGTAACTTATTGGACACTGTGCTAAAAGTAGAAAATATAATTGAGTATGCTTTCATGTACTGTAACATTGAAAAGTTAAGTTGGACTGGGCGGTGGTGGTGCACGCCTTTAATCCCAGCACTCGGGAGGCAGAGGCAGGCGGATCACTGTGAGTTCGAGGCCAGCCTGGTCTACAAAGTGAGTCCAGGACAGCCACGGCTACACAGAGAAACAAACAAACAAACAGAGGAAAAGTTAAGTTGGAGGCTTGCAGCTTAGCCCAGTGCCCACATGCCGGCTGCATCTAACAACCAGAGTTTAATCCTGGGACCCACATGGTGGTGAGAACCAAGTCCCACAAGTTGTCCTCTGACCGCATGTTGGCCATGGCATGTATATAGCAGCAATACACAAACTTGCACACAACATACAAATAAAAGATGATTAAAATGTTAAAACATGTTCAGCTGAACCGTAGGAGTAAGGTGCGGCCTGTGCATAGTGGCTGAGGAGATCACTTGAGAGGAGAGGTTTGGAGTCACAGCTCAGAAAGGAAGCGTAATTTCTTGATAAAGTGTGTACAGGTCAGGGTCACAGCAGAGCTGGGGGTCTGGTGGAGAGGCTTATCTGTCCTCTCCTCTTGGCCCGTGGCTTTAGCGGCCTCTGCCCAGAGTTCTGCAATGAAAGGCGTACAGGTCATCTTCCTGTGTGTGATTGCAGGGCGTTCAGTTGTCTAGGGAGTCTGGAGTCTGTCATAGCCTAGCTGGCTCCCTTCACCCTCCACCCAGGCTGATTAGCCAGTTTCCCTGGAGGTCCAATTTTGTTCTTCAAAACCAGCCATGGTTTGCTTTTCCCTCACCAGCTCTGAATTCTTCCAGGCTAGGCAACTGGGAAAGCCTGGCCTTAGAAACTGCTTTGCTGGCTTCCGGCCCAGCCAGGCTGACCAAAATAGCCACCAGAAGGACTGTTTGTGCAGAGTGAAATTCCTGCTGTGGAAATACCATAGTGGAGGGCCAAGGAAGCCATAGCTGCTGGGAAGGTTAAAAAAAAAAAAAAGCCCAGTAGCCTAGGGTCCAGGTGTGGACTTTGAGCCCTGGTCCATCCAGGGACAGCCCGATAACCAGGGCTCGAGGGTCCTTCCTCTTATATCATGAGCTCCCAACCCAGTCTGCCAGAGAAAGACATCCCCTGCCCCAGGATAGAGCTACGCTCCCTACCCTGTTGCCAAGCGTTGCCAAGGGTGCTACGGAGTGTGCGCTGGCACCCAGCAAGGTCATCTCCTTCTAGAGAGTAAGTGAGAAACAGCCTCTAGAGATTATAAATGGCCAAAGGGACTGCTCCAACTTGAGGCTCCCAGGAAGAGAAAGAAAGGGGGAGGGGCAGGGAGGAGGCTGGGTGCTGCCTTCTAAGCTTATCAGAAGAGCTTCTGGGCGGGGTGCTGTGCAGGGAATGGCTGGATGGATTCTGGCTTTACAAAGATAGTCTTCCAAAAGTGAACTAGCTGGATAAAAGGAGCCGGCCAGGGGCTGGAAGCTGCCCTGGAGGCTGCGGGTTGGGGGAGTTCTACCTGGCTGAGGGTGATTGAGCAACGACTATGTCATGGGAGTAGTGGGTAGAAAGCAGGGAGACTTGTCCCCGGAGAAGAACGGGGAGCACCTACTTATCCACCAGGAAGGCGACGCTCCGGGCTCTGCTGTGACTGGAGGCTCCATTCCCAAGATGCCCCAGAGCTGCAGCTGCCTGTGTACCAGAACACCCCCACCTCCCCCCACCCCAATCTCGTATCAGCAGTTCAGTGAAGATGAGCACAGCTTACTCCAACGAGCAGATCCTTACTCCCATGCCATGGGCCCGCGCTCACTGGAGTGGGTGCTGCGTGCTGGCAGAGGGCCTGACTTCATCTTAGTTGGAAAAAGGACCTCCAAGGACACGAAATACCTGTTACAAAATGGCGGTCAGTGGCCAGGGAAGAAAATGGAAACTGCCCTAAAGGTGTAAGCATTAGCTAGAAAAGACAGAAGAGCCCTAAGCAAAGGAAGGGCTGCAGAGATAAGCTCCTGGGATCCAAAGGGAGGGCCGCGGAGGCTGGAGGCTGGGGAGGGGAAAGAAGGAACAAGTCAGGAGGGAATGCTCAGGGTTGGGAGTGTCTAGCTGACCCAGTGAAGGGTCACCGGCTGCACACAGACCTGGGAGAGAGCCTGTGGAAGCTGTCGAAGCCGCGTGAATGGACACGGCCTCCAAGGAGAGGGATCTTGGGTGAGAAGAAAAGACACTCGTTGAACAATGTCAGTAACTAACTGGTGGCAAAGGCAGAAGAGCCCACAGGAATTTGGAGGGGGAGGGAGCCACGGGGCGGTCTGTGGTGACCTGGCGGAAGCTGCCCCAGAGTGTGATGGTGGTGTGGAGGGACGGCAGTGCGTTCTGCCAAGTAGGCGGGAGAAGAAGGCTGCGCTGGAGGGACGAGGTGGAGGCTGGACAGGCTGGGAGTTAGGTGCTTCTCTGTCATCTTGGGTTCTCTCCTGTCCCTCAGTCTTCCTCCCTCAAGACTTTTCCTTAGGGCTAAGTGAGATGCACTGGGCATTGTTGCTTGCATCACTGCCAGACTTCAGCCTAGAGACTTAGGGAAGTTACCGCTGAGAGACATGCGCCTTTTTCTTTCAAGAATATTCAGTAAGGGTGTGATATGGCTCAGTGGGTAACGTGATTGCTGCTAAGCCTGATAACCAGGGTTCAATCCCCGGAACCCACATAGTGGAAAGAATTGGTCCCCGCCAGGCATGGTGACACACGCCTTTAGTCCAAGCACTGGGGAGGCACAGAGGCAGGTAGATCTCTGTGAGTCCAGGACAGCCAGCCAAGGCTACACAGAGAAACCCTGTCTCAAAAAACAAAAACAAAACAAACAAACAAAAGCAGTAGTCCTTATCCATATTGCTAAATTGTAAGGTTTCGGTGACCAGATATGAGCTGCTGTTACAGGCCAGTGGTCGTGCTAAAATGGATAGCTCAGTGGAAGAGCGTTTATTATTCAGCCCCCAGTACAAAAAGAAGGTGTAGCTTAGTGTAGCGGTTTAAAGCAATTACAGAATTATGTCTAAGAGCCCTCTGCGGCTCTCCACCCCATTCAGTGTTTGACCAGTGTGGAGGAGAAGGTTAGCATGACGCAGATCCACATCGGAGTCTAAACACAAGGTTCCCAGTGAAAAGAGGCTGCTCTGACAACTACGGTTGTGTATCTGACTCTCCTTAACCTCTGTCCTTTCCACACACCCACTGGAAATGCTTCTCTTTTCCCTTCTCCTCCTCTTTCCAGAAGAGAAGAGCCATAAAATTATTTCGTTGCTACTCCATAACTATCATTTCGATACTGTTGTGAATCATACTGTAAATATCTGGTATACAAAACTTCTGCTATGCAACCTCTGTGAATGGGCCGCCTGACACCCTCCCAAAGGGGGCGTGACCCACAGGTTGAGAACCTTTGCTCTAACTGGAGCGGTCCAGCAGCCCAACCAGGTCTCCAAACAGGCTGTTTCCAGGGTTAGTGACTGCAGAAGAAGTGCTGGTCTTTCTGCATTTCACTTCCTTTGCACTCTGCTCTGCTGAGTGGCCCTGCGTTTCATAACACAGGAAGGATGTTCACCAAGTTCTGTTAACTTTTGTGAACTTGAACCCTTGAGAGCCTCCTAGCAGGGCAGCTGCCTGCCTTCCTGGCCCTGCCAGCAACTAACTCACCCTGTGTTCTTATCAGCATCACATGGTCTGAAACAATTTTGAGTTTTTGTTCTGTTTTATGGGGCTTGGCATGTAACCTAGGACCCTGCACATGCTAGACAGGGGCTCTCCCATTTGTACCTCAGAAGGGAGAACATTTGAAAGAAAATTTGGTTCAGCTATTCACCCGACCTCTCTATCCCATCTCCAACAGAATTTACATCTTGCCTCTGGTTAAACAATTTCAGAGAAAGAAAAGCACAGCCCCCAGAGGCAGCTGGTTCTGTCTTCCAGAGGTGTCTTTGAATTAAACAAATTTTAAAATCTGGCTGCCTGAGCATCCACACAGGTGGCTTGGTTCTGCCCCTTTACTTACAGAATAAGTACCCTTGTCAGAACCTTGAAAGTCTCTCATTGGACATGCCCCTTAAACAGGCCCCAGACTCCAGACATAGCCCAGTGTGTAGAATACTACATGAGGGATGCTATTTTTCTTGTCCTATAATTGAATTTTTAGGTTTTTTTAAAAAATAGTTTTGAGTCTTAGTCTCTCTCTCTCTCTCTCTCTCTCTCTCTCTCTCTCTCATACCCTCTTCCCTAATAAACTCTGCATAACATTAAAAAAAATTAGTTTTTGTGGTGGGAGGCAGAGGCAGGCGGATCTCTGTGAATTCAAGGCCAGCCTGCTCTACAAAGTGAGTCCAGGACAGCCAGGGGCACACAAAGAGACCCTGTCTTGAACCCCACCCCCACCCCCATCCCCCCAAAAGTAGTTCTTGTTAGCCAGGCATGGTGGTACATGCCTTAAATTCCAACACTGGGAGGCAGAGGCCACACTAGCCTGAGACTCAGTAAATAAAGTAAAAAGCAATTCCTGTAAGGAAGACCTGTCAGTAAGAAGACCTGGGGTGCCTGGCCCGAGTCCTGAGCCCCAGTTGAGCTGGCCACAGCATGGCTCACACTCACTAACCCTAAACCCCTAAACTCTTACTATCATTTCCTCTTCCTGTTCACAAAAATATTACAAGCATTTCATTGTCAGTTGAAACCAAATGCACTGTGCATGCTTTTTACTGACGGGTCCACCTGGAACCTTCAAGAACAGCCGAGCTGTGCACACGGGGCTGCTTTCTGAGGTTGCTCGCTTTCATCAGTGGCTGCTCCTTCAGTAACTGCACTGATTTTGCAGGGTTCCCTGTGTGTTATGTCCTACGATCTGTGTGTCCTCTTTGTGCAGAGCTGTCCGCGTCTGCACTGTCACCCTTGCTCTGCAGCATTCTCATGGACTTGGGGCCTGGTGACCGCTGAAGGCTGCGCTGCGTTGCCTCCTGACCAGCCAGCCTGTTTCTTTCTCTTTACCCTTTATCTTTCAGAAGCCTGAAAAAACATGAACGGTTGTGTTTTCTCCCTGACCTCTGTCCTCACAAGATTCCTGACATGCTCAGTTCCTGAGCCTTTGTCCCTGGAGTCTTCCAAACAGCCTTCTGCATCTGTTTCCGGGAATTTGCTTTCCAAATGTCTGTGCTACAAGCCTGGCTGCCCAGGGCACTTTGCCTTAGCGATTTGTGAACTCTAGATAGCAGAATATTTCACCCCAAGTTCTTGGGACTTCCCTTTCTTTCTTTCTTTCTTTCTTTCTTTCTTTCTTTCTTTCTTTCTTTCTTAAATAGTCTCAGTATGTAGTCCTGCATAGCCTGGAACTCACTATGTAAACCAGGCTGGCTTCACACTCTCAGGTGCTGAGATCACATGTGCCACCACACACAGCCTCTTATTTACTTTTATTTCAAATTTAATGTGTACGGGTGTTTTCCCTGCATGTGTGTTTTACACCGTGTAAGTGTGTGCAGCGCACACTGAAGGCCAGAAGAGGAGTTACAGATGGTTGTGAGCCACCATGTAGGTGCTGGCAACTGAACATGGGTCTTCTGGAGGAATAGCAATAGCCAGTGCTCTTAGCCACTGAGCCATCTCTCCAGCCTTCAGCCTTGTTTATCAAACTTAAGTGCAAGGTAGAGGCTTCCTTTATTAATCCCTCCCTTATTGGAAGTTGGGCCTGGGATGCACACCTGCAATCTCAGCCCTTGAGAAGGCTGAGAAAGGCGTTCCAGGCCAACCTGGGCTACAGTGCAAACCTCAACGTAAAAATCAGGAGAGGGTATAGAAGTCCCTTAGCACGCACTGGGGATTGGTCCCAGGAGCTCCTGGAGACACCAGAGTCCATAGATGTTCAAGACTTGGGTTTAATGTGCAGACTACACATAAGTTACACACTCACCAGATTATGAGTAGCAACAGTTTTTGATGCATGGTTGGTTGATCCCGTGGCTACAGAACCTGTGGATATGGAGGCCAACTACCTAATTGTGAGAAAATGAGAAAAATTTTGTCAGATATAACCCGACATACTCCAAAATAGAACGTACGCAATGTTCATTCTTCTTACATGTAGGTAGTTGTTAGCTCTGCCTGGCCTGTGACCTACGGGGTCACATCAGCTGTCCTGAATAAAGATGCAAATCCCCTTAAAGTAGTGGTTCTCAACCTTACTAATGTGGAAACCCCAAACCATAAAATTATTTTCGCTGCTACTTCATAGCTAATTTTGCAACTGTTAGGAATCATAATGGAAATACTTTTGCAGAGAGGTTTGCCACATGGGTCGCGACCCACAGGTTGAGAAGCACTGACTTGGAGGACTTACCAAATGCCATCTACTGGTTCCTGGGGGCTCTTGTGTCTCTGTGAAGGCTGAGCATCCAGCCTTTAGAATAAGACAAGTATGTCCTCTTGCTCAGGAATGCTGGCCTAGCCTTTCTTCACTCCCAGACTGACTGGTTTGCATCTAGCTACAGCTCCCCTGCCCCTAATGGAGAGATTCAGGGAGCACCAATATCCACCAGGGGGCGCTGCAGACCCACCTCAGCGGGTCCCGGGGCAACTGACTTCTCCCAGTTCGGCCTGTGGCTGTGGGGACAATGGTGAAGGCAGGCCTGGCCTGAGTAGATAAGTGTGAGCAAAGGAGAGGATCACCCTGACAAGCATGGGCCTGCGATGCTAAGGCCACGCAGGAAAAACTGTTAACGTTTTAGAGAAGCAGCAACAGAGGCAAAAAGAAAAGCTGAGGCGAGGGGGGCCTTAGGTTCTCTTCAGGTATCTTATATTTGCTCCATCTTTCTCCCAGTAGATCCACAGACGAGCATGGCTGCCACCGCTGCTGTCAGTCCCAGTGACTACCTGCAGCCTGCCGCCGCCACTACCCAGGCAAGTGCACAGAGGGCTCTGAGGGCAGGGAACAGGGCCAGGGTGGATTGCTGAAGTGGATTTTCTACCCCACTCAGAACCAGTCCCCTCTCACTGCAAACACCCAGGGAGGTTCACTTATCCTCCGTTTCTGAACTAAGACATAGCCACTTGCCTCAGATGTCAAAGTTGGGTTAGGCAGAAAGAGCAGTATTAACCCTGGCGTTCCTGGGGCTGAGGCCATGGCTGTTAGTAAAGTCCTCGCTGCCCACACACGCAAACCTGAGATCAATTCCCAGCCCCGTGTAAGAGGCTGGGCGTGGTAGTGCATGTCTGTAATGCTAGCGCTGGACAGGCAGAGGCAGAAGAATCCGCTGGGCTTCACTGGCACACTAGTCCTGCCCAGCCTGTGAGCTGCAGATGCAGTGAGAGCCCTGACTCTGAGATGATGGTAAAGGGGCTAGAGAGATGCTCCGCGGTTAAGAGCGCTGCCTGCTCCTACAGAGGACTCTGCCTGGATTATGTCCCATATGGCAGCTCACAACCCTCCATACTCTAGCTCCAGATCTGACACCCTCTCTGGCCTCTGAAAGCATTGGGGACTTGAGTGACACACAGACATACATGTAGGCAAAACACCCGAGTACATAAAATAAGTAATAACTTAAAAAACAAGGTAGAGGGAAACAGAGTAAGAATTTAGCATTAACCTTTGGCTTCCGCATACACAGACTCAAATGTTCCCACACACCCCTTCACACGAACATGTGTACACATATACAACACACACCCCAGAACAAACACAGAAACTCGGTAGTATTTCGTCAGAACCTACTGCCCTAGGGAGAACAGGCCCTTTTATTGTAGCCCTCTCTAGTCAGGAAGTGGCACCTGCCAAACTCTAGAAGACACTTGGGTGAGTGTTCATGTCACCTTCCCTCCCCATCACTTCTCCTTTCTCCCTCTGTGGTAAGTTCATAGAATTCCATTGGAGATTCGGGTGTGTCATTGTCCCCTGCTGACACGAGCCAGGCCAGTGGGGGACAGCTCATGCAGTTGGTCTGCTGCACCCAAGGCTGCTTGGGGTGGGGGGCGCCTCTCCCTGAGAGGCCTTCCCTGTTGACGTCATGGAGAAGCCAGCAGGTACCACTGCAGAGTGTGTGTGCTGGTGATCGCCTACCAGAAGGGTGGGGAAGTGTTCGCAGGGAGCCGCTGAGAGCAGAGGCTGTCTAGCCAGTCGGCCGTCTCACTCCTTTCCTCTGCTGGTTTTTGCAGGACTCCCAGCCGTCTCCCTTGGCTCTGCTTGCTGCGACGTGTAGCAAAATTGGCCCCCCAGCTGTTGAAGCTGCAGTGACACCTCCTGCTCCCCCGCAACCCACCCCACGGAAACTGGTCCCTATCAAACCCGCCCCTCTCCCCATCAGTCCTGGCAAGAATAGCTTTGGCATCTTGTCATCTAAAGGAAATATACTTCAGATTCAGGGGTCCCAGCTGAGCACCTCCTATGTAGGAGGGCAGTTGGTGTTCGCCATCCAGAACCCCACCGTGATCAACAAAGGGAGCCGGTCAAATGCAAGTATCCAGTACCAGGTCCCTCAGATGCAAGGGAGCAGTTCGCAGAGCATCCAGGTGCAGCCCAATCTAACCAGCCAGATCCAGATCATCCCAGGCACCAACCAAGCCATCATCACCCCATCACCCTCCGGCAACAAGCCTGTCCCCATCAAGCCAGCGCCTCTCCAGAAGTTCAACATGACTAGCACCCCTGTGCAGAGCGGGGCCAACGTGGTGAAGCTGACAGGTGGCAGCGGCAACATGACGCTCACCTTGCCGCTCAACAACCTGGTGAACACCAGCGATGTTGGGACTCCCGCTCAGCTCCTCACCGAGAGCCCTCCCACTCCACTGTCTAAGACTAACAAAAAATCCAGGAAGAAGAGCCTTCCTGTCTCACAGCCATCGGTGGCTGTCACTGAGCAGGTGGAGACGGTGCTGATAGAGACCACGGCAGACAACATCATCCAGGCAGGAAACAACCTGCTGATTGTCCAGAGCCCTGGTGGGGGCCAGCCAGCTGTGGTCCAGCAAGTCCAGGTGGTACCCAAGGCTGAGCAGCAGCAGCAGCAGCAAGTGGTGCAGATCCCCCAGCAGGCACTGAGGGTGGTGCAGGCTGCCTCTGCCACCCTCCCCACGGTTCCCCAGAAGCCTTCCCAGAACTTTCAGATCCAGACAACTGATCCAACACCAACCCAGGTAGCACAGTCCCTCTGCCCCGCCTCCCTCTCCTCTGCTCACCCTTTGCTTTGCCTTTGAAACTGAGGCAGGTCATTGCCAATCTGAGGGGAAGTTGGAGTCATCATCATTTGGGGTGGGCAGGAAATGGCTTCTGCTCTGGGGTTTCTTCTGGTCTTGGGCCAAGTAGTCCTGATCTGCAGAAATCAGATGGAACAGGGATATCTGGTCTGTTTCACTCTTTCCTTATGGGGTAGCTCTGGGGGCACAACTGGGTAGATATGTATAGTTTCATAATGAAGTATTTTTATCATAAGATTACATGTAACAGCAGCAAGAATGAGAATTCAAGCCAGACCATAGAATTTGGTATAAAATAAAACAATTCAGGAGGAAAAACTGTTGACTGTTGGTAATGACAAGAAAAATAACAGGTAGGACAGCCAGGCTGTTTTCCTTTTCCTTTTTTCTTTCTTTCTTTTGTCCTTTCTTTTTTCTTAGACAGGTTTTCTCTGTATAATAGCCCTGGCTGTCCTAGAACTCACTTTGTAGACCAGGCTGGCCTCAAACTCATAGAAATCCGCCTGTCACTGCCTCCCGAGTGCTGGGATTAAAGGCGTGCGCCACCACACTTGGCTCCTTTTTTCTTGGATTACAGGTGTGAGCTGCCGTACTCAGTTCTTTCCGTCTCTGCCTAACCCCGTCTCCCGAGAGATGGTTTCTAGTCGGCTTCATTCATCTGTGTGCACATGTGGGCGGAGGAGTGTGTTTTCCCTTCTAGTCTAGATTCCACATAAGGGAGAAAACATTTGTATTTCTTTTTTTTTTTTTTCCCCTTTGGTTTTTTGCGACAGGGTTTCTCTGTGGAGCCTTGGCTGTCCTGGACTTGCTTTGTAGATCAGGCTTGCCTTGAACTCACAGCGATCCGCCTGCCTCTGCCTCCCAAGTGCTGGGATTAAAGGCGTGCGCCACCGTGCCCGGCCTTCTCACAGCTGTTTTTGCTCCTGCTGCTGTCGAGTCAGCTGGCCATTCTGCCAGCTGTTCAACTCTGCCTTTCTTCGCTGCCAAGGTGGCCGACCACCTTGCTGCTTTTGTAGCCTACCGTGCCATCTGCTCAGCTCCTCCTTTCACTTTGCAGTTTCTGCTCCCTCCCTCCCTCCTTCCTTCCTTCCTTCCTTCCTTCCTTCCTTCCTTCCTTCCATCTCTCCTTTTTTCCTAGATGTTGTTTTTCTATGTAGCCCTGGTTGTCCTGGAACTTGCTCATAGAGATTCGCCTGCCTCTGCCTCCCAAGTGCGGGGATTAAATGCGTGCGCCACCACGCCTGGCTGCTGCTTGTTTCTTTATGTTACCAGCTCAGCCCACTCTAAAAACAAGCAAGAGCGGATGATTTGAGAGAACCTTTTTTGGAGCCTAATGTTGCTCAAGGCCCCAGGGCAGCAAAGGAGACCCCAAACACCATGGGGAGTCAAACGCCCCATTCCCCAGTCTCTACTTCCTTACAGGGAAATGAGCATAGAAGGAGTGCTCAAAATACAAGTTTAAAAGTGTAGTCAGGTGTGGGGGTGCCCGCCAGTAATCACAGCGTTCAGGAGGCTAAGGCAGGAGGAGTGACCGAGTGTCTCCATGCCCCGTGATCTTAGCCAACTTAAGCCGTGTTCGACATGGGGCTAGAGAGATGGGTCAGTGAATGAGGGACTGGCTGCTTTTTCCGGAGGATCCAAGTGCCCATGTGTTGGCTCACTGCCACCTGTGACTCCTCCCAGAGGACCCGATGTCCTCCTCTGTCCTCCATCTGCACCAGGTACATGCAAGTTAACAGACATAGACAGTATCATCATCATCATCATCATCATCATCATCATCATCATCAGTGCTTAACACCTGCTCAGTACCCACCAAGGGTGAGGTGAGTCCCCTCACCTGACTCAGGGTATCAAAAACTAGCAGAAAAGAGAAGGTGGGCAGGTTAGGTTCTCTTCAGTTAGTCAACCTGTTTACTTCCTGAAAGAAAGAACCAAGTACAGAATGACAAGATTTTTAACCGGGATCCATCCTAGAAACTGGGAAGGAGATGTGAGGTCTGTGTGTTGTTAAGGATGGCAGTTATGTGTTGTCATTTAGCTGAAAACAGTCTCGGTAATCCAGGAATTAAAAACAACCCCAGTTAAAATCACAGCTGATTTTATTTTCTCAAAAAATTGTTTTCTCCCTGGATCATTTAAGCATAAATTGCCACCTGATTCTCCTCTCACTGCCAAAAGCTTTAACACTAACACGTTCCCTGAAATACTATAGCCACCAAGCTGGTCTCGCTGCATGCTCCAGGTGGTAATTCCAATGTGGTCTAAGGACTGTCCACCTTAATTTCACTTGTCACATCTCTCTAGTCTCTTTTTATCCGAAAGACATCCTCGCATCCCACCTCCATGGGGCCAGGAGTTAGACCCAGGGCTTTGTGGGTCCTAGGCAAGTGCTCTACCCCTGAACTATATCCCCAGCCCACCTTCCTTTTTAGCCTGACTCTCATGACTTTGCTGCTTTTAAAGGTCACAGGCCAGTTGTAGGGTGTCCTTGACTGTGTTTATGCTGAACTGTCACCCAGTGGGTGTGTACCATGTTCTAAGACAGTTTGATTTGTCCCATTGCTGGTGACGGTTACCGTGGCAATGCCTGACCGGTTTCTGCACCTTAACAGTTAACTCCTTTTGTGGCTGGGGAGATGGCTCAGTGGGTAAAGCGCATGCCATGCAAGTGTGAGGACGAGAGTGTGAATCCCCAAGCTGGTTGCAGAAGCTTGCATCTGTCATCGCAGTGCTCACACAGAGATGAGAGGCAGAGACAGGAGACCCACCAGAAGCTTTGAGAGCGGCCAGCATGGCGTAGGCAGAAGTGAACGAGAGGCCCACTCTCACACAAGGCAGACGGCAAGGACTCACACCCAAGGTTGTCCTGTGACTTCCACAAGTGTGCCTAGCACATGTGCACCCATACTTACACATAAACACACATATAGCACACACACAGAGGAGGTAAAAATTACTTTTCTTCCTTCATATTTCATTAGTATTTTGAAGAGAGACAGCATTTTGGGATGAGATAAATACTGTGTTCCTCTTAAAACTTTTTAAAATTTATTATTTTATTATGTGTATGAATGCTTTGCCCATGTATATGTATGTATATTATGTGCAAGCCTAGTGCCTGAGGAGGTCAGAAGAGGGAATCGGATCTCCTGTAAGTGGAATTAGGAATAATAATAAGTCACCACATGGATGCTGGGAAATCTGGGACCTCTGGGAGAGCAGCTGATGCTCTTAACCACTGAGCCATCTCTCCGCCCACTCTGTTTAAAAAAGATGGTTTTGCTATGAAGGTTAAGCTGACTTCTGTGTCACTTTGTAGCCCATGCTGGTGTTGTGCTTTTTTGTTAATCTTCCAATTTTGAGATTTAGCAGTTAATATTTTTCCATGCTAAGCAGATCAAAGGTCTGATTGTAGGTCAGTTACCAGCTCATGCCACTTTAGTGTAGGGCACCATTGGCCCTGTCAGGCACAAGGAGTGCGCAGGGGCGTATTTGGGCTGATTGAAGGAGGATGCCATGACAGGTGTCCCAGTTCTTCCTTGGACAAGGAAGGCTATGGTGCCACCTCTCTTAGTACACTCTCTTCTCTTTGGTCCCTCAGGTTTATATCCGTACACCTTCTGGTGAGGTACAGACAGTCCTTGTCCAGGACAGTCCCCCCGCACCAGCTGCAACCACCTCAGCCACCACCTGTACCAGCCCTGCACTTCGAGCTCCCCATCTGAGTAGCACCAGCAAAAAGCATTCAGCTGCAATTCTCCGAAAAGAGCGCCCCCTGCCAAAGATTGCACCTGCTGGGAGCATCATCAGCCTGAATGCTGCACAGCTGGCAGCCGCTGCCCAGGCCATGCAGACTATCAACATCAATGGCGTCCAAGTCCAGGGTGTGCCTGTCACCATCACCAACACTGGCGGTGAGGGAAAGTCCTGAGGCCAGGGCGCTGGCAGCAGGGCTCCAGATTCAGCATATGGGCATCCTGAGCCAGGCCCCAGCATTTCCAGTATCAGCCATGAAGATGCTGTCCATCCACGATGCTGTCCAGCATTTGCCTGGTCCCCTCCATCCTCAGGGCACACCCATACATACCTTCACACCTGGTCCTTACAGTAGTCATGTGTCCACATAAGATAGCTGCAGATGTTGAATAATGAGGGAGAAAATAGCTATGTTCAAGCAATATACAAACTTGGATTCATTTGGCTGGTCACCTGCTCAGGTCAGGTGACTAAGAGTTATACTAAATAAAGGAAGGCTTTTTTTTTTTTACCAAGACAAGGTTTGTCTGTGTAGCTCCAGCTGTCCTGGAACTAACTCTGTAGAACAGAATGGCCTCTGCCTCCCAAGGGCTGTGGTTAAAGGTGGGTGCCACCGTGCCCAGCAAAGGAAGGCTTCGTAAAGAGAAGGGCTGCTGCCAAGTGGAGGTGGCACTCTCGCCTTTAATCCCAGCACTCAGAAGGCGAAGGCAGGCAGATCTCTGTGAGTTCCAGGCCAGCCTGGAATACAAGGCAAGTCCAAGACGGCAAAGGCTACACACAGAGAAACCCTGTCTTGAAAAACCAAGAGAGAGAAGGAGAGAGAGGAAGCTGCTGTGAGACTGGGTGGCAAGGAAGGGTGTCTGGGTAGCAGGACCAGCCTGTGCCCCACAAGAGCTAATGATGGTCCATGCTGCGAATGCAGCCTTAAGAATAAGAGAGGGACTGAGAGATGGCTCAGTGTTAAGAGCACTGGCTGCTCTTCCAGAGCCCAGGGGTTAATTCCCCTCCCCCACGTGGCTGCTCACTACAGTCTGTAGCTAGCCCCATAGGATCCAGTGCCCCCTTCTGGTATACAGAAATACATGCAGACATAAAGTACATAAATAAAATGTAGAAGAGAAGTGGGGGAGAGCTGAAGCTACCTAGCGCATCTGGTTTGTCCACTTTTAGGAGACACCAAGAGGGAGGACAAGGTAGCCTAGAGTGATTTTCCCCAAAACCCATGAACAAAAATTCCTGGGAGGGTTTCCTGTTAGCAGGTTTAGAATCTCTGGCAGGCCTCCAGCCCTCACTGTCCTCCAGCATATTATAGCCACCTTGACTCTTTTTTTTGTTTAGTTTTGTTTTGTTTTGTTTTGTTTGTTTTTCGGGACAGGGTTTCTCTGTGTAGCCTTGGCTGTCTTGGACTCCCTTTGTAGACCAGGCTGGCCTCGAATTCACAGCGATCTGCCTGCCCCTGCCTCCGGAGTGCTGGGATTAAAGGCATGCACCACCATGCTGAGCTGAGCCATGATTTTTTCCTTAACCTGTCCAGGAGGGAGAGAAGGGCTAGCCTGGGCTTCCATTCCTGAAGTGTATCCTTTTCTCTCCCACAGGACAACAGCAACTGACGGTGCAGAACGTTTCTGGAAACAACCTGACCATCAGTGGGCTGAGCCCCACCCAGATCCAGCTGCAGATGGAGCAGGCCCTGGCGGGAGAGGCCCAGCCGGGGGAGAAGCGGAGGCGGATGGCCTGCACATGTCCCAACTGCAAGGACGGGGAGAAGAGGTTAGTCCCAACCAGGGTCAAACCCACAGCCTGGTATATGCCGTCCCTCCACAAGTCACTCTGGGGACAAGGGGCAGCTCCCAGTTCCTGCCTCCTGCCTTTCCTGTGCTCTCTGACTTGACGCCCATGGCTTCTCCCCACTCTCAACCCAACATCCTCAGGTCTGGGGAGCAGGGCAAGAAGAAGCACGTGTGCCACATCCCGGACTGCGGAAAGACTTTCCGGAAGACATCCTTGCTTCGGGCTCATGTCCGCCTGCACACTGGCGAGCGACCTTTTGTCTGCAACTGGTTCTTCTGTGGAAAGAGGTTCACACGGAGCGATGAACTCCAGCGACATGCTCGAACCCACACAGGTCAGTTGCCTCCCATGCCCTGCTGTCCTGTGCGTCAACGCCCCTGCCTGCCCCAGAGCTGCAGCGTCCAGACCACCCAGGGAGTTCTTGCCAGCCACGGAGATCTTCCCAGAGTCAGAGAGTTGCATCACACAGCCTTGACCTCTTGTCATTTCTGCAGAGCTGTTGTTTAGTAAGCACTGAGCTGGGCTGGAGCAGTGACTGCTCTTCTAGAGGACCCTGACATGGGGTGGGTCACTGGTTCAGACTTTGGATGCTCAGCGCTGAGAATGTCTTCCTGCAAGAAGGAAGGTGTTGATCAAGCTTTAAAGTCCAAGGGACACAGTGCAGAATGGAGCAAGTGTGAGTTCAAGGCCAGCCTGATCTACAAAGTGAGTCCAGGACAGCCAAGGCTACACGGAGAAACTCTGTCTTGAAAAAAAACAAAAACAAAAAAACCAGACTGGAGCAAATGTACAGGGGCTAAAGGACAAGCAGCCAAGGCAAGGGACAAGGAGCTGACTGGAGGGAAGTAGACTAGAAGGGACAAAGGTGCCACCTAAGACGGCAGGAAGGGACCGTGCTGGCAGATATTGAGATAAGGCCAGGCTTTTCCAGGCCCTCGTGCGTGCTGCTGCTTTCTGGGGTGGTAGCAGCATCTATGCACAGATTCTTTGGTAACCGCTATTTCTTCTTCCCAGGGGACAAGCGCTTTGAATGTGCCCAGTGTCAGAAGCGCTTCATGAGGAGTGACCACCTCACCAAGCATTACAAGACCCACCTAGTCACAAAGAACTTGTAAGACCAACTGAGGCAGGAGGCCCTGAAGATGGAACCCCCCATCTGATTGGCCTGGGTCCATGGTGGACAGGAGCCCACAACTGCCCTCACCCCACTCCTGTTCTGTGGCTGTGTTCCCACAGGGAGGGGCTCTACTCCTGTGCTCTCCTCCTTCCAAAGGCCCGTCCCTTCTCACCGTGAGCTCCTGGCCTGCCCAGGCTGTGGACACTGGTCATGCCCAATGAGACGTTCTAAACCAGGACGCGTGGGGACCCTTATTTCCAAAGGAAAAACATGCATTTCACTCCGTCGAGGAGCAAAGTGAGCCCCTTATCCCCACTCCACCCCCTGCCCCGACACTGCCGGAGTCCCATTGTGCCATGCCCCCAACCTGTGCCTCCTTGTCCCCCTCAATTACCTCCCCTTCTGGCCACTAGGGACACCCCTGGGCCCCGCACCCAGCCTCCCACTGACCCCCGCCTCTGTGGAGGGCTGAAAGGCTGCCTCCACTCCACTGCCCAGCCCTGCCACGGCTCTCCTCCAGACATTCCAACTTCCTGTTTGAAAGGTCAGATGCCGGCGGACTCCTCCCAGCCCCTTTTCTACGGAGAACGTTGCCTTACACTCAAACTTCAGATGATGAACACTGTGTACGTGTGTGCTTTAAAGATATTTTATTTAATTGCTCCCTTCTTCCTTTTCTTTGCTAGTCGCCTCCCACTCGCCTGCGTTCAGTTTAGGGTTTTGGGGGGCAATGCTCAGCATAGGAGGATTTTTTTTATTTTTTGGTTTTTTTTTTTCCCTCCCTCTCACTTTTAACAGTTCTTTTCTAAGTGACACAACATTTCAACTCAGATCTGGACTCACATGAGAACACCTTCCATTCTGACCCTCTCCACTCCCTCATCTCATCACCCGACCTGCCCAAGCTCTCTTGTGTACAGTGTATATTGTATAATAGACGATTGTGTCTACGACATGTTTTAAAAAAAAAAAACATATTGCTTGTTATTTTTGAGGCTTTTAAATTAAACAAAAATCCAACTTTATTTTTTGTTGTAACTGCTTGAGGATGTTTTATTAATTAAGTGACAGATTTGTTATCCTTTATTAACGATGTATTTTGTTGGTCAGTATGGGCTGACAAAAATTTTTCTTGCTAATAAATTTAGTTGCCCGAGGCAAAGTCTTCTCTTGGCAGTTGGGCTTCCTTTGTCTGTTTCTTCAGAAGTCTTCAGCGGGGGCTCTCCTGAGGAGGGAGTGACGGACTTTCACCTTACCTCCTGGCCTGGTAGCAAAGGAGGGGAGTGCTCAGAGCACCCCAGTCCTGGGGGAAGGCACTTCCTGTTAAAAGCTAGATGAGTCAAGAGCCTTGGTCCACAGGTTGGGTTTTATAGAAAATACACCTCCCACAGCGTGAGAGTTCTTTTTTTGTTGTTTGTTTAAACATTTATTTACTTATTATGTATACAGTGTTCTACCTGCATGTACCCCTGCAGTCCAGAAGAGGACATCAGATCACGTTATAGATGGTTGTGAGCCCCCACGTGGTTGCTGGGAATTGAACTCAGGACCTTTGGAAGAGCAGACAGTGCTCTTACCCGCTGAGCCACCTCTCTAGCCCCCAGGGTGGGAATTCTTGTGGTGGAAAAGCAAGCAGATCCTCAGGGTCTTCAGCTAGAGGCCCATGCCTCTGGGCTTGAATAGGACTGCAAATCTGCAAATTACGTTGGAGACTGTTTCATTTTGGCAGAACTAATGGAAAAGTCAGGGGCTGTGGTTTATTCAGATTTAAAACTGGAGTTAGTATGTAAGCCTCAGGGCCCTGAAGAGCAGCAGCCAGGCTAGAGGAAGAGGCCAGTCTGCCTCAGACATTAAAAAAAAAAAAAAAACTGAAACACTTGAAAGCCAGGCACAGTAGCGCACACCTGTAATCCCAGCACTTGGGAGACTGAGGCAGGCGGATCGCTGTGAGTTCCAGGCCAGCCTGGTCTACAGAAGGAGTCTAGGACAGCCAAGGCTACACAGAAAACCCTGTCTCCAAAAACCAAACCAACCAAACAAAAAACATGGACACTTTCTGCTTTCCCTCAGACCAGCCAGGACGGCAGCTCTGCTGTCCCAGCCATCCCCTTGCATTCTGTCCTTTGTCAACAGGCATCTGCAATACCAACAGCCTTTCCCCTGTGCTGGTCAGCCCCCACATAGCTGAAAACCAGAAAGGTCATAGAGCTCAAATGGATCCAGGCTCTGTGCCCTTGGGCACTTCAACCACAGCAGAGGGACTCTTGGCTGCCTGTTCTCAAGGCCTTTGGGCAATATTAGACCCACAGCTGGGTCATCCTTGGCAAGAAGCCTTGTTAGCCCACCACCCTGCATCCCAGAGTAGCTGTGCCAGCTGGGGAAAGCTTTGCTGTGTTCTGAATCCTGGGTAGAGCAAAGGGGCATACCAACCCACTGACCTCTTTCTGCCACACACCGCCTCGGGCACAAGGGTTATTCTTCCCCAGGGGCTTGACTCCCTAAGGTCTTCGTCTTTATGCTGAGCTGACTCTGGCTTCTTTTGTAAACAAAATGGTGTGAACCCCCAGCTAGGCAGAAGGAGCTGGCTGGCATAAAAAGGACTCCCTTCTGGGGACAGGAGCTATGGCATTCTACCCTCAGGATGCTTCAAATGTTTTCTTTGTCCAAGAATTATTATTTCAAATTATGTTTAGGTGTGTATGTGTATGTTTGCATCTGGGTATGTACACATGAGTGCCGGTGTCCTCAGAGGCCAGAGACTTCAGATCCCCTGGAGCTGGAGATAGAAACAATTGTGAGCCGGTAGACTGAACCCACATCCTCTGGAAGAGCAGCTTGTGTTCTAACCACTGGATCATCTCTGCAGCCCCTGGATGCCAGAGTTTTATAAAGAAAAGAACACAGTCCACTTAGCAATGATGAGGTCGAGGAACAAAAAGACCCGGAAGACGGCTCAGTGGGTAAAGTGTTTGCCTGTTGCCATGCAAGCATTCTGACCTGAGTTCAACCCCACATCCAAAGCCATGCCTGGTGGTATGTGGTATCCCAGTCCTGGGAGGCAGAGGTAGGCAGATCCTTGGGACTGGCTTTTCAGCCACCCTACCCTAATGAGCAAGTCAGGTCCAAGTGAGAGAGAACCTGTCTCAAAAACCAAGGTAGATGTCTCCTAAGTAAAAACATCCAAAGTTGACTCCTAACCTGTATATTTTTGCACACCAGCATGCATACACACACACACACACACACACACACACACACACACACACACACACACACACACTAAAGATTCAGTAGCAAGTGTAATCTGTGTAGCCTTAGCTGTCCTGAACTTGCTTTGTAGACCAACCTGGCCTCAAACTCAACAGCAGTCCGCCTGCCTCTGCCTCCCGAGTGCTGGGATTAAAGGTGTGCCACCATGTCCAATGGCAAGTGGACTCTTGCCTGGCTTAACCCATCTGTATCTGAGAGCTGCAGTGGCAGAGGCTGGTGCACCTCCTCTCCCCTCCTCTGCCCTCCCCTCCCCTCCCCTCCCCTCCCCTCCCCTCCCCTGAGAAGGAGGCTTCCACCAGATACTTGATGGGGCTCTTGACAGTCTAGGAGCAAGCCACACCCAGAAGCTTAAGGGGCCCCTACAACTCACGGTGGCCCCTCTGCCTGGTCCCTTTCTTAGGTTTTCTGTACCAAAGTTCCCTAGCTCAGTCATTGGCTTGTCAAGCCTCTTTATTGACATATCAGGGAACAATTGTACAGCAATGTTTACACAACACTGAGGCAGGAGATTCTCAGAACAAGGATTGCCTCACTGCAGCTCTCAGATACAGATGGGTTAAAGTCAGGCAAGAGTACACTTGCCATTGGACATGGTGGTGCACGCCTTTAATCCCAGCACTTGGGAGGCAGAGGCAGGTGGATTGCTGTGAGTTCGAGGCCAGGCTGGTCTACAAAGCAAGTCCAGGACAGCCAAGGCTACACAGATTACACTTGCTACTGAATCTTTCCACAGTACACAATAACATTACGCCTACATACCTCTCCCCGACAAAAATCACCTTCACAATTAGAGTAGACCACACAGCGACGCAACAGCCCTTGGAGGAGATGACTAATGAGAGTTAACTGACCATGCCCCTGAGAGTCCAGAGACGTGAGGCAAAGGCTCTGGCTTGGGACAGAACTTGCTACCTTCAACTCGCCTTTATCCTACCCACTTTGTTTTACTTTGCACAAAGTAGCCACTTGTAAAACTTTTGGTCAGTGGGATATAAATTGTGGAGAGCCGAACTGGGATGAGATCCTGCCTCAAGTCTGAGACTATCTGTAAGTCTCCTCTCAGTCTCCTCCTCCTCCTCCTCCTCCTCCTCCTCCTCCTCCTCCTCCTCCTTCCTCACAGCATGTGAAAGCTAGAGCACAGCTTGTAGGTCAGCTTTCCTTCCACTTAGCAGTCGGACTCAGTTTGTCAGCCTAACAGGTACTTCACCTACTGAGCTATCTCTCTAACCCTTGACCAAAAAAAAAACAAAAAACTTTGCCGTCAAGGTGAGATCACTAAAGGACCTGTAGAAATCACAGGACAGGTGGCAGTTGCACACTGAGGGCAGAAGAGGACAGCAACTGTCCTACAGCTCTCCGCCTTATTCCCTTGAGGCAGGGTCTCTCACTGAACCTGCCTATGTATGACTCTTTTCACTGTAGGTAAGCATTTCCTGAGCATGCCTGGTGGCTAGGATTTTTAGGTGGGGCCACAGAGAATAGTCTCCATCACTCCACCCGAGAAGCTCCCAGGCTGATAGACAATACCAGCCACACTGGGTGAACACCACAGAGCAGGTATAGGACGCCATCTGGGTGTCTGAAGAAGGGCTTAGTGACAAAGCCCCAGAGGAGGAAAGTGAGATTTGGCCTCCCCAAGTCTCAACCACAGCAAGTTTCTAAGACTCAGCCCTAAACTGGGGTCCCTGATAAAGTACTCAGGGGCTCAGCTACCTGCTGGCAGGAAGCCAACCTTCACCCTTCTATGTATCTGCCCAGCCCATTGCTGGGGGATAGACCCTCCTCCTGCTTTGGCCTGGAAAACCGGAGGGTCTATCACGCCAGCATCATTACCCCTTGTCCTTGACGTCCCCACCATCCTCCTTAATTCTAAGGAAATTTCCTCTCAACAACCTACAGCTTCAAGTGCCATTTTGGAGGCTCATGACACTAAATTAATATCATCAGCCTCCACCTCTCCCCTAGACTCCAGTTCCCACTTTCCAGACCCATAAACCCTCAACAGCTCTGCTAATAAGTTCACCTTCCCCCCAAACTTCCCCCAGCTGATAGGAAGCAGCACCCATACAGCCTAAAGCCAGTCCTGCTGAGCTGATCTCTCTCAATATTTATCTATCAGCTATGTCCCTGCCCGCACCCTTCACCCCCTCACCTCCCACCTGGACACAACACTACAGTTGTTCCCTGCAGGTTCCGGCTACTAATCTCATCTTCCCTTCCCTGTAATCCACTTGGTCACCGGAGCCAGGTTCTGAATACAAATTCAATCACCAAACTCAAAAAGGAAACCCAGCCAGGCATAGTGGCACATGACTTTAATCCCAGACATGGGTGTTAGGGTCCAAAACTCAATGAAGGAAAGACCCCAGACTCAGATAGAATGCAAGCAGCAAAGAGTGTTTATTTCTGCAGAAGTCCAGCATGCAGGGATCACCGCTCAGGCAGCATGGCGACCCCAAGGTGAGCTCGCAGGCTCTACGGAAAGCCAGTTAGGGAAATTCCAGATACAGTTAGGTCATCTTTAGAAGCATGGGTACAGAAACATCGGGGATTGGCCAGTGCCAAGTCAGGAGTTAGTTATGAGTTAGGGGCTTGCTAAGCCAGCAGTTGAGCAACTATCTCCCTGGCCAGATGTCTTGGCAAACTGATTGGTTGCCCCTTTTCTGTGGTTTTTTTCCTGTAACTGAAGTCTCTACTTTTGAGAAACAGAAACTTAGGCCTATGTTGGCTCAGTGAGGAAACGAAGGCTGTCATGGAGTCGGTTAGGCTTATTTAACCAGGCCCCCCTCAGGGAGGCAGAGGGAGGAGGATTTCTTTGAGTTTTGAGGATACTCTAGTCTACAAAGTGAGTTCCAGAACAGTCAGGGCTACACAGTGAAACCCTGACTCAAAGGAAAAAGGAAGAAAGGAAGGAAAGAAGGAAGGACAAACCAATAATCCAATCAGACAATTAGATGAAAAGGTAGGTTTTGAAATTTTTTTTTATTATTTTATGTATATGAATGCTTTATCTGCATATACACCTACATGCCAGAAGAGGGCGCCAGATCTCATTATAGGTAGGTATGACCCACCATGTGGTTGCTGGGAACTGAACTCAAGACCTCTGGAAGAGCAGCCAGTGCTCTTAACCACTGAGCCATCTCCTCAGCCCTATTTCTTTCTCTTTCTTTCTTTCTTTCTTTTTTTTTTGCGGGGGGGAGGTTTCAAGACCAGTAAGTCCTGGACTCACTTTGTAGACCAGGCTGTCCTTGAACTCACAGCAATCCACCTGTCTCTGCCTCTTAAGTTTTGGGATTAAAGGTGTGCGCCACCACATCTGGCCTTTTTTTATTTCTTGAGACAGGGTTTCTCTGTGTAGCCTTGGCTGTCCTGGAACTCACTTTGTAGACCAGGCTGGCCTCGAACTCAGAGCTCCTCCTGCCTCCGCCTCCGCCTCCAGGACAGTCAAGGCCACACAGAGAAACCCTGTGTAGAAAAGCCAAATAAATAAATGTATGTACGTATGTATGTATGTATGTATGTATGTATGTGTGAATGTGCTGGGCATGGCGGTGCACAACTTTAATCTCAGTACTCAGGAGGCAGAGGCAGGAGGATCTCTGCGAGTTTGTGGTCGGCCTGGTCTACATGGCAGGTTCCAGAACAGCCAAAGTTAGATAGTAGTAAACTGTCCTG
The DNA here is from genome assembly GCF_964271855.1 of Acomys minous. Taxonomy (NCBI): domain Eukaryota; kingdom Metazoa; phylum Chordata; class Mammalia; order Rodentia; family Muridae; genus Acomys; species Acomys minous. The sequence goes on along the minus strand of NC_140493.1, from coordinate 89,252,803 downwards.
CCCTTTTAAAAAGAGAGAGAAAAAAAAGGGGGAAAAAGAAAAATTTCAGAATTAAACAGTCAAGACATAGCCTCGAACCCCACACTTCTCTGCTTGATCCTAAGAAAGTAGTGTAGGTCTCTGTACAACACCATTTTGCAAGACACTGCTTCTTAAGTTAGGCTTTTCTCAAGAAAAGAATAACACTACAAGGCTGAAGTATGGCAAATGCAATACTATTGTGCCCAGATTGTGAGACCCCAAAAGACCACCAAGGAACAGCTTCTGATGCAAACACACAAGCGTCACTTTATTTCAAGCTCGAGCTGGGGCTCTCAATCGTCACCAACACAGCTGCTAGGGACTGAGCGCGCTGAGCTCTGAAAATGCAGGGTTTTTATTGTGGTCACAGCAGGCTGCTAATCACTGGTTAGAACTTAGGTAAGACTTAGGTGAGAGTGTCATGTCTGTCTCTGCGTCCTAAAAGTGGCCTCAGACACAACCAGTCACATCTCATCTAAAAGGACACATAGTTCCTTGCAACATCTGGGTGGACCTTGGGCCATCTGCCCTTGGGCCTTTCCTGTTTGTTGTTCTTGGATTGGCTGTGACTAGGAACAGTAACCAGGGGAAGGCTGATTTGGCCTCCTGGTGGTTTTCTCTAAAACTTAAGTTCTATTCCTAGGCAACAGAAACTTAGGCCTGGGCTGTTTCGGTGAAAACTGAAGCCTATCATGGAGTCTGTCAGGCCCGTTAGGCTCTTTCTTCTTCCCTTTCTCTGGAGTCTGAGCCCCAATCATGGCTTCAGGGTGGTAAGTTCTATTGAATCTTCTGGATTAGGTTGGTATTGAGATCTAAGGACCATTAACTGCACAGTATTTTGTTGTTGTTGTTGTTGTCTTGTTTTTTTAAAGACAGCGTTTCTCTGTGTTAGCCTTGGCTGTCCTAGAGTCGTTTTGTAGACCAGGATGGCCTCAAACTCACAGCTATCCGCCTGCCCCTGCCTCCCGAGTGCTGGGATTACAGGCGTGTGCCATCACACACCCTGCTAACTGCACATCATTAATCCTCTCTCAAAGGAAGGAAATTAGCCTATTGAGGATGTAAGGGCCAAAAGCCAACAAAAGGAGCAGCATCACTAGGGGGCCTAGCAAAGTGGAGACTAAGGTGCTTAACCGTGGTGATGAGGCGAACCAAGACCTGAACCTGTGAACCTGAACCATCCTTGGGCCTGTTCTCTTTCACGTTTGCTCTTAGCCAGGCCCTCCTGGACCTTTGCCAAGGATTCTTCTACTGTTCCTGAATGATCGATGCAGAAACAACATTCCTCTCCTACAGAACCTCTTTGGTTCTGTAATACAACTTCCGCTGGGGAGGTGAGGGATTCCTGTGAATGAGAGGTAGAGTTCTCGATTCTTTCTATGTCCATATCTACTGCTGTTCTGAGACCAGTAAAATGTTGATTTTGAGGCACTAAGGAGGACACCTCTGCCCCAGCTTCAGCCAAGCCTAACCCCAAGAGCATCGTTAGGGTGGTTGGAGTTACTGGCTTCCTGCAGGTCCTAACACTCTCTAAGTGTTTGTAACCGTCTTCTTCAGAACGGTGTATCAGCCGGGGCACTAGTTGGACGAGCACACAAAAGTCCTGAATCTGGTTAAGAACCTTTCCATGTACACGGGGAGTGAGTCCTTTTGAGCAGGCCCAGCAGCCATCACATGGCAGGGGCAAATACTGACGGGTGTTAGCCTAGAGCATCTGACTGCACAGGGGTTGGTAGGCTTTAGGCACGCAACCAAGGCAAAGTCCCTTCCCCGTTACTGACTGTAGAGCTCTGCTAGCAGTTCCCTTTTGTTGTCATCTATATTGTAAGGGGCCATGAGTTTCATTGTGGTACCCTTTAAAAGCTGCGTCTTCATAATAAGGGGGGCTTTGAACTATAGCACAGCCAACAGGACTCGGTTATTAGGTCAAGTCTGGAAGAGCTAAGCACTTGGTAGGTATGCGTCATCAGATGCCATAGTGGGTTTGGAAAGAAATCTTCTTGGGGAGAGACAGTAGAGACACTGGTCAGGGGGCCATCAGGACCATGGGTGATGGGGCTGGGGGGAATCTGCTGGGATGACCATAAGAGGTGTTAACACCTGGTTTGGCTCCACTGTCTTCTGAGGGCGCTGGAAATTGAGTACCTGTTTTATCAAGAACAGGACCCTAATGTCATAGCCTTCCTTATAGAGACGTAGACTGGAAGACATCGGGCCTCCCAGGTCTTAGTCTTTCCCCTACTTCTGTGAAGGTCAGATTCAGAGGGTTACAGTCAGAGCGACTGGGTGAGCCTTTTTTTTTCCTGGTGAATTGGATTAGGGCATTCTGAGAGTTTTACCCGACTACAAGTGTTCTGGCATTTGCACATCCCCATGAGATGCAATAATAACCATCCCATCCCCCACAGATGGTAGTCTCCTCTTTAGGAGTGGGGGCTGGACAGACAAAGAAGCAAGTATCTTTCAACACAAGCCCCGAGTGGTGGCTCACGCCTTTAATCCCAGCACTCGAGAAGCAGGGGCAGGAGGATCTCTGTGAGTTCGAGGCCAGCCTGGTCTACAAAGAGAGTCCAAGACAGCCAAGGCTACACAGAGAAACCCTGTCTTGGAAAAACAAAACAAAAACAAAACAAACAAACAAACAAACAAACAAACAAAAAGAACAGCACAAACCTACTTGTTAGCTTCCAGACAAAGGGAAAATACAGAAAAGGAGTCAGCAGCAAACTTCATAGGTAGCTGCCAAGGAAGAGAGGCTGTCAGACTCTGGCGCCGATCTGGTTTGGCTTTGTTTCTATGGTGCTGGGGGTGGAAGCCAGAGTCTGGTTACCATAAGCACTTTGCCACTGAGCTATAACCCCAGGCCTTAATGAAGTCTTCCTTTTTTTTTTTTTTTTGTTTGTTTTTTGAGACAGGGTTTCTCTGTGTAGCCTTGACTGTCCTGGACTCACTTTGTAGACCAGGCTGGCCTTGAACTCACAGCGATCCGCCTGCCTCTGCCTCCCGAGTGCTGGGATTAAAGGCGTGCGCCACCATGCCCGGCCTTTCCTTTTTTGTTTTTGTTTTTGTATTTGTATTTGTTTTGTTTTCTAGACAGGGTTTCTCTGTATAACAGCCCTGGCTGTCCTGGAAGTCTTTGTAGACCATACTTGCCTCAAACTCAGAGATCCGCTTGCCTCTGCCTCCCGATTCCTGGGATGAAACTCGTGCGCCACCACACATAGCTGAAGTCTTTTTTTTTTTTTTTTTTTTTTTTTTTGAGACAAACTCTTGCTAAACTGCCCAGGCTGGCCACAAATTCATGATCCTCCTGCCTCAAACACCTAAACAGCTGGCTCCGAGACATATTCCACCCACACCTGCCCTCCCTTCCCGACCTCATCCCGGCTTAAACAAAAACACCCATCACAAAAGTAGACTCTTGGCTCCACAATATCCAGAGTACCACCCCACGGCCCTCAGCACCTGTCCTGTGTAGTCCACAAAGCGGTTCAGCCTCTCCTACTCTCAAGCCACTATCTCTCCCTTCAGCCAGATTACCCCCACACCTTTTTCTCTGTGTCCCCATCACCTTGCTTTAGAGTCTGGCCCCAATACCGTGTTTCCTACCCTAAGCTACCAACCCCCGGTTTCCGGGAGGTGCTTCCTACCTTAATGCTATTTTTCAGTAGCCCACAGTAGCCCGGCCACTTAGTGCGGGCGACTCCTCTCCAGCCCCGGGACTTCGCCTTACCCCCGACCCCACTCTCACCCCCACCCTCCACCGCCTCCGCCGTGGCTGCAGCGGTCCCTATACCTTTAATAAACCTCCACCTGCGTGGGAACGGCGGGTGACAGCATTTCCTTGTCCCTCTGCTCCCGCCCCTGGAGACGCTGCCCATTGGCTGGTGGCTTCCTCTGTTCTCGCTCTAATTGGTCTCGGGGCAGGAACCTCAAACCAATGAGCTCTCTGCGTCTGTCTCCTTTGGCTCCAAGAATTTAGGAGTTACTAGTTTGGGCCACTAGCAATTTCTTCCTTCCCCAGGTTAGACACCCAGGCTGAGCAGTTGGTTCCGAACCCGGAGGAACCCAGGGCCAGGCGACGCCGGGTCACGTGGCCGGCTGCCTACATGACGTACGGGCTGCTGAGCGTCACCGTGACGTTCAGGCGACCTGCGAAGTGGCTGGGCTACCTCCGTCACCTGTGCTATCGGGGTGCTGTCATGGACCTGGGGCCGATGCGCAAGAGTTACCGCGGGGACCAAGAGGTACTGCCGCTGCCTCCGGGGCACGGGGAAAGGAGTGTCCCTGAGTCGTCTCCAAAGGGTTGCAGGAGCGCCTTGGGGTCTCACGGGCCCCTTAAGGGGCAGCAGGATTTAGGGGGTCACCCTGATGGGAGAAGAGGCCTTTAGAGACAGCCATTGGGGAAGGCCTCAGGGAAATGTGTGCTCATAGGCCCCTTGTCGCAGTGGCAAGGGGACCTTGACCTCAGAGCCCACCTGGATTGGAATCCAGCCCTTTTCTGTATCTGTAGCTGTATCACCAAGGACAATTTATGCTCTCTGGGCCTCAGTTTACTCACCTGTAAAGTGATAATGCCTGCTTTACAAGGATACTGCGAGTTTGGGTTTGTTTGGGTTTTTTTTGTTTTTTGTGGGTTTTTTTTTATCTTTTTTTTTTTTTTCGAGACAGGGTCTCTCCGTGTTAGCCTAGGCTGTCCTGGACTCGCTTTGTAGACCAGGCTGGCCTTGAACTCACAGTGGTCCGCCTGCCTCTGCCTCCCGAGTGCTGGGATTAAAGGCGTGCGCCACCACGCCCGCTGTTTTTTTATTTTTATTTTTCTAATTTTTTTACTTTTTTATTCACTTAGAGAGGAAGAGAGTGTTTGTACATCAGAGGACAACTTTCAGGAGTTGCTTTTTCTCCTTCCATCAGGAATGAACTCAGGTGGTCAGGCTTAGTGCTCGATGCCTGTACCCGCTGAGCCGACTTACCAGCCTGTGTTTAGGCTTTTTTTTTTTTTTTTTTAAGATTTATTAAGTATACAGTGTTTTGCCTGCATGTACGCCTGCACGCCAGAAGAGGGCATCCTAACTACTGAGCCATCTCTCTAGCCTGTATTTGGGCATTTGTAAACTTTTAAACAGTCAAAATGTGCCAGGTGTGGTTGTACAAGCCTTTATTTTATTTATTTTTGTTTATTTATTTAGGTTTTTCGAGATAGGGTTTCTCTATGTATGTAGCCTTGGCTGTTCTAGACCCGCTTTATAGACCAGGCTGGCCTTGAACTCACAGTGATCATCCTGCCTCTGCCTCCCAAATGCTGGGATTAAAGGCGTGCCCAACCAGCAGTGGTAGTGCACGCTTTTGATATCAGCACTCGGGAGGCAGAGGTAGGAGGATCTCTGAGTTCAAGGCCAGCCTGGTCCACAAATCGAGTTCCAGGGTAGCCAGAGCTACACACAGAGAAACCGTGTCACCAAAAACAAAAAGCAAAACGAACAAATAACAACAACAACAACAATAATAATAATAGAGTGGAAGGTAGGTTGTTTGCAGCTCACTTGGTAGTCTTGCCTAGTATGCACGAAGGCTCTGGGTTCCATCCTTAGCACCAAATGAACTCTGGCATGGTGGCTGGCCCCAGAGTCCAGGGTCACCCTTCTGCAGCACCGTGAATTCAAGACTAACCCAGACGCTCTTCCTTTTTACCGCCCTCAGCAACCTCCGGGGCCTTTTCTTTTCCTTCCTCGGGTCAGGGACCCAAAAGATCAGTCCAGAGCTACAGTGGCTAAAGTGTGATTGTACGTGACCATGTCCAGGAGTGCTTGGCTCCAATGGGGGTTTTCATGAGACCATGAGAAATAATGAGGTGACCCACAGCAACTTCTCCTTCGTCCTTTCCTGGTTAGGAGACTTGCTTCATCACCTGTAAATGGTTTTTTGAGACAGGGTTTCTCTGTGTAGCCTTGGCTGTCCTGGACTCCCTTTGTAGACCAGGCTGGCCTCGAACTCACAGCGATCCGCCTGCCTCTGCCTCCCGAGTGCTGGGATTAAAGGCGTGCACCACCACGCCCGGCCTTAAATGGGGTTTGTTTGTTTGTTGTTTGTTTCAAGGTCAGGGTTATGAAGACTAAATGCATTTACATTTTGAAAAGCACCTCAACCCGTACCAGGGTGCACAGTAAGTGTTCTGCGTTCATTAGAGGCAGCCTAACTCTTTCTAGGCATTTGAGGAGACTCAGTTGACCTCGCTGGACCCCATCAAGCAGTTTGCTTCCTGGTTCGAGGAGGCCGTTCAATGTCCGGACATAGGGGAAGCCAACGCTATGTGTCTGGCTACCTGCACCAGGTATGCGCAGCCACGGGCCCCTGTGTGGGTGGCTTCAGAGGGAGCTGGGGACTTAGGAAAACCCAAACTAAGTACGCTCAACTTTATGTCTCCCGTTCAGTTATTAAAGCCTCAGTTGGGCCGGGGCGGTGGTGGCGCACATTTTTAATCCCAGCACTAGAGAGGCAGAGGCAGGTGGATCCCTGTGAGTTCGAGGCCAGCCTGGTCTACAATGCAAGGACAGGCCAGCCAAGGCTACACAGAGAAACCCTGTCTCAAAAAACAAAACAAAACAAAACGCCTCAGTTGAGTTACTTGTTGTCTCTGAGCTCCAGGAAACGGAGTCCTTAACTGGTAAACCAAAAGCCAGATAACTGATTACCTGTCAGTGACATATGCATTTCCTTATGCATCTTTACCTGGATACACCCATGGCTTCCCTCATGCCCCTATCTGCTGCATCTCCTGGGACTGTGCCTGAGGCCCTCTCCCTCTCTAATCCAGCATAGGATTTGCCAGTCAGTCATAACCCTCTGAGAAATCTCTTTTTTTTTTTTTATTAATTTATTTTTATTACATCTCAACGGTTATCCCATCCCTTGTATCCTCCCATTCCTCCCTCCCTCCAATTTTCCCCTTACTCCCCTCCCCTATGACTGTTCCTGAGGGGGACCTCCTCCCCCTGCATATGCTCATAGGGTATCAAGTCTCTTCTTGGTAGAGAAACCTCTTATGTTAGCCTCTTACTCAACATTTTTTGTCCCTTTTCACTAAAGCACCAGGCATCAGGACAGGGCTCTGCCACTCTGGGTATCACGCAGAGCTCTGAACAGAGGCCCGTCTGTCAATGCCCTCTTTTTTCAGCGTTGTCATAGCAAAGTGCTTTGGGCTGGGCAGCTTAGGCAACATTAGTTTACTGTCCACACAAGTCCAAGAGCAAGTGGCTGTCAGGGATGATGTCTGCTGAGGCTTTTGAAGACAGCCACCCCCTTGCTGTATCCTCGTGTGACCAGACACCAGTCTTAACTGGATTAGAAAGTCCCATCCCTCTGGCTGCATGTAACCTTATTGCCTCCCTAAAAGCCTTTATCGTCTAAAAGCAGTCTCATGGTAGTTGGGGCTGTGTGCCATACATCCCTTAGGGGGACACTGTTCATCCACAAGGAGCCCCCAGACACTGGTATCACACTTGTACCTCCAGGACAAGTTCCCCAAGGGATATTGTTTGATGGCACTGGGCCCCACAGTTTGACTCTGCCGGTTTTTTTTTGTTTGTTGTTTTCAGTTTGTGACTGCGCATTTGTCCATGTAATTTGCGTGATTGATAATTTGCCTCACGAAGGGGCGTGGCTTCATGAAGGGGCGTGGCTTCATGAAGGGGCGGCTGTGGGGCAGGGTGAAAACACAAGTGGGTTCTGACCTGATGCTCTGCCCTTAGAGACGGAAAACCCTCTGCCCGCATGCTGCTGTTGAAGGGCTTTGGCAAGGACGGCTTCCGCTTCTTCACTAACTACGAGAGTCGGAAGGGGAAAGAGCTGGTGAGGGTCAGGATGAATCTTCCTGGGGCTGATGGGACTTGCCTCCACCCTACCTTACATAGCCTTTTCATGATTCCCCCGGCTCCATACATTTCTTTTTCTTTTTTTTTTCTTTTCTTTTCTTTTTCTTTCTTTTTTGTTGCACGGTTTCTCTGCGTAGCCTTGCCTGCCCCAGACTGCTTAGTAGACCAGGCTGGCCTCGAACTTACGGCGATCGCCTGCCTCTGTTCCCCGGTGCTGGGATTAAAGGCGTGGGCCACCACGCCTGCCCCTCTCTTCTTGCTTCAAGGCATTTGTACTGTGAGTGAATGAGCCACATTTCACCAACGTGGTCTGCTACCCAATCAGCTGCCGTTCCTTTCTGTCTCACACCTGTGGGTTCCCGAATCAGGGAAGCCTTCCTTACCTAACACCGAGTGGGCCCGGGCGGGTACCTGGCACTGTTTGCCAGCTGCGCACCTCACAGCTTTTCTTTGTCATTTTGGTTATGTGATTAGACGATTGACACTTGTCTCCTCTGCTACACAGTAAGCTCTATGGAGTAAAGGCTGCCACTTTTATTTAATCAGTTTTGTCCCCAACATCTGTTCTAAGGTGCACAGGACTTAGCGTTTCATATGCATTTGGTCATGCCACCCGGAGATGCATTTCACATAAACTCTCAAAGCTCCGTGAGTGAAGCCGGATATGGTAGCTCACACCTCCGAATATTCAGGAGGCTGAGGCAGGAGGATTACCACAAACTTAAGTCAGTCAGTCTAGGCTACAGAGTAGGACCCTGTCTCAAAAAACAAGAACAGGGCTGGAGAGATAGCTCAGAGGTTAAGAGCACCGGCTGCTCTTCCGAAGGTCCGGAGTTCAATTCCCAGCAACCACGTGGTGGCTCACAACCACCTGTAATGAGATCCAGTGCCTTATTGTGGTGGGCAGGCACACGTGTGGGGCAGAATACCGTGTAAATAATAAATAAATCTTTTAAAAAACAAAACAAAACAAACAACAAACAGCCAAAATTACAACTGTGGTGATTAGAATGGCCAAACCTCACACTGGTGTTAAACCAGTTTAAATCCGGCTCTACCACTGGCTGTGTGAACTTACTACTCAGCCCCTGAGAGCCTGCCTCCAGATGTGTCACGGGATGCTCACCCTTGAGGGTTTAAGTGAAATGTAACAGTGAGTGCATCTGTTGATGCTCTCCGACTCCGTCTCCTGCCTCCCTCCTATGTGTAGGAAGCATCATCTTTGTGTTCCACTGGTACCTATGACTTTTCTCTTGTTTCCAGGACTCGAATCCCTTTGCCTCTCTTGTCTTCTACTGGGAGCCCCTGAACCGACAGGTAAGTGAGCATTCCTAAGACAGTCCACTTCCGGTGGGCTAGGTGGGCAGGGGTGAATTTGTAAATGAATATAGGGGGGGTCCCCAGGCCAGGCACATACTCTGTCTGGCCCTAGGCACTCTGCCTCTCTCTCTCTCTCTCTCACACACACACACACACACACACACACACACGTCTCAGTCTGGTGGGAGCCGGAGTATTGGGGCAGCTGATAGAACAGTGAGAAACAGGGGCTGTGCGGGTGGGAAAGGTAGAAAGCAGCAAGTGTCACCTGGGCGGTGCCTTCCACGAGCAGGTCCGTGTGGAGGGCCCTGTGAAGAAGCTGCCCCAGAAGGAGGCTGAGAGCTACTTCCATTCCCGCCCCAAGAGCAGCCAGATCGGGGCTGTGGTCAGTCGCCAGAGTTCTGTGATCCCCGATCGGGAGGTAAGTGGGCTCCTGTGTGATCCTCTTGATGCCTGAGGCCCTCTCTCCGCTCACCCCCGGAGGCTGTCTCCAGAAGATGCCGGGGGCCCTGTCAATCTAGCGGAGAGAAAAGGATGATGTCCTTAGTGGAGAAGAGTAGGGTGATGGGAAACCGGCCTCCTCGGTCTGGCCCTCCTGTTGGCCAGTGCCCTGGTCTATCTTCTTCACCTCTGTCCCCCATACCTGGCCTGGGCCCTGCCCCAGAGCCTAGGTTGGTAAGTCGTTAAGAGGCTCGTGGCCCTAGCCTGGCTCTTCCTCTGTCCTCTTCTTTGAACAGTACCTGAGAAAGAAAAATGAGGAACTGGGGCAGCTCTACCGGGAACGAGAGGTGCCCAAGCCAGAATACTGGTAAGTGATATCTGTGCCTGGTGGCCATCCAGGAAGGGGACACTGGGGCCCTGTCTGTGGAGCCACCTCCCTCCTTCTCTGGGAAGCCCTCCGCTGCATCTCAGGAGCATCCTCCAAGAGAGCTAGGCATGAGAGTGGGGATGGGCACACTAAACCTCCGCTTCTTCCCGTAGGGGGGGCTACATCCTCGACCCCCAGGTGATGGAGTTCTGGCAAGGCCAGACCAACCGCCTGCATGACCGCATTGTCTTCCGCCGAGGCATCTCAAGAGGAGACTGCCCTCTGGGACCCATGACCCACCAAGGGGAGGAAGACTGGGTATATGAGAGACTTGCACCTTGACTCTGGACAAAGAAGGTTGGGGAGTCATCAGCTGGAAGAGAGTGGGATAGGGCTGTTAAAAGAGCAGGGTAAAGGGGTCTGGAGAGATGGCTCTGAGGTTAAGAGCACTGGCTGCTCTTCCAAAGGTCCTGAGTTCAATTCCCAGCAACCTACATGGTGGCTCACAACCATCTATAATGTGATCTAACGCCCTCTTCTGGCCTACAGGTGCACATGCAGGCAGAGCTCTGTATACGTAATAAATAAATCTTTAAAAGGGGGGGTAGGTGAAGGACTGGGAACCGGATCTACCTTTCTCTGTCTTTGTTTCGGTTTAAAGTAGGCAACACCCTACCACAGAGCCAGAGTCACAGTTGTTTTTTGTTTCTTGGTTGTTTTTGGGTTTTTGGTTTTTTTTTAACCTTTTATTTTAAGACTAAGTTGCCTTGGCTGGCCTTGAACTCACTGTGTTATGTATCCCACACAAATCTTGACCCTGAGTTCCTCTTGCCTCAGCCTATTGAGTAGCAGTGATTCCAGGAGTGAACCACCAGGCCCAGCTCTAGGCCTTGCTTTTTAAAAAAAAAAACAAACAAACCAAAACTTTGGTTTCTTTTGTTTTTTGTTTATTTGTTTGTTTTTGCTTTTTCAAGACAGAGTTTCTCTGTGTAGCCACAGAGCCACCTGCTTCTGCCAACCCGAGTACTGGGATTACAGGTGTGTGTCACTGTGCCTGCTGCTTCTTCTTCCTCCTCCTCCTCCTCCTCTTTCTCCTCCTCTTTCTCCTTCTCCTTCTCCTTCTTCTTCTTCTTCTTCTCCTGTCTTTGTTTTCAAGCTTAGCCCATTTCCCTTCCTATCCCTTAAACCCAAGCCTCCAGGACTCACGCTCTGAGGTCCCTGGACTCAGTTGGTGTCAGTTGACAGCTGGAGTAGAGAGAATCACAGTGGAAAGGAGCTCATAATTATTTCTTTGGCTCTGCCCATGGTTTTGGGAAAGGCCGTCTCGGGAGCTGCAGCTGCTTTGACTCTCCCTCAGTAACAGCAGTCAGGCTGCAGAGGTGTGTGGAAGGGAGCCAGGCCAGGCCATGTTTGCTGTGATTCAAAGAGCCATTATTTGTTCTGGTTGGCCATGAACTTGTTACTCTGGACACTGTACTTTTGACTTTGTGGCTGTGTGCTTCAGTGTCCATCACTGTCAAAGGCTTCTCCTGAGGCAGCCCTCCCCCCCCCACCCCCCCACCCCGTGTTGATCCCCGACTTAAGCCTGGGTCCAGGAAGGACATTGACACTGACCACTCGCCAGGGACCCTTACCTACCACACCCCTTTTACTGATGTGCCATGGACTGTGACTTTATTAATACATACCTATGGGTTGTGGAGGAGAAGTGTTGTACCCCACCTCTGATTGGGGGTTGTATATGCCCCCCAATTTTTAGTGTGATCTCAACTGTCGTTTCCAACGTGCAAGTGTGTAATAAAAACTTGTCAGCCATGTGTGATATTAATGTTTAACCAGAGTTCATCTTCTCTGTCCCCACGAGGCACCTCAACATTCAGCAAAGCTGGGGAGTGAATCCACAGGCTTTTTCTCCCTCCTAGCTTCTGGCGGCGAGACAGGTTGGGTCCAGCAGGGGGAGCTCACTGGCTAGGGGGTTGGCCTTCACTGGGCAGTGGAGACCAGTTCCAGGCAGCCTCTCTGCCTCCCCCTTCCTCTGGTTGGGTTGCTTCCCAGTGAAACTGTGCTTGCTAACCGTAGCCTCTCCCGACTGGGGCTCCTGCACATATTTGCACTCTGGGTTCCTCTTCCTCCTCCTCCTCCTCCTCCTCCTCCTCCTCCTCCTCCTCCTCCAAGCAGCTCCTGAAAATGTGCAACCACCTTGCTTGGATTCCCTGGGGCTGCTGGATCTCTCTAACCAGCCACGGCCTCCAGTTTAGGGGGGACATGCTCTATCTCCCTGGAAGTTTCCTGCCGAGAATGGTGGTGCATATAAAAGGCTTGGAGACCAGGAAGCCCGGGAAAGGAAGTGCCTGGACTACAGCTCAGCCTGCTTGTCTAGCATGAGTGAATTCAATCCTCGGCGGCGGCGGCGGCGGTGGGGGTGGGGTAAAAGCCAGGTGGTATGGATCATGCCTGTAATCCCAATAATTGGGAGGGAGGGGCAGGGGGGCAGATTGATATGAGTTTGAGGTCAGCCTGGGCTACATAGTAAGTTCCAAGCCAACCTGGCCTGCAGTGTGAACGCCTGCCTCAAAAGAAAAGGAAAACCAGACATGAGTCTACACCCAGTGCCAATCTTCATTCCCCACGTGGGGTTAGGGAATCTTGGGATGGGCTGATGTCAAAGGGACCTACAGCATGGGTTCTAGAGGACACCCTCCGCTAGCCTAGCCAATTGACTCTCTCCCATGGGTTCCAGGACCTGCACATTTCCCCCTTGGTGGCGGTGACCTCCCAGGGGCCTAAAACATAAACGTTCCGTCCCAGACCCCAGTCCCATTCTGTAAAAGATAACTGATTGTTCCTGCCTGTACCACTCCAGCGCATAGATGGAAGACAGTCAAGAATAGAAGGTGCTGGGGTTCTGTAAAAGATAACTGATTGTTCCTGCCTGTACCACTCCAGCGCATAGATGGAAGACAGTCAAGAATAGAAGGTGCTGGGGGTTGGGGGGAGTGGGAGGGTGAGGGTGGGGGGGGGCTGCATATATCATGCTTCATACAAACAGACCAGTTCTCCCTTTAACAGGGCCTGACTGCTCCGCCCCTCAGTGGACTCATAGGAAATGAGAGGTAACAGCAGCACCTGTTTCAGTGATGGGGGTGTGGGGAGGAAGACTAGAAAGGCACTCTGGCAGGGGGCAGGGGTGCACGCCTTTAATCCCAGCACTTGGGAGGCAGAGGCAGGCTGTGAGTTCGAGGCCAGCCTGGTCTACAAAGCGAGTCCAGGACAGCCAGGGCTACACAGGGAAACCCTGTCTCGAAAAACCAAAACAAAAAACAAAAGACCAACAACAAAAGAAGGAAAGACACTCTGTTGTAAGCAGTGGATGAGTGCATGGGGTAGGTGGCTAACAGCAAGCCTGCAACAAGAGAGGATGTCTCAGCTCCTTGTGGGAGACTTTATGAACTAACTAATGAGGTCTAGAGAGTTCTGGGGAGAAGGAGTGCAAAAGGCCAAAGTAAAGGCAGGGCCCCTGAGTCTATTTTCCCTTCAGCCCCTGGTCTGCCTCCCTTATCCCCTGAGTTCCCCTGGCCTGGGTGAGTCACCTAACAAAGGTCTCCTTGTTTAGGTATGTTTGTTTTGGCAAGTCACTTCCTCAGCAACGACTCCCTCGGGTGGGGTGGCCCTCGGGTGGGGTGGCCCAGCGCACTTGGAGGAGCCGACTCTGGAAGCTGCTGGACCCCACGTAGCTGCGTGGCCACCTTGGTCTTTCCCTGGTCCCACTATGAGTTCCAGGGATTTGGCTGATTCCCACCCCCATCCTCACCCTCACCCCACCCACCCCCCCATCCTCACCAGGTCCTATGGCTTGAGCAAGAACCAGACTTTAACGTTATGGGGTGAGAACTCTCCCCTGGTTCTTGAACGGATGGTGGCATTCTGTAAGAAAAGAAGGAACCATCTGCTGCCTGAGGCGCTTCTGTTGTGGTTTCTTTTCTTTCTTAAAGATTTATTTATTTATTATTATGTACGCAGTGTTTTGCCTGCATGTCCATCTACACACCAGAAAAGGGCACCAGAACTCATTATAGATGGTGGTGAGCCACCCTGTGGTTGCTGGGAATTGAACTCAGGACCTTTGGAAGAGCAGGCAGTGAGTGCTCTTAACCTCTGAGCCATCTCTCCAGCCCCTGGGGTGTTTCCTGAGACAGGGTCTAGCTGTATACCCCAGGCTGATCTTTGAACCTGCTATCCTCCTGCCTCAGCAGGAGCTGAGATGACAGCGATTTGCCCTCATACCTGGCTTCAGAGAAGCCTCTCTTTAAAATGTCCCCAAGCTCATCCGTCCTAACTGGTGGCACCAGAATGAACTCTCGGTCCCAAACTGAACCGCTGAAAACGACAGAGGCTTTGGGTCTGTTACCAAAGGTCTGCCCCACTCTCTTAGAGACAGCCCCCCAACCCCACACCCCCCCCCACACACAGACATGGCTTCTCCGCTGTGCAGGGACATGTATTTCCTTCCTTTCTCCACAGCCATAGAAAACCTAGCTTGTTGGTGGGATGACTGACAGCCACCACACTCTCACACTTGGGGGCCCCTTCTTGTTGTCTGAAGAGACCAAGGAAGGTAGGGGCAGGGAAACAACCATCCCCATACGTGTAAGATAAAGAGTGTGAATAAGGCCTTTGTTTCTGCAGCATTGTTTATTCCTATGTAAAACCTACCATTACTTTTCAAGCAAAATTCAAGGCTCCAGGGGTAGACTCCTGGGGCTGCTCCGTCTTAAAAGACTATCTGGGAAAGCCTGGAGGAAACCCATCCACTCCTCCACTTTGGACCCTTGGGCCCGGGTATGTAATTCGGCACCCACAAAAGTGGTGGTCAAGGCAAGAGCTCAGGGGGATCTCTGGTCTGCCTTCTGTTAGCACCCCAGGGGGGTTGCCCGTGTCCTTTGCCTCTCCACTCTTGGGAGCAAAAGTTCCAGGAAGTTTACTCCTTGACTTAAGAGGTGATCTCAAGTTCAAGGACTCCGCCTCTGGCACCAAGGAAACCACTGTCACGTGGCTCCGGGCAACTCTGCTCTCCTAGGATTGGTCCAAGGAACAGTCACAGCTAAGAGAAAGTGGAGAGAGCAGCGATTCAGATTCACCTTTGACCCTGTGCCCAGGGAGAGGGTGGAGTCCGTCACGCTCCCTGTCCGTTCTGTGCTCTGCCACCTCCCTGGGAGGCAAGCCACTGTGCCAAGGACGGCTGCACTTCTAGGTGACACTTTTAGTGGTGGACCAGAGAGTCTTTGTATGAGATCATGAGGAGGACTGGGGGATCTCCCGGGCCCGTCAGGAAGCTGGGGCACATAAATACAAACCAGGTGTTCCTGCCAGCAGGGATCAACCGCAACCGTGGTTTCAGCTATGACCAAAGAGGCCAGCGTGGCAAGCTCCTGCCTCAGACCCCACCAGTGGCGGGGAACAGGGAGGGGCTACTGTCTTCCTTCACTGTCCTTTGTTCTCTCTCTCATCAAAGAGGCTGGGGTTCTCTGCCAACATGGCTCGGACTTTTTTCTTCTCCTTGAAGCGGCCTGAGTTGGAGACTTTGACGTGCTTGCCTTTGGTGTTCTTGTCCACAATCTTCTCGAGGCGGCTGTTAAAGTCGCTGTGAGGGTCTCCGCTGTCATGTCCCGAGGGCTCTGCTCCTCCCTCCGTTTGGGCATAGGTGTCAGGGATTTCGTAGAGCACCTTGGGAGTGGATTTCTTTTTCCGGAGAAAGGTCAGCTTCCACCAACCAACTTCGGTCATGGTGGTCCCTAAGGCCAGGCGGGAGGCTGTCTGCTGGACCAAGTGGGAGAGACAAAGGTCAGTGGGTGAAATGGATGGGAGGACCAGCCATCTCATTCATCGCTACTGGCTATTTTGAAGGTAAGACTGAAGGGTTTAGAAAAGAACCTTCAAAGCAGCCATTAAGAGGAAAGACACTAGCCAGGTGTGGTGGCACATGCCTTTACTCCCAGCACTCAAGAGGCAGAGGCAGGTGGATCTCTGAGTTCGAGGCCAGTCTGGTCTACAGAGTGAGTTCTAGGACAGCCAAAGCTACACAGAGAAACCCTGACTCAAAAAAAACAAAAACAAAAAAACAAAAAAAACAAAAAGAAAAAGCAGAAAGACACTGAGCCAGGCCAAGGCACAGTGAGACAACCCGACCCCATTGCCTTACAAAGCTACAAAGGGACAGTTTCAGTCTTTTCCTTCCAAGCCCCAGGCTACAAGCCAGGGAAACCCCTTACCTAGCCACATATAGCCTGGTCTTTGGCACCATGACCAAGTCCTTCCCACCGCTGCCCAGTGTTGGCAGAGCGTTGACAGGTCACACCGGCAGGAACACATGACAAAGTTAAACAGAACTTGAGAAAGTTCCCAGCCCTTTGTCATGGCCCACAGTGCTGAGCACCAGCCTCTCTCCTGAGGAGAGGGCTGCTGGAGTCTAGGCCTGGGAAATTCTTGGCTTCCGGCTCATGACTTGCAGCCAAGTTCCCTCTCTGGTCCTCAGTGCCCTTCTCCATCCCACGCAGCCCTGCCGTTCAGCCCAACCTCATTACTGCCGGCTGCACGAGCAGACCTGCATTGCAAAGCATAAAACTTAACAGGTGGAGTAATCATTAGCGGGCCGCTCTCCCACCCCCACCAGGCTGCCACAGGACAGGTGTTTGAAGGAGAGTTAAAAATTTGCAAGGCAGTCAAGTGGAGCCTGTGCGTCGTCATCCTCCCGGATGATGCTGTGCCCTTTGTACTGTTCTATAAGAGGTACGGTGGGATTGGGGGGGGGGGGCGGTTGAAACGCAGGCTTCTCTGCTTGCAAGCCGTGCACCCTGACATGGAGCCACCTCCACACAGGTCTCATCTTTTATTAATTTCCACAAAGGTGCTTATGAGCTAGAGGATGGCCTAGGAATGAAGCTCTCCAGCCCTGGCTAATTCGTGCAGCACAGAAGATAGACAGAGGGGAGGGAGCCTGGAGGAATTAAACTGTGAGAGCTGACTGACACGAACAAATGCATCTCTGGGCCCGGAGAGGCTGGCGGAGTGGTCTTAGGAACATTGGCGTGCACTGGGACAGTTTTGGGGAAGGAGAGTGCAGAAGCCAGTGGACACCAGAGAGCTACACGGCCATGCAGCCCAGACCTGCAGGTGTTACCGTCTTTAAAAGTTGATGATGAAGCCGGGGCGCGGTGGCGCACGCCTTTAATCCCAGCACTCGGGAGGCAGAAGCAGGTGAATCACTGTGAGTTCAAGGCCAGCCTGGTCTACAAAGTGAGTCTAGAACAGCCAAGGCTACACAGAGAAACCCTGTCTCGAAAAACAAAAAAAAAACAAACAAAAAAAGCCGATGATAAGGTTTGTGATGCACTGGCTCCCGACCCGGGAGAAGCAACTCTCACAAGTCCCTCCCTTGACTTCCACAAATGCACCACAGCACACACCCCTCACACACACAAACTAACTTTTTGTTTTGTTTTGTTTTTGTTTTTGTTTTTTTGAGACAGGGTTTCTCTGTGTAGCCTTGGCTATCCTGGACTCGCTTTGTAGACCAGGCTGGCCTCGAACTCACAGCGATCCGCCTGCCTCTGCCTCCCGAGTGCTGGGATTAAAGGCGTGCGCCATCACGCCCGGCTTGTAACTTTTTTTTAAAATTAAATATTTTATTTAGTTTTAATCTATGTGCATTGGTGTGAAAGTGTCAGATCTTGGAGTTACAGACAGTTGTAAGCTGCCATGTGGGTGCTGGGAATTGAACCCCGGGTCATTTGGAAGAGCAGGCAGTGCTCTTAACCACTGAGCCATCTCTCCAGCCCCCACACAAACTAACTTTAAAAATAGAATATAGACCAGATGTAGTGGTGGCAGAGGCAAGTAAGATCTCTGACTTCAAAGCCAGCTTGGTCTACAAAGTTAGTTCCAGACCAGCCAACGCTACAAACCGAGACTGTCTCAAACAAACAAAAAGAACAGAAATGTAATTTTTAAAACACTGATGGCGGCTGGGGGAGGGGGATGCCTTTAATCCCAGCACTTGGAAGGCAGAGGCAGGAGGATCTCTGTGAGTTCAAGGCCAGCCTTGTCTACAGAGCTAGTCTAGGACAGCCAGGGCGGTTACACAGAGAAACCCTGTCTCAGAAAACCTAAAATAAACAAACAAAGAAATAAAGAAATAAAAAGCTGATGATGGGGCCAGGCGTGGTAGCCCACACCTGTAATCCCAGCACTCGGGAGGCAGAGGCAGGTGTATAGCTGTGAGTTCGAGGCCAGCCTGGTCTACAAAGCGAGTCCAGGACAGCCAAGGCTACGCAGAGAAACCCTGTCTCAAAATAAATAAATAAATAATTTTTATAAAAGCTGATGATGGAGGGGGCTGGAGGCATAGGTGAGTGGTAGAGTCTTTGCCTAATATGCCCAAAACTCTGAGTTTAATCCCCATCACCAAACACCTCTATCTTGATGGTCTTTGTCGCATTTTTATAAAAATCACCAGGAAGAAACGTGGTCAGGCCGGGCGTGGTGGCGCACGCCTTTAATCCCAGCACTCGGGAGGCAGAGGCAGGCAGATCGCTGTGAGTTCGAGGCCAGCCTGGTCTACAAAGGGAGTCCAGGACAGCCAAGGCTACACAGAGAAACCCTGTGTCGCAAAACCAAAAAAAAAAAAAAAGAACCGTGGCCATTGAATAGCATCGTGGTTTTTGTTTTTAATGTAGAAGAAATATAGGCCACTGCTTTGTCCCCCTCGGCTCCTGATTTCTTTAACTTCCATAGTGCATACAAGTACGTGGAGCGAGGAGAGGATTATCAAATTCAGACAAGAAGAAAAGCAAGACACCATCCTAGGCTGGAAACAAGCTGCACACACCTCTTGCTGCCGTCCCTCTGTGGTGTCTCCCGCCCCAGCCCAGGAGGCTCTCCCATTACTTTGTGCACAAAGCAGACCCCTATTGCCCGTCCCTACCCCTTTAGCTGGGCTCGGGTGACGGGAGCTAACGGGACATGCTGCATAGAGCTCCCACTTAGAGCATGGGGGAGTAAGAGAGAGGGCTGGAGGGGCACTTCCAGGCACCTGGAGAGTGGAGCGCACCAAGGGACAGCCTGAGAGGTTTGCCTTGGCAGCATGCCCCGCCCGGGCTTAGCACAGCCTTGCACAGAACTTGGTGTTCCAGAGTGGGTTACTGGAAGGAGCTGTGGGAGGGCAAGGAAGGAGGGACAGGGCGCAGCTCGCAGCTCACAGCAGCTCGGTAGCTGCCTTGCCGACCCACCACTGGCCAGAGACTTGGAGAATGGAGGGATGGCTGAACCCTAGATCAGCCTGCATTTACTCTTTTTTTCTTTCTCCCTCCCCCCCCCCCCCCCGACAAGGTTTCTCTGTGTACTCTTCGCTGTCCTGGACTCACTTGGTAGACCAGGTTGGCCTCGAACTCACAGCGATCCGCCTGCCTCTGCCTCCTGAGTGCTGGGGTTAAAGGCGTGCGCCACCACCACCCTGCTGCCCTGCGTTTACTCTTAAGCACCCGATTTTCTCTTCCTATGCAGGACAGGGGCTCCTGCCCATGCCTGTTAAAATGTCCCCATTCTAACTCATAGTAGGTATCATGATGGCTTGCCTGGAGCCTACCTCTCCTTGATGCCACAGGTCACAAGGAACTGGCCAGAAGGCTGTAAACGGGAATAGCTTAGCGCCTTGCCTCGGTGCCCTGTGACCTGGACTCTTGAGGACGGTGCTTTTGCTAGTCTTTCTGCCTCTCTGTCCAGGACTCCTGAACACCTGAATAAGTGTTTGTCCCTAGAGGCAAGCCAAACATATGAATTTGTAAGACACATTAATTGAGGGACTATCCTTTGTTTTTCAAAATAACTCAGCTTCAAGAGTCTTTAGTGCACATAAAGGCAGAATACAATGACCCCGGGCTGGTGGCACCTGCCTTTATGTAATCCAAGCACTCAGAAGGCAGAGACAGCAGGATCTCTGTGAGCTTAAGGTCAGCCTGCTCTACAAACAGAGCTCCAGGACCACTGAAAGAAACCATCTGGCAGGGCAGTGGTGGCGCTCACTATTTTTTTTTTTTGTTTGTTTGTTTGTTTGTTTTCTGAGACAGGGTTTCTCTGTGTAGTCTTGGCTGTCCTGGACTCACTTTGTAGACCAGGCCTGCCTCTGCCTCCCGAGTGCTGGGATTAAAGGCTTGTGCCACCACCGCCAGGCTTGTGGCGCTCACTTTTAACTTCCATTCAGGAGGCAGGGGCACATCTACAGAGTGAATCCCAGAACAGCTTAAGGCTACACAGAGCAACCCTGTCTCACAAAACCAAAAAAGAAAAAAGAAAAGAAAAATTCTGTCTAAAAACAAAGCACGGGTGTTAGGAGCCAGGTAAGGTAGCACACACTTGCACCTCAGCACTCCGGCAAGTCATCACAGTGAGTTCAAAGCCAACCTGATCTACCCAATACATTTCTGGTTCAGCCTGGCATCCAGCAGGAGACCCTGTTTTAAAAAATAAGACAAAAGGGACAAACCACAGCAACGAAGTGCCATGGTGTACCAGCTTTCCACATCTCCAGAGCTGTAAAGAGTAAACTGTTCCAGTCCCTTGCCCACGAGTGATGGGGGACAGCCAGGGGGGGGACCTGGTAGTGGACACACCAATCTAGCATGTGGTGAGACCTGCTGTTGGTTTACACAGCCACCCACCCCCCACCCCCGCCCCCGAGATGCCAGGTTGAGGGCTGGGCCCATGCCCTGGGCCTTGCAATCGAGGGATGAGGAAAATCAGGCTCCAAGCATGCCAGTTCCACCTCTGCTTGTTTGCGTAGCTTCAGGGCCCATCAAAGACCTCGTGAGACAACTTGCCACCTCCTGCCTCTGGTGGCTAGCACCATAGCATGCACAGAAGCGCCCAAGACAGGCCTCCATCATCCCAACTAGAACACTTTCTGAAGGGTTTTGCCCAGAGCGGGCCAAGCTTCTCCTGAGCTGAGCTGGAGAAGTTAACTATTGACTGAGGTAGGGGAGGGAGGGAGAGAGAGAATCAGTTCTGTATTATGGAACCTGCTCCCCTCCCTCTGCAGGGGGGTGGAGGTGGGGGTGGGCAATGGCCCTTGACCACCCTGAATGAAACTGGACAGGAAGTGGGAGATGTTTCTACCAGATAAGGCAGACACATATGTGTTCCAGGTTGTGGGCGGGAGAGGTGGTCTTGAGCTACGTGAGACTTTAAGAGTAAAGCTTTCTCGGCGGGAATGCTTTTGAAGGCCTGGACCTTCTCCAAGAGGCCAGTGGGGTGAGACTGGACGAAGACAGAGTCTGCTGGGCTTGTCCGCCATGGAGGCAGGCAGGAGCGGGAACTCTGGCTCAGACCTCTATCTTGGTTTCCCCACCCTCCAGTCCCTGCAGCCTATGTACCTGAAATCCGAAGGAGTTGAATATACCAGGAGCTGCCCAGGCAGGTGAGACTGGAGGAGGAGAGGGTGTCTCCAGTGTGTCGCGCTGGCCAGACTCAGCCTGGAGAGGTGGGTAGGAGCAGCTGCAGGGCAGGTGTGAGAGAAACAGGTGTAGACGCAGGTACCTGCCGTGCAACAGCGCTGCAGCTCCGGGAGTCAAGGTGAACCTGAAACCGGGGCCCCTCCCAGCTAAGTAAACAGAAGCAGAGGCTGGCTCAGGCTGATGAATATTCATTACCCCAGAAATCCAACCCCACATCCCCTGCATCCACCCAGAAGCTAGGGTCCTCCTGGGATCACCAAGCTTAGAGGACCGACTCCCAAGGGACATCTGGGATGGGGCAGCACAGAGCCTCTCTCCTCAGTTTTCCTGCTCTGCAGTGTCTGGTTGCATACTGAAGCCGTCTCCAAAGCCTCCCCAATCCATTTTATCTTCCACAGAAACTTAGACACCCCCCCCCCCCGCCCTCTCCCCAGCATGGGCCACCACCTGGATGTTGCCAGGGCACACCAGAGAAAGGGTTAAGGGCCATAGCGGGCTGGGCATCCCAGCTCCCTTTGAACTCCCTGAGTTGAAACCAGTCTCTGGTTGAACTGGTTGGCAGACCGGTTCCCAGGCTGTCTGCTGTTCCCCACCCAGGGCCTCCTCTGCAGGTAGGCAGGGGGACTGGGATTCCCTCCTGGCCTGAAGCCCCCCACCCCACCCCTCCCCGCCCCCTCCCCCCTCCCCAAGAGCTCACTAGAGGAAACAGGGCAGCCAGGTGTGTGAGCAAGGCTCATTAGAATCCTCCTGCTGCTCAGAGGTAGTTATGGGGGAGGGGGCTTAAAATAACATGCCCAAAGCAGGTGGTAATAACCCCAGCACTCAGGAGGCTGAGGCAGGAAAATCATGAGTTCAAGGTCAGCCTGGGCTACATAGAGAAATCTGTCTCAAAATGTTCAAATTACTCAGAGTTTTTTCTGTGGGCAGAGGGTTTCTGCTTAAGCAGTCTCCCAAAGAGAAGGGTAGAGATGGAAAGGGGGGGGGGGTGGAGAAGGGGAAGAGGGGGAGGAGGAAAAGCAAGAGGAGGTGGTGCTAGGTATAGGCAAACAGGAAAGAAAATGTGTGTGTACATAGTCACCTCCCGCAAACCTACCTCAGCCTGGCTGTGGCCTTGCAGGGTGTTGTTGGGCTGCTGCCCTGAGGCCTTCTCGTGACCTTCAGATGGGTATCTCTCCAGAGTGAGAAACACCTGCTGCATAGCCTGGTCTCTAGCAGCTTCTTGTACCCAACACACTCACAGCTGCCTTCCTCCCTCTCTGGGTGGGTATGTGTGCCCAGGACAGCGCAAGGCATTAGGGCTAAAGTGAAGTTCTCGGTTCCCTGGCTCCCTCCCCAGGGTATGTTTTGACTCTAACTAGCCAATACTCAAGTCTTCCTCATCTCCAACCTTGCTTCTTCTAGGTATAGCAGCTTCCTCCTCCTCCTCCTCCTCCTCCTCCTCCTCTTCCTCCTCTCCCATACCCTTGGAGCCTATCTATTCCTTTCCATCCTACATAGCCCTTGGATGGACAGACTTTCAAAGGCTCCCCCTCCCGTGGCCCACGCCGGAGTCCCCTAGCCCCAGGCCTCCTGAGAACGAACCTCTGTCGTAGTGGGTTTTTAACCTGTGGGTCGAGACCCCTTTGGGGTTCACATAGCAGAGAGCCCTGCATATCAGGCATTTCCATTGTGATTCATAACAGCAGCAAAATTACAGTTATGAAGAAGCAACAAAAATAAGTTTATGGTTGGAGGGGTGGTCAGCACAACATGAGGGACTGTGTTAAAAGGGTCGCGGTGTTAGGAAAGTTAAGAGCCACTGTTATAGCCTTCTAGGTTCTTCTTCCTGCCCCTCCCACCTGGATCCAGGCTCTCCTGTGCTTGTCTCTTATGGGTTCAGAAGATGCTCAGGACGGTGAGTTCAAGAGCACCGGCTGTGCTGTAAGCTAGGAAGAGTTTCCTCACCCACTTCCTCCCCAAGCCAAACTCCTATTCATCCCTCAAAACATAAACAAGTTATTACACCTCCAATAACTGCAAGTGTTTTCTTTCTTTCTTTCTTTCTTTCTTTTTTCCTTTATCTTTTATTTTTTATTTTTATTTTTTGGTTTTTCGAGACAGGGTTTCTCTGTGTAGTCTTGGCTGTCCTGGACTCGCTTTGTAGACCAGGCTGGCCTGGAACTCACAGCGATCGGCCTGCCTCTGCCTCCCAAGTGCTGGGATTAAAGGCGTGCGCCGTCACTGCCCAGCTGCAAGCATTTTCTTGTACTCCATAGAGGTTGTACGTATGTTTTTGTTGAGTAAGAAATAGATGCCACAATTTATGCATGTGTATACATACAAATAGATAATGCTAAATAATGAGTTGCGTAAATGTTGGTCCTCCCTTATTTTAGCTCCATGAGCCCAGAAAGACACATCATCAACATCACCACTACAGCTGCTTTGCAAAGAAGAACTTTCTTTTATTTCTTTGTTTTCTTTTTGAGGTGGGATCTCACTACATACCTCTGGTTGTCCTGGAACTCACTATGTAGACCAGGCTAGCCTGGAACTGGCAGAGGTCTACTTGCCTCTGTCTCCCCCAAATGCTGGCATTTAAAGGTATACACCACCGTGCCCAGCAACATAGCAGGACTTTAAAACCACTAGTGGAAAACGAAGCGGCAGCGTTGCTCTCCACAGGAGCTCTCCAGCGGCCACTTGCTCAGCGCTGCTCTCCCGGAGCACCTAGGTCTTTAAGAAGGAGGTTCCATATATTTGACCTCTGCCTTTGCAGCTATACAGCAGGCTTGCTCTTGGCTTACCTTCTCCAGGGGGGGTGGGGTGAGGGATGCTGGGAGTTTGAGGGTGTTATTTTGCAAGGTTTCCGTGTCCCTATTACAAGGCACACATGATTGTCTTAGTAAAGCACCCACAGCTTCTTAGGTAGGTCCCTTTCAGAACCCCCATACTGTCATCTGGCCCAGAAGACTACAGAAACTAAAACATACTGACTGCAGTTCAGACTTTGGGAAGAGAGGAGGAGGAGGATGGTGAGGCGTGCTTTGGCCTGGGGACAGTACTGGAGTCAGCTCACCACTTCCCATCCCTATAGGAAAGGGTTTGTTCTCAGGTCTTCTTTTCCCCTGCCCCTGTGGTGTTTGAGGCATGATGGGAGGCAGGGACATGCCGGCAGCCTACCTCTACTGAAGGCACTAGGGCAGGGGCCAGCCCTTCCTTCTGGAAAGGTCTGACCTGAGAAGCCAGTCCCAACCTATGGCCTTCGGGACATTTATTCTGGGAGGTGCAGCCTTGGGGTTATAGGCACCACTGGACTTCTTTTATTGATGTGCAAACACTGGCACTGTTAAAGGGCGCCTTCAAAAACTAGGTTCAAGTATGACGCGCCATACACAAGCCAACAGTGTGTGTTGTTAGGAACGTATCCTTCCTGAGTTAAGTTCACCCAAGGGGGCCGGGCTTGGTGGCGCACGCCTTTAGTCCCAGCACTCGGGAGGCAGAGGCAGGTGGACTGATGTGAGTTCGAGGCCAGCCTGGTCTACAAAGCAAGTCCAGGACAGCCAAGGCTACACAGAGAAACCCTGTATTGAAAAAACAAAAACAAAAACCAAACCAAAAAAAAAATAGAAGAAGGAAGCTGTGTTCTCCCTAATATTCCCTTTCCAGGGCACTGGAGCTCCCAAGAGAGTGCAGGGCCTGTCCCACGTGACCAACAGAGGAAGGCGCTAGATCTTGCGGTTGCTTAGCTTGGCCCATGTCACAGCACAGAGGACAAAGGTCAATTTCTGATGGGCCACACCTGGGGCAGCTGGGAAGCAGGGCAGGGGTGGCATCTGGTCTGAGGAGGGCAGTGGAGTTGCCATGGGGACAATAGGTTTCTTTTTCTCTCTTTTGCCAGAAGCAACACGTATGAGGACTAGACATGGGAATTCACACGTTTTACTGGCTACACTGACATATCTATCTAGCAATATATATCTCTATACATACGTATGTATATATGTATGTACGTACGTATGTACGTATGTGTATGTATGTATGTATATCTTCAACTTTTTTTTCATACTAGGGATTGAACCCAGGACCGCTACCACCAAGCAATGTCCTCAGTACTGTCCCTTGGGTTGTTGATTTTGTTGCTGTTCTCTTTAGGTTTTGAAATCACAACATTTGTTTTGTGACCGAGTGTCAAAACCCTCATTCTTGTTCACCTTCCTTCTGCTACTGAGGCCGGAAGGGCTGGAAGAGAAGGCACTCGGGCCATCTTGTCTTTCCAGTTTTTGTTTGTTTGTTTAGTTTTTAAAAAAATATATTTTTTGTTAATTCATTCATATTACATCTCAATTGTTATCCCATCCCTTGTATCCTCCCATTCCTCCTTCCATTTTTTTTAGTTTTTCAAGACAGAGTTTTTCTGTGTAGTCCTAGCTGTCCTGGACTTGCTTTGTAGACCAGGCTGGCCTCAAACTCACAGAGATGCGCTTGCCTCTGCCTCCCCAGTGCTGGGATTAGAGGTCTGCGCCACCACGCCCGGGGCTTTTCTTTTTAAGTTATGCTCTGACTAGATTGGGCAGGCTGACTGTAACTCTTGGTCCCCAGAGTCGCTAGGATTATGGGGGGTGTGCCACCAACCAGGCTCCCGCTTGGTTTTTTGCCCAACCTTTACTCTTTGTATTGATCATCTATGGCAGCGACAGCGAGGTACCCCAAACTTACCTGCATGTAAGATCATAAATTAATTCCCCCTACAGATATGGAGGTCAGAAGTCCGAAACCAGCCTTCCAGAGGGCCAGATCAAGGAGCTGGAAGGACCATGAGCTCTCACAGGGAGCTCGGCTCCCAGCTGCCTCCTGCTTTTGGTGACAGTCACCTAGCCTGGCCTGTGGATGCGCTGACTGCCTTCACCGGTAGCCTCACTAGGAAGCTGAAGCTCCCCCAACCCCCGCACCCATCCCCCAAGAGCTAGGAGTACAGGCATGTTCCACCGAGCCCACCGTGCCATCCTTTCCTGTGTATCTGGCTCCGCCCCCTCTGCCTTGCTCTTTAGAGAATACTTAGGCTGGCCGTTAGAGGTCGCCCCACTGGGCCCTGAGTCTCTCCTCACCTGGAGGTCCTCCTCGGCGCAACCTATGCGCAAAGACTCCTCTTTCCAAACGACGTCACTATGGCGTGCTCTAGGGTGTTCGTGTAGACATCTATGGGTTCACTTCTCGTTGCACTCCATCTTCCACTGTGCAGACTAACTCTGCGTCTTCAGGCTGTAGCAGACACTGTGCCCTGAGATCCTCCACCGAGGAGAGAGCTGCGGACAAGCCCGGGAGTGTGGCTAGCAGCTGCATCCCCAACCACCTAAGACAGCCCTGGGCATCTGTCTCAGCCACGGGAAGCATCAGGCCAAACGCCATGCTCTTCTGAGAAGATTTGTGTCTATAGAAAAAAATCCAAGCCAGGCGTGGTGGCGCACACCTTTAATCCCAGCACTCGGGAGGCAGAGGCAGGAGAATCGCTGTGAGTGCGAGGCCAGCCTGGTCTACAAAAGCAAGTCCAGGACAGCTAGGACTGTTACACAGAGAAACTCTGTCTTGAAAAACCTTAAAAAAAAAAAAAATCCAGTTATTTCATCCCCAGGAAGGACACTCTGAGGGGTGATGCTCACTCCAGAGCGCCTGTACCCCCACCAGGTTTGTCAGAATGGCAGGCCCTAAGGCCGGGCCTGGAGGTATGCGCCTACAGCCCTAGCATTCAGGAGGCGGAGAATGCAGTGCTGAATGTTTGAACCTAGCCTAGCCTGGGCTACATAGCCAGATCCTGTCTCAAACAAACAAACAAACAAACAAACAAACAAGAAGGACAAAACAAAAAGCACAGGATCCAGCCTGCCATGGTGGTGAACATCTGTGATTCAAGTGCTTGGGAGGGAAGGCCAGGACTTCAAGAGTCAGCCACAGAGCCAGTGGTGCTGGCTCACACACTTAGCAAGAATGTGTCTTTAAAAAAAAAAAAGTTGGGCTGGAGAGATGGCTCGGTGGTTAAGTGCGCCACCTGCTCTTCCAGAGGTCCTGAGTTCAATTCCCAGCAACCACATGGTGGCTCACAACCATCCATAATGTAATCTGATACCCTCTTCTGCGGATAAAGCACTCATGCAATAAATAAAATAAATAAATCTTTAAAAAAAAAAAAGTTGGGCAGTGGTGGCGCACAGCACTCCGGAGGCAGAGGCAGGCGGATCCCTGTGAGTTCGAGGCTAGCCTGGTCTACAAAGTGAGTCCAGGATGGTCAAGGCTACATAGAGAAACCCTGTCTCAAAAAACCAAAAAAAAAAAAAAAAAAAAAAAAAAAAAGAATACTGGATACACCCATTTGATGGTGGCGTATACCTTTAACCCCAGCACTCAGGAGGCAGAGGCAGGAGGATCTTTGAGTTTGAGGACATCCTGGTCTACAAAGTGAGTCCAGGACAGACAGGGCTACACAGAGAAACCCTGTCTTGCAAAATGGGGGGGGGGAGAGACAGAGACAGACAGACACACACACAGACAGAGAGACAGAGAGACAGAGAGAAATTGAATGCTCTCCCAGAGGAGCCAGGTTTGATCCCCAACACCCACAAACAGCCCACAACGATATGTATATATCCAGGGGATCAGATGCCCCTTTCTGGCCTCTGAGGACACTGCATACCCATACACCCATACACATAAAATTTTAAATTAATAATAATAATAGATCATTAGCTGGACTGTGGTGGCACATGCCTTGAATCCCAGTACTTGGGAGACAGAGGCAGTGGATCTCTATGAGTTCAAGGCCAACCTGGTTTACAGAGTAAGTTCCAGGACAGTCAGGGTTATGGAGAGAAAGCTTGTCTCAAAAACCAAAACCAACCAACCAGATAAAAGCAAACAAACACACAACAATAACATAAAAAAAAAAAAACAAAGCTAAAAAATAACAAAACACAAAAACAAAAACTAAAGTTTTGAGACTGGCCCAAGTGGACTACTTGAGACCTTGTTACAAAAAGAAAAAAAAAAGAAGAAAGAAAAAACAATTTTTTCCCTCTGTTCACTCCTGTTGCTGTCTGCTCCCCCTTACAGAAAATGACCCCGGGGAACTCTCTTGTGCCCCTGAAAAATGCCTCCTGCTTCCTTCTGAAGGGTGCAGTTGGTGTCACAGATAGGCCTCTTTTCCAGTACAACGGCAATGAATAAAACCTACGTGCCTTTTGTATTTTATTTCCCTGCTGTGTTATATACTAAAGACTGTTGCCAAAGTTCTAGGCCTAGAAGATGGCTCTGCTTCAGAACAGTCTTTTGCAGAGGTATTGGTTAAGATGTGGCCACGCCATGTTACATAGGCTCTAAACCCAAGGCCTGGGGTCCTAGTGGGGGAAAATGAGGCGCAGGCACACAGAAAGTCTACCATGCGTGCTAAGGAGGGCACAGACTGAAGTGACCATTGCTTCAAGGCCAGGAGCAAAGCCTGCTGGCCACTGCCAGAGACAGGGGAGGCACAGGACAGATTGCCACCCAGGAACCAGCTGGGGTGAGTTCAGGTTTGTGGTAATAGGTCACAGAACCTCCAAAACAACAACAACAAACAAACAAACAACAACAACAACGAAAAACCACACACACCTAGTTTCTTGAAAGGCTGGACATCTCACTTAGGTATTTATTGGGCATTTGGCCTTTATGTTCATGGAAGTGATTCTTTCTTTCTTGTTTTGAGACAGGGTTTCTCTGTGTAGCCCTGGCTGTCCTGGAACTCACTCTGTAGACCAGGATGGCCTCGAACTCACAGAGATCCATCTGCCTCTGCTGGGATTAAAGGGAGGCACACCCTACCACCCCCTACCTCTTGTCATGATCTTTTCTTTTTCTTTCTTTCTTTCTTTTTTTTTTAATGATCTTTTCTTGATGTAGAAAATCCTCACTTGTATTCCGGGTGGTGGTGAGTCACTCAGGAGAAAGAAGAGGCAGGGCTGAGGGTCGGGGGAGAAGGAAAAAAGAAAACCATTTACAGATTGTTATATTGTTTGGACAAACTACTGCCTCCCAGGACCTGCTGTCCACTGGGTAGGCTCGCTTGTTCACAGGATTCAATTCCGGCCCAATTGTTGGCCTGAGGGCTTCTCTTCATGATCGATCTTTGCCAGCTTCCCCAACATCGTTTTTCTCACTCTGCATGTTGGACACCTGTGTACCTTTGGGAGAGAGCTCTGTTTTCTACTCCCCCTGTGCTCTGAGCGCGCCCCATATTTGGCTCATACAGGGTTCTGCCTGCGGGTTCAAGGAAGAGAGAGATATACGCTTGGAGGGTGTGGCGGTGGCAGCCTTCCTGGGATGTCCCAGGGAACTTGCAGTACACGAATGGAACCCAGCAAGTGTTTGCTTAATCATAGGGGAGTCTGGACAATTCCTCTTGCCTGAGTCAGGACTCTGAGATGGAAGCCAAGTTCCCATGAGAGCCCTGAAGAGGCCCTCAGCACTTCCTGTAGACTGTTTCAGGGATGCCTGCTAATTTATCCTACAGTGATACTAATAACAATAACAACATACAATATTTTGTATACATAGAGTTCACCAAATATGAGATCACATACCTATATATGTTGTCAACTGTAAAAAGTTCTGAACACTTTAAAACTGTTTTTATTAGGGCTGGAGAGATGGCTCAGCTGCTCTTCCAGAGGACCTAGGTTCAACTCACAACTGTCTATAACTCCTGTTCCAGGGGATCTGACATCCTCACACAGACATACATGCAGGCAAACATACCAATGGTCATAACATAAAAATAAATGAAGTATTTGAAAAATTAGTTTATTTTTTATTTTAAGAGTATGAAGGGGAGGGGGGGGGCTGGAGAGATGGCTTAGAGGTTAAGAGCACCGTCTGCTCTTCCGAAGGTCCCAAGTTCAATTCCCAGCAACCACATGGTGGCTCACAACCACCTGTAATGAGATCCGGTGCCTTCTTGTGGTGGGCAGAATACTGTGGAAATAATAAATAAATCTTTAAAAAAAAATTAAAAAAAAGAGAGAGAGACCATGGAGGAACGTTTTGCCTGAGTGTGTGATTAGATTCCCCTACATCTGGAGTCATAGCTTGTTGTGAGTTGCCACGTGGATGCTGGGAACTGAACTCAGGTCCTCTGGAAGAGCAGCTGGTGATCTTCCCTGATGAACCACCTCTCCAACTCCCTAAATCTTCTTTCCTTTTTGTTTTTTGAGCCTGAATCTACCTGTCGTAAGAGGGCTTCAAAATCACTCTGTGGTCAGGTTGACCTTGAACATCTGAGCCGCCTCCTGCTTCTGTCTCCCATGTGCTGGGGTAACAGATATGCGCACCCCCCCATATCCATGTGGCGCCAGGGATGGACCCCAGGAGTTCACGCACACAGGCAAACAGCCTCCCAGCGAAGCTCCAGTCTTGCCATGAGCGCTGCATCTTTAGTGCGTTGATTTATTTAAGCCTCTAAACAGAAATCCCCTGAGATAGGGCTAAGTGTTATCTCTCCGTGAAGAGAACGGCCATTGGAGAAGTGTGGACACTGTCCAAAACCTCTCAGGGCCAAGAATCTAGATCTTCCCACTACTGTGGCATACCAGGCAGCTCAGTCCAGAATCTACTAAGCGCTGGGTATTGGGTTGTGTGTGTGGGGAGGAGGGGCGGTGTGAGTGAAAAAGGAAGAAGTATTTAGAAATGCCACGCCCATATCTGTGAGGTCTCTGGGATTCGGACTTTGTCTCGCCCTCTCTCTTCACTTCCTGTCCAAACCTGAAGCCCTCCGTGGAATGAACCACTACGCCTTCCTAAGCTTCTGACTTAGGTCAGGCCCCAAGCTCTGCATTACAGCTTTCTTCTAGTTGCTCTGTGTCCAGTCTTATCTCCCGTTAGCCCATCCTTAGAGCCACTGTGTACACGTCCTTCCTTGTACCAAACCCTTGAGTGGTTCCTCTCTGTCTGCAGGGTAAAGTTCAAGTTCCTTAATGAAGCACTCTTACATTTTTACAGCCTCCTTTCCAGTCATTCCTTGCCTTAAGCCTTTTACTACACAGAGGTGACCTGCGGGGGCGGGGGGGGGAGGGGGGCGGGGGGGGGAGGGGGGCGGGGATCAGCCATAGGCGGGAGGCCTGTGTGGTGTCCCCTTGCAATCCATCGAAAATTTAAAACAAGGAACCTTGCGTTTCACTTCCTGTTGGACTACGCGTATAATGCCAGTCCTCCCCGCCTGTCTTTCCCTGAGCCTCTCTTGTAGTTTGTGGCCTCTAAAGTTTGTTAGTCTCCTCCACCACGAACACCCGGTCCACCCATCACCCTACTTTCTGCAGCTCTTCTTTACTCAAAGTGTTCCTTCCTCCCCCTTCTCTGTCTTAATCGCTCAACAAGAGTCAGGTGCTCAAAACCCGTATTTATCAGAAATGGGAGCACAAAATGTGACAGAAGACTCAAGAAACCTACGACCTCCCGTATGTAATAAAGGGAGAAAAGGTGGGAAGAAAGTAAGTCTTTTGAACTATTTTAGAAAACTCCCATCTGGACGGCGCTCGGACCTTGTATGCGGACGTGTTCGTTCTCCAGCAGGGGGCTCCGCGCCGGGCAGGAGGGAGAAGGCAGCCCACAAAGGCCCTTGGGCGCCCCCTACCGCCACCGCGCAAGCGCTACAGCTCCTTCTAGGAGCTCACCGGACCCGAGCCCGCCTCTCGTCTCCCATTGGCTGTCCGCTATTCTCCCGCCCCCCCTTCCGGTTCTCAGCCATTCAGAACCTCTTGGTGGGCGGGGCTTTCAGCAGGGGGCGGAGCGTCGGTTCGGATTGGCTCGGCTGAAGACGACGACGTGGCTGAAGGAGGCCGGTTTGTTTCTGAACTGAGGCTGAGGCACACGGACTCTGGATTGGTGCTGAGCCGAGGGGGGCAGGGGCGGGGGTGGGTGGGTGGGTGTCTTCGGCCGGAAGCGGAAGTGGAGAAAGGATGCAGGTGTGTGATCAGGGCTGGAGAAACTGGCTCTTCTCTGGGACCCCGGTCCTGTCTCCTCGACTCCTCCCGTCCTCAGCCGGGCGCTCTCTGTCTGGCCCTGCAGGGTGGCAGTCGGGTTGGTGAAATGAGCGCGGGCGAGGTACATCGCCTTCCCGCGTTGACGCCCCCCCCTCCCGGTTGTATTTTCAGGACCATCAGCACGTGCCCATCGACATCCAGACCGGCAAGCTGCTCGGTAGGAGAGGGCGCCCCCGCGCGGTCGGCTGTCGGGGGAGGCCTGCTAGTTTTCCCCTGTCCCCCTGTCACCAGCAGCCAGGAGCTGTCAAAGTCCCCGGGTTGAGGTGCCTTACCTAGCCCGACTTGTTGGCTCTGCGAGGAAGGAAGCATATGGAAAGTCTGTTACTGGCTCCGTGTCTTCTTCTTAACATTTATAACGTAGTATCAAATCGTATTCAGGCACACAGGACAAATGGCTAGTGTGTTCAAGATGGGTAGTTTACCATATGGCATTCATTTGGAACCGTTTAGCTCTGGCTCCACGATTTTTGTATTATTGGGGAGGGGGGAACCCCTCCCTCTTATTTAGACAGTTTCTGTCTCCCTTTGAATTTATGGAGAAAGAGGGACCTAAGATTTAGACACAGACCTCTTATGCCTGGCATGGCTGGTAACTGTGACACTATAGAGAGGCTGGGGCAGGGGGATTGCTGGCAGTTCTCAGACAGCCTGGTTTACATAGCAAGTACCAGGCTAGCCAGGAACACTCAGCCAAAAACAAACAAACAAACAAAGCCTTTAGTCCCTGCAGAGGCAGGCCTAGTCTACATAGCAAGCTCCAGGACAGCCAGGACTACATGGAGAGACCCTATCTCAAAAGAAAAAGACAGACAAGGAGACCTCTCAGTGGCCAGGCCATCCCTGTAACTGGCTTATGCCCCTCATTGTATCACTTCTGGACATGTGCACAGCTCCTGGCACTTGAAATTTTTGCTGGATTCACCAGTCCACTGTTTTGTGTTCTTGGCTTTTTGAGACAGGGTTTCTCTGTGTAGCCTTGGCTGTCCTGGACTCACTTTGTAGACCAGGCTGGCCTCGAACTCACAGCGATCTACCTGCCTCTGCCTCCCGAGTGCTGGGACTAAAGGCGTGCGCCACCACCGCCCAGCCTTTTGGTTTGGTTTGTCAAGACAGGGTTTCTCTGTGTAACGTTGGCCATCCTAGACTCACTTTGTAGACCAGGCTGGCCTTGAACTCACAGCGATCCGCCTGCCTCCCCCGAGCACTGGGATTACAGGCGTGCACCACTATCGCCTATCCTCTTTCTGACAATTTTAGAGGAACACAGCAGAGACAGAATTTCTGGTACCATTGTTGCTTGAGGTAGTTGACCAGGTGACAGATTTGTCAATAAGGCCACCTTTCTAAATTTCCCACTATGAGAGGGGGCAATCAGTCTTTTGATAGGCACTGGGGAATCTTCTGCCTTAGCCTCCCATCTGGCAGGGTTACAGGCACGGGCCTCCATGTACTCATAGTGTGTGGACACCCTGTGTGTCCAGCCTGTGTGTGAGCTTGTCCTCGAGTCATGAGAAGAACCAGTGGAGCCTTATTCCCTGATAGTTTGCTCCATACCAGCTGCCATTTTGTTCTTGTCTTTATTAAAATGAAACCACTCTGAGTTCGAGGCCAGCCTGGTCTACAGAGTGAGTTCCAGGACAGCCAAGGCTACACAGGGAAACCTTGTCTTGGAAAACCAAAAAAGTGAAAGAAAGATCACTAAGACTTATTAAGTCACTGCTATGGATAAGGCACAGTGTACCTCATCTTATGTGTGGGGAAACTGAGGCACGGAGAGATAGAAAGAAACTTGACTGAATGAAGAACTTTATAATTTAGAGCGAGCAAAATGGCTTAGTAGGTCAGTGTGCTTCCTGCCAAACCTGGTGGCCTGAGTTCAGTATCAGGATGCACGTGATGGAAGGAGAGATCTGGCTCTTGACGTTGTCCTCCGACACCTCCACATATGTGCACACTGAATAAAATAACATAAGGTTTTAAGAAAGTATTTATTTATTTATTTACTATTATGTATACAGTGCTCTGCCTGCATTTACACCTGCAGGCCAGACAAGGGCATCAGATCACATTATAGATGGTTGTGAGCCACCATGTGGTTGCAGGGACTGAACTCAGGACCTCTAGAGGACCAGTCGGTGCCCTTAACCTCTGTGCCATCTCTCCAGCCCAATATAAGTTTTTTGTTGTTGTTGGGTTTTTTTTTTTCCCTCAAGACAGGGTTTCTATCTGTAATAGCTCTGGCTGTCCTCGAACTCTCTTTGTAGACCAGGCTAGCCTCGAACTCAAAGATCCACCTGCCTCTGCCTCCTGAGTGCTGGGATAATTCTTAATAAAACAAAATCTTAAGCTAGGTGTGGTGGCAGTGATGCATGCCTTTAATCCCAGCACTCCGGAGGCAGAGACAGGTAGATTTCTGTGAATTCAAGGCCAGCCTGGTCTACAAAGTGAATCCAGGACAGCCAGGGCTGTTACACAGAGGAAACCCTGTCCCAATTAACCAAAAAGTAAAAATAAAAAACTTGACACTTAGAACCCAGGACCATCTAACTGTAAAACCATAGCACTCTCCTTAGGAAATGAGCACAGCTCTCGGGCCTCAAAAGCAGGTCAGCTACGCTGGTAGTTATGTGGCAGAGTGGCACTTCAGTGTTAAAAACAGACCAGCAGCTAGGCCCGGCAGTGGTGGCACACACCTTTAATCTCAGCACTGGCGAGGCAGAGGCAGGTGGCTCTCTGTGAGTTCAAGTGCAGCCTGGTCTACGTAGTGAGTTCCAGGATAGCCAAGGCTATACAGAGAGACCCTGTCTCAAAGAGAGAGAAAGAAAAAGAACAGACCATCAAGTAGATCTACCCAGCAGCCCTTGGGGCGCTGTAGGCGTTATGTTAGGGGCTTTGCAATGTTCATTCATCCGGCACTTGGCATAACCACCTTGTGTTTTCCATTGTCATGGTTAATCCCAGCCCCGAGGAAATGGAAGTTGAGCAGCACCCTCTGTCAACAAGAAAGATATAATTATCCTTAGAAGCAAAATATTATGGAGAATTTAGAATGGTCAAAAGTGGCACTTTCATGTCAGGACCAATTTAAAGTTTTTCTTTATCCCTGTGTTAAGGCGGTTGCTCCGTAAAACTCATACTGGGGATCAAGTCGGGGCGCCGGAGTCTGCTTAGCCCGAGCGTCTCTCTGAGTCTGTCTGTCTCCTCGTCTTCCCATTCCCCCCTCTGATGCCTCAGCCAATACAAAGACTTTGGTTCAGTATCCAGTATGTGGTTCCTGATCTAGTGCATCCCTGATGGGGTGATGGAGGGGTGGCAGACCACGGTGACCGGCTGATCCTCTCGCAGATTGGCTGGTGGACAGAAGACACTGCAACCTAAAATGGCAAAGCCTGGTGATGACCATCCGGGAGAAGATCAACGCTGCCATCCAGGACATGCCGGAGAGCCAAGAGATTGCCCAGCTGCTCTCGGGGTCCTGTGAGTGGTCCGGAGCCATGTCACCAGAGCCCCCTCCTTCCTTCCCAGAGCCCCTTGTGTCTACAAGCCATCCCCAAAGCTGACCTCGGAACGAGAGAGTTGTTTCCCTGGGCTGTAGATGCTGGTTCCGTCCACGCTAGAGCAGCTGGCAACAGAGCACGGGGTCAGCCACCTGCAGTAGCCAGGGGCAGAGAGGGAGGGCAGTAAGATTCTGAGTCTCCATTCTTGCTTTTCAGACATCCACTACTTCCACTGCCTACGAATAGTGGACCTTCTTAAAGGGACCGAGGCCTCCACCAAAAACATTTTCGGGCGGTACTCTTCACAGCGGATGAAGGCAAGTATGGTCAAGGAGTGGTAATGTGCTGTCGGGGACCCAGTCCAGAGCCTCTCTAGTCTCACCGATGAACAAGGCAACAGGCCCTCATGATCCTTCCTGGCCCCCATAGTTTATCTCAAAGTCGGCCTGTCCCCAGGGATGCTGTTAGGAATCACAATCTGAGAATCACCTGGCGGTCCAGCCAACATTAGAGCTGCAGGAAGGTGAGGAGTTTGTGTTCGGTGTGCTAGGAAGGCCCGGGCAGCCTCCTCTGCAGGGATTGGCTGTGTGAGAGCTGCTGGTGCTCCTCTGGCTGATTTCCGCTCTGTTCTTCTCAGGATTGGCAGGAGATCGTAAGCCTGTATGAGAAGGACAACACCTACTTAGGTAAAGTGGCCCCAGCAACCCCCGGGGAAGCCCACTGCCGGGGTCCTAGGGAGCATGGAAGGAGATGCAGTGCAGTACAGATGTTGCCTGGTTGTGGGTGTGAGGAACAGTTCTGCAGGCGCTGGGGGAGAAGGGTCATGAGGCAGGAAGTGAACACTTGTGTGCCCAGCTGAGCAGGTAGCTGACCTGTCTGTCTCCCTTGGGGAGGTAGGGTGTGCTGCCCCTCCCTCTCTGCATCCCTGTTCTACGGTAGGCAGAAGAGGCATGGGTCATCCGAGAGGCCATATTGGAGGCCTGAGAGGGAGCAGCTAATGGACTGCTCGTAGTTTGCACTGTGAATCAGAAGAGTAAATAGTTGCAATAATAGATACCAGGCACTTAAGTGCACGGGATTCTGGCTTGTGTTGTATATGGATCCGCACGACCAACACTAGAGTCCCTGTTTGGCAGCTAAGGATTGAAGCAGAGAGGAAATATAACTTGTCTCAGGCCCCACAGCTAGGAGTGGAGAGGCTGGGAAGCCAGCCCCGCCCCCACCATGCTAGGGCATCTGTGCGCACCTCAGGGCAAGGGTGTCCCCCCCCCCCCAGTGGAGCTCTCTAGCCTTCTGGTCCGGAACGTCAACTATGAGATCCCCTCACTGAAGAAGCAGATTGCCAAGTGCCAGCAGCTGCAGCAGGAATACAGCCGCAAGGAGGAAGAGGGCCAGGCCGGGGCCGCTGAGATGCGGGAGCAGTTCTACCACTCGTGCAAACAGTACGGCATCACGGTGAGTGGCTGTCTCCCGGGGCCCAGCTGCTCCACAGCTGGCGGCCTTCCTTCTCCACTGGATCCTGCCCCGGGCTGGGTCAGTGTCTCACCTTTCTGCAGTCTCTGGATGTTTTCTCTGACTTGATGGTTCCCCCCTCCCGCTATGTGTGACCTAACCTTTCCCTCCTCTCAACCCTAGGGAGACAACGTCCGCCGAGAGCTTCTGGCCCTGGTGAAGGACCTGCCGAGTCAGCTAGCTGAGATAGGCGCAGGAGCGCAGTCCCTGGGGGAAGCCATCGACCTGTACCAGGCTTGTGTGGAGTTTGTGTGTGACAGGTAAGGAGCGCATCCACTGCTCCTGAGCGAAGGGGGGCTTGGCCTGGTCCCTCCGGCTCTCTTCCACTTGCATTGTTCCCACATGACATATCAGTTGGGTTTTATGCACTTGGACCAGTGGAGGTTGTGCCCCTAGGACCATGTGGTGCAGGATGGAGCCTGTGCTGGCTTCTCATGAGAGGCTTCTCCCTCAGCTGGCTGAGCCCCGTGAGAGGCTCAGTTCCCATGCTCTGTTGAAGCCCCACAGAACAGGTGTTACCCATGCTGCGGTTCGTGCAGAGAAAGGGCAACTCAACAGTGTATGAGTGGAGGACGGGGACAGAGCCCTCTGTGGTGGAGCGGCCCCAACTAGAGGAACCTCCTGAGCAGGTGCAAGAAGATGAGGTACGACAGGCGCTGCGGAGACCCAGCCACAGAGCCCGAGCCCTGACCTGAATCCCCACAGTGAAGAATGAGGGAAGCCGTGTGCGTGTGCGTGTGCGTGTGCGTGTGTGTGTGTGCACGCGTGCGTGCGTGCGCGCGTGTCTGTGACTTGGGTAGGAGGACCCAAAGGCCGGAGCGCTTCAGTAAAGCAGCCCTTTCTGGTGGGGGCTCGGAGGTGTGTGCAGTTGACTGTGTGACTTTCTGCACTAACATCATTTTTTTGCTTTGTAGATTGACTGGGGCGATTTTGGGGCGGAGGCCGTTCCTGACTCTGGCATCTCTGCAGAGACCCCTGGAATAGACTGGGGCATCTCCCTGGAGTCGGAGTGCAAGGTGAGATCTGTCTGTCTGAGTGGTCCCACTTCGGCCAGAGGAAAGCATCTGTGTTTGACGCAGTTCACAGTTGTGAGGCCAGGTGCATCCTGAGGGAGGCAGTTACAGAGGCGAGGCGGCAGTGTAGGCCTCTTTTCTGCTGGAGATTGCAAGCACCTCACCAGTCAGGAAGGAGGGTGGCACCGCCAAAGCCCTCACCACCACGCTTGCCACTGCATCAGGGCTGTACACCTCGCGCCGCTGGAGGGTGTAGTCATTGCATTTTCCAGGGGCGTTGGTCTGTCCTGGCTCCCGGGGCTGGGGAGACATTGACAACATTGCTGAGTCTTTGCTGTCCAACCAGGATGCTGGGGATGACAAGATAGACTGGGGCGACGACACAGCTGCTTCAGAGATCACTGTGCTGGAGACAGGAACCGAGGGTAAGTGCCCAGAAGCGCTGGACAGTGGAGAAGCAGGAGTTCGAGGTCATCCTTAGAGACAGCGAGTTTGGACAGCCTGGGCTTTGTGGATCTGTCTCGAAAAAAGTACAAATCAGTCTGAATGAGGATGTGAATGGAGGGGCATAGAGACGAGGTGGTTAAGTAAATTCTAGAACCTCTCGGATCCCTTGTTTGTTTGTTTTGTTTTGTCTTGTTTAAGGTTTGTTTGTTTGTTTGTTTGTTTGTTTTGGTTTTTTTTTTGAGAAGAGAATCACTGTGTAGCTCTATCTGGCCTGGAAATGTCTATGTAGACCAGGCTGGTCTCAGACTCACAGAGATCCGCCCTCCTCTGCCAACTCAGGGCTGGGATTAAAGGCGTGCGCCACCTTGCCCACCCACCAGCTCTCCTCTGTGGGCCACTCATGTTAGTAGACATGACTCCCTATCCCCTCCCAAGTCTGCAGAGAGGCTGTAGCAGCTGCTTTTGTCACTAGAGGGCAGTGCAGGATGACACTTTACCTCTTGCCACCAGCTGCCTCCCGCTCTGCCTGGAAGTTTGCAGGCCAGGACTGAGACACGTGGAAAAGGGCAACCTTGCCCCTTGGCTTGGGCAGAGAAGCAGCCATAGTGAAGAGAGCCTGTGTCTATAGTAACGCCTGGGCTTCTCAAACTCAAGGGTTTCCCTTCCCTAGCCCTCATTCCGTCCCATGCCTCCGCCTCTCTTTCTGACAGCTCCAGAGGGTGTTGCCAGGGGCTCAGACGCTCTGACTCTTCTCGAATACCCTGAGACCCGGAATCAGTTCATCGACGAGCTCATGGAGGTACTGTCTTGTGAAAGATGTGTGGGGTGACCAGGCTCTGACACAGGTGATGTCACTTCTAATCCCTTCCTGCTGGTGGGGAGGCTACCGACAGTTTCAACATCCTGGAACAGAACCTTACAAGTTAGGATCCCACCGCCACCGTGTTCTCACAGTTGCCATCTACCTGGCTCCATCTGCGGCAATAGAGATGGGGTTCGAGGCCTGCCCCTGTGGAGCTTGTATTCCAGCAGAAGAGCCGATAACTGGCAGATGGTGCCACAGATCATCAGGAAGCAAGGGGGCTGGGCGTGGCTCAGTTGGTCGTGTCTACCTAGCATTCAGGAAGCTCTGGGTTCAGTACCCAGTGCCACACAAACTGGGTGTAGTAGTTACCCCTGCAGTCCAGCACTCAGGTGGAGACTGCAGGATCGGAGCGTCAACTCTGTTGCCTGTCTGGTTTCTTCCCTTTTCACATCTGTAGCCACAGTGGGGGGAGGGGGACAAAAGATAGCCAGTTTACTTAACATAGGAAGGTTGATTTTAAAATCTGTGCTTATTTATTTGTGTGTGTTCTTATGGCTTCTCACCTTTCACCATGTGGGTTTTGAGGAACAAACCCAGGTTATAAGGCTTGGTGTCAGGCCATCTGATCAGCCCAAGATTAACTTACTCAGAAAAACACCTTAGAGATGAAGCTGCTGATCGTATTCTTTCTAGGTTTTTCTTTACTTTTAATTTTTTATTTTCTGTACATTGGTGTTTTGCCTGCACGTGTGTCTGTGTGAAGGTGCTGGATCCCTGGAACTGGCGTCACAGACAATTGTGAGCTGCCATGTGGGTGCTGGGAATTGAACCAGGGTCCTTGGGAAGAACAGCCAATGCTCTTAACTGCTGAGCCATTCCCCCCCCTTTTGTGTTTTTGGTTTTGTTTTTTTGGGGGGGTTTTTTTGTTTTTTGTTTTTGTTTTTTTTTGAGACAAAAACAAAAAACAGCCTTGGCTGTCCTGGACTCCCTTTGTAGACCAGGCTGGCCTTGAACTCACAGAGATCTGTCTGCCTCTGCTTCACTGAGTGCTGAGATTACAGGCGTGCACCACCGCACATAGTTTTTCTAGACTTTTCTTAATCCAGAGTTTCGCAAACATGATCCCCACTCCTATTCCTCCCATGGAGAGAAAACTAGTACCTGCCCTGGGAATTTCAGTTGTGTGACCGTGGGATGGGGACGAAGGATGGAGAGCTGGGGCTAAGCAGACATAAGGTCGGCACGGGGGCCAGAGTAACAGTGTGGGATGCCACCTGCTCCCACGCTGTCGGTGCAGGCTCCAGCACCGGGGGTATGCAGAGGAGATGGCCCGTCTCCTCCAGCATCTTGCTTTTTGTAGAGGGCTCAGCTTCTGCCGTCTTTTCTTGGTTTGAACCAGTTCCCTTTCCCTCCTCAGCTTGAGATCTTCTTGTCCCAGAGAGCAGTGGAGATGAGTGAGGAGGCTGACATCCTGTCCGTGAGCCAGTTCCAGCTGGCTCCTGCCATCCTCCAGGGCCAGACCAAAGAGAAGATGCTCAGCCTGGTGTCCACACTGCAGCATCTGATTGGCCAGCTCACCAGTCTCCGGATGCAGCACCTGTTTATGATTCTGGCCTCGCCAAGGTTGGCTTCCTGATCCCTGAGTCTGTGTCCCTCCATCTTAAACAGAGGTCTCCCTTGTCTTCTTCCCCTTCCACGGTTCCTCTTTCCTGTGCACACGGCTCTCTGCTGAGCTCAGGGCTTCTCCTCGGGGCAGGAGAGGGTGGATGAATGGCTAGATAGACAGAGTCTGCTTCCCACGTAGGCAGGAGTCTGGAGGACTTTATAGTCCTTAGCAGAAAAAGGGCTGAAGGCTCTGAAGGAAGGAGAGGCCCATGGGGGGTTGGTTTCCCGAGCCTCCTCACCTGGTCCAGCAGTTGAACGCAGACAGCCTCACGGCTTCCCTGCACAGGTATGTGGACCGAGTGACAGAGTTCCTTCAGCAAAAACTGAAGCAGTCGCAGCTGTTGGCTTTGAAGAAGGAACTGATGGTGGCGAAGCAGCAGGAGGCGCTTGAGGAGCAGGCAGCTCTGGAGCCCAAGCTGGACCTGCTGCTGGAGAAGACCAGAGAGCTGCAGAAGCTGGTGAGTCATGCCAGGAGCCGTGCCTCGGCTTCCACAGGCACACCAGGGCCCTGCGCCTGCCTGCCCGCCTGCCTGTCTGCTCCCTGCCCACTCTGCTCTCTGTCCCTCAGATTGAAGCTGACATCTCTAAGAGGTACAGTGGCCGTCCCGTGAACCTGATGGGGACCTCTCTGTGACGCGCTCCCTCTGTGTCTTCTGTCCTGCTGCCCAGCCTCCACGTGGGGTGGGACAGCCCAGGCTTTTCCTGGGTCTCACCAGCAAGAAGCCAGGACGACCTGGGGACAGAGCTGTGAGCAGGAAGTGTCACCTGAGTGGTGATGCTGGCGTTCACAGAGATCTCTGTAAGAAGTTGTCTTGAGTGGTTCTATGGCCTGTGGCCTATGAGCCTGAAGCCACAGCTTCTCCTCCTAGTTATCAAGTAAAGCTTAATAAAAAAATAATTATAATAATAATGAAAAAAGGAAAAGATGCTTCTTCATTGCTGGCAGTCACTTAGACTACTTCCCTGGGCCTGCTTGACGTTGAAGCTGGGCACACGTTTTCCTGGATTCTTGATCCAGGAGGCCTCTGGCAACTCTAGAGCCCCAGGTTAGACTTCTCCTTGCCAATAAGTATAAATGGTTCAGCAAGGGGCTTTGGGCTGCCTGGGGCAGTTTTGCCTCCTCCTATAACCAGGCCCATGCTGCCTCACCCCAGCCAGCAACCTTGGGGAGCAGTCAGCCAGCTCTGTTGGACCCAGCAAAGTTGTATTCTCCTCTTGCTCACAGCCTACCTTCTAAGCAGAGGGAGGCAGGGTCTGAGAAGCAAGGTGGAGACAGGCAGGAGTTGTCACCTTTACCAGCTGCCTGTCCCCTTCTACCCATAACCGCCTGCTCTGCGATTGGGTAGAGCCCACTTCAGGATAGCACCCCTCTCAGGCCACCACCTACCCATCCCTGTTTCCCAGGAAGGATAGGGGCTGGGGGTGGCCAGCAATTCGATTTTAATTTCATAGCAGAGCAGTTGATTCATGGCTCTTTGTCGCTGGCGTTGACTCCCGTAATGACTTTCCATCAAAATGAAAAGTGGAGTGACAGCACTCATTATTCCTGCTGCTTGTTATCTCAGTTCTGGGGAGGGCCGCCCCCTCCCTGCTGCCTTTCAGCCGTCCAGGACAGTGAGCGATGGGCCCTATTAATCACCGACCCCGCGGACTCCGGCGGACACACGCCATCCAAAGGAGAGAGAGATAAGGCCGCATGAACTGCTCAGAGACGCTCCTATCGATTACTGTCAGCCTATTGCTTCCCCCCCAATCTTTGCCTGGTCACCTCCTTTTGGAGGAATCAAGCTGAAGTAGGAAGCTTAGGAGCCGAGAGGGAAGATACTGGTGTCAGGAAACCGTCCTAAGAATAGAAGGGCCCAGAGAAGTGTGACTGGGCCGCATCCTGCCTGCAGTTGCCCTGGAGGCCTGAGGCCTGGGGAGCTGTCTGTTCCTCTCAGTTTCCCCCCCCCCCCCAAGCTGGTCATCTGCTCCAAGGGCTGCCTGGCTGGCCTTGTGCATCAGCCATCAGCTCGCTGAGGCGTGCCTACCCGTGTCCAGTCTCATGTCCCTGCCTGCTCACCAGCTGTCACCGACTCCATGGCTTACAAGGCCCAGGCTGTGAGGAGAAGCCCAGAGGATCACGGGACTGTGCCAGGCTGGATTTGTTTGGCCTCAGAGGCTCCTGTTCCTGCCGGACATGAGCATCTGTCGCCAGCCAGCAGGGAAATGGTATTCTCTGAGGTTCCAGTTCCGTGGAACCGGGAAGTGGGAAGGGAAGCAGCTTAGGTGATTCAGTGGGTGAGAACACAGCAGGGGCAGCAAAGGGGTTGGGCACAGCTCTCACTCGGGGACTAGGCCTGTCACCAGCTGGTGAGGTGAAGGCTCTCCCTGACCCCCAGGCTGAGGTGGACACTTTCCTCCAGGCCCTTAACTGCGCGTACTGGGGTAGATCTTGAGAACTCTCAGCTTTCCCCTGCCTTTGGCTTGTCACTACCTTGT
Organism: Acomys minous; assembly: GCF_964271855.1. Classification (NCBI taxonomy): domain Eukaryota; kingdom Metazoa; phylum Chordata; class Mammalia; order Rodentia; family Muridae; genus Acomys; species Acomys minous. The sequence goes on along the minus strand of NC_140493.1, from coordinate 89,208,814 downwards.
GGGCCTCCCCTCCAGGCCAGGCCGGGGACACCAAAGCTTGCCTGACAGCCTGTAAGAGCGGCTCTGATTGATTTAATAATTTATTTTTGTTTTACGTGCATTGATATTTTGCTGCATGTGTCTGTGTGAAGGGGTCAGATCCCCTGGAATGTAAGTTACAGACAGTTGTTCAGCTGCCGTGTGGGTGCTGGGAATTGAACGTAGGTCCTCTAGAAAAGTAGCCAGTGCCCTTAACTGCTGAGCCATATCACCAGCCCCTCTGGTTGATCTTGGGATCAGCTTCTGAACCCCTTTAAACTTCATTTGGAGACATTTAGGTCCATGCTCATTTTCCTCAGAGTACCACAGGGTTGTCCTGGGGTTAATGACTTGAGCTGCCCAGTGCTCTTGGGACAATGCTTGACACCAGGCGCGCTCAGCTTTGCATGGTGAACCCTGCAGAGGATTCTTCCTGGCCTGACCTGTCTTCTCAGAAGGGAGAAGCAAGGGCTCCTTGCAAACTTGAAGACCCAAGTTCCCAGCAGTCAGCTGTCAAAAGTTGTAAAAGACGTTCAGGGAAAGAGAGAGGCCAGGGGCCACGCCACATCCTCAGCGGTCTTAGTTTGATGTGAATCTACTGCCAAGGGCATAGTTTGGAGATGTTGACTCCTCTCCAGGGCCGCTCAGCTCAACCCCATCCTTCTCCCTGACTCAAGTAAGAGGGACTCCCTTTCCCAGAATCCTTTGCACCTCTACTTGCTGCCTGACTGTGAGCATGACTAAGTGGAGTGTGCTAAGGATTGTCCATCAGTCTGTCCACCCAGTACACCATCCCCACCCCCCCCAAGTGCCCATTAAGGGCTTGTCAGGGGCATGAGGACCCTGCACGTACAGTAGAACCCACTTGTTCTCTTTGCCGGCTCAGGGCAGGAACCATCTACCCAAGCTTACACCTCCAAAGGATACTATCAGCCTGCTCCAAGACAAAAGAAAAAGCACCCCCAGCCTAGGGTCGGGGAGCTTGGGACTGTGGCCCCGCCCACTCACATGCACTCAGCCAACACCCCCAGATGTTGCTTACAGAAACCCGTGTTCCGCGGCTCTCGCTGCCTTCTCATACACTCCTCCCTGTCCTGTTGTCAATGTGTCTCTCATCTTTGGACCACCATTCCTGTCTCTTCTCCCTGCTCTAGTACAAGGACATTTAATCTAATAATGGGAGGACACCAGGAGACAGCTCCACGATAGAGCTGTTACCTGTGTGCAGAAGACCCCGGGTTCTGTCTAAGGACCAGAAATAACATGAATCGGGTATGGCAGCCCATGGCTTATGGTGGCACATGCCTGTAATACTTGGGTGGCACCTGGGAGGTGGAGGCAGGGGGGTCAGAAGTTCAGGGTAAACATTGACATCCTTGACTGTAAAGCCTGAGACAGTCTGGGCTACTAGAGACCTTGTCTCAAAAAACAAGACTACGATGGTGGTGGTGGTGGTGGTGGTGGTGCAGTGTGGCTGTGGGCTCTGAATTACCTCGCTTATGTCTTGGTCTTACTGTTTGTGTGACCTGAGACCGGTTTCTGGACCCATCAGTGCCTATTTCCTTGCGTAAAACAAGGCATGTGGTGAGTGTGTGCAGCACTCTCAGGCCTGACACAGTAAGGCCCACAATGTCAGCTGTAAGTGTGTATGAGTGGCATAGGCTGAGGGACCCTAGAGCAGTGGTTCTCAAGGGTCCTGAGGCTGCCACCTTTCAGTAGTTGATGATGCGGTTGACCCCCAACCCTAACATTATCTTTGTTTCTACTTCATAACTATGATTGTGCTACTGTAATGAACCATAAGGTAAATATCTGATATGCAGCACATCCGATTTGTGGCCTCTGCGAAAGGGCTGTCCAACTCCCCCAGAGGGGTCGCCGCTCACAGCCTGAGAACCTCTGTCCTAGGCTAAAGCTGGCAACTTGTGTCTGATCCTGGTCCCACGTGTCCATGATACAATAGTGTGTCCCGCCCTGAGTCCAGTACGCCCATCCATACTGCATCCCTGGAATTCCCTGTCTCCTGCCTTTTCTGTTACTGTGTCCAACCCCCACCACCCCACCCCTGCCCTTGTTGCCCTGTTTAGACTTTCCTGCCTCAGTTTCCCACGGTCTCGGATTACAGGTGTATGACCTCATACTTTGGATTTTTTTTTTGTCTCCCCCACCCCCACCGCTAAAGACTAAGCCCAGGGCCTTGCACTTGCTAGGCAAGCGCTCTACCACTGAGCTAATCCCCAACTCCATACTTTGGATTTATAATCAGTCCATTTTAACTGAGGCAGATGGACCATGAGTTCAAGGAGAACCCAGAGTATATAAAGGAGACCCTTGTCTCCAAGAGTTAGGGGTGTGGGAGAGGCACAGACATGGCGGCACCTGCCGATAATCCTAGCATTCCAGGGACAGAGGCAGGCAGATCTCTGTGAGTTCCGGGCCAGCCAGGGCTCACATAGTGAGACCTTGTCCACAAAATCAGAGGGTGAAGGGCAGGCTGGCCAGGGGATATAGTTTAGTGATGGAGTTCTTACCTAACGTGTTCCATCATCCCCAGCGCCAGGAAAAATGAATGGATTCATTGGCCAGCTTAACTATAGAGTGAAACCCTGTCTCAACACCTCCCATCCCATCCCCCACCTCCCCACCCCCACCCTCAACCCCCGCCAACTCTGGAGAAAATACACAGACCACCAAACCAAACAAATACAAATGAACTAGACTCAACTCCCGTCAACGGGTGACTGCAGGGAGAACACGTCCTCTGAGAGAGAGCTTTCCGGTCCTGTCTCTCCACCCCGTTGCCTATTTGAGGAGAGCAAAGGGCTATTGTTTTATTATCCTGGCAATATCATTTTCATCACAGGCCCCCAGTTTTGCTAGCCCAGCTGGTCCTCACGAGTGCCACCCAAACACTGGGCTTTGGACTGGTTACCGCTGCACTCGGAGGAGTCAAGCCCCGAGAAAGCGTCTTCGCGTTGCCATCCTGCCTGGCCGAGCCCAGCAGCGCAGCAGGAGGGAGAGTCAAGGCTGCAGCAGGACCGAGGCGCCCAGGAGTACCAGCTGACCCAGATCCTGCCTCTGTCCTCCAGATGCCCTTGCTCTCTTGTGACGTGGGGATGGGGGGGGCCGAGGGGGGGGGATCAAACCTCTGAATACACTGGCCCTGAGTAAACTCTGCCTTCGCCACCCTGCCACCCTCCTCTCCTTCCCCAGGGTCCAGAGAAAACCAGTTTGAATATTTAAACTTCTCCTGTGTGTCTAATAAAAAGTTCTGCACTATTTAACGCCCCACCTATCTATTACTGTCTGGAGTTGCCCTCTCCTCCCAGTGTCCCCCCCCCCCCCCCTTCCTCTCGCCCAAACCACTGCCGCACAGCAAAGCCATTTGTCAAACTGATCCTGCCGCCGGCTGCGCTTGGCTGTGTCTGAAAGGACGTGCCGCCCCACAGGGGAAGGTGGGGGATGAATAAAGGGGCTATGCAAATTGCTGCTTAATCTGCAGAGAAACACCCAGGCTTTGGGGAGACGCTCATTACTTCTTTTAACTGTGATTAACGGGCAAATTAAACCCAAGCCCTTAACTCTCTCCTGGCAGAGGACTTGAATGCAGAGCTCTGCGCTGGTGCCAGTGGCTGGGGCTTGGCTGCTTGTGTCTGTGGTGAGGGGACTTGAGCTGAGCCCTGCACCCGGAGGGCTAACCCGCCTTACCTCACCAGAGGGAAGAACTTAGTTGTTCTTCGAAGTTTGTTTCACACGTTCAAGAAGAGCAGCCACTGGCAGCCACTAGGTTTACTGGCATCCTTTTTCCTGTACCAAAAATTACCCCCCCACACAAAAAAAGTTAGTTTGGCATAGCGGGAGGCAGAGGCAGTTGGAGCTCTATGAGGCCAGCCTGATCTACAAAGCAAATCCAGGACAGCCAAGGCTACACAGAGAGACCCTGTTCCAAAGAAAAAAAACAAACAAAACCATGTTAAGAGAATTCCTAACACCTGAGCATCAAGAGCATGCTGGCAGTGGGGCAAAATTAGCTTTAGCCACCATGACTGAGTTAGTTTCTAACCAGACCAGCTCCAAACTTGGGCCTGGAAAGAGGCCTATACAGCCTTCAAATATGTAGCCCTAAAAAAAAAAAAAAACTATCCTTGAGGCCTATTAACCAGGGAGGTGAGGAAGAGAACAAGATGGGCGGGAATGGGACAGAGGGCAGAGGATATGAACGCGTCTTTAGAGAGGCCCTGGGAGGGCCTTGCTACTGGGTACACAGGCCACAGGCACACATCGCCAAATGCAGACACTGAGAGGGACCAAAGACCCCAAAGCTCTCTTTGTTATTTGTTCCATCTGTGAGCTTTGGTTTTGAGGTAATGCACACATCATATAAAAGCTGTCGCGTAACTCTTCGTGGGCATGCAGGTGGGTGGCATCCGCTCCGCTGGGCACCCGTTGCCACCTTCCACCCTGCCCTTTTTCAGAATAGCTAGCTGGCCCGTCCAGCCTATAATCACCTCACACACAGCTGCGCTGAAGGACTGGGGCCGTAGTATCATGAAGAGCGCTTGCCTAGCAGGCCAGAGGCCCTGGATTCAACCCCAGCCCCAAGTCAAAGCTCTCTATATAAGAGTGACCCATGTGACACACACACACACACACACACACACACACACACACACACACACACACAAGGCCAGTTGGAGCTTGGAGTTGGGGGCTGTTTGAAAGAGAAAGAGCCCTGCCACCTAGGAAGGCAGCTTGGGAGGAAATACTGTGGGGACTTCCCTGGTAAACACAGGTTTCCTCTAAGCCCCAGTGATTAGGAGGTAAAAGATGACATAGAATGGGGACAGACTGTCTGTCAACCTGACGGGGCCGAGGAGAGACACTGCCCCGTATTTTATTTTGTCGTTGAGTCACTCAGTGGGTCTGTCATAGAAACCAGGCCTGACAGCTCCCTCGGCCTCCGCTCGCTTTTCTTAACTCCAGAAACCCAGCTCCACCATCTATTAAAACATCCCGGCCTGTCAGGGATATTAAAAGGTTCTGTCACTCGTTCTTAAAACAGTCATAAATACAATCTGGACACTCGCATTTGGGCGGAAGCCTCGGTGTTCACCGAGAGGAGGCAAACAGCAGGGCTGCCTGCCTTTCTTGCCAGCCTGGGAGCCGTGGCCTTAGTGATGCAAAAAGAAGGGGTTCCCCCACCCCAACACCTGCTGATACCTGGTGCTCTGAAGCCCCCATTCCTGATCAGGGATGCAGCCTTGAGTCCTGCACCCACAGGCGCCGCTCACCTCTGGCTCCTCTGGTACCTATATCACACCTCTTCTGCTCAAGATGCCTCCTCCCAGGCCTTCCCAGACAGAGGGACTCTCAGACAGAGGGACCAAGGGTTGAGTGTTTTCCTCCAAGTTGGAGTTTGCCACCTTCCCTCTTCTACTTTCCGGGCTCCACCTGGACCCACCTTGCCGCAAAGGCTTATGGGAGCCAGAGGCTTCCCGGAGAGTAGGCAGGAGTTTGTCCTCTTGCTAGTGGGAGGCCACCATTGTCACCTCTGAATCCTTGAATGCCTCCAGACTAGGGCACCCCCAATATCAGCCCGAGCACCACCATCTCTTAGGACAAATTCCCTTTTCTTCCACCTCCGACAAGAGCAAGAAGCCAGATGCCAGCCAGGCTGTTGTTCCAAGCGCATCCCATTGAGGTGGAGGAGGCTCCTTTAAATCACAGCGAGGCTACAGCGGCATGGAACCACAGAGCAGCCATGATCCTCTGGCAAGTTCTAACTGGATTCTGTCCCTATCTGGTGGCCTGCACACTTACCTTAGTGCCCAGTTGGTGAAATGTAAGAAGTCCCCGTGCTGGACTTTCTGCGTTCACACGGAGGTGGCACCCAGGATCCTGGCATCTTCAGATGGCTAACCTACGGTCTGCCAAGTCTTCAGTGGCCATAATCACTTCCCACTCCTGGACTTTTACTAATTCTTAGATATTCTCAAATTATGGACTATGATCCCTCATCCCTAGTGAATGTCTTCCCAGTACCTTTATCTTTCTTTCTTTCTTTCTTTCTTTTTCTTTTTTGGTTTTTTGTTATTTTGTCTTTTTTTTTTTTTCCAGAGCTGAGGACCGAACCCAGGGCCTTGCGCTTGCTAGGCAAGCACTCTACCACTGAGCTAAATCCCCAACCCCTTTTTTTGGTTTTTTGAGACAGGATTTCATTGTATAATAGCCCTGGCTGTCCTGGACTGGCTTTGTAGACCAGGCTAGCCTCGAACTCAGAGAGATCCACCTACCTCTGCCAGGATTAAAGTGCCTGGATTAAGGGATTAAAAGCATGCATCACCACATCCAGCCTTAGTAGCCTTTTAAAATTAAATATTTCATTTCAAGAATTTTTGTAGTTAGGTGCCTAGCTTATCCACTGTGCAGGCCGCGTGGGTTCATGAGAGGATCTGAGGGAGACAGGCTTCCATGGAAGGTTGCCCTCTGTTGACAACCAAAGGTGCCTCGCAAAGGCATAGGTAAGTAGACCTTAGGCTGCCATCCCTTCAGTATTTGCTGGGAACCCAGAAGATGGGTGGGGCAGTCAAACGCCTTGAAGAGTCAGTGATTTGAGACATTTGGTGTGTCAACTAGCCGGACGAAGCCCAGCAGCTGTTTGCCAGCTGTCCTCCGTGTAGCTATCTTGCCATTTAATCCCAGAGAGTCAGACCCTTCATCCCCCAAAGGTCACAGGCCCAGCCACAGAATACTGAGCGAACCATTCTTTGCCCTCAAAGGCCCCGGGCAGTGTCTGACCCAGCATGCAGGACATGGAGGGGAAACTTGGGGACCCCCACCCGCCACTCTAGTTGAGAAGGGCAGGCAGGAGTCTTCTGCCTCTCCCCTGCCCTCCTCCCCCCTGCCTGGAACTTCTCCCCCTCACTGGCTCCTCTGGTTCACCACCCAGTACCCACCCTCATCTCCATGGCAATAAAAGGGAGGTGGGCTGGGTTGTGCCCTGTATTTTCAGCCGGTCCATAATAGCCCTTTTCTCTGGAGACACAGGCGCTGCCTGTGGAACTAATCTCCGCCTGTTCCTCCGGCTCACAAAGGGGCACGGGAGCCCCTCCTTCTGCCTAGGCCGCCCTCGGTGACCCTAGCCCGTTTCCGGGTGTGCTTTAGCCCTCCAGGGCCTGCAGCTGGGCCTCTCTCACGGGATCTAACACACAGGCAGGGTCACCCCAGCTGACCTCCCCGGAGGACAGAGGTCAAGCCCCCTCTGGGGTCTCTGATGTGATTGGAAGGGAGCTGGGGCAGGGAGGGGGGTGAGGGTGGGAGGGAAGAATGTGGGGGGGAGGGGGCTTTCTCTTTTAATGTAGAATTAAATGACTCCTTGTGCCTCCCCTGTCTCTGGCTGTGTCTCCGGGCCCAGAATCCCAGAATCCCACCCTTAGGAGTCCAGGCTTCTTAGAAATGGTTTTACTCCTGGACTGGAGCTTGGTCAAGTTGAACCCTGAGCTACTGAGAGTCATAAAATCTCGGCAGGAAAGTGGAGAAACTACGAAGGGTAGTGGGGTCTAGTAGTCAGCGCAGCCTTGGAAGCTGGGCTTCACTTGCTGTGGAGGCAGGATAAAAAGAAAAGGAAAATGAGAGAGAAGGAAGCCTCAGTCCCGAGTATGGTCAAAGCCTCCTACTAGATGAGACTCAAATTACAGCACTGTTAACATCTGCTGTGAAGACTACGGGCAGAGAGGATATATATATATATATATATATATATTTGTTTGTTTTAAAGATTTATTTATTATTATGTATACAGTGCTCTGCCTGCATGCACACCTGAAGGCCAGAAGGCATCAGATCACATTATAGATGGTTGTGAGCCACCATGTGGTTGCTGGGAATTGAACTCAGGACCTCCCAGTCCTTAACCTCTGAGCCATCTCTCCAGCCCTTGTTTTTTTGTTTTTCAGGACAGAGTTTCTTGGCTGTCCTGGACTCTCTTGGTAGACCAGGCTGGCCTTGAACTCAGAGATGTGCCTGTGGCAATATATTTAAATAGAGATTTATTTATTTATTTATTTATTTATTTATTTATTTATTTTTGAGACAGGGTTTCTCTGTGTAGTCTTGGCTGTCCTGGACTCACTTTGTAGACCAGGCTGGCCTCGAACTCACAGCGATCTGCCTGCCTCTGCCTCCTGAGTGCTGGGATTAAAGGCGTGCGCCACCACACCCAGTGAAATAGAGAAATATCTGAAGGTTAAAAACGTTGAAATAGCTAAGCACAGTGGCATATGCCCGAAATCCCAGCACCTGGGAGGCGGAGGCAGGAGGAGCAGGAGTTCAAATCAACATCATCCTAGGCTACTTACCAAGTTTGAGGCCAGCCTGGGCTACGTAAGATCCTGTCACAAGGAAGGTTACCATAGCAACGGAACGTGTTTATGCACATAGCCTTGGGTAGGGTCTCCTGGTGAGGCTATCTGTAGGAATCTTACAAACAAGGCTGCTAGTTTTGTCTCCAGTGGGAATTGCCTGAACTTACTGCATCCTTGTGGTCTAGAGTTTTGCTTTATCAATATCTAGAGACATCTCCGGCATTGACATGCTCATCTGTATGTGGGAATGGCAGTCTCACATGGTTAGTGGATAAATGGCACAAGCCAGGTCCTCCCAGTGCTTACCTCAATGGCAGACACACGTCTCCTCAACTGCAGCTGTCAGTTAGGAAGGAGTTTTGTTGTTGTTCGTTTTGTTTTTCCAGACAGAGTTTCTCTGTATAGCCCTGGCTGTCCTGGATCTCCCTCTGTGGACCAACCTGGACTCCAACTCACAGAGATCCATCTGCCTCTGCCTCCTGAGTGCTGGCATTAAAGGTGTGCATTACCAACCATCCATCAGGAAGGAATTCTTAAATAAAAATAAATAAATAAAAATAAAAAATAAAAGGCCTTGAAAGATGGCTCAGTAGCTAAGTGCTCTCCCAGAAGGCCTGAGTTCAATTCCTGTTACCTACATCAGGCTGCTCCCAGCTGCCTGGGACTATAGCTCCAGTGAGACCACACACTCCTCTGGCCTCTATGGGTATCAACACTCATGTGCACACACACACACATATATGCACATAGGTTTTTAAAAAGTAAAATATGGGCCGGAGAGATGGCTCAGTGGTTAAGAGCACTGGCTGCTCTTCCAAAGGTCCTGAGTTCAATTCCCAGCAACCACATGGTGCCTCACAACTAAGGTCTGATGCCCTCTTCTAGTGTGCAGGCAAAGCACTGTGTACATAATAAAAAATAAAATAAAATAAAAATAAATAAATAGTAAAATCAAATAGCTGGATGTGGTGGGGCAGGCCGGTAATCCCAGCACTGGGAGGCTGAGGCAGGCCGATCGCTGTGAGTTTGAGGCCAGCCTAGTCTACAAAGCAAGTCCTGGACAGCCAAGGCTACACAGAGAAACCCAGTCTCGGAAAAACCAAAATAAATAAATAAACACATAAATGTGTTTTAAATTATAATTTTATACATTTTGTGTCTGTGTGCATGGGGTGGAGGTACACCTTCACCTGCTGAGCCATTTTGCCAGCCCCGAGGAAGGAACTGGGATGCTTCATAGTGTCAGTCAAGCCAGGGCATTCTCAGTAATTACAGACAGATAAGATTCTCTCCCTAATTTGGACATGGTAGCGCAGGCCTATTAATCCCAGCACTCAGGAGGCAGAGGCAGGCAGATTGCTATGAGTTCGAGAACAGTCTGATCTACAGAGCGAGTCCAGGACGGCTAGGGCTATTATGCAGAGAAATCCTACTTGAAAAACCAAAAGAAAAAAAAAAAGAAAGATTCCCTCCTGGCTACCCAGTGGGTAGAAACATAGACCAACCAGGATGAAACGCACCTCAGGCTCCTCACTCCTGGTGTGAGCTTGGCGCTCCCTCAGGTCAAAGCGACCTACTGCCTACGGTGGGAGGACGTGAGGCTCCTGCCTGAGAAAATAGAAACAAACCTGGCCAGTGGCCGTGCCACGTTAAGTGTCAGGAGATGTATTGATTTATTATCACCAAGTCTCTGTGGATGGGGTTTCAAATATTCCAAACCTCTGTCCCTAGGAGCCCTTCCCTCATCCACACCGTGCACATGTGCTGATTTCCGCCAAGAAACAGTGCGCAGCCATCTTGTTTGGGTCATGAGAATGTGGCCGCTTTGTCCACGGTGACTGAGGCTCTTAAGGATGAACACAGCTAGCCCAGAAGGGAGGAAGGGGCCCAGAACAAAACAGGACCAGGCGAAAGATGGGTTGGAAAGGTCAGAGATGGTCTGGCAAGCGATGCCAACGGCACTTCTAGTCTGACTTACTATTAGCATCGTTTCAAGAGACAGTTTAATGCTCTCCTCCGTGGCCCCATTTGCTCCCGAACGGAGACAGCGTCAACCATCACCAACACTGCAACCGACCCGTGTTTGATGCGAACGTCACTTGCTCGTTTACAGTGCACAGTTATTAATATTCTTCTCCCAGAGCCTCCTCTACAGCTAATCACTGGTGAATTATGGGCTTTGAATTCTAGTCAGTGCTCCCCCTACAGCAAAGCTCTCCCGCGCTGTCCCGCAGAGGGCAGGAACTGGACCCTCCTCTGCAGACAGGATGCAGCGCCCCGGATGAGAACCTGTGTCCCCGAGCTGGGAGCACTAAGAATATGGGAGGCAGGAGAAAGAGAGAAGGGGATCCCCATGTACAGTCTGATGGTGAGAAACAGCTTGGATGGAGATTCTGGGAGGCCTCCCCCAAATCTTCCCCCTTTGGCATCTTAAGCTCTAAGACCTAGCTGACCTCCTTGTGTTCCTAAATTTCACTTTCTCCCTCTGCAAAAAAGAAAATATGCTAAAGATTTTTTTTAACACTTCAGTGTGTGTGTGTGTGTGTGTGTGTGTGTGTGTGTGACAGAGAGCAACTGGTTCAGAGGGCAACTGGTGAGAGTTGGTTCTTTCCTCCCACTGTGTGGGTTCCCAGCATTGAACTCAAGAGCCGCAGGCTTAGCGCGGGAGGTGCCGGCCTGTCTTACCAGCCTGGCCCAAAATGGGAAGGTTTTGTTCTCTGTTGTTGTTGGTTTTAAAGAATCTAGCCTCTGAGTTTCTTTTTTTTTCATTTTATTTAAAAATACTTATTTATTATGTGTAGAGTATTCTGCCTGCATGTACACCTGCACACCAGAAAAGGGCACCAGATCTCATTATAGATGTGTTGTGAGCCACCATGTGGTTGCTGGGAATTGAACTCAGGACCTCTGGAAGAGCAAGTCAGTGCTCATAACCTCTGAGCCATCTCTCCAGCCCTGTTTTTTACTTTTTTATTTAGGTGTTATGTGTGTGTGTGTGTGTGTGTGTGTGTGTGTGTGTGTGTGTGTGTGTGCCATGTGTGTTTGGGTGCCCATGGAGTTATGACCCATCTGACACGGGTGCTGGCAACTGAACCCAGATCTTCTGCAGGAGCAGGGCATGCTCTAAACGAAGCCGTCTCTCCAGCCCCACGATGACCACTGCATGTGGTGCTAATTTAATACTTGTTTAGGATACTCAGCTTCTGCGGTGGCAGACCCTTCTAATCCCAGCAGTTAGAGGCAGAATCTGGAGTTCAAGGCTAGCCTTGGCTACATTGTGAGTTCAAGGCCAACCTGAGCTGTCATGAGGCCCTGTATAGGGGTTTCTCTGTGTAGCCTTGGCTGTCCTGGACTCTCTTTGTAGACCAGGCTGGCCTTGATCTCACAGACATCCACCGGCCTCTGCCTCCCAAAGTGCTGAGATTAAAGGCACCCGCCGCCACAACAGGCCTAATATATTTTTTAAAACATATGAATGCTCTATCTGCATGTACACGTGCAGGCCAGAAGAGGGCATCAGATCCCAGTGTAGATGGTTGTGAGCCACCATGTGGTTTCTGGGACTTGAACTCAGGACCTCTGGAAGAACAGATAGTGCTCTTAACCGCTGAGCCATCTCTCCAGTCCCCTAGCCTAAAATTTTTTGTTTGTTTGTTTTTTGGAGACAGGGTCTCTCTGTGTAGCCTTGGCTGTCCTGGACTCACTTTGTAGACCAGGCTGGCCTCAAACTCACAACTCACACCTGCCTCTGCCTCCCGAGTGCTGGGATTAACGGTGTGTGCCACCACGCCCAGCTCTAAAGTTTTAATTACACACTTTAAAGAATTCATTTAGCCAGGCATAGTGGCACATATCTGTGATCCTAGTATTGGAAAGGCTGAATAGAAAAATTGTGAGTTCAAGACTAGAAAGTGGGCTAGTCCACTTTCTTTCATGTGGCAGCTGTGGATAATAGAAAGGATGAGTGTCTTGCTGTTCTGGGTCTACACAAGGATGTGGCTGGTTCTGAGCTTGCTGGCTCATGCTATGCTTTGAGGTGGTGGTGGCAGCGGCAGCATTAAAACAGAGGCCTCTGGTATACTGAAAAGGTAGATGCTGCTGTTTCACAATCTCTGGATCCCTGGTACCACACAGAAGGCGAGACCAGAAAGGCTCCACAGCAGAGAGTTGGAAAGACAATGCTGGCAGGAGAGCCCAGAAGAGCCCAGGACCAGCAGGGGTCAGGGACCAGAGCGCTCCACGCCCCCCATGTCTTGCCGGGTTCAGGTTGAGGATGACCAGCCGGCTACTTGGTATTCTGTTCAGACGCAGGCTTGCAGGCTTACCATCCTGCCTCCTGGCTCCCCTACCAGCAGGGCCTCCTCCCCCAGCGCCGCCCCCTAAACCCCCCAGGCCATGCATTATCCTCGCAAGATTGAGGATCTAATGGAGGTGATCAGCGCCCTGGAGGAGCCTCTCCATCCCGGCTGAGGAGGGCAGAGCAATACACGACAGTTCCTGAGCCCACCCTGAAATGGGATCCCAAGAACTGAACTGAAGAGCGCTTCCCAGTAGCCTCCCCCCCTCCTCCGTCCCCCAACACACACACACTGGGAAAGTGCTAGACAATTTCAGCTCCAGAAGCTTCCTGGCTACAATCCCTCTCACAGAAAACTTTAAACATCCTGGGTCCCTCTAGAAAAAAACTGGCCATGGCCAGCTCCTGCTTTTAGGTGGGGCTGAGGGCTGGGGAGAGACCTAGGGGAGGGCTGGGGAGAGGGCAGGGGAGGGGGGGAGTCTGTTGGCCAGCATTGGAGCCAGCCTTCCATACCCATTGGAAGCCGTCCTCCCACAGTGTTGGGTGTGCAGAGCCTCCTAGGACAGGCACGCATGCTGGGACAGCACCTCCCCCACCCCTCCCCAGGCTGCGAGGGACTAACCCTTGTCATGGTGGGCCTCCTTTCTGGGAACCATGCCCCCCCCCACTCTCCACCACCAGGCAACACTCCCCAAATCCCTGGCAGTTAACCCGAGCAGATCCCCCAAGGGTTCTGGATATGAATGAGGCCAGAGGAGGGAAGCCCAGAAGGAGAATGCTTGCTGCGAAAGGCTTGGGCCTGGGACATAGGCAGCCGGAGGTGATGGGATGGAAAGGTTGCTGCTGCTAAAGAAATCTTCAGAGAACCATGCTTGGTGGCGCACGCCTTTAATCCCAGCACTTGGGAGGCGGAGGCAGGCAGATTGATGTGATTTCGAGGCCAGCCTGGTCGACAAAGTGAGCCCAAAACAGCCAAGGCTACACAGAGAAACCCTGCCTCAAAAACCAAGAAGAAGAAGAAGAAGAAGAAGAAGAAGAAGAAGAAGAAGAAGAAGAAGAAGAAGAAGAAGAAGAAGAAGAAGTCGTCTTCGGCGCATCCCGATGCCATGGTTTCCATGTGCTGTGCCATTCTTTCCTCCCAGAAGCTAAGAACTAAGCAAATTGTACAGATGGAGAGACTCTGCCAGAGTGGTTCAGTAACTTGCCTGGAGCCACACAGCTGAACTAGGCTTGAACTTACATTGTGGGTTCTAGAAACTTCTTCTAACCTCAGTGCTGGGCCATTAGGCTAGGCACCTAGCTGGGAGTGGAGCGACAGACAGAATGGTCATGGGGTACCCACCTCCAAACACAAGGCTGATTTTCTACATTTCTATAATATACATATTTATGTATATAATATATATATATACAATGTATATATACATTTATACCTTTATTATATTCTACACATCTATGATCTGAGTGTTTCTTGCAGAAGAGCATGTATGGCTCTAATAAGCTCACCGAGCTCACAAACAAACACAAGGAACCTTCTTTCCAGCCTTTCCTTAGTCCTCTTTGTCCTGGGCTAACACTGTCTTCCACCATCTGCTCCCAAGATGGTAGGCCCTGTCTACCTTCCTTCCCTGGGGATGGAGGGTCTCGGGCTCCCCCCTCCCCCCAGGTGCTGTAATTTGAGGGGCTGCCCAAGTGAAATGGGCCCAGGGCCTCCCTAGACTGCCCTCCCACCACTGTGAGTTTGCTGGCCTCTGCCCTCTGTCCTCTTCTGCCATTAACCCTGTCACCTGCTGGACATCAGCCCCCGGGGCTCAGTCTGTCATCTGTGGCCAAAGATGGATGGGGGGCGCCTGGGAAGCATAAGCAGCGACCCCTTAATGAGATCTGGATAGGGGAGGGCTGGGCTCTACCGGGCGGCCCAGGGTGACAATAACAGGGCCCTTGTTGAGTGTGACCCATTTTCCTCGTGTGGAAAGGGGACCCTGAAGGCTCGGAGGTGAAGGGACGCTTTTGTCATCACTCCTCCAATCCTGCAAAGCAGACTGGGATGAGATAGACAAGAGCTGGAAAGAAAGATGACACTCCCCAACCCCCCTTTCATTCCGTCTCCTGGGTGCGGTTACCCAGACTCCAGGGGAAGACTCACAGACCAGCTGCCTGGCTGCAGCAGCCCCATGTGTGTCCCGGGAGACTTCGTGGCTCCTGATCACATGCAGAGACTCTGGCGGAGGGAGCCAGAGTGATGGGGAAGGCTTTGTCTGTGGGATGGAAACCATCTTCAAAGGGTCAAGGAAGAGGTGTTTGAAGAAGCAGAGAGGAGTGAGGGCTAAGAAACAAAGGCCACCCCGGGGTGGTTATTGAAATTTTGAAATTTCTCTCTCTCTCTCTCTCTCTCTCTCTCTCTCTCTCTCTCTCTCTCTCTCTCTTTCTCTCTCTCTCTCTCTCTCTCTCTCTCTCTCTGTGTGTGTGTGTGTGTGTCTCTCTCTCTCTCTCTGTCTCTCTGTCTGTCTCTGTCTGTCTCTCTGTCTCTCTGTGTCTGTCTGTCTGTCTGTCTGTCTGTCTGTCTCTCTCTCTCTCTCTCTCTCAACAGAATCTCACTATGTAAGTCTGGCTGGCCTGGACCAGGCTGGCCTTAAGCTCACAGAGGTCCACCTGCCTCTGCCTCCTCAGTGCTGGGTTTAAAAGAGCGTGCCATCATGCCCCAGTTCACGTTTGCTTGTTTTTCCTTTCTCTTTTGGTTTTTTGAGACAGCGTTATATAGACCAGACTGCCCTCAAATGTATTGTGTAGCCAAAACTGGCCTTTACTCCCTCTACCTCTACCTTCCGACTGCTGGATTTGAATTCCAAGTGTCTGTCCTATGCCTAAAATTTACAAACAGGGGCCAGACATGGTGGCACAGGCCTGTAATCTTAGCACTGAGGAGCCTGAGACGCAGGCTCATGAGTTCCATGCCAGCCCGGGCTATGTACGGAATTCTAGGCCAAGCCTGAGATACATAGCAAAAGAGAGAGAGAGACAGACAGACAGACACACAAACAGACACGCGGAGGATGGCTCAGCTGGCAAAGTGCTTGTCTTGCCAAATTAAGGTCTGGATTTGATCCTCAGAAGCCAGCTCAGGTGTAGTGGTGTACATGTGTAATCCCACCTCTGGGGGGGTGGAGACAGGAGGCTAGCCAGCCAAACCTACTTGGTGAACTTTGGGCCAATGAGAGACCCCGTGTCAAAAGAGGAGGACTGTGTTCCTGAAGATGGCATAGGAGGTTGTCTTCTGGTTTTTACAAGTGTGTATAACACACACACACACACACACACACACACACACACACACACACAGACGGGCAAGAGTAACAAAAAAGAGAAAGGAAGGGTTGAAGAAATGGTCTGTTGGTTAAGATCAGACGCTGCTGTAGGGGGCTAGAGAGATGGCTCGGTGCTTAAGAGCACACACTGCTCTTCCTGAGGATCTGAGTTTGCTTCTCGGTACCCACGTCAGGTGGCTTACAACTGCCCGTAACCTAGCTCCAGGGCTATCTAGCACCTCAAATGTCTGTGTGCACTCGTGTGCCATGTGCTTAATCCATGCACTCGGGAGGCAGAGGCAGGCAGATCGCTGTGAGTTCAAGGCCAGCCTGGGACTGGGCTCGAAAAATGAGTCCAGGACAGACAAGGCTACACAGAGAAACCCTGTCTCAGGAGAAAAAAAAAATCACATGATGCTCTTGCGGAAGACCTGAGTTTAGCTCTCAGCACCCACGTTGGGTAATTTACAATCATCTGTAACTCCAGTTCCAGAGGATCTGACAGCCTCCTTTGGACCCTCTAGGCACATGCACATATCCACACAGAAATACACCATATATATGTAAATAAAAAAACAATAAAAATAAACCTAAAAAATAAAAAAAGGAAAGCAAAAGTTGGGCAGTGGTGTTACACACCTTTAACCCTAGCACCCAGGAGGCAGAGGCAGGTGGATCTCTGAGTTTGAGGCCAGCCTGGTCTACAGAGTCCAAGACAGCCAAAAAGCTACACAGAGAAACCTTGTATTGAAAAAAACACAAAAATAAGTAAATAAATAAATAAATAAGAGGGAGGCGCCGGGTGTGGTGGCGCAACGCCTTTAATCCCAGCACTCAGGAGGCAGAGGCAGGTGAATCTCCGTGAGTTCGAGGCCAGCCTAGTCTACAAAGTGAGTCCAGGACAGCCAAGGCTACACAGAGAAACCCTGTCTCAAGGAAAAACAAACAAACAAACAAATAAAAATAAGAGGGAGGCAAGGGCCAGGCATGGTGGCCCATGCTTTTATACTTTTAAGCCTGCGCTCAGAAGGCAGAGACTGGTGGATCTCTGCGGGTTTGAGGAGGGCCTGGTCTACACGGTGAGTCCAATGAGTGGGTTCTCTAGTGAGATCTTGGTTCAAACAAGTGCAGAGCGATGAAGGAAGACATCCAATCCCAACCTCTGGCTTCCACATGCGTGTACACACACATGGATCACACACACAAAAGATGGGGAGAGGGAGAGTGGTGAATGCTGGGCCAGAAGCCAAATCCAGGACTCTAAACAGACCTGGTCCCTCCCTTAGCACTGCCCCACCCTCC